>NC_087484.1:3114583-3737500 GCF_036417665.1 Passer domesticus
ATTCCCAGAAATGAGAAATTTGGTGAAATCCAGCTCTGTGTCTACCAGTGGGTGGTGGTGAACATGCCCAGCTCAATAGATGGACAACAGACACTCCTCAGTTCAAGAAAACCAGGACCTAAAATTGGAATGTTAAATAGCAGAGGGGAAAATAAAACACAGGACAGGGAATATCAAAACCCAAGAGAGCAGTGAGGGCGAAAAATGCACATTTGCAGCCCAGAAAACACAAGTTTCACAGGTACCTGCCCTAGATGTATTTATCATCTTCACAACCATGGTTCCAGATACTAAAAAGCAAAAATAGCTTTAGTAATAAAAAACACAGGCCACAGGGCAAGAAAATAGGTTTAAATCTAGATACTAAGAACTATAAACCTCTGAGGGAAATAAATCTGTAATCTAAATCACATCCATTTATAGATGGGAGACAGATTTGCTCTATAGAAGGAGCTGATTCATCTAAATAAACTACCAGGCTTGTATTTACAGCTCTGCTGAGATGACTCTGTTCTCCTTCACGTGGGTATTGCTTTATTACCAGCTTTCTTGGAGCAATATTTCATTTCAGAAAAATGAACTGAAAGTCCAACATTTCATGTCAAACCCAGGATGCTCATTCCAGCCAGGATTAGCTGTGGTATTTAAGCATCTCTTCCCAAACCACCATGAAGCAACATCTTGCCTTGTTCCCCTGTGAATCCTGGGGTCATGGAATGGTTTGGGTTAAAAGGGACCTTAAAGATCACCCAGTGCCACCCCTGCCATGGCAGGGTCACCTCCCACTGTCCCAGGCTGCTCCAAGCCCTGTCCAGCCTGGCCTTGGGCACTGCCAGGGATCCAGGGGCAGCCACAGCTGCTCTGGGAATCTGTGCCAGCCCTGCCCACCCTCACAGGGAACAATTCCTTCCCAAAATCCAATCTAAATCCACCATCCTGCAGCTTAAAGCCATTCCCTGTGTCCTGTCCCTCCATGCCTTGTCCCCAGTCCCCCTCCAGCTCTCCTGGAGCCCCTTCAGGCTCTGAGCTCTCCCTGGATCCTTCTCCTCTCCAGGTGAGCCCCCCCAGCTCTGCCAGCCTGGCTCCAGGGGGGCTCCAGCCCTGGAATCCCCATTGATGAAACAACACAACTCCTCATCATCAGAGTTTAAAGAAATCTTTCTTATCATTCTGAGAGGCCTCTTCAAGAGCCATTTTTTTCTCTAACCTGAGAGCACTCTGTGCAGAGGGAGCAGATTCCCAGTGATGCTCTCAGCCAGCCTGGACAAGACTTGGAGCAGCCTGGGACAGTGGGAGGTGTCCCTGCCATGGCAGGGGTGGCACTGGGTGAGCTTTAAGGTCCCTTTGAACCCAATCCATTCTATGATTTATGATTATGAGATCATTCCCCTGTTAAAGTTAGGGCTTGTTTCTTTTCACCCCTCTGACATCTCTGAAATCCTTTCCAGTGACACACTTTCAAACTCTGTTATTTTTTTTTCAGGGGAATGCAGGAAGATCAGTTTGCCTTTTTCCCTCAGCTGCTTCAAGACCAGGATCCAACCAGAGCTTTGCCTCTGACCCTGCTGCAAGTTCCCTGCTCCGTTTGCAGGAACATCAGCTCATTATTAGGGGAGATAAAGGGGCACCTCTAAGCTTCATTAGGGTAGAGAGGAGAATGGGATTTCAGATCTCTGGGAAGAAACCAGCAATCTTCTGGGTGCACAGCTGATGCTGAATGCCCCGGATCCTCAACACCTGTGAACATAACAAAGAAATCACCAATTATCTCCAGGTCTTGCCTCAGAATGGGATTCAGGAACAAATAGCTCACACAGCAGAAGGTCTGCCTTGCTTATTATTTTCCTCATTTGCAACTAAACACATTTTGGTTGGCTCTATAAAGAGTTGTTATTTGTTTTGTGTCAACAGTCAGGGTCCTGCTGTACTATTATTCATTGCATAAACACACATTTATTCCAGCAGTATCCTGCTCCTACTCCAGCACATTTTATTCTCTGCCTTTCAGATTCCTTTACAAAAGAAGAAAGGAACTGCAGAGATGTTTGTGGCTTGCAACACTTGTGCATCTCAGCTCATCAATCACACTCATTTCCTTCCCCACAGTCTGTGCCTTTCTCACGTGATGTGTCTGCATTAAAACCTATTTTTTTTTTTAATAATCAGGTGAATCAGAGGCAGCAGAGCCATTGTGTCTGTGTCTGTGGCTCATGCACTCAGAAGGAAATCAGAGTTACCAGAGAGAAGCTGGAACAGCAGCACTGGCAGACCTGCAAGGGTCTCCACAGACCTGGGAGTGTCAGGCAGGGGCTGTGCAGCCACTGCGGCCCCTTGGGAAGAGATCCAGGGAAAATCCCCTCTGGGGTCACCCAGGGGCTGGTGCAGGAGGCTCAGGTGGGAATGCCATGGTCTGCTGTGCACATAAATGGGCAGGCAGGCTCCAAACTGGTATTTAGTGGGTGTGTTTGAAGGGCTCTCAGGGAGCTGATGGATCAGAGGAACTGTCCTGTTCTGCAGGGGCTGGGGTGGGATCCCTGCAGCACTCCTGGAACATTCCTGCAGCATTCCAGGGATCAATAACTGCATGCAGACAAGGAATAAACCTGTAATCACAGAAATCAAGCAGGGTTTGCCACTCACCTTTCCTGGATCACATTCTGCTGTCCAGAGAGACAGAGATTTTACCTTGTAGGATATCAGATAATGAGTGGATGACATCTTCCATCTATTATATAAATGTAACCATTTTTTTACAGTGGTAATAATATATCTTGTTTTTTTTTTCTTTTAATTCCACCTTCATTTGTGTGTAATTTCACCCAGCTTATTTTCCAGACTCCATCTTCTCCTTTCTTTCAAGCTGATTTATCAGATGAAATCACAGCCACCCTCTAACTGATGCAATAATTCACTCTGATGGGTGACACACACACAGGTGAAAAAATATTGGCACAACACACAAAGTCATCTTAATAAATCACGGTAAATTAGTAGGGAGAACTCATTTTCAAGCTTTTAGCATAACAATTAAGATGAGAGTGAAAAGGAAGAGCTCAGGGCCAGGTTGGATGGAGCTCTGAACAACCTGGCCTGGTGGAAGGTGTCCCTGTCCATGGCAGGGGTGAAAGAAGGTGATATTTAAGTTCTTTCCAACACAAACGATTTTGTGATCCTGTGGAGCTCCTTGGGCAATCCTGAAAAACAATTCTTGTAAACAAGACTCTCTCCACACCAGCACGAGTACATTAATATCACTGGCTGCACTTGAAATAAAGGCATTTAAGGAGGAACTGCATGGAACTGTAAAGCAGTTCAAGAAATTGATCCCTACAGAAGCAGGCACATAACTTTGAAAGATATCAAATTCACCTGCAGGCTGGCAGCAAGGGCATTAAGGAATTTGCCCACGATGAAGTGTGGGAATGAGACACGGAGATGTTGGATCCTGGGAGTTCCCCAGTGCTGGTGCTCCGATGCCAGGCTGCTCACATGCTGAAATCTGTTCCTGGAGGCCTGCCAGGGATTTTTGCATGTGTTGGGTGCAAGGACATGAATGTGAGAATGCTCTGGGTGATGGGTGCTCAGTCCTGGGGGAGTCCTGTGGCACCAGCACTCCAAGTGTGGGAGCTCCTCTGTTTCAGAATGGACCAAGAAGGGATCCAGTGAGGGAAGACACTGCCCTGCCCTGTGGGACATTTTGTATTTGGGGGATCCTCCTGGCAGAAAGGAATGATGAATCTGACTCCATGTTCTTAGAAGGCTAATTTATTATTTTATGATGCTATATTATATTAAAGAATACTAAGCTAAACTATACTAAAGAATACAGAAAGGATACTTATAGAAGGCTAAAAAGCTAATAATGAAACTTGTGACTCTCTCCAGAGCCTCAACACAGCTTGGCCCTGATTAGCCAATAAGTCAAAATAATTCACAGCAGAAACCAATGAAACAATCACCTGTGGGTAAACAACCTCCAACCACATTCCAAGGCAGCAAAACACAGGAGAAGCAAATGAGATAATATTGTTTTCCTTTTTCTCTGAGGCTCCTCAGCTTCCCAGGAGAAAAATCCTAGGTGAAGGGATTTTTCAGGAAATGTGAATGTGACAGGACACAGCTTCTGGAGCTGGGATAAAGAGTGAGTGTCTGCATCACTTCAAACCATTCCTGATCAATACCATTCCCATTTCATGGCAAATACAGCTCTGGAGGGATTTCTCCTCAACGACCTGAATTTTGTCCATGCTGCTGCACACTTCCCTCAGCACAGCAAACCTGGTACCAGTGTTTACAAACACATTTCTTATTCTCCCACAAAGGCACAGCTATTCTATGGATGATCACAACAGGTTCAAAATGCACAACTTCCCACTTAAAACCCAAGTGCCTTTGTAATTTTTGCTCTGCAGTCTGTACAGAAAGACAAATAAGGAAGGGTTGGAGCCTGATTGTTGCTCTAGGACTCAAATCTGCAAGGCTGTAAGAGGCATTTATGAGAAGTGGTGTTTCATGAGCTTGGTAATTTGCAGTTTGTTACAAAGACAAATTTGTTTCTGACTAAATTGTATTGTAAGTCAGGCTCCTCAGGGAACATCTGACTAAAAGGTGATGTTAAAGTAATTTCCATAACATCAAACTATGAGACAAATTATAAACTTCATAGAGGAGAAAAGTGGGGGAGAGGAGCAGGAGCTGAGATGGAACAAATTTCTTCATGGTAGTGCTGAGAACAGGGAGAACTCAGATAATGCTGTGAAAACTGCAGTGCTAAAGCTGCTTGAAAACAAGCACAGCCTTGGGTTTTCAGCTGTTTGACAGTGACTGACTTCATCCTTGAAACCATTTCTCACACCATGCAGGCACCCTGCAAAGCCTTCTCCAAGGAGGAGACTCCTGGCAGGGACAGCAGCTCAGCCCCTGCTTGGGAAATTCCTCAGGGGGGATCTGCCCCCAAAAACTTCTCATCTTAAACAAGGCGAAAAGCAAATCTCACAGGTCAGTACGGGACTGAACCTGCCAGGGCTCCAGCAACCAGAACTGCCCTGAGTAGTGGGACACTCTGAGAGGAAGGAGCCTTTGAGCCAGTGCTCTCCAAAAAGGGAACCCCAGCAGTGAGCACAGCTCAGACTGACACAGCAAGAGCTGATTTGGAATCCCAGGATGGTTTGGGTTAAAAAGGACCTTAAAGATCACCCAGTGCCACCCCTGCCATGGCAGGGACACCTCCCACTGTCCCAGGCTGCTCCAAGCCCTGTCCAGCCTGGCCTTGGGCACTGCCAGGGATCCAGGGGCAGCCACAGCTGCTCTGGGAATTCCCTCCCAGGGCCTCCCCACCTTCCCAGGGAACAATTCCTTCCCAAAATCCAATCTAAATCCACCATCCTGCAACTTAAAGCCATTCCCTGTGTCCCGTCCCTCCATCCCTTGTCCCCAGTCCCTCTGCAGCTCTCCTGGAGCCCCTTCAGGCCCTGGCAGGGCTCTGAGCTCTCCTGGATCCTTCTCTCCAGGGCTCCAGCCTGGCTCCAGAGGGGCTCCAGCTCCCAGAGCAGCTCTGTGCCCTTCTCTGGGCTCTCTCCAGCAGCTCCAGGTCTCTCTGGTGTCTGGCACCCAGGGCTGGAAGCAGCACAGGTGGGTCTCACCTGGGCACAGCAGAGGGGCACAATCCCCTCCCTCACCTGCCCACGCTGCCTTGGGCTTGAAGAGGAAAACCAGGACTTGTCAGCCTTGGAATTTCCAGTCAGGGCGTTTATCACATTGCAGTTACCAGCTGCAGCACAGAGATCCCATCTTATTACAGCCCTCACCTGGCAGGTTTCTGCATTTTAATATTTCAGCACACTGCTGTGGCTGCTTTCCCTAACGAGGCAGAGGAGACTGCAGGGCCTCAGTGCCCAGCTTGGGTGGGACAAACAAGGGGTGGCAAAGGGTGGCAGTCACTGGAGGCAGCCAACACAAACAGAAAAAATCCTGTTCAACATGGTGCAGTGGCTCTAAATGTGAGGAATGGCACACAGCAAGGATGAGAGCAATTTATCCTGAATATTAGAAACAGCTCAAACAGTGAGGCTGAATTCATGTTCATGTGCCAAGGGAAAGGACTAAATTACATGAGAGAATTCCTTTTCCTCCTGTAATTCCCATCACCTCATGATTCAGTGATAAATTCCCTTCCCACCTCTGCATTTCATTCATGTCATGCACAGATACAGCACCAGAGCAAACCTCCAAAGCCTCTGATGCTGTGAGCAACAAAATACAGAGTCTCCCCCAAAAGTTAATCATCTCTCACTTTGCTCCAACATCACTTGGATATTTTCTTGCTGTTTGGTAATTTCTGTTTTCTTCTTACAGTTCCCACTGGAAAGCTGTACCACTGACAAGCTGCTCTAATAAGAATTCCATACCTAAATTATTCAGGGCCAGTTTGTATTTATATACATATATATATATAACTGTACTAGTGCTGGACTTTTACCTGACTACATTTTCCCCACAACCTTTATTACCCAAAAATATAAATGAATGCCATCACAACCTCCCTCAGCCTAAGAAAGACATACCAAAAAAAACCCTCTATGTTTACAAATAATACAAGAAAAAAGGGCAAGAAAATAATTTATATGTATATGTTATATTTATATTATATTATATTTATACAATATTATATGGGATATATTTTTATATAATGTATAAAAAATCTTCAAGCTTAATCAGTTTTCCTCTGCTAGAGATGTTTTAATTCAGATTTAAAGAAATAAAAACCAATACCAAAAACTTAATTGCTTTTTTAAAAAAATAAAACATTATTTTGCAAATGTTGAGCTAAGTAATCTTGATTTTTTAATAATTTTCTCCCCATGCACACACTTCTATTTTTCTAGTTAACTACAAGCTTTGATCCATTTTTAGAGCTAGATGCAATCTGTCCAAAGTGACATTTTTTATTCCAAAAGAATTTTGTGCTGAAGAAGCTCACTTAGAGTGGAGCTTCAATTGATCCCTACATTATATCAGCCCTCCCCCAGGTCTCAGCCCCCTTCCAAGCAATTTACACTTCACTGGACCTCTGCAGGGGGAGGAAGGGGATTGCTGCTCTAATGTACACACACAAAATGAGTTTATTTCACCCAGGTGCTTCAGCATTTCCTCCACCTTGCCCCCCAGCCCTGACTCCTGCAGCCACATTTGTCACTCAGAAAAAGTGAGAAAAGCCCAGACATCCCCCCATCCAGCCACACACAGAGAGCCCTAAAATAAATAAAAAATAAATTACAGCAGTCGAGGAAGGCAGAAGCAGATTGCTGGCCCCAGCCAGTGCCCAGTGATGGGCACAGAAAAAATATTTCCAGTGGCTCAGCAGCCTTTAAACCTCCTGCCTTAGGTGGAGATAAGCCCCAGGTATTTATAGACCTGATCTCATCTCCTGTCCCCAGTGAGTTACACAACAGCTCCCAAGGAATCCCACTGAGTCAAAACAATTCACATGAAACCAATCAAACAATCACCAGTTGGATAAACAATCTCCAACCACATTCCAAAGCAGCAAAACACAGGAGAAGCAAACGAGATTAAACTGTTTTCCTTTTTCTCTGAGGCTTCTCAGCTTCCCAGGAGAGGAGTCCTGGGCAAAGGGATTTTTCCAGAAAATATGGCTGTGACACCAGCTCATTGTGCCACTGTCCCTCACTGCCATTAAACACTTCCCTGGCTCTGCTGAGGGTGCTTCATCTGCTCTGTTTCATGAGGAAACCATGGGAGGCTTTCTCACAGCTCTCACAGCAGTGACCACAGTGGTTCTTTGATCCCTGAGATCTTCTGTGTGTAGCAGCTATGGAAAAAAATCAGCCACTTTTCCAGCATGGGACCCTCAAAGTCTCATCTTGAGACTTTGAGGTGCACCGTGGTCAGGCTGCTTAGAAGTGCTACTGAGGTAAAGAGAAAAGCGCAATAATTGTTAATTATTACATATTAGGGCAATGATTTGCCAAGATAGGCACCACAATTTTATGTTCAATAGCTCAGAAGTTCTACCCATGAGGTAAATAAAACTTATTTAACCATATAGAGAGGGTGGGTAATACCCCATTTTGGGTTTCCATTCCTCTCTCTGGCAAAAGGGAGCTAAAACCCCCCAGAGTTTCACTTGGAATAAAGCAGCACCTGAGCCAGCCTTGCCTGGGAGGAGGATTTGTGTCCAGGGATGAGGCCACTGCCCTGCCCAGGAGAGGAAGGAGCAGTTTAAGGTACCTGAGCATTTTCCTGCTCCAGGAAGAAAACATTCAGCAGCCAGATGAGTGAAACAGTTAATAATTTCATCTTCCACACAATCATTTTCTACAAATTATGACTATTTTCCCCCAGTATTTGCTTCTTCCATTTTCTCCTGCCAATATAATCCATGCAGAAAATTATCTGAGCTCTTTAGCTAAAAAGATACTGACTTATTTATTTCATCTCAATTCTGAAATATTTAGAGGGTACCATCTAATTTTGGAGTGTTCCCACACTGTAAGTGATTTGCCTTTGCTCACATTAAATGGTTCTCATTCCAAACACTGCAGCACTCTAAAATGTGACATTCCCTGCCTGCAAAACTTTCCTTTGTGCTTGGGAAATGTCATTATTATTATTATTATTATTATTATTATTATTATTATTGTTGTTGTTGTTGTTGTTGTTGTTGTTGTTATTATTATTATTATTGTAGCATAATATTGTAATTGTTATTAATATTAACATTATTATTATTATTTTTACAGCAATGTTGCTGAACTCAGGGCCCTGTTGAGTGCAGTCCTTTCCTGAGGAACAGGGAGGTTGAGGCACAGAAAATCCAGCAGGTGGTGGAGGTCAGGTGAAGTTTGGGCTGGCTGGAACCACGTTCCTCTTTGGGACAAGGCCACCTGTGTCCTCTGCCAGTGATACCAAAGGGGCTGGGTATTTATTTCTCAAGTGCCATACTGATAAACACTGGAGCACAGAGAATAGATTTTGACAATAAGGTGATCCAAGAGAAAAGGAAAATGAATCCTCTCCAAAACAGCAAATTACATTTTTAATGGTTTGGGGGTTTTTTGTTTGTTTTCTTTTTTTGTCTTCTTTTGTTTTGTTTTGGTTTTTTTGTTTGCTTTTTTTTGTTTGTTTGTTTGTTTGTTTTTATGTGTAGAGTTGCCTTTTGAGGGATGTTCTACACATTGGGAAGGGGTGGAGGCAGTGCTGGCAAAGAAAAGATACAGATTTTGAGCTCCTTGCTAGGAAAGAATTGTTGTGGGCAAGCAAGAGCAGCAGTCCCAGCCCCAGATTTCCCCACACTCCAACACTCCCCTCTAGAACAGCCTCTAACCCTGAAAACCCCAAAATCTTTCCATACCAACAGCAGCAGCTCTCAGGAATGATGTTCCACTGCCACACTTGGTCTAAGGAAAATGTCAAACCTCATTTTAGTACTTAATTACACAATTTCCAACACTGTCCTTAGTTTTCATGCTCCGCTGCCCATAGTGTGAGTTCCTGTGTCCAGTTTGAAGTTATTTCAGTGAGGTAAATCAGCCTAAAATCAGCTTTTTACCATGGAGACTGAAAGAGAATTGTAAGTGTCTTATGTGTGAGAGATGTAGATTGAGGGCTGGCTTTTCCAGCTCTAATAGCTCAGGGATAAAATTCATACAGCATGATCTCTCTGCTTTCTGCTGCTTATTCAGCTACAAAAATCTGAGGGATGCAACAGCTTTTACAACCCCTTTGCTCCATGGAAGGGGAGATTTCAGCAAAGCAGCGTCAGTCTGGCAGTGAGAAGGGCAGCAATATCATCCCAACAACAGGAACCATATATAATATATATAAAACCAAAATTCTTACCCAGCTCTCACTGTGGTGAGTGACCCCACATTTATTAATTAATATGGAAACATCTTGAGACATTATTTAAAGATTTAACTAATTTGTAATCATAACCTGGCCCCCACAAAAAAAAAACACCCAAAAACACACAAGACTAATGCTCACCACTTGGGATAGTTTTGAGAGGTCAAGAAAATAAATGTTAAGTCCACGTTTTTAATTAATTTCTACCACATAATTCTCCTCCAAATGGATTTTGGAAAGAGAGAAGTAACAAGTCTTGCCTGCAAGGCAGACAAGCAGCAGGAGGTGCAGGTTTTGAATTGGCTTTTAAGGAGTCAGAAAACCCACAAAGCTGCCAGCTGGTAAAATTTAGTTCTGGTCCTCAATTTGGAGAGACAGACAATCCAGAGCTGAACAGAAGCAACAGCAGTTTGCAGCACAACTGTTCCTACCAAAATCCATTTACTTTAGGCATTTTTGATGATGAACTTTTCCACTTGCTCCTGAATTTGGGCTGGAAGGACAGTGACTGATGGCTTGGGGAAGAGCTGAGATGGGAGCTGAGCACAGAACACAGCCCAGTGGCTGGAAATAAATGTGTGTGGAGGTGTTGCTGTGCAAAGCAGCCCCATCCATCCTCAGCAGCCTCAAAGGGTTTGGAAATAAACACAAAGTCTGGGCTGGAAGTTCTGCCCTGAGCTGAGGCTGGGGGCAGAGCAGGGACACAGGGCACACTCCAGCCCCAGACCCAGGGACCCCACAGCTTTCCTTTGCAGCCTGTAGAAATAAAGGATGATTTTGTACCAAATTCATTAAATAAACTGTCAGGAGGGGTCTTTGCACCTGATCCTTCTCTACCACTTAGAGCTGCAGCCCACATAACGTGGAGGAGGATGTGGATGTGCTTGTTTTGGCCCAAGAATGGGGTAAACTGGGATACCAGGAATACTTGGATATGCATCACTGGGACACCAGGAATGTCCCCCTGGGCTCCACATCCCTGTGGAGCACACCCTGGGACAGGGTTACACATCACACCTGAGGAAATGAGAACTGGCCAAGGAGCAGCTTTGATCCTTCATTACTGCAGGTGCCAGCCTTGCTGTTTAACTCCTGTCTGCCAGAGAGTACAACAGGAGCTTTCACACCTCAGCTCTCTTCTCCTCATGCATTACTCTGCTAATGCAACTTGCTGCCTTCTATTGGCAGGGAATTACAGAACCATTATTGCATGTTCATGAGAAAAAGCTCCAGACAGCAAGAGGTCAACAGGTTGAGCTTCACTTACTTTGGCACTGTCAGCAGTTGGCACTGCTCGTGTTTCATGACAAAAAAGTCTCTCCTTATGCTGGAAGGAAAAAAAAAACCCATACTCTGCTTTTATGTCTTGGTAATGCAGACATTTGGTTTTGAAAAGAACAGCTCAGTTCTCATTCAAATAAAAAATACTGACTTGCACAAGGCCTTACTGTTAAACGTTTGCTTTGGGTTTATATTTAAAGTCATGCAAAAAAGGCAGGCAAAACTCAGCTGAATTACATTTTCTTTGTCCCTTATGCTTTGTAATTCTTACTGAATAGAAATAAGGTGGGATTTTTTTCTCCCATTACCTGTAGCAACCATGGCTCTTTGTGGGGCTTCAGAGTGCATTAAATTTGTGTCTGACAAGACTCTACCCAGGCTCCCTAAATACTGGGGCTGGGCTAAAGGATCACAGGGAGATTTTATGTAGACATGGCTATTGCAGAGATTGTGCAAATCGAGAGGATTGAGGGGAGTCTCCATCCCTGGAGGTGTCCAAGGAAGGCCTGGAGGTGGCACTCAGTGCCCTGGGCTGGTGGGGATCAGTCAAAGATTGAGTCCAGCCTTGGAGTTCTTTTCCAGCCTCATCACCTCTGTGATCCTGAGAGGTTTTCTTCTGAACCTTCACAGGCAATATTTATTATCCTTACTGCATTTCAGCCTTGAAAGGAATTTCTGCTCTCCCATTCCAAACCACTTAAGAAAATTCTGTTTGTCACTCATTAAGCAGCTGTAGAGAACCACACAAAATTATTAATACCACATGGCTGTGCAAACAGCAGGGAAAAATTGGTTACCACATTTTCCTCAACAAGCAAGGTAAAATCCTTCCAATTAACATTTTAGTTAAGAAATTCACTCACCATGCCTTTTCTTAAAGGTTGTAGCTCAGTCTTTTAATTTTTTTCACAGCATTTTTCACCGTGGCTCTATTGGAGATTAGATACCCAGCAGCAAGAAGGGAGACAAGTGAATTATACTTTTAGCTCATGCTTTATTCTCTTTACTTTAAAACTTCAGGAACTCAGGCATCTATTTCACCCATCATTTATCCTTGGAGACTAAGGCAGCTTCAGGGAAAAAAGCAATTACCTACTATGGAAAGTCTAGGAGTTACAATTATGAAATAATAAAATGTCAAAGACACGTCTAATTTAGATATAGGGTTTTATACTCAGCTTAGTGAAACAGTACAAAATATTCTCTGAAATTTCTCTATCCATCAGGTGGAATCACTCCTTTGACTGTGATACCAAATGCAAATTCACAAGTGTTTGTACAGCAGATCTGAGCGTGCATTAGAAATCAGCAATTGAAAATCTATTTTGCTTACCTTGTCACCAATAATGGGATTACAGCACTAAAAACCACTTTTCCTTCTTGGATACACTAAGTAGAACAGTTCTGTCTCCAGAGTGAGTAGAACTCAATTTCCCTTCCTCTTGGTTCTTGGAGAAATTTAATGTCTCTTCCTCTCAGTGCTTGAAGTGTCACTGACAGTCCCCCAAAAAACAACTCCACCTCCCCCCATGGCCACCTCTTTGCTCAGCAAAGGAATCCTCATGATTTATAAACCTTGAACAGCAAGAAACAAATTCCAAAGGAACAGCAATAGCAGAGTGTAACCAAACTTTCCACAGTGATCTTTACCCAACACCACAAGGTTCTCTGGGATGCTCAACTCCTGAACTGCAAATTGTGGCTCTGTGCTGCCAGGGAAAGCCTTTGTGATCTTCACATGGTGATAAGCAGCACTGCAAGGTGGCAGAGAGAGGTAAGAGATAACATCCTTTATCATATAATCACAGGCTCAGATAGTGCCCAGTGTGGCAGTGCAGCCCAAATTCACAGCCTTGCACCTCGAGTGCTGCTGAGCTGCACTCCTGACCCTTAATGAACATTAAAGCCATGAACTTGCCCAAATCTGGCAAAAATAATTGTGAGGATGCCAAGCTGGACTGGGGAAGATGCCAGGTGACCAGCAAGGAGTCAGTGCTGGTGCTGTCCCCTGCTCTGCAGGAGCCCTTGGTGTGACAATGTCTGCCCCAGCCCCTGCTGCTCCCCGAGCTGTCACAGCAGCCAGGCCTGGATGGGGCAAGGGGCACAAGGTGCAAAACCAGAACTCAGGGAGAAAATGCTCAGGAAATCCAGCAAGCAAACCGAGGGGGAAGCATCCTGCATTATCTCAACATGAAGGTCTGTCACAGCCAGGCTGTGGGGCAGGAGAGGCACAGAGAAGCCAAGGGATATCCCCTCCACAGACATCTCCAGGTGAGCCAAACCTCCCCCTCTGCCTTGGAGACAACAGCACCGAGGAGTTTTGTAGCAAAATTCAAGCTTGTGTTACAGCATGAGGAAAAAATTGTTTTGTCTCAGCCTCAAAGGAGCAAATTTAGCATTGCCCAACACCTTGTTCTGTTCAGAGGTCCAAACCCTTGGGATTGTGCATTTGTAAGAATGCCTCTGGTGGTACAAAATTCATCCCAGGACTAAGCGAAGAAGAGGGAAAAAGAACAGTTGGTTGTGGCTAAGGTTAGTGAATTCTTCATCATAAATTAAATTTATGCAGCATATTAAACTTCAATCTTTGAAAGGGTTTTTTTTATCCTTTCAGACTGTTATAAAATGACATTTAACAAAAGGAATGAGGACAAAGAAGCGGCTTTAAAACAGAGCTGGGCAGATTTAGGACCAACATTCTCCATCACCTTTTAACTTCTGTAAGAGAAGCCAAATGACCCAGGAGCATCTTTTCAGTCCTGTTTTTTAGCACCAAGGCTGCTGCTAGGGAACCACATTCCCTACTGTTCTCTTTCAAAAGCAACACCAGCCCAGATGTGTCTGAGGAAAAGCAGAAGGGTGAACAGTGCCAAGGCCCAGGATGATCAGGCACAGCCCAGGGAGCTCCCAGAGCTCCCAGCACACCCTGCCTGCAATGCTTCCCCAGAAGGGCAGTCCTGGGGCAGGATGAGCCAGGCTGAGCAGGGCAAAGCCAGATTCTCAGGCAGAACTGCCAGGGCCTCCTCCAAGAGCAAGGGATAATCACTGCCGTGCCCAATCCAGTTATTACCACTGCACACATCACTGCAGTCTGAAGGGGAAATCAAATGAATGTAGCAATCTAAAGCTTGGATTTGTGGCAAGTTTGTCTCGACAACCTTCCTTTCCTTCCCCACCCAAGTGAGAGAGGCAGAGCCTGTGGACAATGAGGAGGTGACACCTGCAGAACAAACAAGGCTGCCCTGGACAGGCAGGGGGAGATCTGAACTGCACTTCAAAAGGAGCACTTTGGTGGTGATCTAGACAAGATCATATGAAAAGATAATGTTTAATCCAGACTGACACAATCTGCTCGTGCTGGCTGGAGCCAAGGAAGGTCTGACACCAGGACTCTGTGAGATTTCATACTCACCACTTCCCCTCAGCTCAAGATAAGCCTTGCTCTGAGCTGGGCACCTGGCACATCTCACAGACTTGGACACAAATCTGGGGATCAGGATTAAAGCTTCCAGCCAAAAACAAACCAGCCTAAGCTTTTCTTCACTTCTTTATAGGCTGAGGAAAATCAAAACAAGTGATTAAGACGGTTCTTTGCTTCATTAACAAATATACAAAGTTTTATTTTGTTTATTAGATTGGTTTTCTGTATGTTAACATTATCATAGCAGTTATAACCCACATTCACAGCAGAAATTTTCTAAGAGCATTTTGCAACACTAACTGCTGTATCAGAAATCCTTAAGAGAAACTTATCTTTTAGCTACTCAGGTAACTTGAATAATAAAGTGCAAAACCACAATAAAATTTGACAGACATATGTCCCAGCTCATATTCAGTGGAAAAGAAAGGTTTATAAGACCACTAGATATGGATTCACTGCACACAACAGAAGAGTGTGACCTGAAGACACCAGTTTTCAAGTTTTCCCGTTACCAGACATTGATTACAATGAATAATTTTCCATTACTTTTAAGGGTAACATATAGAAATCACAATGAGGTTATAAATAAAACAGAACACATTGGCCAGACAACCTGAAGCTTAGCCCTGTATTTGGTACCTTTTACCCAATAAAGGTTTTGGGAAGAACTGATGAACAGGAACAGTTCATTTCTTGATGAAATAGCCTCTGATTTGACAAGGAACCAACTGGCAGGACATAACACAGCAGCTTGTGTGGGACACAAGTCATAAGTGGATTTTTTATATGTATTTTTTACCACCCATGGACATAGACATGGTCTCATTCAACTTATGATTGCCAGCACTAATTACTGTCCTGCTCAATCCAAGAAAATAGAGAAATCTCAGAATATTATGGGAATCAGGTGCAATTTATAAACCACAACCCAATCTTTTGTTTCTCTGTCTCTACAGCCACTGCTGCAGCCTCTCCAGTACCAAGCACTCTTTCCAAGACAGACGAAGTATCACAAACTCCAGGGGCCTTTCCCTTCCTTCTCCCTGACTCATGGATCTTCATGAAGCCCTTTGGAGCTATGACTTAATTGAGAATCACCCACAAGGAGACTACTCAAACCTTTTAGTTACAGAATGCAAAGATGCAAATTAAGTATCACTAATTTCGGCAGCTCGAACATTGCTGTTCTTCTACCACTTGCCAAAAAATGACAGTTCAGCAGGCCAAGCTTTAAGAAATACCAGAAATTTGAACTATAAATTGATTCTGCATCCCTTTACTAAGCTCACTTTGCTAAGGACACAAGACACCACTGTCAGAACAGAGAACAAGTTAACCAGCAAGCTTTAAGGACCACGTCCTGCTTATAGCTCTATGTGTAACCAAAAATTGCACAACATACATTCCCAAAGAACTCATTTTTACACAATACTCTCCTTCACATTGTTCTATTTGACTACAGTCAGTGCTCTCATCGAGGAAACAATTCCATGCACAAATAGACAGCAGAACATCCAGTGCTATTTGGGAGGCTGCAGTTTTGCATTTCCCCCCTTTTTGATCCTTTCAGATCAGCAAATGCAAGGACCCAGCTGTTGTACCTGGGATAAGGCACTTGCCCCAGATGAGCAGTACAGCACCAGGCCAGTGTGCCAGACAATCTGCAGGGACCTTTTCTTCACCATTTAGAGCCAAACAAGGAATAGTTCTGGAGCAATTGTGCTCTTTCAGCCTGGAGTGCTCCTCCTGCAACAGCTTGTGCAGCTCTCAGAAGCTGCTTCACATTCTTCCCTAAACCTCCTAGTAATGGCCACGGATTTTGCAAACTTCCAGAGGTTTATTCTATTTCCAAATCAGCTCGAGGTGCACTTCCAAGGGATTAGTCAGAACTTGTGAAACATCACCAGGAAATCACAAAGAGAAAATTTCCACCTGTCCAGCAGCAGCTCTTAACCATCTACACAGCCAAGGTTTGTCAGTCGAGGTCTCACATGATTTCAATTCCCTGAAAAAACAAAGTTGCCTTATGGCATGCATAGTATAGATATCACTAGTGCTACCTGGAAGAGTTCTAGCTCCAATCCTCCTCCCTCCCAAAGGGGACAAATCAAACCCACTTATCTGAATAGTTTTAAATTCAATCTTTGCTGCATATATGTCAAATAAACCTGTGCTCCAAACCTTGGAATAGCTTAGGAGTAAAAAAACCTGTTGACTTGCCACTAACAGAAGACTAAAAGAAGTGAGATCTAGTTTCTATCAAAAACAAAAGCACATCTCACTTCTGGGTTTATTTATTACTTTCTCAAAGACATTTTTATATAATTATTCTGATATTCTGATATAGATAACAGCCAAAATCTCAGTTCTAAAGAAAAACCCCTCATTTTACACTGATTTGAACTCCCAGTAGCTTTAAGCACCCAAATAATTTTAATTTCTTTTTCTATTGAATGAATGTTCTGCAGTTCTAGAAAGATGAGTTATGCACTTTTGTTCACATACAAAAAGACAGTCTAACAGATGTAAACTATTTATTGAATATTTGCCACCAATATTGTTAAATACATAATCTTGCAGTTTTCCGCTTTCAAGTTAAAATGTCAGAAACAGAACACCAAATATTTACAATTCTTGTAAGGAATGTTACATAATGACACATTAAGGCGTAAATTCTTTTGGCTTATAATTCTGAAAAGAATGATAATAGCAAAAAGTGATGCAAAATCTTTCTTGTGAGATTATGATTAAGCTACAATGTTTTACAAAAATATGGTGTAAGATGGCAATAATCCCATTCAAAATCCTGCATTAGGCCCCTTGAGAGGGGCTGATAATTTATACAGTCAAAACTTTAAAATTTACATATAAAGGTACCCTATCCACCATTGAAAAGTACAACTCTCAACATATACAGTTTTCAGGCCACAGTTTTGAAGGTCTGGAGTATCAAGTTGGTTTGATGAATTAGTCGGTTGGCACTTATGAACACATTTATTGCCCTGTGGAAAGAGAAGAATATTGCTTCAGAAACTTCTAGAAACATGGCAGTGGAGAAACCCAGCATTACTGGCACCTAGGCTTGGAGAATTGGAAGCACAGGGATGTTCCACCCTGTGCTGACCTACCTGAGCTCCCTGCTGGCAGCCAACCAGCCTCATTTGCATAGCTAATCCCAGAAAGGCTGTGTTGATTTGGCAGGAATTTAAAAAGAATTTGGCTCTCTATCATCACTGACATCTCAATCCTTTCCTTCTGGGATTCAGATAACCAAGGGAAAACCGTGGAACAGATGACTGGGGCTTGGAACCAGATGATCTTTAAGGTCACAGCCATTTTCTGACTCTGTGATTGTTAAACACCTTTCCAAAGCTGAGCTCTTCACCCCCCAGAAATTCCAGAATTGGCAACTCCTCCCTCTAGGAATACTAAACATGCCCACATGTGACAGCAACACACTATTTTAGTTACCTTTCTGCACAGAGAGGTGTGGGGTCACAGAATCTTTCAGCTCAGGAATGACATCTGAGCATGGCTTGTGTTTAGTGCTGGGGGGAGCAGGGATCTCCCCCAATGTGCAGCTCAGACTGACTGAAATTCCTCCTGACTTCCCAAGGATAGGAAATACATCATGGAATTTCTTACACTACTGCAAATAATTAACACACTTTAAGCTTAAGCCCAGAACACAGTACTTCTGTCCAGGAATCAAAGTTACCAAAGCCCAAACTTCCCATTTTGGTATCAAATTTAGCCCCAGTTTCAGGAAAATGAAAGAAAAACAAGAATGCTTTGATGGGAGCAGGACTGTACTCCCAGCTGGGCTCAAGACTTTTCTTTCCTTTATAATGCACCATCTCCTGGGTGCTCTCAGCTTGCCAAGCTCAACAAGAACTGACATCAAAGTTGGTTCCATCTTTACAACAGAACACTTTGGCACTGTCAGAATCTGAGGGGGATCCACTCATCCTCCAAAAGAACCACTACAGTGAATTATACAGGAATAGTGACTGCAAAACACAAGGTGAAGACCAGGAAAATGCCTTAGTTTGAAGGCTAAAATTCTCAGCTAGAAAAAGATTCAGCTGAATCATTCCAGATACTGTGAGGGTCTATAAAGAAAGACCAATAAAAATGCAAATCAAAGAGAACCCTGCACAGATGTTTTGTATTTGCATGTGATACTTCAAATAGGTAAATTACTTTTATCAACAAAAAAATTCATAATTTCTTTGTCCTTGTATATGCACTGTAAAAACCCACACAGGGCCAGGAAATTTAACTTCTCATTCAAATTCAAAACTAACACCACACATGGGTGTTACATGGTGGTGAATTTAACAATTCTCCCTTTCCTCAAAGGCAAAGAAACAGCATTTTAAAGCAGCCATGGTAATGAGAGGACATAGGTAAGGAAATAATTAGGCAACTCCTAGAAAAGGCAGCTTACACCCCAAAGCCTGTCCTATTTTCCTGTTAATCATTATGTAAATTGTGAAAACACCAGGACAAAACCAACAGGACAAAAGCATACTTACTTTCCATCTTTAAAATAGGTTTTCAAAGTATCACTGAAACTTTTGGAGTATTTTACAAACTCTTTCTTTTGATGCTCAAGTGCCTACAAAAACAAAAACACCAGGAGCAGAGTCTTAGTTCACATATTTCTATGTGTACAGTGAGAACCTTGAGGTTAAACTGATCAGAAAATTAATTAATGTTACATCAGGAATAAAAAGTTTTGGGCTTTTTTTTCTTTAGAAGAAACAAAGAGGAATAATTTTTTTCTCTAGAACTCCTGAGACCTATCATACAACCATTCTGCTGTTAAAGCTGGTTTCCTTGACCAGCTAAGCTCTGCTGTTCATCCTTGGATGCAAAGGATGCCTCTTGTGTTGCTATTGGAAATAGTGGATGAAGAGCTGGTGCACATACCCGCCGGTTCTGGTACTGGTATTTCTTGAAGACATTATTTACTGTGTCAAGGAGCTCCTTTATTGCACTTGCAATGTCCCTGTTGGGCAAGAAAAAGAGAATTTCAATATCCTCAGGAGATCCCATGAAATGCTGAAATTGAATCCCTTCCTAGCAGTCAAGTATTCCTCAGGGCAGTCTCTACAGAGGAAGTGTCAGACGTGATGGAGGAGACCAAATGCAGAGAGCCACAGCAGTGTCCTGGGAATTCAGCCTTGGAAGCAGCAAGTTTGGTCAAGTAACAGCCCCATCATTTCTAACTGGGATCAGGCTCTCTGGCAATGGGAACAGCACTGCTACATCTGCAGAATTTCAACATTCAGACCTAAATACAAGAAGTTTGACCTATGCATCTGCAGCAAAATCCATCATATTGTACTTACTTGATTGTCTGAAGAAACCTCACTCTGTCATTGATCTCATCTGGAATCTTACTAAGAATCTGTTTAAGTGCTCGTGCCTTTTCATTAAGATCTTGGAATTCAGGTTCAGGTCTTTCAATCATATACTCTGGCAAAAAGAACATATTCAAAACCACCATTAGTTTGTCCTCAAGTCTGTAGTGACAGCTAAAAACATGACACAAAAGCAGCAGGATTGCCAGGGTGAATTTGAAGGTGAACAGCACAGAAACAGCCACGAGCAGAGAACTGCAGTGAATAACCCCTGTGTGAATCAGGACAGTGCAACAATCACCTTCATTACTGCATGGTGGAAAAAGAGCCCATCTTACTTTATTTGAGACATTAAAGTCATCAAATTCAGTATTAAAATAACTTAAAGCCTGCAGTATATTCTCCTTCTGTGACAGTGTAACTGCTGCTTTTAATTTGAAGTAGGAAAAAAAAAGAAAAGAGGATGTTATACTCCATATTTGCCATTTCCTGGTTGTTAGCATTGCAAAAGGTGAACTATGCACCCATAAAAACATAGTTCTAAACATTCATTTTCTTTCTTTCCTCGTCTTATTAGTCAAGTGTGGTGTTCAGGGAGATTTAACTTCTCCAATAGCAGTATTCAAAAATACAAATTTTCTTCTACCATGCTGAGAAAATTCTACCTAGAAACAAATAATGTCTTCTGAAAAAAAAGAAGAAATACAGAATTGCATGTTCCTGGTTAACACTATAATTAAAAATATAGTTATCCAACACAGACTTAATTACCTTCTACATCATCAGCTGCCATACGCAGAAGAGACTCTGTGAAATTCACATCCACACTCTTCTTCTCCAGAATTTTCATGATGATGTCCTGTGTAAGACCTGGATTTTCTTTTTCAGCCTGTACAGCAGAGAAATTTTATATTCTTAAATAGGCAAGACCTGGACATTGCAATCACAAAGATTTTCTTGTAAATTGCTTCAGATACTGCAGGAGTTTGCTAGGAACTTTGAGTGTCTAACAGCTTTAGACCAGTAGATTATATTAAAAACATTTTTACACTACAAAATTAATTTTTCTTGGCCTCCATCACTGCTTTCATATAAGCAACTTTTCCAGTAAGCCCTTGCACTCATTTTAATTTGAGTAAGAAATGTTTTAATAAATGTCTCTATCCTGTTATATTTTCATAAACACCAAGCTTTGAGACAAAGATGTTGTATCCCCTGGAATTTAATTCACTCCAACACAGGTGCTACTCCCCCACCTTCCCCATGACATTTAAAAATGTGCCTCTCATGAATCACATCATATGCTCAGACATCATCTGGGAATTGCTCTTTCAGAAAAAACCCAGCTTTTGATTGATGACATATCTAAGTCCAGAGCTGGATTAACACTGGAGCTGTTCACATCACCTGTGCTGCTACTAAAAAACTGCTCTGTGTGGAAGAAAAATGAGCCTCAGTGGGTTTTTTTGCTGGCACTACCATTTTTACCAGCATCTCAGTTTAACATTATTTGCATCCAGCTTAGCTCCTTCCCAGAATTGTGAAAACACACAAAACCAACCCACACTTGTAGGAGCTCAATTTGCGACTTCAGCCCCTCAAGGTACATTGAGATTTAAGTGCAGGAACAGGGAAGTATCCCAGAGTTGCACAGCTCAGATATGTCATGCCTGCCATTATTTTGTTTCAATATTTGAGAAGATCACCACTTCAATAAAGCAATGTAAAGGAATTATCTGTATTTTCACTCCTTAGGAATACAATGGAAAAGTCAGAAGAATCTCTTTTTTCCATTTACTGCTGGATTTCTACACAAACACTGAGCTTCATCCACAAAAAAATCCCATTACCACTCACTTTGTAAACCAATTTCAAAGTCTGCTACGTGCCTATTACTCATGAGAGCCTATTCTACAAATCTTGTGGGTTTTAGTCTAAGTTTATTATTTATTCACTGACTGCTGCCTCATTTAAGCTTTTGTTCTATATGGACAAGAGAAGAGTCTGTTTTAAATTGCTCATTCAGATTTCTACTCATGACATCTGCAGACATCTCAAACTTCCAGTTCATGCAATTGTCCACTTTATTTTTAGACTACTGGATCAAGGATGAAATCTCAGATAAAAAGACAAGGAAACAAGAGAGCTGACCTTTTAGCTTCATCATACACAGCTTACTTTTGAAACAACCATTTTTCAATGCAAGTTACTTCTCACCTTAATAAAAGCTGCTCTCAGTGTCTGAGCTGCAGATAGATTTACTCTTTCTAGCTGCAATAAAAGTTTAGAATTAATTATTAGCATTCTGTTGCTATCAGAACAAAACAAGTCAAGTAATCACACCTTGCCCCATAAAGCAGAATGGAAAGTGGGATTGACAGAAGCTTTCAAATTGCTGGTCTCAATTCAAATATACTATAAAGTTAATCCCAAAGCCAAGAGTTCCCCCCCCCCAAATGAAAATAAAAATCACTGGATGTATTTTACAGCAAAAGTCTGACAGAAGATTGTGAGAACATCTTGACAATCTCTGATATTCAGAGGAAAACAAATATTAAATTACAACCATTAGCAGTAAAATTAAAATGCATCAAGCTGTTCACAGGTTTGACTGTGTGCTATCTCCTGCCAGAGAATACCAGAGCTGGCATTTTTGTCAAAATCCTGTGTTAAAGGTAAGAGAAAAGCTCAGGACCAAGATAATCAGCAAGCTTTGATGAGCATGAAACTATTCACAGCAAGAAGGGTGAAACAATGCAGAGAGACAAGATGTGTTAGACAAAGCTTTCCCAAGATGAACAGCATGTTACTGTGGCCTCATTTCCCAAAATAAAGGGGATTACTGCATTCCAAGGTAAACTGGAGCTCACCTCGTTAAAGACAGGGTACATAACAGCATAGAGAGGCATGGAAACCATAGAAGTGGTCTCTGCTTCATTCTTCATCTCTTCCATTGTCATCCTCATTCAAAGAGCCACTTCTCAAGGAAAACACTATAGAAGCAAAAAACTCCTCATTCACTGAAATGTCTCTTCTTTTTCCTCGTTGTGCAAGAATACTTGAAGAACTTGGGAAATCTATTGTCCTTGGGGTGTGTGAGAAAAGAGAAAACAAACACACAGTTACAAATGCTTGAGAGGGACAGGTTCTGAAAATGACAAGGCACAGATCAATGTCAGTTCTACTGGGTAGAAACCAGGGATTTCTTACTACTTGAGTCCAGTAAACATGGAATGACCACTTGGTGTAACTTCAAAACCCTAACTGAAATCTATTAAGTGAATATTTTAAAGAAAAGGTGCTACCCCAAGTGTTTTCCCCTTCAAGTTCTTAGGAATCAATTCTCCTGCAAGCAGGGATTTTATGTGCTATTTACAAAAATCTTACCACCACTCATAGGCAGCAGCATAAGGTTCCTGACAACTCCCATGCAGGAAAAACTTGGAAAGCACTACATACTGCAGCCCAAACCTCATCCAGATGCATTGTGACTATTAAAACTACCTATAAATACTCCATATTTTTGCACATGCACCAAGCTGTGATTCTGCTGGAGATCAGTGCCCACTTTCCACCCATCTGAACGTGAACACTACATCTTTGGTTTTATATAAGCTGAAGTCATGTTTCCACTCAGGGTGTGCCACCAGCTATGTTAACTCAATGGAAAATTATTGTTCCAGTAACTGAACCTCTGTTTTGGAAGTTCTCCACCCAGCCCAGCTCATCATATCCAACATGGAAGGATCACTGCTCAGACCCAGAAATTATGTGGAAAAGAAAAAAGGTCACCTTACAGTTGATAAAAAGCCCTTGTTCCAGCCTGCTGTATTTTCTATTAATCAGATTCTTTTAAAAATATTTTATATTACATAATTGAGTTTAAAGACCTGAAGTCCAAGTCAGAAGTAAAGATAGAAAGATATTAAGGGTTTTAATTTTTAGATTTGCTTGGAGGATTTAATGCACTAGAGGAAGGATTTTTCCTCCTAGCAAGCTCCAGACACCTGGCATTTGCATGACTGTGTAATTTACTGACATTTTAGTAAGTGAAAAGAGTGAAATGATAAGAAACAGAAGAAACTACTCCAGCAATCAATATGACTTCCTGAGAGTATGAACACATTAAGAACATGCCAAGACATTTCTTCAAGCCATATTCCTCATTATGCTCTGCACTGGCTACAGATCTTCAGGCTGTTTAAACAGAAGAACAGGTATTTTTTGTCCTGAGCAGATCTATAATTGTTGAGCCATAATTATACAAGTGAAATTTGTTACTGATTAAAGTCAGCACAGAGAAGAAACTGAATGACTACAAATCTTGTGCACATCTCTTCTGAGCTTGTGACCAGTAAAAGCTGAAGAAAAATTCAACATGACTACAGTAAAAACTTTATACAAGTGAATAACATGGACTGCTTCCTGCAAAACCTCACTTTGTTTCTCTTGCTGTTCCAGCCTCAAAGTGCCACAGAGGAGCTGATTCCCACAGCCCCAGAAAAGGATTCCTGAGACTTTAGAAAGGGGTCTGGATGGATGAAATGCATCCACAGGGATGGAACTGCAACAATCAGGAGTCTCACAATTTTATCACCCACCCCTGGTATTTTACAGCTGTCAAGAACATGGAGGAATACAAGTGAATATTCATCATTCCTCAAAAAGTTGAGTGTTTTCCCAAGAACTTGTTTCAGTTACATAAATTCATGCAAGGTCTGCTCACATGGGGGGAGGGAACTTGTCTGAACAAGTTTTCACTCCCTACTGCAGGTACAAGCTGTCCCATTTATTATCCATGTGTGTTCCCTGCTGGATGGAGATCTGCTTGTTTTGCTGTTGGATTCCTCCTCTCTGGAAGTTCAGTGAATGTCCACTCACACACCTGACAAGCACCACCTGCATTCACAGATGAATTTATAGCACGTTTTTATCTGTAGTCTCAGAGTAAGTTTTTTAAATAGTTAATTCAGGTCACTGAACATTGTTCTACCCAAAAGATTTTTATCACAGGAAGAAGGGCAAAAAAGGACAAAATTGCCATTAGATATAATTACTTTGTTTTTATGGGTTAGCAGTATCCACACACACACAAAAGGAAATACTAAGTGAAATGATGGATTTTTATGATGATGAAAACCTATTACACTGTGAGCTACCATGAAGAACTCATTTTCTCCTGAAGAACCATAAGCTATTGTTACTAATCCATGGTACAGTTAAAACCCTCATATAAAAACAATTATACATTATCTATCACCCCTTTTCCAGACACTGACACTTCAAAAAAAAAAAACAAAACAACACTTGGATTTATATCAACACAAAGGATGCCAATTTTGTAACTGAAGAGGTGGGTTTATATATATGTGCACACAAGAAATATTTAAGAACACCAAACGCTTTTGTTGCCAAGGTATGAAAAGAAATATATTCTATTTATCACACTGCTTGTTCATTATTTCAAAAATCTTCCTGTTTTCCAGAACATACACTAGGAAGCATCACAGTATCATGAAGGACATGACTGCTAAAATTCTCAAACTGTTTATCTTTACAGTTAGGAATCAACTTCACATCTTTTGGATGCAACTTATTCACTTCAGTCATTGCTAGTGTTAAATAGAAAGAATAATTATCTTCACAAAAACTCTGTGTTCATTGTGTTACTGAAAGTCAGTTTGTCATAGCTGCACTGAACCACATCCAAATACTCTTGAAGGTCTCAATCCTGATTAGGGACTAAATCCTCATGAAAACTGAAGTTTCTGTTCTATTTAGATCAACTATCAGCACATCCACTAACCTTCAAAACGGCCAGACTCAAGCCAAAGTTTAATGCACATTATCAGCAGCAAGGAGGAGCTTTCAGCATTTCTTTTAGGATGTGATCAAAAGCAGCTCTGCACAGCTGCCAGACTTCCTGACAGTGTCTTGTAACAGCTTAACTTCAGTTCCTCCAATCTCAAAAGAGCCTTTTCTTTGAGAGGAGTTTACCCTAGTTTCATCTGGTTTATTTTACATTCTCAAAAAAGGTGGAACAAGATTCCATGAGAAGGTGATTTATTAGGACAGCACAGTGGAGTGGCACAGTTGAGAAAATCCTGGAAAACTGTAAGATGTAGAAAAGGTGTTACGCTGCTGGCAAACCTGTTAATTGGTCTGAGGGGGCAGATGAGGAGAAGGCAGCAGGACACTGCCAGATACTGAACTGAGGGTCAGCCTGATCCTCCTTTGTGTTACAGGGACCCACAGACCCAAACCTCTGGGTGTGCAGTGAGAGTCCTGGGAGAGAACCTACAGAATGATACAGAGAATTGAAACAGAATCTGAATTTGTCAACTGTGCTAAAATACCAGTTAATACAACCCTGACAGCTCAGTCCTGACCCATCAAACACACCAGGCTGGTTCCAAGAGATGCACTAACATGGAATACATGCTTTCACTGTCAGGATAAATCTTACATTCTAACCTTTAAGTCTCAGCACTAAAATATGATCCCAGCCAGTCAGCAAACATGGAGAGAGCTGGTATATTTTAGATGAGGAATAGATTTGGAAAGGTTCTTTGACAGAGCTATTCCCCCATAGCTACACAATGACATTTTAAATCATTCAACTGAACTTTAACAGAAAAAAACCCCAAAAACCCAACTCCTGCCAAGAAGGGTGAAGAGCACAAACCACCACACTTCCCACATGTACAACCACCATTGTCAGTGTCTAAGGTGACAATTTGCTTTCTCTAATGTGTGTCATTTGCTGACAGACTTTTGGTCATGCACTTAAATCAAGCACAGTTGCCTAATAAGAACACAACCATCCCCATGTACCTACAGCAGGCAGGATCCTCCCCAAATCCACAGCTGCTCTAGGCCAGGCTGAACAGGAGCGAGGTTTCCATCAAAGGAAGGTGTTTGTGTAACACAACCTTCTGAAGCAGTGCTTAAAGCAAAGAGAGCAGACTCTCATGATTTCAACTTTTCAAGTTTTAAACCAACAGAAGTATTTGGTATCAATTGGCAGGGTTCCAGCTCTGTCATCAGCAGATCTACCTCTGCACTGATGTTGTCTCTGTTCCCTTCTCCAGGCTCCATCCACCCTAGATCTGGTAAGTGCTTAGACATTAATATTCTTTTTTAGAAAAGTACTACAGAGGAACAAGGCCCAAGGCAGTGATTACAAATATTATTATTTCAGTGCTTGGCTTCTAGCAAAAATCACAGCTCCGTTCCTGCTAGAAAAGACTACCTTGCTGCCAAGAGGTTCTGCTCCACTTTTTGCAGGGAGGATTCAAGAAGAGGTTTCACCTTTAACCTGATCTGAGATCCCTGAGTTCCCAGAAAGATTCATTCAAGTCCAGGAAGAAAGAGTGGGGGAAGGGAAATAACAGCATAAATTCCATCTGAATTCAGAGGCAGAGCTTGAATCAAAATGTAAGACCAGTGTGCATGGGAGGAGGGAGTGTAGGTAATTTACTATTGCTGTTGTAAAGTTTATGGAAGTAAAAAAAAATTGCAGAACTCTCTCTTTTAACTATATACACACCCCACACCTGTCTTGGTAACTCTGCTTCTGTCATTAATGGTCACTTGAATTTAAAAAAGCCCTAACCCACACATCTTTTTTTTGGTCAGATGTTACCTTACCTGCCACTGTATTTTAATTATCAATTGCAATTTTTTGCCATTGTATAACTAAGATTAATTGATAAAAAGCTTCAAAGCTTTGTGTTTCAGATACAGAATTACTTTCCTTCTTTTTAAAACTGAGTATGGGTGGATTCACTGGGATTAGCATACAGATCAAGTATTAGGATAACAATCTGTATTTTAAAATCAGCAATGATAACAAGAGACTTAAAAGGCATCCTTCTGAACTGCTTCCACATCCTGCTGGTTCTTACACCAAACAGTTTCACTGCAGAGCCAACAAAAGGAATGTCACCAGCAAATAGTATTGAAGTTTGAAAATGTCTTCAAATGCCTCTCACTAGAAATGAAGTTTTTCAAACAATGCAGTTTTCAAACATCTCCACACGTGTAACATTTCACCTGCAGTGAAATTCACTCTGGCAAAGCAGAACTGCTTATGCATTTGATTACTGTAAGAGCAGTTCTATGACTAATTCAGAAATGACACAGACCTGTGATAAATCCAAGATGTCTATTTTTAGAACCATATCAACTCAAAAAACAAAAACCAAGCCTAGACTGAAGTCAGGCTTATGATTAGTCCATATTATTTTGCTGTACTTCAAAATGGAAGTGATTTAATCTGTCCTAATACAGGCAGTGTGTGTCTCACATGAGACCCCACAGCCTGTGCTCCAGTTCCAGAACTGTTACACAGCATAACTGAAACAGGTCATGGATGTTGGAATATATAACCACAACAACATATCCCCGTTTCTCTTTCTTTTTCACTTCTTTGGGAATGTGAAAGTGAAGCCATTACTTTACCAAACACAAATAGATATGACACAGCTCCAAAGGGACAAAAATACATTCCAACGTGGGAACAAATACCAGAGGAGAATTAGTTCCTCTGATAACAGGAACAGCAGAAGGTTTCAGCCACCCAGTATGTGCGAGCTGCAGGAAAAACACCAACCCAACTCACCAGTTCAGTGAGCAACTTAATGGGACACCCCAGCCCTGAACAGCTGCCCTGACTGCTCAGTCCCCAAGGGGGGCACAGCCGGGGGAGCCTGCGGAGAAGGAATCACAGAATCAGTCAGGCTGGAAAAGACATCCAAGATCACCGAGTCCGACCTTTGAACAAACACCACCTTGTCAAACACACCATGGCACCGAACGCCACGTCCAGCCTCTCCTCGAACACCTCCAGCAACGGGGACTCCACCACCTCCCAGGGCAGCCCATTCCGATGTCTAATCACCCCTCATGTGCATAATTTCTCCCTAATGTCCACCCTACACCTCCCCTGGCGCAGGAAGGGGGAAGGAGCCGAGGCGCCCTTTCTCCCTGCCCGCCGCAGCCACCTGACAGCGCTCCGCTCCGAGAGGACGAGCTAAAAATAATACACACAAAAATAAAACACATCCGGGCCTGCGCCTGCCGGGCCCGGGCCGAGCGAACCAGCACCAGGCCGGGAACCCCGGAGCGGGGCCAGGCCCCAGCCCCGCGGCCGCGGGAAGGGCGGGGAGAAGGACAAGCCCTCGGCGCTGCCTCAGGGCCGGAGGAAGGAGGTCACCGCCCGGCCGGGAGGGGAAGGGACACCCCGCGCACCTTCCCCGCACGGCGAGGCCGCCCTCAGCCGCTGCCTCAGCCCGGCCGCCCCTCTCGCAGCCCCGGAGGGCGCGGCGGGCCCCGCGTCCAGCCCGCGAGAGCCGGGCAGGGCAGGGCTCGGCGCCTCACCTGCCCCGGCCCGCCGAGCCCCCGCTGCTCCCGAGGGGCTTCGCCGCCGCCGCCGCGCCGGAAGCGCCCGCGAGGAGCAGGAGGAGGAGGAGGAGGAGGAGGAGGAGAAGGAGGAAGATCCGCGGTGTTACCACACACCAGGCGTTGTCCGGAACCGCGCGCGGGGCCCTGGGGCTCGTAGTCCGCGCTCCGCGACCACAAGCCCCACAATGCCGAGCGGAGCGGGGGCGGGAGCGCTCGGCGGGGCGGGCCGGGGCGGGGACAGCGGCCGGGCGGAGCGGGGCTCAGAGGAGCCGAGCACAGCCCTGCACGGCAGAGCCGCGGCGGAGCGCGGAGCGGCGGCAGCACCGCCGGGCAGCGGGCGGGGCGGCGGCGAGAGTGCCGGTGAGTGCGCCCGTCCCTTCGCGGGGCTGTGTGGCCGAATAAACCGGGCGGCTCCGGCTTATTTCTTACACCGGAGTAGCGGCGGTGCCGAGGAGCCGCTGCCCGTGCGGGGGTCGCCGGCGTTCCTTGGGCGCCGGAGGAAGGGAGGGAGGGACGGGCTGCGCCCGCTGCTGCGGGAGAGGAGGCGCTCGGGATCAGAGCTGCTCCTCCGGCGTGGGATACCCGGCGGCGAGCGGCAGGCAAGCCCAGAGCCCCTCCGGTGCTCGCTCGGCCGGGGAGGGACGCGCTCTCTCCCGGCCCCGCGGAGCTCAGCCCGCGCCCCGGCGGAGTTGTGCTCGGCTGAGGGGAGTGTGGCGGTGCCGTGCCCCAGAGCCCGCGGGGCTCCCTGCGGCCGTGCAGACCCTTCCCAGCCCGCAGCTGGGCTTCAGAACCCGCCCGTGAGCGGCTTCTCCCGCCTGTGGCAGCCCCGTCCTGGCCGCTCGCTGGGCGCGCCGCAGACCGTCTGTGCGCCCCGGGTGTTAGCCACTAAAAGAACTAAACTTGGGCATTATTTGTCGGGGTGACTCTGCTGCTAGTAAGCTTTGCGGTTTGAAGATTCAAATTACATTGTAGGAAGAGCTCAGCGATTAAAATTTAATATTAATATTAAAGCATCAACTCAGTTCTAGGTCCGAATTTGCATTTCTGATGTGTCGCTGTTAACGCTCACTTTATAAAAACGCTGATCGCTTCTAATATTAAGGCGTACGAATTCCCCATTGTGAACACGGGAACTGAAGCATTCAACTTGTCAGCATTGGCTGTAACTTCTTGCGGTGCTGCTGGCAGGGTGGGAAGAGTTGGGTGCCTTTGGGAGCAGAGGGATGATGTGTAGGTGTCCGCGTGTGTTACCCATCCACATCTCCTCCTTTGGGGGAAAAAATAGGAGAAAAAGTACCTGGATTGTTACATGTGTGAATCTTCTCCTTCCCGCACCACCTGGTTTTGTTTTAATCAGATCTCTCACATACCGATGGGTGATCTCTCACATATCAAATACTCTACGCATCCTGGTATTAAAAGGCTGCTTAAAACCTGCATCATGTGCATGAGTTTTGTACTGTTAATCACCGTTGAGCTCAGATATTCTTCAGTTTTCCCCTCATTTTTAATGTGATCTGTTGATTTAGTCTAATGGAAAATTACGCCCTTCTGTGTAGGGGAGAGGTGTTTAGTAAAACGTTGTAGCATAGATTGAGCCAAATATCTGTTTAATGGTATTTTATTCTTTCAGTGAAATTTGTATGTTTTAAATAAAGCTGCAAAGCTGCAGTCATAGAGCTGCTAAAACTTAAGATAGTTACCTCTTCCATCAATTTTGTGATACTTTTCCAGGTTCTGTCGGGTCTTGGTTGGACTGTGAGGCTTGGACTAGATTCACACTTTGTTATTTTACATCCATTGTATTTTTTAGAATTACTCTGGCTTGGTTGAGTGTGATGAGGAATAATTGCCAAGGAGAGGGAGGGAGCAGGAATGGTTGAGGGTTATTTTTTTGAGGTGTGGGTTGTCTACAGAATTGCACAGGACAGCCTAAGATGTAATCCAATGTGAAGGCTTGTGGCACTGTAAAGTTTCCTGTTAAAGGCAGTCATGAGTTCCAAAATTTGACCTCATGAGACTGTCTGTCCTGTATTTTCACATCCTCTAGTCCAATTTGAGTTGGGATTTTTAAATTTGCTTTGAGTTTGTCTCTTCATCTGCCGTTGTCAGGGATTTGCTCACATGTAGATGAAAGCTATTCGTGAACGTGTCAGTCATCTCCTTTCATATTCAGGGGTGAACAGTTCTAGGAGCACTATTGTAATAACTCTCTTGAAATTTATTCTGTGGATGTAAATGTAGTATTTGTGTGTAGCTTAGTTCAGTTTGTAACCTTGTGTATCGCAGCACGTAGCGATGAAAATGGGTTAGTGCTGGTAGAATTCTTCACAGCAAGATCTGACTACTCCCCATTATTTAAAGGCTTCTGCAACTAATGTTTTACTTCTCAAAATTTCAGATTTGTTTTTTGAGCTGCTCATCATCAGTGGAGACACATTGTTGGCATGCCTGAATACCTTTTAAAATAATTTCTAGCAATTTGTGTTCTGTGTGGGCAATACATTATTCTGTCTGTGTAAAGCACAGGCTGAATTAATATAGGGTACATCTGTCCTATACTGAGTCTTCAGGCTGTCCTTATCTGAATTAAGCTGTGTGTTCAAAATAACGTTCAAAATTGGTGTGTAAGCATGGTTTTCAAAGTTAATGTTTGGTTTTCTCTATTTTATATGGTTTGCATGTCTCTGATACAATATAATGGGCAGATGGTTGGGAAAGATGTCTGTATAGTCAGCTGTAATTAGTGATAAATGTGTCTTTATGAATATATACATACTTTGTATGTATGAACAAACAGAGGAGTTTAATTTAGGAATCCCTTAAAAAAATTTTGGGTTTAATTTTTGTCTTCCCAGCATGGTCTTGTGAACTGGATGACTAAACATTAGCAGAACGTAGAGGTGGGGGAAATAACATACCATGTATTCCTGCAGGAGGGAGGGAAATACTTGGAGTCTTGAATTATGGAATTGACAGGAGGACACATTTTCTGTCAATGTCTTTGTGAAATAGTCTAGGACATAAAGCTGTAGCCGCTTCAAGACAAAAAAAAATAAAATCCCGTAGTTCAGTAATAACAGGGAAGTTTTTGGTGCTTATTTTCCCTCTGTACTTGGCATTTGAAGCAGTACAAAATGACAGGGATGTACAGATGTATTGATCCCATTAAGAATGTGTTTATTTCAGGTGTAAATACTCAGTGCAGTCACTAGGAAGGTTGTGTTGGAGAAGGTCTGTAGCTATAAAGTAATGTGAGAATATTTCCTTGCCTGCTTGTGGCTTGGGTAGTTCTCAATAGCATCTCGTTTGGTGGCCTTAATGAAGTATCTGTGATAAAGAATTGTTCTTATGTGGTGTGATTAAAATATCAGCTCTAAGGTCGTGTTCTGGTTTGTTTAATGCACTTCAAAGCTAATGATTATGAGAACTGCAGACCGTGGCTAATGGGATAAAAGCTGTGTGAGTTATCCATGTCCTTTTTGGGCTTTTGGAGTCATTGCAGAGCAGCTGTAGCTGCGAGATGGGGAAAAAAGGAAATTTCTTATTCATACAAGCTAATGAGTTAAATGTGTGTATGGCTTTTGGGTTAATGAGATTTGACCTGTGTTGTAAAGGATTTTTGGTTTAGTTCAGTGTTTAAATATTGTGATAATTCTTGAGAAATATTTTTGCAGGCCTTGAGACTCTTATTTCAGGAAGAATCAATATAACTAGTAATTTACTGTCTAGAAGAAGAAAGTTAAAACAATGTGGTTGTATTTAGTTTTAACCAACTAGCTTCCAATTTATAGGCCGGCTGTCTTTGCACTAATTTATGAACTTATGAACTGCAGCCCTGAAGTCTTTCATCATTGCAAATAAAGAAATAATTGCTTAATAATGCTCTGTGTTCCTGCTCTGCCGTGTGAGTCTGACAGTTCCAGCCCCGTGATGGCTTGATGGGCCTAATGGACAATCTGCTGCTTCTGGAAAGATCTGTTCTGTCCCAATCAAAACTGAAGCTGTGCCATGTGTGCAGGGGGTGTCAGATGTACAAACCAAGGCTTGTTAGCCAGCAGTGATCTCCCCAGACTGTGGAAGAGCTGCAGTTCCTGGGCTTTTCCTTTCCTCTAATTTTGTCGTGCATGTTTCTGTGCGCGGAGTAGGTTTGGGGGGATTTCCTCATCTCAGAAAAGAGAACTCTCATTTCCTTTTTAACCTTTCTGCACAACACACTGAAGGCTTTGTTTTGCTTTTGCAAAAGTTCTGAGAATTCTGCTCAGATACCACAGAAAGCAAATTTAATTCCCTTTGCAGTGCGACAAAACACCCAAACTCTGCTCACCAGCTGCGTTTTGCATCCAGTACTTTTTGAGTAGCAATCCCATCCCAGCCTTGATTCTCCTGTTGAAGTTTGGAGTGAGCTGGAGGACTTGGACATGTACTTTTCACTGTGATTTTTTAAAGTGCCCTTGGCATGTCAAGGTAGTGTTAAGAGCGTGGGTACTTTGCCAAAGACAGCCTGTCGGAACTCCTCAGCATCACTCAGCCACTGGAGATTGCCTCCTTCCCTGGCACAGCAGCCAAGTGCCAGGGTTTGGGGACTGTCTCCGTGTCTGAGGTGATGTTTGCTGCCCTAGTTTTCCCCATACATCTCAGTTATGTAAGTTGGAAAGAAAGGTCTAAAGATTTAAGGCATCATTTTTTAATTGGTACACCAAAACTGCCCTTGCCCAATGCTTTTCTTTCCCACGTTTAAATTAAAGCAGCTCCTGGAGCATTTAATGACTGTGTACTTCACACAGCAATTGGAGTTCACTGAAGCAGCTCATGTTTTCTCTCTCAGATATCTTTTTCTCAAAAGAAGCATTGCTCCAGTTTCTAAACTATTTAAAGTAATTAATCAAAACCTAAGATGACAGGAACAGCTTCTGTAATATCAGGTCCTCAACTTGAGATGAGGCTGATGCAAAGGGAAGGTGCCCAAGTCCCCACCAGTGTGTGTAAAGCCTGTAGGTGAATGATGACCTTTTCATCTGCTAAGAGAGATGAGAAGTGGGAGGAAGAAGACAGGGGAGCCGAGTTATTTTTACTGTAAATATGTCAGTTTATTGACTTGTTAATTTCAGATTTATTCAAAAAAGCAGGAGGAGGAAACACTAATGTCTGCCAAAAACAAAGTAATTAGTGGGAGTTGAAAGATGTCTAATGACTCTTGCAAGTACTAAAGAGGAATAAACTAGTCTCTTATTAAACTGGATATGGACTTTTAAAACACTGTAGTAATTCTGTTTTATCTTTAAAACATGTGCAATTGCATATGGTAAATAAAAACCTAAAGTAACAATTGTTTATTCACAGTAACATTACAGGCAGAGAGTGGGATTTTGATTTTTAAAAAATTTCAAAAAACCAAAGCTGACTCCACACTTCTAAAATAAGGGTTCAGATCACACTTGACAGAGCTTGAGTTTGAGTTGAAGATGACAGAAGAGTTTTAGATTAATGCTTAATGTGCCTTCTACACCTCCTTGGTCTAGAGTGACAAACAAGATCTTGTTTCATGACTGCATGTGCTATGGAGCAGCTTCTTTTTTCTGTGCCAAGGGACTCTGGCTGTGATGAGTCCAGTCACAGGATTCATCAGCACATCTGCTCTCCTGCTTGTGTCTGTCCCAGGGGAGCTGGGAAGAAGAGGACAGCAGGGGCTGAGAATCTGGAGCGAGGTGAGCCAAGGGTTAGGAAGGGCAGCCGTGCAGGAGTTGGAAATGAAACCTGGGAGCTTCGGAGCTGAACCCTTTAATTCAGCACTGCTCTGGTCTGAGGTTGCTGTGCTCTCATTTCCATCCTGCAGTAATGCTGATTGAAGTGTGACAGATTGGGATTATGTGTTGTCCCCAACTGGTGACAGTGAAAGCCTGGGAGGGCTCCTCTGCCTTTGCCTCGGGTCATTCTCTGCATCTCTTCCCTCTTGCTCTGCTGGCCTGCTTTATCCTCCTCCCTCCATGGCCAGGCTTGTCCTCAGGGATCTGCTGTGCCCACAGTGCTCCTGCAGGCTGTGCTCACAAATCCCTGCTGCTTTTATCCCCCGGGGCTCCTGACTTCTGCCACCTGCACAAGGCTCAGAGCTGTGTTTGTGGTGCTCTGTGGCTGTAATTGTCCATGGCTGCTCCTCCTGGAGCCCTCTGCTGTGCACGCCTGGCTGCAGCTCCCCAGTTCACCGTCACCTCTGTGGTCACTGCAGGCACCAGCTCTGCTTGCTCAACAGCACTTGGCCTGTTGGTTGCAGGACAGTGCCTTGGATTTGTCCTCCCCACGTCTCTGAGCCACAGGGAATGTCCTGGTGTCACCAAACCCCACGGGGATTTTGGAGCTGTTGGAGTCTCCACTTGCTCAGAAGATACTTGGCATCATCTGTAGCTGACAGTTCCCATCTGTTTTTCCTACCATGCCTCTGTTAAAATACTAAAGAAAGCAGGAAATTAGATATAGGGGAAGATACCAAGGAAAACAAATATCAGAAAAAAAGCAAGCAGAAATATTTAATTACAGGGGATATAGAGCAGCAGGGCAGATAAGATACCCATGACAGTGAGTAAGAATCAAATTGACTGTAAGTAGATCTATTTTGAGGGGATGATATGCATGAAGCAAAAAATGCCATTAGTAGTTTATCATATAGAAGAAATGTGAGGGAGGAAAATGTGCATGCAATATTAAAACACAGTGCACTTCTGCATTTGACATAACAGATAGCGGGTCCCCATATATGAAGTGACAGCAGAATACCCTTTAGCTGCAAGGGGACAAGCTTTCACTCAGTCACAATGCAAACAAGTTCTGGAAGTGATGGAAGCATATTTCCCAAGAAGAACATGAGGACATCTCATATTTGGGAGGGGAGAAAAGCAGCAGAAATTCAAATCTGCATCTAATAATTGTTACAAGGAGCTGGGTCTCATAAGGATCTTTGTTACCTTTAGTAAAATCCCTATGGAGATAGAGGTATGGAAATGTGTTCCCACTATTTGTCATCTCAGCATTGGCAGAGACCAATTAAATTGATTTGCACCATCCTTTCCTAATCCTTGTCCATGTATCTATCCCATCCTGCAGTTATTACTTAATTCCTTAGGAAGTGTAGGGCTTTGGAAGAATCCCTGGGAATACTGCTGAAGCACTAAGAGAGCAAGGACAACATTAATTTTTTGCTTTCAAATGCTCTAGGATTATCCCAGGAGCTCAGAGAAGGTAACACCAATGGATAGGGTGGTTTTAAGGGAAGAAGGTAAAACAATTCCTTGTTTTTACATCTTTTGGTAGTGGACAAGTCACTTAATCTTTACTTAACCTACGTTTCTCCAGTATAAAATGAAAACAGACTCTTCCTACTCATAATGGTTCGGAAGCATCTGGGGTTAATTTGTTAAAGATGAAGGTGTGTTTGACTGTGATTTAACAACCTCTGTCTATAGGAGCCATGTAAGCAACTAGCTGGGCATCTCATCCATCAGCCTTGGTGATCTTTGCTGGCTCGGAGCAGGTATAGATTTTTAGAGACACTGGATCGTTCCTATTACTTACTTGAAGGATAAATTGCAACATTTATCATGGCATTCCCATTTTTATTTTGTAAGTCTTTCAATACCATGATTGAAGAACACTTTGAAAGCCAATAAGTGCAAATCCCAGATATTGTTGGAATTGTAAGGGTGTTTTACACCATCCTGATCAAAGTAACAAATAGCATCAATGGACTTGCACAACACATAAATGTTATGTATTTTCAAAGAGGCCATTAGAACATAGCATTCATTTGGAAAATATTTGGAATAATAACCTATCATTCACTCACAGAAAATTTCAGTGTTGGGTTGCATTTCAGTCAAGAAAATATTTGATATCCTTTAGAAACAAGAAATTGTGCCATCACTGAAGCCTTGCAAGGTTGTGCCGAGGCAGGAAGCAGCATATTAATGTGAAATTTCCATCTTTTTCACGCTTAAATGAAGCAGATCTAAAGTCAGTTCATTCAACAAAATGGCAATTTGGATCTATTTTACAGAGCTCACTTGAGGCAATGTGCTCTTGCTAGTTCACTTTAAATGTGGATTCTGAGACTATTGAAGATTTTTACATATTTTGATTACCATCAGTTTTGTTTGCTCACATTTTACCTGCTTGACTAGAGAAATAAAGTTTTCCTGCGTATCTTTTGGCATATACAAAATCTAGTTAATTAAGACATGCTATACTTTCTCCCCAGAGTCAAAGTATAATGTTCAGCTGGCCGACTTGCATGAATAATCCATCACTGTGAATCATTAATTTAGAAGACAAGCTATGGTAATTGATGTCTTTATGCAAGCTATGGAAATGCTTAGGGAAATTGCTTATTTTTTTCCTTGTTAGTTTTTTTTTTTTTTTTTTTTCATTTGGTTTGGAATATTTCTGGGCCTGAGTAGTGTAGATTCTGAAATGGGTTCACCTGAGATCTGAGACTAAGGTTCCTGTGGGTATAGGATCTCTTTCTTGAGTTTGATAAAAATCTGAATATTTTTGATCTGAAAACCTTTTAGAATCATAAGACTTAACCTTGAGCTAATCTTGTGTGCATACATTGGATGAGCCACTCTAAGTTTTGGAAGTTTCTAGGAAAAGGAGCTGGCATGGTGGCTTTAGCAGTGGTAAAAATGCTTTAAAAATTCCTGTCATAATTTGGTAATGCAAACAGGGATTACAAGGTAAGTTGGTATTTAGACCTTCCTGTATTACCCAGCATGTTTTTGTATCAAACTAAGCATATAAAAGGCTGGTCATGTATATATATATTTTTATATATATATACACAGTTGAAATATGTACATTTGAAGATAATTTATCACGTAATTCATAAAGCTCACCTATGTACTACATTATATTGTAACCATTATGTCTCTGTGGCATGAAAAGTTACTAATTTTGTTTTCTTTTTGGGAATCTCTTTACTTTGACTCATTATTGAAATATGAGGGTTTGGTACCAACTTAAAATTATTTTGTCTGCCTTCAGAGCAAGGAAGAGGCAGTTGGTTGGTGTTGAATGGGAGCCAACAGCTTGGTGACATTTCAAAAGTGGGATATCAATAACCCATATATGACTTACAGCATATATATATTATGCAATAATGTCGTATATGCATAATATTATAAAAGTCTTGCCATTGATGCTAATGGGATTTGGACTATAACTACATAGTACTATGATGATTTTTATTCCATTGAGAAAACTTCTGAAATATTTCTTGTTTGTTCTGTAGCTGAAATGCAACGTGGACCATTTCTACAAATGTAACAATTGTGAAAATGAACAGGCAGGCTTATTTTGTGTTCTCTTTTTTTTTTTTTTTACCCTTTAATATTTATTTTCCATTTAGGCATCAAACTAGAGGCTTATTTGATCTCATGTGCTTGGCTGCTCCTGTTTGTTCCCAGCTGAGCCCTGATGTGCTGCACTTTGAGAAATCCAGCCCTGAATTTTAACATTTTACACAGGAGCAAAAAGAGAACATATTCCCAATAAATTCACATCTGAGCAGAATTCAAATAGGTTTTGCTGTTTGGGTTCAGTTTCATAAGGTAGGAGAGGTGAAATGCTGCTGATAGCTGCAGTTATTGAAAAATGGTAATCACAACTTTCATAAAGTGAGATAAGCCATGTTTATTAATGCTTTCTGTGGCCATAGAGTGACTTGGCCCTGGGACATTAAATGCCTAAATGGGTTGTGTAATTAGCTTTTTTCCACTTACGGATCAAGCAGCTAAACACACAACATTTTCTGAGCAGCTCAAATTATTTTTGTCATGTTAGTTTTAGCCAAGGGAAAATAATTCTAATTTTTCAGGTTTTTTAAATAAAATCAGAGCTCCACAGTGAACAGAACTGGGGTCCTGAGGAGGTCTTTATGCCAGCCATAAAACTCCTAAACCTGGGGTGATTTGTGTGTTCCCACCCTGACACAGAACAGAGGTTTGAACCATGCTGGCCTGCTTTGGCCAAGAATTCCAAAATCATTGACCCAAACTCATGGCATGTAGTGGATATGAGTGGAGACCCCCCAAGGAAACCCCTTCCAGAGCTTTCTTGTGTTTGCCACCAAAATTCTGTTGTTTGGGCCTGATGTATTGTGTCTAGTTTGTCCCATCCACTGTGCCTACTGTCTTCTGCAATCAGAACAATATTTTAATGCCTTTTTTCTTTTCCCTCCATGATTGATATCAAAGAGAAAGACTGAAATAAAACATCCCCAAACCGGCCAAGTTTGAGCTTTTAAATCCATATTAATTTCATACTTGGCTACCTCAGCTGGCATCATTGTTAGTCCAATTAAAAAATAAACACCCGCCCTAAAGAATTTGCAGCCAGGCTGTGTCACACTCAATCCTAGGGGAAAATTCCTTAGGCACAGGGAATACTCCTGTTTTTTGAAAGGCACTGCTTGAGTGCCTGCCAAATGTAAGCTTTTTTCCCCACAGTAACCACTTTGACCTCTTTGACAGTATCATAAACCAAATAAATACACTGCAAAATCCCCAGTTTGATCAGGACATTACAGAGCGAAATTTCTAGTCTGGGTTTCTGGATAAAGTAATCTCAGCAGTTCCTGGAGGGAGTGAGTGGGGAGTTGCCAGTGTCAAAGAGGAGGTAAATATCTGTCCCTGAAACAATTCAGCAAAAAGACCTCTGAATATCTGAACAACCTGAGGACTTTGAGGTAGTTAAGCTCTAATTTTGTAATGTCATGCTTTGACTCTTTCTGTATAAGACAGGTTAAACGAGTAGGACCTTTAAAATGAGAACAAGGAAATGTTTGTTTAATAGGGCCCCAGTAAAGATTTTTTCCCTAATGCAAACTCGCTGAATGGGAGTGCAGAAGTGTTTGAGGTTAAGGATCAGCTGTGGCCATTCAGGCTTGTAATTACAGCTGTGATAAGTGTGTTTTCAAGTCTTGCTGTACTAAGAGTTTTCTTAATCCGTTTTTTTTACTTGGCCTTTCATTGCTCCTCCTAGTACATTGTAACAATTCCTGAAAACTTCTGAATCATGGGAAAACAAGTGTTAGGCTATTAATTTCTGGCTCTATAGAGACATAAACTCGAGTCTTGCCTGGGCAAGTGCGTGGCTGTGTCTGACATCACTAATGTTGTATTTGGGAGCCACAGTAAGCACACAAATATTACAGCTCTGGGTGGTGAAGACTGGACTGTTTAAAGTCAATCTTTTTCATGTAGCATTGGGGGGAAATGTAGTGAACTTCTGGTTCATTATTAGCAGCCTTTGTTACTGTGGGCTTTGGGAGATGGAAAAGAGATGGCTCCTGGTGAAGGCTGGATGTCTTTGCTGTTGGCTTCCCTGTATTTTTATGGAAACAAGCACTGATGTCTCAGCTGGTTGCTCTTTGAGTGCAGAAATTCACAGCACTGAATGTCCACAGGTTTGGACACTGGATCCAGTGGAGCTGCTGTCACCTCTACACAGGCACTTCACTGCTTCAAACAACAAAACTCAGTGTTATTCTTCACTTCAAGGTAGTACAATTCTGTATATTCTGCCATGGATGAATTTGAACAAAGAAGAAATCAACCTATAAGTAACTTCAGGTGGATGATTCCATGCTCTGAAGGAGGCCAGCTGTGATTTTAGTGTCTCATGTGTCCCAGTATAAACTGTGATGAGGCAAAGGTGGCTGTGCTGCAGAGTCCACAAGGTGCCCAGCTGATGTCTGTGTGCTGCCTGGAGGATTAGCAGAGTCCTGGTGCAGTGAGAGATGAGCTGTTGCCCATTTACACCTGGGGGTGTATTTGGATCCAGTGGAATAACTGTCCTGTGGTGACTAACTAAAGAAATGTGTGTAATTTGGGCACTGCTTCTCACCCAGCTGCACCAGCCCTAGGAGGTCTGTGTGAGGCGAGGCATTCTGCCTAATGTTGCCTTGGTGCTGAGGCAGAATGACTGAAAACTAAAACATTTTTTCTTCTGTGACCATATTGATGGAACTGCTTGGCACAAACTGGGTCTGAATTCCTTGCTTTGAGGTGCAGCTGTCCACCATGCCTATTTGACAACTTAATTTAGACATAAAAATCAGATAACTCATGTAAAGCTTGAAGTTTGGACTCTTTTATATAGGCACAAGAATTCAGGTTAACCTACTTAGTTTTGAAAGCCACGCTAATTAAAAAGATTAACCTCATTTTAAATAAGTGTGTGTGTTACCCACCAATGGAGAATTCTGGATGCACATGAATCATAGCTCGTCATACAAAAGCTGGGAGTAGTGTCAGAGTCTTTCTAGCACGAGGTAGAATTAATATGAACTTGCCATAAGAAAACATCTGAGACTTGCTGGAAAAAAGGCAGTTTGTTTTGTGGAGGGGAAACAATGAGGTTTCAACCTTCAGTTTTCATTCTGGGTGTTGGAAATGATTCAATTCCTTTCTTTAAGGTATTGTAGTTTTCAAATTATAAAAATCTGAACAGAAAACAAAACCAAAACAAAACCACCCAACCAAAAAACAACCCCAGAGATCCTGAGAGCAGCACAGCACGAGTGTGTTCCTGGAGCCTCAGGGAGGGTGTGTAGATGTGAGCCAGCAGAGCACAGCACAAGTGGTCTGTTCCTCCAGTGCTTTGTGATTGCTCTAGTTCATGGGAATTGCTGCAGCGTTTACAGTCAGGTCTAACATGATGCAAACTCCTCTGTGTGGGAGAATAAGCAGGATTAAGACAAATTCAGCTCCCTGCATGTGGTGTTTAAATGGCTCATCATGGAGTGGGTACTTGGAACAGCATCAGTTCCCATAAACACAAACCAATGAGGCTTGAACAGTGAGCACAGAAGTGAGCTCCAAGGCCAGATCCACCTTCCAGGCACAGCTTGAGTGCTGGACTCTGAGCTGAGCTGTTCTGTCCATGGTGGGCCAAGAGTGATGTTTCAATAGCCACGAGCCTCCAAGGCCAGGATAAATGAAACTATCAGAACAAAAATGTGAATATTTTATTCCCCGCAGTAAAACGAGGCTGAGTTTTTTTCAGTCAGAGTGAAAAAACATTTGGTGGTTGTGTATCTTCTGTTGTGGATAAGATGCCTGAACAGCAGGAAGTAGCTTTTCCTCCCTGCCTTTCTATTCCTAACTTTCCAGTTTATCCCTTAAAGCTGCTGTTGTTCCAGATATTCTCTCTGAACAATTCAGAAGCACATGCAGGGCACCAAAGCTTCTTGTTTTCATGCCCTGCCAGCTCTCCCAGTTGGAGCAGCATGAGGCTGCTCCTGTCCCATTTGTTGGCTTTTGGGTTTTTTTCCTTGAGTTGTTAAGTTCATGGATGCTTGTGAAGAAACAAGAGGGAGGAAGGATGTGAATGATGATTTGAGATAAAAGCTTGAGGATTTCAGTGGCATTTCTGGCCACTGTGCCATGCTGGGTGGTTCATTCCTCCTGTCTAAATCTGACTTCTCTGTACTGGTGTCTGGAGTCTTGTCTGTAATGGGCAGATGTCCTGGTTGCTTGCTTTTTTTTAGGTATTTGCAGAGCTGCTCTCAAGTGCAAGCAATAAAAAAACCAGAATTGTGGAGTTCTAGAAACCATGGAGATAAAGAGACACAATTGAGAATATTTGAGAATGTATGAAAAATACCAGCAAAGTAAATAGCAATGATGCTGAGGCCTTAGAGGCAAGAATTGGAAATGGCCTTAGGGTGGGAGGAAAGAAGAGTTTAATTTTCTTCTCCATGTGGAATTCCCATGCTTCTCACTCCTTTGGGAAGATCAGTGATCAACATCCTTCAGATCAAAAAGAAATTCTCATGGAATGCCTTGTTGAGGTTTTCCACTGTGAAAAATACACAGTGAAAAAATCCTGCTACTGGCTGAATTTGGCATCAAGATTATTCTGTAGTTTTTAGGAAAAAAAAAAAGTCTGTACTTTGTAACAGATGTTATTCTGCTATGTTAGAGAAATATTTGGAGAGCCTTAATGCTGAATTTCTCCCTCTGTTACTGATTTTGCTGAAATGTCCTTGCTCTGTCACTCCATTCTGCTGGTTCAGAACTGAACCCCCTCTGAGTGACTCTTCTTTCTCACTCTTTTGTCTCTGAAGACTTTGTGCTAGACCTTTAGAGCTAGCACAGAAAAAAAAAATGGTTAGAGCCTTTTTCCATTCTCATTTTGTGCCTTAGCCGTGGCTCTGCTGGTCAGGCTGGGCACTTTTGCTAAGACAGCTCTTTCAGCTGGTTTTAAACCTGGGCTTTCCTAGGCCCTTTCCTAGGTTATGATGAATTGCTGCTGGTAATTAATCAGGGTATAACATCTACTTGAATGCTGGGGTTAATTGTTTTGGGTTGTTTTTTTTCTAAAGCAATCTCTGCCTTATTACTGTACTGTAAGAAAGTAATTCTGATCTCAGAAGTGTTAACAGAAGTGAATAATAACTCTCCTGGCAAGAGGGACGTTACTTAAATGTAAATGGAGCCCGGTGTTGATTGCAAGGCTGCAGCCAATATTATTTTGTAGGAAAACAAGCTGGTTTGTATGTCACACTTGCTTTCAGTTCATGCACTGCAGACTCCTCTTCTGAAATCCTGATGCATTTTAATTAACTTTCTTCATCATCTTGACATAGCTATACCATAGCCTGATCGCTTTTCTTCTGAAGTCCTTGTGAAGGGAGCTGGACAAGGTAAGGAAGAATTAACTTCTGCTTTGATCTTTTGAAATGGTGTTTCACACAGTGTACTTTTTAAATTTAGTTATTCTGGGATGATTTAAAGATTGTCATTGTTCATTGTGTTTTTTTAAGCATATTTGAAAACTTTCCTGAGTTGGTTGATGGGCTTTTAAAAGACATTCAGCAAAATCTCCTCCAGAGATGCACAATTTCTAGGTGCTTCTCCTGCAGTGTTCCCTATTCCAGCAACCCTAAGTAGTGAAGGGTTCCTGTTCTGTTTTTGTTTCTCCTTAATTAGTTGTGTCTTTTAGTCCTCCTACTTTGGAAGGTTTAAAATTGGCTGTGAGAGCTTGTATAATGCCAGGCAAAGTACACAGACTAATGTAATGTATCTGAAGTGACTTTATGTATAAATAGGCAGTTGCAAGAAAAATGCTTGAAACACTGCATTCCAAGCTCACTTGCTGTAAATGCTTCCACAGGATGTATTATTAATACATTTTGGTGCTGCTGAAGCTGTAATATCACCATGCATTACAGCAATATCTGTGACATAAGTGACAGCTTTCATCACTTATAAAAGTACGCTCCAGTACATGCAGGGATCTCGCCTTTAGACTCCAACTGCAGTGATTGCATCTGGCAGTTGCATATGGTGAAACTTAGCTACTGCCCTTTTAATTAAATTATAGTGGGAGCTTGATGATCAGCTGAGTTTCACAGGAAAATAACAGAAATGGGACTTACTGCAAGGAAGGAAATTTGTGGTACGTGCAAGAGCAGGCAAGGAGTTGTTCTTGTGTCTAAAATAACTGATTGCAGTGTTCTATCTCTGCTGCTTCTGATGGAAAGAGACTATTACAGAATTAGATCTCGCCCTTCCTTTCCCAGATAGCCCTAAAGAAATCTGAGGGAGGAAAAGGAATGCTGCTGTCTCTTTTGGGGCATCTTCCCTGGATGGCTGCACCCTGAGTGGAGTACTGCATTGGTCTTTTCACTGAAAAGTCAAGTCATTGCAGAGTCACACGTTGTAGAGTGTGTCAGAATTGGTTCTGGAGAGCCTCTGAGAGCCACTCCTGTGTCTGGGCACTGTCCCTCCTTCCAGCAGTCAGGTCAGCATCTTCACCCCCAGATGAATGTGCCAGAGACCTCGTTCAGAGAGCTGTGCAGGACTGACACCCCTCACCGGGGCAGGAATGGATGTGAAACCACCACAACCAAGCAGGCTGTGCCTAACTAAGATAATTCTGTGGAATTTGCCAGGTGAACCCCCTTTTGGGCTGCCGGAAGCAGATCCTGTGTAGTATTTCCCTCTCAAGCTTAAAGCTCTCCCCAGTCAGACTGTGTTGGCTTTGTCAGATGAGCCACAGGCACTCCCCCAGTTCCGAACCTTTTAGAATCCCCAAGTTCCATAATGCTTCAAATTTTCTCCTTCTCAGAGCTTGTGGGTTTTGCGTTTTCTTATTTATAGCTCTTACTTTGTGGGGCACACTGGAGCTGTCAAAAATAAGGCATTCTGCCAAAGTATTTCTAAAAATTTGTTTCTCTTAGACAGAAGAAACAAACAGAGAAATTGCATATGAGTCCTCCCAATTGCAGGCCTTAGAGCAGTGGATTTGGAAACAAGACCACCTTTTTTAATTGTCTAGACATGTATTTAGATGTTCGCTTTAGGCTATTCAAATTTAAGTATTTTGGACATGGCTTCTCAGCATCTCTTTTTATTTTTTAATTAGAGCTGAGGGAATATGCTTGAGGAAGCGCAATTAAGACAACTTTGGCTTGCATAATTGCCTCAGCAGGTTAGTGAGTCAGTGCCAAGCTCCATGAAAGTTTAAAAACATTTGGGATTCAATGGAAAAAAATTGTCAATATGAAATTCTTCAGTGTAGCATTTGCCTTTCAGGGTTTCTCAATGCTCCTGGTGCCATGGGGTCACTTAAAAAGCAGGAATAAAGAATCCTGAAGGGCATGACTTGGCTGTGTGTTGGAGAGTAAGGTTTTAGTGTGGTCCAAACACTTCCTATGGAATGCCTATTCCTTGTCTTAGTCACTCTATACTGGAGTTTTAAACACCCCACTATTTCCTATATCATTATTGTGCTGCTCTCTAATGAAATTAACCTCAAGGTTTCCTCCTCCAGAAGGCAATGACACCATAATTGACAGATGGTGACAAAATCCCTTAACTTATTAATAATGTTTGTGCAGATTCAGATAGAGATGTCATTGCACTGGACAAACTGATTCCAACTCAGTGGTTCCACATGTGTCTGTAGAGTCCCTGCTTGGCAAGGTCAGATGCTCACATAGGCTAAGGGTAAACATTTTTCAGGGATAAACATTGTTTTGCAGCAGAGAAAATGTAAGTCTGTCCCCTAACAAGAAGGAGCTGCCTTGCTGGCTAAATGGAACACATGTCACAGCGAGCAGTGATGTGCCTGCCTGCTGTCCAAGGAATGCAGAATTTCCCAGGCATGTCACCACTTCCAGGGACTGCACTGCTGATCCCCAAAGTACTTTGTAGATCCCTTCCTGTGCTGCCTGCACTGTCCTCAATAGCCAGTTGGTTATCTATTAAGTTGTAGCTTGAGGCATTTAATGGCTATTTAGTTATTTTCCCATTTCCTTGGCTGTACTCTGCTGGTTCTAAGCAGCAGCACCTCCTGAGTTGTGTGTGTGGTGCTGTGAGGGTTGGTGTTTGATTTATTTGATTTGCTGGTGTCATCCCCAGGCAGGCTCTGTGTGCAGCCCCACGTGTGAGCACATCCCAGTGAGCTGGGTGAGCACTGTGGATCCCAGCAGGATGTTTGATCCTTGCACTGCTATCCCCTGCACACCTGCCTGTTGTCCTGGCTGTGGAAAAATTACTTCTGAGGTGGAGCCAGCTCAGGTTTGGGCTTTATTTCACAGTTCCTGTGCTGGAGGGAGAGAGGGGCTGAGTTCTGGGGAGGAAAAGGGAGATGAGCACAGTGAGCAGCTGATGGGAGCAAATGTCACGTTACTTCTGTGGGGGTTTGTTGTGGTAAAACCACAAGGTTCTGGAGGTGAGAATGCTTTTGCTCCAGTGGTGCTGGCTGGAAGTGCAATTTTTCCCCAGTCTTCAAATAAAAATCTGGGAGGTTGTATTGCTGGACAAAGCAGAAGGGACTGAAAAGGCCATTCTTGTGTTGCTCTGCAGTGGATCAGGTGGGTTTGTAAGCAGCTCGAGGTTTGTGGCAGCAGCCACATTCCCCTGTTGTTGTAGGGCCTGAGGCAAGCCTGAACTAGCTGGGAGCAAATCATGGACATCTCTGGGAGCCTCCTCTGCACATCCTTCAGGGTAGCCATGACAACCATCCCTGGTCTGGAGAACAGCTGAGGCTCTCACCCACTGCTCCTGCATCCCCTGGGCTGGGCTGGGGCTCAGGGGTTCTTCGTGAGGGGAACTTGTGTTCATTGTCTAAGCTCTGTTCATTTTCCAAGCTGTTATTATTGGTTCGGTGGTGCCTCTCTCTGGTATTTATTGGTAGATGTGATTGCCAACAAGAAATCATTCAGAGTAAAGTTGCCTGCAGCAATTGTCATATTTAACAACTGGCAAAGCAGTAGTGGCTGAATTGCACCAAACTCACATCCTTCCATAATTCACCTGCCACAAGCATGGCACTGTTCTGGTTGGGTCTGGGGGAAGGAGAATCCCCCAGTTCCTGCCTGCATCCACAGTGGGTTTTTCCCCTGACCCAGCAGGTCTTGTTCCCTGAGCAAATCCGTCTGTTGCTTTATCAAATTGTTCTGCCAGACTTCTGTCTGCTCCTGCAGCTGCTCTTTGCAGGAGACAATGTAATCAGTGCTGTTACCACACTTGTTTTCCTCCCAGGGTTTTTTTTTTTAACACACTGATCAGGAATCAGCAGTTTTTCTCATTTGTACTTCCCACACCTTTGGTGTTTAGCTTGCAGGTAGCCAAGAGTAATCTCGAAGGCAACTAATCTTAGTTTAGTCTCTGTGTGCTGAGGAATCAAGGCAATGTATCACAGCTTTATTTTGTAGGTTTTTAAAACCATAAATTAGTTTCTTTATAAAACCCTCTGTAAAGGTGTAAAAGAAAAGGAAATTATAACCCATTTTTTCAACCTGTCTGACAAGTACAAGCTACTAGATTTCAACCCTTAATTGAATTTTTGGCACCTTCCTACGCCGAGTCCAGGTCTCGCTGTTTCAAAATCCGTGGTACCTCATGTCTGTGAACTCACTTGGAGTTTGTTGATAGGATATCTCAAAATATCTCAGCTTACAGAGAGCGCCTGCCCCTTCTGCATTTTACTGGAACCGAATAGTTCAGAGTTTGTGGGTGTGAGGGGGCGAATTTGTTCTGCTTCCTCTTAGTCATCCCAGCCTTATGCCGGGGAGAGGCAGGAGCTGGAGAAGCAGTCCTGTATTTATCAGATGGATGTTTTTCCTCAGCCATCACAAGGATGGGTGTCCCTTGTGCCCATGCACATCTGGGCTGGCCCCAGGGCAGGCGAGCAGCAGCCCTGAGCTGGTTGTGGCCACTTGGGGAAATGTGCTGGGCTGACTTCTGGGGCTGGTGATATCTTTGCAGGTGTTTTCTGAAATGCTGAATTAAAAAGTTTCCTGGGAATTGAACCAGGTCTGACCTCAATGCCAGTACCTGTTGAAGGATGGAGATCTGGAATTTTGTTTGTTTTAGTGTTCCATCACTGCTTTTTTCCCCTGAGAATAGTTGCAAGCCAGAACAAAACTGATATGCTCTGACAAACCTCTGTAGCAAGTGAGGATTTGTGATACACAACTGATTTTCTAGAAGAGGCTGTAGCAAGGAGAAATTGTTTGCACTGATTCCTTGATTGCCTGGTAGGAGAAAGGTGTTTGTACATCAATTACTGAAATCAAACAAAACTCAGAATCTGTCTGACACACCCTCAAATGAGAAGTTCATACCTTTGGCTTTAATTACTGTATGGCTGAGGAGTGCACACATTTTTAACAGCTTTTTTAAAACTCTTGTATTTAGCCAGTGAAAGCAAAACCTACACGGTAACATTTGAAACTGATGATTGTTGATTTTTAAACATTGTTCAGTGGGGACATTGACTCCTTTCCCACTGCTGCAGGATTATTTAACCAGATTGCATTGATGCAGATCAGCAGTGACAGACTGTACTGGGGATGTCTGAGGAAGACAGAAAAGTCTGACTAAAATTTTGATGATACTCCTAGGGACTGTTTAAGTTCCTGGATGTGCATTACATAATGTTCAGCTTCATTTGCTTCACTCGAAGTGTGTTTGTGAGTGGGGTCCAGGCAATTTAAAGATGCTCTCAGTGCTGCTGCAGTGACATTCCAGGGTGTGGGCTCTGACTGGAGGGAGATGCTGAGAAGGAAGATGCTGCTCCAGAATCAGTCCCAGCTCTTGGTGGGACCCAGCCCTCCTGCCTGAGGAAGCACAGACCCCAAAGTAATCCAGCCTGCAGCCAGGCAGGATCAGAGGAGCAGGAGCTGCTCTGGCTGGAATGATAATTAAGAGCTGGATTCCCAGTTGACAGCAGAGCAGTGTGAGCAGGAGCCAGAAGTGTGAGAGGAATTGAACTGAGGAATTTACCACAGACGTTTCCCATTAGATGGATGAGATGAGACCATTTTCACACTGGCTGGCAAGGATTGATCTGTGGTGTTTTACAGCCTCCTCCCCACTGATCAGCACCCACAGATCTTTGCTTTAAAGCACCTTCCCTTGCATTGGACTCATTCATTTATTTTTGTATTTTCACTTTGGAGAGCATTGCCAGCAAAGGAGCTGATAAATTCTCTGCCTGTATCCATGTGTTCATTCCTGCCTCCCTATCTTCCTTTTCCCTTGGTGTCTGTATGAGGAACTTCACTGTGAACTTCATTAGAAAGCCTCTCTAGACTAAAATGATGTGGAAGGGCTGGGGAGGAAATCAAAATTGTTTGGGTTTAATTCATTCCTACTGGGAGCTTCTATTCTGCACAGTTCAGCCTCTTGTGTTGCCATCAGTGGGATTTGGCTTGTAGTTAAAAACATAAGTTTGGTACTTTGTCTTGTTAAGAGCATTTCAGTGTAAATTTTATTTGTCTCCATCTATTTTCTGTCCAACTAAATAATGAAAAGTAATATAACATAATTACTTCACATGAGGAGCTTTTGGTGAGTGGTCACAAAGAAATATGATTTTGATTTGTATGTAATGTTGGGGTTCCAGCATTGTCTAATAACTAGTATTTTATTACCTTTCAGACAGTCTGACCTGCATGTTAAACACTTAATTAAGATGTATAAATTTCTCCCCTCCTTCCCCTGTGCAATTATTTAAGCCTGTCTGGCAGTAGTACATAGGACAGAGATCAGTGATGGAGTGCTGAGCAGCTGCCTCTGCAACTGCAAGGCTGGGGAACTTCCCTTTCTGAAAATTGCAGATTATTTCACATCTGTTTTAACCACGTCAGGTCTCCAAGTGAGCACAAGCTGCTCTTGATCCAGGAGTGGAAAGCTTCAGCTCTCTGTGTAATTGCATCCACACTGAGCTGCACAACTTGTTTGTATAGATTAGAGTGGGAGAGCTCCCAAATTTGGGCTCATCCTCAACAAAAGCAAGATGAGCTCCTGCTTATCTATTTCCTGAGTGCCGTTTTTGGTGCCACTGTAGACCTGTGTGAGGGAGCTTTGTTGAGCTTTTCTTGCCTTGTGCAGCTTTTAGGATAAGAGAATAATACCTGTGCTCAGTCTATCACCGTGATGTGCTGGCTCAAGTCTTATGTAACTCTGGCAGAGGCATGCTCCAGGGCTTTTAAATAAAGAAATCTACAATGCCCATGATCACAGAGAAATCCAGTTATTTTCTATTGCAGAAACCCTAATATCCTTAAGTCAATAATTAATAAATGGGTAGGTTAAAAAAAAAAAGTACTGCTATTAAGCAGTTTTGTTGGGGAAGTTTGTGGCGTGTTGATAATGTTTGGGGTTATAAATAGTGTCTCAGTGTTCCTGAAATAAATAATGATGGTCAGACTGGTGTTTTGTGCTGGGTGGTTCTGTCAGTGCACTGGAACATGCAGGCAGAAGGATTAAAGCTGGTGCTTTAGGCTTCTATGAATTTTCTGTGCTGTTCCTAAATAGAATAAGAGCCTTCAGTGGACATTTTTGCTGTCTTACCAAGAATCAGAGGAAGATTGATCAAGTAATCCACAGAAGTGAAGTGATGCCACCACAGGTAATTTATTGGAAATTTAGGAAGGGGAATATTTCTTACATATGTGGAAAGGAGATGAGGGGCAGGGGAGAGAGGCAAGGCTCTCCTTTTCCCCTGAACCATGTGGCATTGCTGCTCTGGCTCATCTCTTCAATTTTCTCAGTTCAGGACTGAACAAAAGGCTGATGGAGGCTGGGGGACAGGAGGAATCTTAACTAGTGCTGGCACCAGTGGCTGCCAAGGCACGTGTGTGTACCCTGTTGTTCTTTGTATTTTCTCAGCTATAAAATGCGAGTAATAACACTTAAATTATGGATCATTCAGCGCCGTGTGAGTGAATTAGATAATGCTACATAGGCCTTTGAAGATGAAATGCAGAATATAAATGTTGTATAAAGCTCGCTTTGTGCCATGTCTATAAAACCTGGTAATGCAGCCCCAGGATTGCTGGGAAGCATAAGGAGAGGCACTTGGGCTGGCTGCATGCAAATTGATTCTGTGGAGCAGCAGCATTCACACAAATCTGGGCTGTGCTGACGAGCCCTGCAGCCTGGCACAACAACTTGTAAACACTTGTGGATAAAGCTCTGAGCCTTGTCCTGTCCAGCCCCCTGCTTCAGGAGGATTTGCTCTGCTTGCCTTGGAGACAGAGAGGCAGAGGGAAGGAGCTGAAACGGGAGCTCTGGTGGTTGCTGTTTCTCACCCAAGGCTTGCAGCAGTAGTGGGTCGCATGCCAAGGTAGCAGAGAGTTTAAAGGGAAATAAAAATGGAAGGATGGAGTTACACATTCCCTGCTCCAGGAGCTGGAATTCTACTATCAGTAGTTGTGTGAGCTAAACTGGGGTAGAGTGAGAACTGTTGCTTACCCCAGAGCATTTCAGCAGAGCTTGGGGGATGGATTAGTCAGAAGCATCACCCTTTTTTAAATTTAGTTTCCTTCCTTATTCCCACTGTTGGATCTTTCTCACTGTACAGTGCCTTTATCCTCTGAGCGGGGGTTGACTCCCAGCTAGCAGAGCTACCCAACTTCTCACTGTTATTTACTAACAAAAGGGGTTTATTTGGTAACTAAGGCATGATTGATATTTTTTTTTGTTCAAAGAATTTTTGGCTGCTTGCCACATGTCTTGTAACTGAGCAACATCATGGAACAGTAACTTTGTCACGGGTGTCAGGGAGCTCTCTCGCAGTGTTTGAAAAAGTTTTACCTGTTGGGGGCTTCAAGTGACTTAGATAAATAACTTCCATCTTACTAGAAGGTCAGATGAAAGAAATAGCAGATTTCGGGGTCTTCTTGGTGGAAAAGTGCAGAAACACAGACCAGTTCCAGGTCAGCCCTGCTGAACAGCCCCAGTTCCAAAGGGAAGGAGGGAAGGGGTTGCTGTCTTTGGGGTCTTTTCTGTAGAAATGTGAGTGTTTTGTTGGTCTGGGGCTGGAAGATTTCACAAACATACCATTACATAAGGGAGGAGGTTGCTTTTGTGTGAAAATACATCATTAGTTCTGTTTTAATAGTGTCTCCTCCCAGTAACTGCATTGTGCATTGAACTCTAGGCATGTTCTTCCCCCAGATTTAAGACTAAAAGTTGACTGTTTTTCTTTCTCTCAAGTTGAATTTTATATTATCCAACAATTTTATTTTGTCTCAAATTTACCTTGCAGACCTTAAAATCTCAAGTCATGTATTTCCTTGGGCTGCTGTCTCTGCTCGCTTTGCAAAGCGAAGCCTTCAAGACCAACATTCCTGATGAAACCATTGCTGAGCTGTCTGTGAACGTTTACAACCAGCTGCGAGCCAGCAGGGAGGATGAGAACATCCTGTTCTCCCCTCTGAGCATTGCCATAGCCATGGGCATGGTGGAGCTGGGAGCCCATGGAACCACCTTGAAGGAAATCCGGCATTCCATGGGCTTTGACAGCTTGAAAAACGGTGAGGCCTTTTCATCTTTTTGTCTTAGAGAAACAAGAGCAAGGGTGGGAACAGCCTACTGGTGTCCTTGGGTTATAAATCACTGGATTTCTTGGTGGCTTTGGTGGGCAGGCTCAAAAGTGTGGGTTCTGCATGAGCTGAGAGGTGCTGACATAAAATCCTGGCTGGGGTACCTGACCCTTCAACAACTGCAGCTCATCTTGGTTTCCAAAATAAACTTGCCTTGGCCTCTAAAAAGAGAAGATTTTTAGGAACATCCTTTTGAGGGATTATAGTGAAAGCTGGTAAGGAAAGCAATAGTTTCAGCAAAATTGCTTCTATTGATGTCCAAGTAACTGCTTTGAAACCTGAATGAAATTTCTTACTCATGCCATGTGCTGGACTTTGGAATCTTCAGTGGAAGGATCTTGGGGAGGAATTTCTGAACACAGACATCGAGCTGTGTTTGTCAGAGCCACTGCAGAGCTGATGGCTCTCTGTGGAGGCTGCAGCACCAATTGAATTCTACATTTTGTCTCTAAAACAATAATCAATTATCCCTTAGCTTAATGGGGGGAGTTGTGCAATTGGTTTTTCCTGGGCTGCTCACTATTCTGGGATATGAGTGGCATTCAGTGAAACTGTTCCCATGATTTCTGCTTGAAATACATCATTGCCATCAGTTTTAAGGTTTATTTTGTTGGGTTTTAAATTAAAAATTTCACCTTCAGGCATATGATGCAGCTTCCTATTTTAAAGCAGACTGCTTTAATCCTGTTCAGGATTCCTCATTACCTGCCAAGGAGGCTCTGCTGCCCCACTAAGGATCCTGGGAAATTCTAGACCTGCTTCTGGCATAGAAGAGGCTGTGGAGGTCCTTAGTTTCACGATTTTGAGTTCATTTTTCAATTAAACAACTGGCATTTAAGATGGAACAAAGTTCTGTTAAGAATTTCTAGTGGCAAGATTTAGAAATGGAACCTGTAAGAAGAATTTTTTTAATTGCTATTTTGGTGTAGAGAAGATTTCCATTGATAGCTTTGCTTCTGATGGGACTCAAATGTGTCATTAATTAAACTAATTATACCTAGTAGAAAAAACAGTCTCTAAGTAATTTGATCTTGGAGATTATTCCTTCAGATCTCAAGGTGTGTGTAGGTTTAGGAACAAGTTTGTTTAAAAAAGATGGCTTTCCTTCGCATCAAACATTTTGGTGAATTTTCAGCAGAAAAGCCATGGAATAATTTTCCTTTCTGAACCACTGAAGGTGTTTTTCCTTCCCCAGGTGAAGAGTTTGCCTTCCTGAAGGAGCTTTCTGACATGGCAACTGCTGAAGAAAGTCACTACGTGCTGGACATCGCCAACTCCCTCTACGTGCAGAATGGGTTCCATGTCAGTGACAAATTCCTGCAGCTGGTGAAAAAATACTTTAAAGCCGAAGTAGAGAATGTAGATTTCAGCCAAAGTGCAGCTGTTGCTACTCAGATCAATAAATGGGTGGAGAATCACACAAATAGTAAGTGCGTGTGATCCTTTTGTGCACTTCCTGCAGGAAGTGTTTCTGCTTCCAGGCTTGTGCAGTGGTGTTGGGTTGGTGCTTTGGCTTTTATCTGTTCTGTCTGAGACTCAAGTGTCTCCTCCCAGGAGAAGAATTCTAGTATTTCTATTTTTTCCTGTGTAGGAATGATCTGTCATAAGTAATATTAGTCATTGTTAATCATGTGGCAGCTATTTGAATATTTGTTCTCTGGTCTTACCATCTGTAACATTTATTGAATGAGACTCTTTTAATGGTAGGCATTTTAATAGTATTTAATTTTTTTTTTTGCAAAAGTATTATTGCTAGTGGCAGAAAAGTTGCCTGCAGAGGGGTTATTGGCTTGTGCTTTGGGTATGTGGAGTATCACTCCTCCTCTGAGGAGCTCATACTCACAAGGTACTGAGAAATAGAATAGTGGGGAATAAAAAGCTAATTTTGAACCACAAAATCAGAGTGTATAATGTAATATTTTGCAGCGTGAGGAAACGAGATAGCATGTTGAGAGGGTAGTTGATTTTAGGAACGCTGTCAACAGTTTCACAACACAAATTTGCAGCAGGGGAGTTAAGCACAAAATTACTGTTGTAAATATGCACATTGAGAGCTGCAGGATGCTGCTTGGCTTGGCAGCTCCCAGAGAGGTGGCATTTCCTGGATCCATGCAGAGTCCCAATATCTGGGAGTCTCCTGGTGTGGGGATCAAAGCATGTTCTCATTCTGGTTCCCCTGGCCCACTCTGAAGGTTGAGATTTTGGGAGTAATTCAGGGAGGTCTGGCTCTGACACAGTTGTACCACTGGGAATTTGGAGGGATTGGAATCACCTGGAAGGAATTAACACATCCCCATGAAGTCTGAGCACTTAATCCATAATTCCTTCTGGAAAAGCACAGCTCCAAAGTGGAAAAGCACCTTCTGTAATGCTTTTATTCCCTTTTGAAAACGGTCTGGCTTGTTCCAAGGGAGCACAGCAGCCATTCTGTTCCTAACAAACTGCCCTTCCTCTCAGGCTGCAGAAATAGCTGGGTGGAAGTGCTGCAGCAGATTGCAGAAGGTTTCCATGGATGTGGTGTCTGTCAGAGGGAAAAGGAAAAGCAGGGCCCACCAGGGCAGCTGGGGGGCTCTTGGTGTCAGGTTGGGATGGTTCCAGTCCCTCTGCTGGTCCCCTTCTCTCTGATTTCCCCCTTGGGAAAGGGACACAGCATGGGCAGGCTTCAGTTCCAGCCTGTTCAGCATGTTGGGAGGCTCAGAGCAGAAAACAGAACCATCAAAGGTTCCTCTGGGCAGGAAAATTCTTAACATCTCATTAATGTGTTAACAAGATGTGGCTGGAAAAACAAAGAAATATGAGTACCAAATAGAAATTTGGAAATGTTTTCCTTCTTAGTTTTCCTTTTGTTTTTTTTTCCATCTCCAAGTGAGTATTGGCCACACCTCCCTCCTTAGAACATTCAAGATAAAATGAAGTACAAACAGCAACCCGGAAGAAATCCAGCCCTGTGATACACAAATTCACACCAGTTAGTCAGGATCATATGCTCCAGAAAGCAGAATTAATTTGTTTTTTAAACCATGGATTAAGGAGTAATAATCAGATGGAGGAATGTGTTTATTTTAACACTTTGCATTGCAATGTCAGCTAAAAATAGAAGTGAGCAAGAAAGCCATCTGAAGGAGGCTGTAATTCCTGAAGAACAGTGGCAGATCTGGTCAGTGCACCCAGTTTTACCAAACTGGGAATGATTTTGGTGAAATCCAAGGCGTTTGAGATGAGCTCCAGCAGGTACCAGACTGCATTGTGATGTAAATGACTTATTCAGGAGTAGGAGCAAAGCAGCTGCCATGCTCAGCTGCTGTACCTCCCATGAATAGAGCAGATGCTAGATGGTTTTCCTCTTTTGCTTTTCAAGAGCTAATGCCACTGGAACAAATGCTGGGAATTTATGTGGATTTTTGGTGCTTAGTCCTGGCTTTGAATTCAACAGAAGATCACTGAAGCTCCTTCAGAACTGGCCCAGGTGAAGCTACAATGGGTGCTCTTAGCCCCTTTAAATCAAGCACCCATTTAAGTGCTTCTTTGGATTGGAACCAAAGTTTGTACAAGTTCTGACCTTAAGATGGAAGTGCTGAACTGTTTCATAGCAGCAGGGTGAACATTCCAAATGTGACCCGTTCTCCACGTGCCTTCCTTGTAGGGTACATTTAGTAGTGATCAAGAAACAGTTGCCTAACACGTCCTTGATGGAAGGGTTTACACACCTACACTGTGATTTAGGTTTACAAAACACTGGCACTTTAATTGGAGATTTAATGAAACATCTGAATTGGAAATTACATGTTAACACTGCTTTTTATTTTCTTGCATTTTTCAAGCTGCCTTAAGTTTGGATTTAATGCTCACTTTGACACACAGACTGACAGCTGGGTTTCTTTTTAGGTATGATCAAAGATTTTGTGTCTTCAAGAGACTTTGGTGCTCTAACTCATTTGGCTCTCATCAATGCAATCTACTTTAAAGGCAACTGGAAGTCACAGTTCAGGCCTGAAAATACCAGAACTTTTTCTTTCACTAAAGATGATGAAAGTGAAGTGCAAATTCCAATGATGTACCAACAGGGAGAGTTCTACTACGGTGAGTTAGACCTTCAGCAATTTAGAGCTACTAAATCTTCACTTAATGGGTTTGTTGCAGTAATATCCATTTGTATTGTTGTCTTTTCTCCCACCTAGAATTTTTAATGTGCTGTTTGCCCAAAGAAGGGACTCAGAGTTTGTTTTTTTCCTCCTAATGTGTGTATTATAACTGGTAGCAACATTTATAATGACTTGCTTGGTGCCACAGGGTGGATTTCAGAATGTTTATCCATTGGATTTAAGTTCTTTGCAATTCTTGAGCTAGTTCTGCTTATCACAAAAATATTTTTCTTGTGCTGTGCTAAACATTCAAATGAGTAATGTTTGCTCTTTACTGTTGGACTGGTATAATAGAGGTTCTTTGAACTGCAGAACTAATGATCATTTTTAGTTGGAGCTTGAGCTCCAAGTGGGTTCTGAAATGTCTGGCAGCATTTTGCTCAGTCTCATCACTGAAAAATCCTCTCTCCTGAATAAAAAACTCTGCCCATTTCCCTGAAAGTCTCAGCAGCCTTAAATTTTAGGCTCTTCTCTGCCTAACCACTGAAAGTTATGTCCCAGAAGTGTGATTATCTACAAACAGTGTGATAGCTTGAGCTTGTATTCTTTAAGAAATCAAATGTAGGCCTGAAATTCTGTGATGAAGGAACCAATTTTCTATAAAATTTTATATACAATGAAGAGGGTCATTTTAAGTTCCAGTATCTAGTAAATACACAAAAGACAAAGGAAAATATTTCTAATGGGGGTTTTGTTTTCCTCCTCTAGGAGAGTTCAGTGATGGCTCCAACGAAGCAGGAGGGATCTACCAGGTCCTGGAAATCCCCTATGAGGGGGATGAGATCAGCATGATGATTGTCCTTTCCAGGCAGGAGGTTCCCCTGGCCACACTGGAGCCCCTGGTCAAGGCCTCCTTGATTAATGAATGGGCTAACTCTGTGAAGAAGCAAAAAGTGGAGGTGTATTTGCCAAGGTGAGAGCGTGCTCCCAGGTCCTGGAAGGGGGAATTGCATCCCCACTGATGGAGGAGCAGGGTAGGGAGCCCTTGAACTGTCCTGCTCAAGCCTGGAGTGATGCAGCAGCCACAGGAGGGTGGGTCTGGGCATGCAGGGCAGGGTGAGGGTTGTTTCAACAGTTGCATCCCTTTCAGAGAGGGGAGAGCTCTCCAGAAAAGAGAGTTCCCTCATCAGGAGCACATCCACCCAGAATGATGCTGAGAGTCGTGCAGAGCTCATTATGGACGAGTTCCATTTAGACAGGAGCCACAGAAATATTGGAAGTCTGAGCTACCAAATGTTTCATTTAGGTGTTAATTAGGTTTCTATGTGGTGCTATTTTCAGAACTTCTAGTGGTGTGTGTCTGTGCAGATACCAATATTGAGTGTTGAGGGGTAATTCCAGTCAATTTTGGTTTTTTTCCCGGCTGTAAGAAGTGCTGCTTTTCCTCCTTAGGGCAGCAAAGAATAACAAGACATCAGTACCAGAAGGGCTGAAATTTGTGTCAGTCCATTTGCAGACACAGGCTGTGTGCTCAGGGTAGATTTGCCCACATAGACCATTTGGGTCTTTCCTGGAATCCTACTTCATCCACCTTCAGATATTTCTGCTGCCTGTGCTCTGCCTGGCTTGGTAACAGAGTTGTTTACTACTAAATGTCACTAATAATGTACAGCTGGATCACACTGTCCTTCAAGTGATTCATGATGATTTCATGGAAGTGTTTATGTAACAATAGAGCCCATCTCTGAGAGGAATCACTTCCACTTCTTCTATTTTTGTGGCACTGTGCAGTGGGTACGTGGCTGCAGAAAAAATAAACTTGAGCGAATCCTTAAATCATTAAAACAGTTCTTTGATTTCAGGTGACTTGGAGATCTGAGCTTGTTCCATTTCACAGGTTCAGGCTCCCTGAGCTCCCTTCCAAAGCAGAGACCACTGTCCTGGAGCTGAGCACAATAAACAAGGCCAGCCAGGATAAATCAGGTTGAGATGGACTGGTGCTGTCAGCATGCCCTGATCCCAAGCTGAGATGGAATCCACTTCTCTGTGGAGCTTAAGGGCAGAGTGCTGAGGGTCCAGCAGCTTTCTGGGGCTGGTTTTCAGTCCCCTTAGTAAGAGTTTCTCTCTGATTTTAAGCCCCAGTTCCTCTGAGGAAGCAGGAGGAGCAGCAAAGAGCTGCATTGCAGGTTTTACACAGACTGAACCTGCTGCACTCTGTTCCTGGGATTTATTTCTTGTTTGTTTTCTCTTGGAGCTTCAGGTCCCAGAGGTCTCAAAGTCCACTAAGACACATGGGAGGGGATTTTTCTCTTAGGCTGCTTTTCCTAGGTGTGAATGAGAAGAGAAATCTGAGGATTCTTCCATCCTTAAGCTTTCCTCCTGTACCTGGGACAGCAGCCTGTGCACCAAGTGCTGAAGTTGGGCATTTTTCTCTCCAAGAATTCCTGGAGTGGGAGATCCACAACAGGTTATGGAGATCCTCCATTGATTATGGAGAAAATCTGTAAAAACCAGCTTCCATATTGAAGTATCTTGGGTATCTGATCACATGAATGGCATTGAAAACAATTATGTTTATGACTTGGATTCGGTTTGTATTGGTGATTTGGGGTTTTGTTTGCAGACACTCCAGGGTTCTCTGGAGCCAGGTTCTCACGTGGGAATTTGAGGCCTGGGGTTTGTGTGATCATAAAATGTCCTTATTTATTCTGCCTTCAGGCTGCTTGGCTCTTATCCAAGCACCTCAAAGAATGGGATAAACACCTGCAAACTCAGGTTATACAGTGGCAAACACATGCTAATCACCCTCAGTGTTTTCAGACTACAAAAGATAACTATCCTGGGCCCGCCCGGAATTCTGTGTAGGAATTCTGCAGTCTCCTTACAAAAAATCCTGAAATTAATTGCATGCTCCCAAGGTGTTGGATTTCCATTAGGGATTCAGAGGTGATCTACAGGATTTTGTCAATGCTCTAAATAAACACTTCATAAATATTTGATGCTGTGACTCAGAAAGGCATGTTATGAAATGTGGCCTCCAGGCTCTGTCCACTGAGAAATTGAAAGCAGCACTGGAATAAAATTAAATTTTTATATCTTGAGAGATGCTATCCAATTATAAAGTGAACATTTTTTAAACTTATACATTTGTAATGGGACTGAATGACTTGCCAAAGCAGAGTTAATCACAACTTTGCAATTTCTGTCTGCATTATCTGTGTGCAAATGAAATTGTGTATTATTCCTCTTAATGGCAAAGGAGAGATTTGTACAGAATGGTTAAATTATACTTCCTCATTTTCATTTCCAAATCATTGTTTCCAGCTTAACCCAGACTAAAATGATCAACATTTTAATCCACTTTTTTGCATAGGAGTGAAACAGACCATGAATCTAATTTACAAAGCTGTCTCTCCAACATAAATTACTTGAAGAGCATGGGAGGAACTGGTACCTAATAGTGGTGCTACTGTTTGCAGATCCTCTCTTCAGGATTGTTTCAGTGTGCCCAAATCCCTGTAACCTTTTTTGTGTATTTAAAATAGCTTTAAAATCTTTAGATGGTGCCAAAATGATAAGTGGTGTTAGCTGAAGGTTGTTCTCTTTAAAAGAAAAAACGGCAAGCACAAAAACCATCCCACAAAACCCAATAAAAATCCAAAAAATGAAAAGCAAAATGAAAAAAAAGTTTTTGAGATTTCTGGTTTTACTTTTTAACCTGCTGTCTCAAGTCCCCTTTTGGTGAAGAATGGGCCAGTGCTGGTTGTCCTTGAGACACAAGCCCAGAAGAGGCACAAAACTCCACTGGAACACAAGTCCTGCACATTCAGCCCTGGAAGGAAGGATCTTCCCAGAGAAAAACCCACAACCTGCTTTGCTTCCCCTGCAGCTGAATGGGGTGTTTTTTGCCTGGTTTTGCTGTTAGTGGGGTTTTTGTGTTCTCTGGCTTGTTTGTTTTCAGTGTATTAAATCCTGGAGGCTGCTCTAGCACCTGGGGACAAGCTGGCTGAAATTCCAGCCAGGATGCTGGAACTGATAGCAGCTGGCACTGCAGCCTGGGTGCCAACAGTGCCTCAGTCCCCAGGGCCTGTTCTCCAAGTGATGCCTCAGGTTCTGGCTTTTCTATGTTTCAGGTTCTGTGCTGCTTTAGTGTGCAGTTCTGAGCTTCACATCAGGGCATGGTGAGCTCTGTGCACAGAGCAGGGAGACAAAACAATTCCTGCTCCAGCTGGGCACCAAGGACAAATGATCCCAATCTCAGCCCAGGAGCACAAACCCCGTGGGCTGCAGAGAGAAAAACAAGCAGGGTGGGACTGCAGGGGCTGCAGTGGGATTGGACACTGAACTGCAATGTGCACATGGAGCAGAGCTGAGCCCAGGGAGAGACCCCGGCAGCGCTCGTGCATTTTGGGGCCATTTGGGTTCATCCTGGGGGCAGCCCTGGCTGGGCTCTGCTGCTGCCCAAGGGGGATCCATGGAGGAGATCCTTTGAATCCATCCCTGCTTTATTCTGGAACTCTGGCCAGCCTCTGCTCTAGGGCAGCCTGCACATGGCATCACCAGCAGGAATATTGATGTCAGGCACTGCAGCCATTCCTCTGCCTGTCCTGCAGGATTGCTCCCTTAGAACCAATCTGAAAACCTGGAGCTGTCTTGCTTTGGCTCACTCAGAACCCTCAGGAATTTTTGAAATGCTGGCGTTTGGGATGAATCACTCCAGGCTGCAGTTCCCTTCTCCTGCATGAGCAGACCTTATACCTTCATCCTCCTTGGCTCTTAAGCACCTAAAAATCACAGAAAATTCAGGGTTGCATGACACTATAGAGGATGAACACATCTTTTTCTCTTTCTTAAAAGGCTGTAAAATAGAAGAAAGATGGCCTGATATAGAATGTTAATGCTTAACTACAGAATGTCAGTGACATAAATGCATCATTTTATTCTAATGCTTGTGCAAGTTTTAAATTTCATAGAAATGTCCTGATTCTCTGCTGAAATCTCCAGAGACTTGCTGGTTTCTCTACTTAATCTTCTCTTCAGTGTCTGTTTCTTCGATTTCTCTTTGTGGTTTTTAAAGCTCTCAGTTGCTACTGTTCCATGATTTTTGATACTGAAGTATTTAAATCAGTATTTTCAGAGTGTTTTTAGCATCAGGAGCACCTAAGAGATGGTGGAGGAAATAAAAAATGACCATCTGGTTCATGATATGCAACAAACAGTGCAAATAACCAAGTGTCAGTGTATGGTGGAGCTCAGCGTTGCCAGAGTCTGGGGAATGAGCTGGAGTGTCAGTTCTGTGCTCTGGGTTGTCAGCTTTGATTTTGAATATCATCCTCACTGTCTGTGAGGAGTGCACAGAAATCCAAATCTGACTGAGGGGTAACTCCTGCTGCATGTTTATGTCGAACTGCAGAGCCTGAAATTAAATTTCAGCCTGTGGAAGCTGCCCTGTTACTTTTGAGAAAAGGCTGGTCCTGATGTCAGCTGAAAGATTGGAAATCTCATTAATAATTGATCTGTAACTCTCCCTGCTTTTCAGAGCATGTGAGCAAAGAGGGGAGGTCTCTTTGGAGTGGGGTTTTACCACAAGACAAAACTCCAGGAAGGGAAGTAATGAGGTTTGTTTTCCTGAAGGGATCATTTGATATTTGTACAGCTGATGTGGTGGTTTTGGTCTGTTTTGTTGGTCACAAAAAGCAGGAGCTCACCTCTGTAGATGCTGGGCAGCCCCTCACTTTTCCAGCTGCCCAGGATTTGCCTTTCCAGAGCTTCCAGGCAGGGATGGAGCCTCCATCTCCAGTGGCGCTGCTGTCCTTCCCCCAGGCATTCCTTGCATTATAACCCATCTGTTTGCTTTCCCTTTCCTCAGATCCATGCTCAGTGAGCCTTTCCAGGTTTATCTTTTCCCTGAACCTCTCCCAAGGCTTCCTCTTGCTCAGTGAGCAGCAGCATCCTGTGCCACAGCTGCTTTCTGGGTCAGTTGCATCTCTGAGCAGATGGGTCTTTGCTGTCTAATGGTCCAGAGACTTAAACCCACCTCATTTCCATTTCTGTCTTATTCTTACTCTGCACTTGGAAAAAAGATGCTTTTTTGCAGTTATTGTTCTTATTTTTTACCTCAAAGTTCACTTTCCATGCAAACTTTACTTGCTACTTTCTTATCCTGATATTCCTTATAAATTTGATGCTGCTGGTTCCTACCTAAATAGAGTTGAAACCCTGATGCATTTAATGTTGGGGTGAAATAAAAACCACAAAGGGAAACAGCACTGAAACTCTCATAACATGTATTTTTAACAATCATTTGTATTCTCTGTAAAGTAGGTGCAGTTGGAAGTGATTTTCAGAATGTTTTAATGTAAATATAGTATAGAAGGAAATATTTTTGAGTTTATTTTCTGTGGAATTCTTTAACGTGCACAGAGAGGACCTCTGGACTGGACTAACTCTTGCATTGGGAATCAAGTCTCAACTCATCTTTTTTAAGTTTTTTACCAAAGCCTCTAAAGTTGTTGTGGACATGTTTTACAAGAGTGTTATGAGAGTGGAAGTGTTTTAGTTTTGGAGCCTAAAGGTCAGGGAAATTTGATTGAATGAGCAACTTGTAGAGTTGTTACCACAGTAACTGATGCAGAATCTGCCAGAACACCATGAGAAGCTTCTTCAGCACTTGGAAGTTTTGTTGGTCTCTTCTGATTCTTTTGAGAACTTGCAAGGCAATAAAACCACAAGAATCATTTCCTGTGGTTTTGTTCCATGCATGCCCTGGAGTTGCTCTGGACAGAGTGCATGGACACTGCTGGTGCCACCAGTGATTTATCAGTGCTGAGCTATCTCCAGATCCTATTTTAAGCCCTAAAATCATTCTCTGAATAATGATAATTCTGGATGATATCCATTCCACCCCAGATTTTTGGCTTCTAGTGGCATTTCTAAGTTCATTATGAAAGTAGATTATGTACTGGATATTTTTCAGGTTTGTGTAAGTGAGGAAGATCCACTTGACTGTTAGCCAGTTCTGTTTGATGTCCAGATGATTCTTTTTCAAGCTGCCAGGGCTGGTGCGTGCCAAGGTGTTGGACATCTCATCTCTCCATCAGCTGTGCCCTGCCCACAGCTCTGGGCCAGACTTTCCCTAGAAAAGAACATGTTGTTCTTCCATGGAGCTGGGGAGTTCAGTCCCAAAGAAGGAGATTGCCCACAAGCACATTTATTTGGTTCTAGCACTTCTGTGCCCCATCACCAAGGACTGAGCTCTGCCTGGGTCTGACTCAGTGGCTGCAGAAACCAGAACAAACCAGAGCAGCCTCCCACAGACCATGCTTTGTGCTGGGCAGCTCCAGCCAGCACATTGTAAATCACAAATAATTCATTGCTCAGTCTCCAGAGCACCCAGAACTCGCCCCTCACAAGGATTTTAGTCACTCTCCTGTGTCAGCCTCTACACATCTGGTATTTTCTGCTCGGGGCTGCCATTACTAATGTTTTTCTGCCACGTTTCTGTGTTTCTCCAGCTGTCCAGTCTCAGTCTGGCCATGCATAAAGGTCTTTTCTTTTTTGTTCTACTGACACTTTTACAATGGTTGAAAATCAGCTTGTAAATGGAACAAGCTTTTGCTTGTTTTCCACTGTCCCAGGTTGCCCAAAATGTTGCCCTCAGGACAGATCTCAGTTTGTCCTTCCAGCACACTAATCCAGCTTTTGCCAGGTTACCCTCAGTGCATTTACACTAACAACTATTTGTTTTCCCTCCTCTTTACTCACAATCAAAACCCAATTACAGTTGTGCCACCACACTAATTAGAAGCTGAATCAGCAGTGCTTTATATTCATATTCATAGCTGTTCTTTCTTATATTATCAAAGTGAAAATGGAGCATGTATCTTACTCCTCCTTTGCCAGCAGCTCTCTGGGAAGTTCTGCTGTCCTTTGCCTCATTTAATATTCTGTTCTGGTATCTGCACAATTAAATTCAGGTTTTAGAGAAAACCTCTTGTGTAAAAAGTAAGCATTTCCATTAGCTGCTGCATAATTTTGCTCTGCAGTTTTATGGGCAGGGGGCTGCACATACCATTAGCATATTTTTGATTGCTTCTGTATTAGGAAAAATCCAGCTGTGAGTAAACTCATTTGTTTATAAGCATTTTTGGAAGGTGTCACTAGCACTGGATCTCCTACTTTGCATTATTTATCTTGGTGTTTTCACCGAGAAAATTTAATCTTCTAATAACAGTAAGTAGTGCTTACATCTGGCTTTTTGTAATGTTCTCTTCCATTCTCCAGGTTCACAGTAGAACAGGAAATTGATCTGAAGGATGTCTGGAGAGGTCTGGGAATTACAGAGCTGTTCAGCAGCAGTGCTGACCTCACTGCCATGTCTGGTAAGAACTTCTTGTCTTGTCTCTCAAGGTAGATGAGGAATGCATTTTTCACCTGGGAAAGTTCACTCTGAGTGTTTCAGAACTGGGTCTCATCAGAGATGGAGACAAAGATCCCCTGCGAGAGGCAGATGCAGACTGGAGCAGTGCATGGCTGCAGTGCCTGGGTGGCAGGTGGGATTCACACCCCAGGGGGGTCACTCTGTGTCTCCAGTGCTCTTTGTCCCAGCATGAGGAGCACTGAGCTGTTGCACAGTTAATTCCTCTCCCCAGATACCTGCAAGCAGCACAGGAAGGAAGAGTTTGGAGAGAAAAGCAATTTAGTCACAAATGCCACCTGCATTTGACAGAAGATGAAATACCCAATACCTTTAAAAATCCACGTGGAAGTGAGATATTTATGCTTTTAATACCTCCTGAAGCTGTTCATGGAGTCACAGCATGGTTTGGGTTGGAAGAGACCTTAGAGGACATTTCATTGCACCCCTGCCATGGCAGGGACAGCTCCCACTGTCCCAGGCTGCTCCCAGCCCTGTCCAGCCTGGCCTTGGGCACTGCCAGGGATCCAGGGGCAGCCACAGCTCTGTACTGAAGTGGCACCTGTGTGATTTTGGGGTTTTTTTGGCTCCATGTGTTACTCCCCAGCCATCCAGCAGGTCCTTGGCTGGTGGCAAATCCCTGCTCTCCACAGTCTGACCCTGGGACAGTCACACCTCTGTGCCTTGGTCAAAGCACTGGTCACAATGCAAACCTCCCTCATTCCCAGGGGAATGTTCGTCATGTTCATGGCCTTTCATTTCTGCCAAGTTTGAAATATTCTTTATAGTCTGTCATGTAGCTTATTCCACTGGTTTGCCACCTTCACTTTTCCAGTGAAACTGAGGAAAAACTGGCTTTAGCTAATATGAAAAGGGTTGAAATAAATGAAAAACCCCTTCTTCAAAGAAACAGCATTTTTCTGAAGAAAAACACCTTCAATTTCTCTGCCAGCTCAAAGAAAAGTCAGCTTCCCTCTAAATTCTGGTCTATTTATAGGAAATTATTTACTTGAGAAAAAGCTCCAAGGAGAATGGAAAATGCACAGGGAACCACAAAGGCAGCACCTGGCTTTTATTTAGTTCCATGTAAAATTCATTTATATATCAGGGACATCTACTTTATCAAGAGGTTGGCAGCAAGAATCACGTGCTTGTGTCTTAATCCACGTGACTAATGATTTATTTAAAGTTTTGTATTTCTGACAGTTGTACCATACAAAATCAAAACACCACGTTCTGCCTGACTGAATTAACTCCTCTGCCATTTAAAGATTTACTTGTTATTTAAGTATAGAGCAGTTTGTAGAGAAAATTCATGAGTGTTAGTGTAGCTTTTCTGCTTTTCACTGAAAATAGGTTGCTCCACCTGGGTATGAAAATGTTATTTGTAAATTAAGAATGAAAAAAATGGTTTTGAAGTAATGTCTTTAATGAAAACCCCACAGATGATGCTGTCTAAATGAAGTTTTAAGTAATTAAAGTACAAAATACTTGCCTTCTTTCAAATTTTCATCATTTAAAATATGGATAGAGGAAGGGGAAATAAGTCATGAAATCAAATTGTTTAAAGCTGACTTTTACAGACACCTGAATGGGAGATCAGGAAATGGAAGTTGGAAGTTTATGTGCATCTCAGGGTCACCCCTCTGGAAAATCTGGCACTTCGTGAGGCCTTAAATGCAGATATTTCAACAAAATCTTTAACTGGACACTTAATTTAGGAAGCTATAAATCAACTTAAATAAATCAACTTAAATCTAAAGTGATTTTTGAGAAGTTTCATTGCATTTACAAATCCTCTCCTCCTGCTGTCCTGTTGCTCTGGCATTGCTGCCAGGAAAAGTCTCCTGCAATTTCAGCAGCAACCCAAATCCTGTCATCAGCTGCAGGCAGATTGGTGAGCTCAGCAAAATTCGCTGTGGCTTTAGTGGATATAAACCACATTGCAGGATTATTATTCAATATTCAGAATTTTTTTTTGCTGTTTCCCCTCAAACTGCAAACTGGACCCAGGAGGAGCAGCTTTAGCCTCTGGAATGTCTGGGCTCTGAGCAGCCAAAGGGAGGCGTTAATGCGGGTGCACTTTGCAAATGTTACTCCCTGGCAGAAATCAGGTTCTTTGACAATTGCCACAGGTGAGTAGGAGGACATTCCTGTTGGGCTGTCAGCTCCCCTGCTTTCTGACTCTCACTTTCAGAAAAGACTTTGACAGTATTTACTTGCGTCTGATTCCATCAGGTGTCCAAAATAATCTTGAAACAACCTCTGCTGTTTGAGATGTTGCCATTGTGACTTTATCACATCACATAAATTTGCTGCTTGAGTGTTTTAACACCACTGAAGGCTTAGCATTGAACTAATTTCAGTGCTAAAACTCCCCTTCTCCTTCAAATGGTTATAATATTTCTGGCTGTTTTATAGAGCCTTAAAAGCAGCTGCTTTTAATGCAAGGTGACCTGGGTGAGCAATGAAGGGATCTCAGTGACTTCCTTCACAATATGAAGTAGTTAGAAGAGCATCAGTCCAGTAAATAACTCTTGGAAGTCTTGACTGACATCCATATCATTTTTCTGGGACAGCCTAAGCAAGAAGAGCCAATAAACCCACATGGTATTTTTTAAAAAATGAGATTTGCAGAGCAGCCAGTTGGCAGCTGAGTGGGAGTTTGCAGACATATGGAGATAGTGACAAATGGAGTGTGGTGCCAGCAGAGTCGTGCTCATTAGGGGGCAGCTCCAGCTCCCTCCCACTCCCCAGAGGTCAGCCTTCCTGCACCAAGCTGAAACTTTGGCACCAGATCCCCAGGGGGCTTCCCTGAGATGTTCACAACCAAGCCAGGAAATCCAGGTTTTCTTATGGAAATGCACTTTTCAGAGGAGCTCCTGGAGAGAAATTAAGTGATGGGAGATGCTCAGGAGAGCCCCACCTTGTCCCCTGTGAAAGCCATGAGGGAAGGTGGATAATCCTGAGGAGATGGAGCAGGGATGGGACAGCCCCAGCCTGGAGCAAGGGAAAGGCTGCCTGAACTCTCAGGGACAACATTATGCTTTCACAGGAAAATAGATTCATTCACTGCAGGGAGAGATGAATGAGAAGGATGTGATAGTAGCAATATAAAGAGAAGAATCTAGAGACGGTAATTTGGGATGTGGAATTGCTCTTTTCATCATACAAGGACAGAGATGTCCAATGAAGTGAAAGGCAACAAATGGAAAACAAATAGAAAGTGCTTCTCTCGTGGAAAACTTAACCACGGGGATCTTTGCTGGATGTTCCTTGAGATTGGCAGGACTGAAAAAATGAAATTGCTCCAGAGCAATCAGAACTCTCTATACAGCACTGAAGAAAGGCACTCTGTGTTATAGGAACTTGGGTTAGGGTATAAGGCACATGCTGCTGAGAGGATATTTTCATTTGTAAGTGTGCTGCAGTTTTCATTTTCAGGGCTTTTGTACCTTCTCGTGGAGCAGCAATTCCATAGCTGGTGCAGTGGGCTGGGCTGACTGGGTGTATGGATCAGTGGCACTTTCTGTGTTCCTGTCAACTTAAAATACTGGTTTTAATATTCAATTCCCAAAACTTTTCACAAGTAGCAACCTTTTATACCTGATGGCAAATGGTAGCAGTGTTTGTGCTCTCAGAATTGTGAGCCCATCAGGTGCAGACCAATCTTCTGAGGTGCTATTTCTCATCAGGAATACACCTTGGACTTCCATAAACACCACCAAACTATGCAAAATAAAGCACTGGGAGCAAAAAACGGGGAATATTTTTGTGAGTATTACAGGGCACAGGATCAGGGTTCAGTACTGCAGTAAGAAAGAAGTGATTAAAATACATGATTAGGCTAAGTGGGTGATTCCCCACTTATTATGTTTTATTGAACATAAAAATGTGTTTGGATTTAAGATTTTTATTTAATGTTAAAGACAGGTGGGTGCTGCACGTGCCATGTTCTAAAGGAACAGGGTGGAAGCTCAGTCCCAGCTCTCAGGGCAGCCTTGCTGAAGGCTTGGGACTGAAGCCTAGACCTGGTACCAGTGTTGGCAGCCTGGTCTGTGTTTTACTGCACACAGTCCCTGAGGGGATGATTTGGGGCTTTTGTTGGTGTGATTGAAGTGCAGCAGCTGAACTGGGAGGTTTAATTCAGTGCTGAGTGTACAGAGCAGCAAATGAGCTCTGCTGGGGAAAGACTTTCCCAGCTGCTGCTCCTCCTGCCTTTGGCTTGCTGTGCTATTACAGCTACTGAGTATTCCAATGGAGCTGATCCTTCAGCATCCCACAAAAACCTGTGAGACATTCCCTGGCTTCAGCAGGCTGGGACTCAAATTAAAATATTGACAGAGAAGGATGGAACTGAAACAAGATTAAAAAAAAAACTAGCTCTGTGGTGGTTCTTGCAGTAAATGTTCCTCTTCAGCTTCTTGTAAATATAATAGAAGAAAGAAAAGACCTCATTTTTCCTGGAGGAAGCCTGTGCAGAAATGAAATTTTTTATGCCTATAATGCCATGATCTTTTTTTCCCACTAATTGTATTTAAAATCTTATGGCCAAGGGCTGTTTTTACCCTCTCTATATATATACTGTACTGGGCTCTGGGCAGTCCTGTTTTAATATCCATGGTATAGGAGAGCACTACAAATCTGAGTGAGGTAAACAGTGGTGTTAATGGGTATTGGCAGAAGGTGTTTTAATGCAATAAAGTTCTTCTCCTTCCCTGCCTGCTGCAGAAGGTGGATAATGGTGTTGGGGTTTTGGCAGTGTTTGGGGTGGGTTCTTTAAATGCTTCAATCTTATTGTTGAGCCACTTGAATTATGTTCCCCTTTCCTCTGCAGATAACAAGGAGCTTTACCTTGCAAAGGCATTTCACAAGGCATTTCTAGAAGTTAATGAGGAAGGATCAGAAGCTGCTGCTGCCTCAGGTACCTGACTGAAAAGCAAAATTAAATCAAATGTCTGGGTATTCTGTGCTAATTAATTTTTTACAACTGATTTGCTGTACAGCCAGGAAAGCTGAATAGCAGCATGGAGACACAGCAGAGCAAGTGTGCTGCTTGCAGAAGAGAATTCTGAAAATCAGAAGTGTTGGCACTTTTGTAACATGTTTTACCAAGAGTTTTGAGCATCCTGTGAAAAATCTCTATTTTCTGATTGTCAGGAGAGTACAGTCTGCAATTTATGTTTCCTTCATGAAACTTGAGCATTCATCATTTTTCACCTGCTAATTGAGATGGTCAGAGGCATTTGATCCAGCAGAGTTAGAAGGAGATGAGGGTGGTTGTGGCAGCTGCATTTTAATAAACTCATGTCCAGAAAAACAAGGTGGGAAGTGCTGAATGCACAACCAGAGCTGTCCCCTGTCAGTGCTGGGGGCTGGTGCTTGGTTTACAGATTGTCACATGAAAATAAGTTACATTTGTTGCCCATATGTGTCATTAGGTGATTTCTAATTGCCTCTACTTTGCCAATCTTTGAGGAAAGGAAGAATTGCTTGCCAGGTCTGGGTTGAATTGTGCCCAGCTGTCTCTGTGGACATGCTCCAGTCTTTGTGAAGAGTGGAGTGAAAATTCAGAAGTAAATGAAACACTAGGAATTAGAAACAATATCCTGGAGAAATCCATGCACCTCCAAATAAAAATAACAAAGGGCCAAATTCTGCCTGATTCACAGCTAATTTTACCTTCAGCTCTGCAATATTTAAAAGTACCAGCCAAAAGCTGCAGGATCAGCCCATTTAATTTTTGCAATTTCCCTGGTTATTGAGGGCTCCCTTTCCCTCTGCACTGTGTGAAACAGGTGAGCAGAGCTGGTTGATGCAGTGCACTTCCCCCTGAGAGTGAGCAGGACTCACAACTCCTCTGAAGGTTCTGCGTCTTAAAATTTATATGCTGCTCCCTCAGCCTGGGAAATTGCAGCACTCTGCATTGTTAATCATCCTTAAAGCCAGAGTAGGCAATTACTCTGCAGGTCTCTTTCCTTTTCAGTGAATATTTTCCTGCTGTTTTTGGTGTTGAGTGTGGGGCTTCAGGGGCTGCACAAAGTGAAGAGCAGGAGAAGGGGCAGAGCTGTTTGACAAGTTGCCTGTGTTCTGTTTCCTCTAGGAATGATTGCCATCAGCAGAATGGCAGTGCTCTATCCCCAGGTCATCGTGGACCATCCCTTCTTCTTTTTGGTCAGAAATAGAAGAACAGGTGAGAATGTTGCAGACTTCTGAGTTTTTCACAGCACGTCCTCAAGCAGTCAAAGGAAAATTGCAAGTTTTGACCAGTGGACTGGGCTTGTATTGTGGATTTCCCTTAGTTTGTTTTCAAATACCCAGTATTGAAAGACTCACCTTTTCCATGGGCCTGAATCTTCCTCCAGATAAAACACCAACATCTGACATAACCCTGAAAAACACTCACAAAAAAAAAAAATTTCCACCATTTCTGTTGTGAGAACAGTGTTACTGCTCTGGGTATCCATAATCATTGCACTCCCTGAGAGCTTGGCTGCAGTCAGCCCAGTGAAATGTGTTCCCAGTACCAAATGATTTGCATAATGGAGGGACATTACAGCTGGGAATAATTCTGTTGTGCTCTCCAGTGGCAGGTGAGGGATGAGAGCAGCACTCACCAGCAGAAGGGGCAAGGATTAAGTAATTCCTGAGTCTGGTATTTGTAATTTGCTGTAATGATGTGGATGTGACTGGGTGATAAAACATTGCTGTGCACCCACAGGGTTTTTATGGATCTGCTTAGGGAGAGTCACTTGTGGGACTTCATTCCCACAAATTCCATCCCAGCTGAAAGCAGGCCAGCAAGGCAGGATACAACTCTTAGGAGATTTTTAACCACAATAAAATTGAATATTATTGCTGTTGTAGACACATTAGAAAGAAAATATATGTGGAGAAGGGTGTCTGGCCTTTATTGCTACTCAATATCCAGAAATCTCCCCAAAAAGAAAAGTTCAAATCAGGACAGAGTGGAACTTGGTCACTTTGGGGCAGTTCTTAAAATTGCAGAACCCTTGTTGCATGTGGAAAGAGGAGCTGCCAACAACTGTAGCTACAGCCTCAAAGCCTGTTACTAATGCAGAAATCTGGGGTTGGAAATCTTGAAAAACTGCTGTTGGTTGTCCTTCCTCTCCAGACAAGCCCAGGTGCTCAGGTTTGGTTGCTGTCTTCTCACAGGGCTCCTGAGCCATTTCCTGTACCGCGTCCTGAGACATTTGTTCCTGTAACAAGCACACAGCACAGCCCTAGGGCTCATTGTTGGTATTCATCATCTGAAATCCTCAGCTTCTCCTGCTTCTGACACCTTTCCCTCCTCTCCCTTTCCCCACAGGCACCGTGTTGTTCATGGGAAGGGTAATGCACCCCGAGGCAATGAATTCCAGTGGCCACGACTTTGAAAAGCTTTAACTGCCACCAGCTACCAGAAGGAGGAGATAAGCACATAAAGTTTGAAGTTAATATATTTAAGGTTTGCTGTGTTTTCCCCCCAAGACACTGTTTCAAAACGCTTTTGGATCTAACTGTGTGCAAGTCAGTTCCCAGAGGAAAGCTTACAGTATTAAAGTAATGGTTCTGTTTCTGTCATTGTGATTGCTGTGTCCTTAAAATAAAGTTGTGTACATGTCAACAATTGTTTCTTGTTCTAGTGAGTTGTAAAGCAGAAAACTGCAAATCCATTATTTGTAATTTTTTTACAGTCCAAAGACTGACTTGATCAATGAGCCAGGAGCAGATTGTGTGCAGCTCTGGAAAATGCAAATGGCAAAAGCTTGGTGGGCATTTCTAGAGCTGAAGAAGGCCCTGTGGACACTGTGATCTCACCTGTCCCTGGCAGAGCAGGCACATCACAGCTGTGGTGCACTGCTCGAGCAGAGAAAACGGAGCCAGCTGAGCCCAGTGGATTTGATTCTTGCCTGTGGTAGACTTTGTGTGAACTGTCCCACGTGATTCTCAAGTGCTGCTTTTCTGGACGCTCCTGCATGTGGCTGCCACTGCCCCCCTAAGTGTTGATGCCAATAAAACCCGACCGATCGCATGGATGTCCGAGACCTGCCAGTGTAGAAAGCTCTGTGTGTGACTGAAGTAAAGGAGTTCACTAGTAATGCCATTTGTGTGGACATATTTTTTCTCCCCCCACAGCACTCTTCAGTGTCTCATTTCAGGGCTCTAGAATGTTCTTTCTCAAAAAACAAAAAAACAATCCCTACCCTTGATTTTAAGTATCTTAACTTGATTTTAAGTATCTTAAAATGTTCGGTTCATAAATAAATATCTAAAGGAACAACATCATCCTTTTAATTTCCTAACTTTTCCTTGAGAACAGACTGGCAGCGAGGAGAATGACACCTAGCACAAGGAAATATTAGCAGGGAAATTAGTTGCTGTTTCCATTTGGAAGAGGAGCAGTACCCACTGTCAGCAGAAAAACATGTAATTATTTCCTCCCTCATTGTGCAAAATGCAAAAAGAGCAGGGGTTATTAAAAAGGTGAGAGAGAATAGGAGAAAAAGAGGGAGGAGCTCTTTTGAAACAGATCATAAATACAAACCTTTGGATAATAAATGGGTTTTTCTCAGTCAATAGGAGTTTTCTCTGGAATTCTATGGGAACAAATGCATTTTGGCTGAAGTGCAGTTACAGGCTTCCCTGGCAATCACTCACTTCAGAGCAGCAGAGATACTGCTCCCAAAGTTATTGATGCAAGGAGGACTTCCAAAATCTGACACATTGTTCACTCTTTCTCTACTGCTGGTGCAGCTCCTGCGGGTCAGACCAGGACGTGAGGGATGTTCTCTGTGCAGCCTGGGAATGCTCCCTTGGAAAAAAGGGCTTTGGAATACATTTCCAGCCCTGCCCCCTGGAATTGTTTCACAAATGGGGTTCCTGAGTGTGTTGCTGGTGCTTATTACCTTGCTGTATTATAGTCTGGATTTGGTAAGGCAGCTTTTGTATTCAAATTTAGATGAAAATGGTAATTTTAGCTTTGTGTAGCTAAAAGTGTTATGCTGGGGAGGAAAGGGGAGTGCTGCTCAGGAGGAACAGGGGCTAATTTTACAAAGAACTGCCTCACTGCAGGTAAAATGAGCTTTGGTGTGAGTTACACAAGGACTGGTTCTCAGATTTAAATAACTCTGTGGACATCCCCTCAAGTCTGTACAAGTCACCATATGCTGAGGATCTCCTGTGGGTTATCTTAGGGGAAACTGGTTTTTAAGCTTTTGAACATTTTGAACACTTTTTAGGCTATTTTTGTGACTGAAAAAGACATGAGAAGCCTTCAGTAGTGTTTATTTTCAGTCCATCAAAAGTTCTTCCTGACAAGTTTTGCCTTTTCTTTGTATCAGTTCCTTGCAACATTCCTTACTAAGGGAAGGGCTGAAAACAGATTGGAGCGAAAGCTTTGAATTTTGGAAGGACAGCTGCAGGCAGAAGTATTTATAGAGGATATCAGGCAAATGCACTGAATGCCCCTGCAGCTGGATTGAGAAAAACTACAATGGAATAATGCAGAATCACAAATTGCAAATCAAACTCCCAGGATTGCCTGAGTGGGCACACAGGAGAACCAGCAGGAACAGAAATGCAAACACTTGTGATTTCACTTGCTGCTCTCCCAGGCCTTACAGATTCAAAATAACATTTTTCTGTTTCTTACAATTGAGAATTACCTGGTTTGCAGCAACATGAATTGATTTATTTCCATAGTTCTCAGTAGTAATAATATCTGAAGTATTGTTGCCAGTGCATAGGTATATGGATGCTGTTCCATGATGGTTTTTACTCCAGATTTTGTATAATGTTCCTTTCAAAGGTGCCACTGCTTTTTCACTACAAAACTAGCAAAATCATTTTGGTTTTTAGCCTCCTTTTTTTGGTAGGGTCAATTTGTCAGTTGTAGCTCATCTATGAGCTTAGGTGTGTAGCCTTCAAGTGAAAACTGTTTTGTGTTGGAGGTTCTATCAGAAAACCAATCAGTGACACTTCTGTAATTGGGCTGACGGAGTGACCCAAGTGTGTCAGAGCTGAGGTCCTGCTCAGTGCAGCTGGAATTGAGTTGCCTGATGGGATCCTTTCCCTTGCACACATGCTGGAGCCCAGGTGGGAATGCTTTCCAGAGCTGCTCTTGGAAAGGTTTTCCCCAAGAATCCCTTCAGCAGTGGTGCTACTACTGAAAATGGATTTATTTGGCTGCTAGGATCTCATTTGTACGTGACCTTGAGCACCTGAGGGGTTTTGTAGAGTCTGTATTCAACCAAAATTTGTCATGTTGTGGGAGTTAGAATGGGTTTGTTGCTGTTCCAAGCATGAATTTTCATTCTCCTTCCACAGGCTCTGATAGTGGCAGAGTGAGCTTCTGTATCTGTGTGTGGCAATAAAGGACATGAGATTCTGAAAGAAATAAGGTCTTGGTGTTACACCAGAGACAAACCCAAACTTAGTCAAGGCTCTTGTGGCTAATTTTTATTTGTCAGTGGTGGACAGAAGAAGAAACCACAAGATGTCACTCTATCCTAAGGAGCTGAGAAGGACTTTCCTTTTGACAGGAATCCTGTGGGAGTGTTGCAAAGCTGGATATCCTGAGCAGAGCTCAGGCACAGGTAGATCTCAGCACAGTCAACGGGAGATGCTGAGTTTGGAGCATCATTAGCCCCTGTTCCTGGGATTAATAATCACAGATGGAGGGAACAAAACCCCAGATACCTGCTTTGTGTTGCAAACCTCACTCTGACCTTGGTGAGGGGTTGCTGGAGGGAGTTCATCGCTCCCCGGGGAATTTTTATCCTGCATGATGCCCCGTGTGCTTGGTGTGAAATGGCAGCAATGGGTTGTTCTTTAACCTGTCCCATGAACAGCCCCAGAGCTGTGCTGGCATTATTTCACTGCTGCAACAGGACCCAGAAATTCTTTTCTGCAAGAGGGAAATAACTGGGATTGACTCATTGATGTGCTGTTCTCTTTTGTTTGTCTCTTAAGTTTCCCCCTTCCCTCTCTGCCTTACAGCCTCTGGAATTCCTGCCCGAGCAGATTCCCTGGCACAGTGAGGCTCCACCACTGTCAGGGCTGCTCCCTGCCTGGGGAGGAGGCAATATTGTTCCTAAAATAACAAATGGTGTTTACAAGCCCATTCTTGAGCTGTTCCTGTCCCTTTATTGGGCAATGTTTGCTTTTTGGAAAACAGGAAAGCATGGATTAGAGAGATGGATGAGGCAGCCCCAATCCCAGCGCAGGCAGGAGGAGAGCAGTGCCTTGCTGACTCGGATAACAGCAGCAAGGAGCTGCCTTCCCTCCTGAGCTGCTCTGCATCCCCTGGCACAGCTGGGGAGGGGCTCTGGGTTGATTTAGCTGGGAAAACTGTCTGGATTTCCCAAGGATCAGGGCTCCAGACAGACAGACAGGCTCTGGCTGCTCGCTGGGACCTCTGGTAGCTGCTCCAGCAGCTTCTGGGGTTTCCAGCTGGGCAGGCTGAGGGCTGTGAAACCAAGTTCCACATGAGAAACCATCCTCAATGCACATGGGGGATACTTTGGAACTCATTAAGGCTCCGTGCCTGTGGCCCCCTCCACAAGGGCTTCTCAAATGACATTCCTTTCATACAGCACTGCCTTCCAACAGCATCCACAGGAAGATGGTTTTCATTTTACAGCACTAATTAGAGGCCCAAGTCATGGGCCAGTTGCTGTGGGCATGAGGCAGGCAGAATGAAAAGCTGGGCAGAAGTGAGGGATGGCAATGCAGCTGGAACTGCAGCTTGCAGACAGCAGTCAGGGCTGGGGCTGCGAGGGATGCCAGGCAGGCAGGTCATGCAGAAGGTGGAAAAGATAAATGTGTGAGCCCAGATACAGATATTGATTGGAAAATCCTGGGTCTGCTAGGAGCTGGCTGAGGAAAGCATTGGGATTGTTCCTGCAGCTCAGGAATTGAGCCCATTGCCTGGGTGTTTATCTTCTCAGGCACGCTGAACCACAATAGGAATGATGTCTCAGATATCAGCCAGGCTTTGCTGGTAACAAGGTGTTTTACTGCTCTCATAAACACACACCCTCCCTGGGGAAGAGCGATCTGTTTGGACAAACTGAGGGAAGATTCCTGCAGGAAAACTATTCTGTGTTTGTGCAGAAATGCTTTATAAGTAAGGGAAGAGATACAGAGGAAATCTGGGTTGTGTCTAAATCATGTTTGTAATGTTCTCATTAAGGGGTTGGAATTGCCTGTGGAAAAAGATGAGCTTCAACCTTTCCTTCAAGTATTCCAGTGCTACCAAAGGAGTTTGAAGCCAGTCACAGTTTTTCACTCTTTTACTCTTTGTTAAAAGTCATGTTTTGAACCAAAACTGGAATCCTTGCAGGTGGTAACTGGGTGGTAATTTTGCCTGAACAGAGTGAATGAAATATGTTAAACTTGATAAGAATTAAAGATATCAGAAAGACTGCCCTGAGACCTGTAAGGATCATGCTCTGGGCAATGCCAAATCTCACTGGTCACCAGCAGTGTGGCACAAAAAAGTCTGTTTATTTGGGGCTTTTGTCACTGTATTTTGTAAACGTTTGTTTCTAAAGGCAACAGCCAAAAAGTCAGCAAAGCTTAACACAGGAATAATAACAATTCTGGAGTTTATTACAAGACAAATTCTGGTCTCAAAATTCTTTGTCTCTGCTGGGGAATGTTCTCCTTGGGCCAGCTGCAGCCTGGGGTCAGCAGTGTGCAGGGACAGGCATTTTGCAGGAGCAGGACCATGTAAAGCTCTGCTGCCAGCTCCAAGCCAGGGATGTGTCTTCATCAGCTGAGCTGCTTTTGGCAGGACACCTGGAACGAGCTCAGCTTCAGGGTCTGCTCCAACCCAAACCATTCTGAGATTCTGTGATTCTATTAAAGCCCTCAGCAAAATCCAGAGAGGTAAAAGAGGCCAGTTCTGCTGCTGCTGCCTGGTTTTCATCTGTCTGCATTGATTTTTCCTTCACAGAATTTTCTCCTTGGTCTCTACAAAAAGAAATTCAGAGACAGTGTGCTCCAGTTTATAAGCTCACTTCAGATTTTTTGATCAGAAATCATTTGTGGATCATCCCAGTATTTCAGAGCCAGTCTCACTGCTGCAGTTCCATGGGGAGCAAGGTGACCAGGCTGACTGGAGTGATTAAATTAATTTATTTTCTTGTGTCATTCCACATTTAATGTGCATATCCTTATAGATAAAAGTGTTCTGAGGAGGTGAGCTCTTAATTACTGAATCTGAGCACGTGTGGGACAGAGAGTTTGGAACCATGAGCAGAAGAGCCTTGTGTCAGCCTTACAGAAAGGCAGGGATGTCACCAGCTCTGGTGAGCACATCCAGCCACATCATCCTGAGGGACAGATGCAGTGAGCTCTGAGCAGGAATTAGGGAATGTCTGGTTCCATAGCCTTAAATGCTTCAATTGAGCAGACAATCTTGTAGTGTCAGAGCAAAGAGCATCACCAGAAAAAGCTACATTGTCATCTGCAGCCTGTTCCAAATCCCTTTGTGGTCCATCATCAAAAGATTGTCATTGCTTCAGGCAGCTCTGGAGCCTGTGCAGGTTTCTCTCAGGCCATGCCCTGAACCCTGAGTTCAGAGCACTGGCAAACCTGGCTGGGGGTTTTTGTGACTAGAAAAATATTGTATAATTTGCCCAATTTGCAAAAATTACTTTAGAACACTTACCTGAAAAGATGAAATGGGCTTCTAATCACAGTGTTTCCACAGAAAAGAAAATGGTGAAGACTGTACACATGCAAGATGTAGAATTTAGAAAATTGCATTTTGTCTGTGTACACACGCACTCATTAAATGTGGATGCATTATGGGAACCACAAATCCTGTTATTATTTTGCTATTAAAAGTAAGCAAAACCTGAGCTATTACCGCATGAAACCATGAGATAATTCAAAATAATGAAGCCACTCTGTGCCTCTTGCTTTAGAGGCTGGAGGGCTTTTCCATGGTAAAGGATGCCTGGAATAAAAAGGGAAGGGAATAAAAAGGTTCTTTCCCACCTCCCTTTCTCAGTCACTGGGTTCCTCTCCTTCAGTGCCCCAAGTTAAATGAGGAATCCTGGCCTCTGGAAACTGATGGCAGCAAATCCCTCTGCCTGTGGAATTCACAGGGAATTCAGCAAGTTAATAGGAGCAGACGGATGGAGGCAGAGGGCCCTGGGGGCATAAAGGGACATCAGGGTTTGACACTGGGGCAGTGGCACAGCTCTCCAGCCACTGGCAGCACTGGGAACCCTGGAGAGGAGCCACAGCCCCTGTGGGAGGAGCTGGCAGAGCTCTCCTGATGGAATTGCTCTGGTATTGCTTTGTATTTTCGGGATGGAGCAACTTTCTGGTAGATTTATTGGCAGTGCACTAAGTGTCTTGAGCACAAGTTAATTCAGGCTCTCTTAGCCTTGATAACACTTGCTTAAAATATGCTCCCTCCTATGGGTGACAAGAGCACAGAGATTATGTTTTGATAGTTCCATGAGAAGTGGCTTCCAAAAAGCAGCAGAGAAGGCTATTTTTCAGAAGGGCCATTAACCAGCTGGCAGCCTGCTTTCCACCCCTCATGGCAAGCATGATAATCTGAGCAGCATCCAGGAGCAAGGCTGATCAGGGTCTGTGCTGTTTTCCCAGGAAATGCATCCTGATGACTCCATGGAGAAAGGTTTTCAAGTGGAAAGGTTGTTTTACATTTCTATCTCCCTCAGTGCTGCCTTATTTTTTAGGGTTTCTGTACAAAGCCCTTTTTTTTTCACTAGAGCTTGGGGAGTATTAATTTTGCAAGCGTGCTCACATTCAGCAGAGACATTTGAAGACACCATCAGATAAAGCAAGGGGTATCTGTGACAGCCTGGTGCCTTTGTGTGTCATGGCAATGGTGACTTCAGCTGCTGTAACACTATCTAAACCTGCACAGACACAGCAGGAAGGCTCATTCCTCCCCAGCACAGCTGGCAGAGCAGATAAAATCAGAATTTACTCCTGGTCTCAATCTCAGAGCTTAACCAGCACCTCGCTGTTAAAATTTGGCTGCAGTGGGGAAAGGGAAATGCTCTTTTCCCAGCTGGGCAGGTCTGGGAGCCCCAGCCTCTGCTGTGAGGATGGCTCTCCTTGTGTCCCTGCAATTCCTGGCTGGAATTTGGCACAATCCAGGCTTTGCCTGCCTGCCTTTGCTGCCCGTGGCTGGGCACTGCAGAGGCTGTGGGGTTTGGCTCCAGGTGCAGCTGGGGCAGGGCCAGGGACCAGAACTGGGCTCTGCTCTGCCCCTGTGGCTGCATCCCAAGGGAAACATTCCCCAGAGAACAGCGTGGAACTGCCAGGGTGGCTGATGCCATGGTGGCAGGAATGGGAGCATCCAGGGCTGGCAGAACCCAGGAGTGGGAGAACCCAGGAGTGGGAGAACCCAGGAATGGGAGAACCAGGAATGGGAGAATCCAGAAATGAGAGAATCCAGGAACGGGACAATCCAGGAGTGGGAGAATCCAGAAATTGGAGAATCCAGGAGTGGGAGAATCCAGGAATGGGAGAACCCAGGAGTGGGAGAATCAGGAGTGGGAGAACCCAGAAATTGGAGAATCCAGGAGTGGGAGAATCAGGAGTGGGAGAATCCAGGAGTGGGAGAATCCAGGAATGGGAGAACCCAGGAGTGGGAGAATCAGGAGTGGGAGAATCCCCTCAGCTCTGGCTCTGGGCTAAGGTCCCTGCTCTCATGCACTCCCATGATGTCTCTCTGATGTTGAAAATGGGAACAGTATGATGCTGTAAATTGCTGAGTGTAAAACAAGATCAAGGCTGATGTGCAGAACATCAACCTGCTGGCCAAATCACCCGTGGCCAAATCACCCATGGCCTGCTCGGGCCAAAGTGCCAATGGATTTATTGCAGCAGGAAAATCCAGTGAGCAACCAGAGCATCTCTAAACAAGCTGACAAATCTGCAGCACTTGGGAGCAGCAGCTGATGCTCCCTCAGAGATGTAACACGATTCCTATAATCACAGAAATAGATTTAATTTTGTTTATTTAAACCAGCCCCGTGTTTTGCTGTGAGCATTCATCATCTGGTGTCACCGAGCAGAGTAGGAAATGTCACCCTTTGAGTCACATCCCCAGTGACTCTGTTAGCAATGCTCTGGCTGTACTCCACAGCTGGAGAAAAAAGGGCTTCATGCCTTGCTGGCTGTGGAGCAAACACGCTCTTGCAGCTTCATTTTGTATTCAGCAGCTCTCCAAAACAGCGAAGGCAGCATGAAAAATGAGGAGGAACACGACTGAAGCTCAGCTGCTGATCTTTCACAACTCAACTGCAAAAAATATGAGGGCTGAAAGGAGAACTTGAAGTACAGGTATCAGCAGAAATATTAAACTGCCCTAATCAAGAAAAGAACACCTGGTCACTCAGTGATTTAATAAATGAAGACAGGGTTCTCTTCTTCCCCCAGTGTGAGGCAAAAAGAAAATTCTAATTTCCAGACTGGGAATACAGCATGGAGCTGGCAGCGAAGTGAAGCAGCTGAAAGATGGTGTGGTTAATGGCTGAGACTGGTTCAGGGACCTGGCAGGCTGTGGCTGGAGAACACTGTGACACAAAGTGGTTTACCAGCCCCTTCACAGCCCCTCTAGGCCAGCAGTGAGTGGGCTTGGAGCCCCTTGGAAGTCCAAAGATCAGGATGGATGGGAGGTGTATGAGGTTTAATCCTTTTTATTCTCCCTTAAAAGATGCTTCTCCTATCACCTCATCTCTGTTCAAACAAAAATGTGAGGTGGGGAATGACCTCTGGAAAACAGAGGGGATTTGGGGCTGCAAAGAGCTGAAGCAGAGTGAGGCACTGGCTGAAGTCACTTCCAGCCCGTGCTTTGCCTTCACTGGGCTCTGATTGAGACCCAGGAAAAGCTGGTGCCCAGGGAGGGAGCCCTGATGTGCTCTGGGAAGCCCCAGCAGAGCTCTGCAGTACCAGCACTGCTGTGCCAAGCCTGTGGTGTGCCAGGGAAACCACCCAGGGGAAGATTCTTCAAGCTCTCCTTGGCTTTTGAATGTATCCAAGTTCAGAGTCCCTTCTCCGCTGATTTAAAACAGAGATTTCCAGCTGTGCCTTGTGGATGGAAAATGCCTGCAGCTGAGAAATCCCCTGCTCAGCAGGTACAGCCCCTCAGCTGCAGGACAAATCGGTGTAAAACCACCCAGGAATGGCTCAGCTCCCCCAGCACTGCTGGGAGGAGAAGGTGGTGTAGCCCTCAGGACTCAAGGATGTGGTACAGCAAAGGCAGCCCCTGACTTTGAGCAGGAACACGTTTTCATTACATTTAATTTCTTCTGGCAGGCCGTGCCAGCTCCTAACTTTGAATGCAGGGGCTGTGGACAGCTGCAGCGTGTCTGTCTGCTGCCCAGAAAAGAAGCACTGGAGAGAAGCAAGGCTCATTCCTTTTTTATGTGACACAAGGCTGCCATTTGCTCCAAATGAAAGCAAGTGGGAGTAAATTATTTGGATTTCCCGACAAAAGCTGCATGAGCACAACACCTTTAATAAAAACTCTTGATTCTTCTCATCATGCTCCTCTCTCTTTTCCCCACCATCACAGGAGGCCCTGCTTGCTGCTTTCAGCTGGAGAACATCTTTGTTATCCTTGCAGACACTGAATAACCAGGCATTCATTTGAACTTAATTTCTTTTGGCAATAAGACTGGGGGAAATAATAGGGATAAAAAATGGGAGATGTCAGGAACAAGTTCTGCCTGTAAATACACGTTCAGAGTTCCCAGCTCCTTCTTTGACTGGAATGGGGACAGGGAGCTCTGAATCTTAAACAACTGAGCTGTGTTTGTCATTCAACTGCATTGGTTTTCCATGTTTTCCTGTCCTTTCCCTCCTTTCTAAGCTCCTGTAGAGCTGAGTACTTTTTACCACCTTGGCCCAGCAATACAATTATTTTCCCATCCCATCCATAAAGAGATTATGTCTATTTCTCTCAAATATCCCCTATATGACAACCTGGCAAAGCCACTTTAATAAAGAAGTGCTCTGGTGACTCCAAAGTATTCTGATTTTCAGGAAGGCAGGGGTTTGATGGATGAAATAAACCAATTTTTTTCAATATATTTCAGGTAATCAATTAAAAAAAAAAAAAAGGAAACACAACTCTTTAGCAGCTGGCAGCAGTTTCAAATAAATACAAGAAAATGATGGAAGTGCAATGGCATCTGCAATGGTGGAAGTTAGAGGAGAACAACCAGAGATCCAGAGATGCTGCTTCCCATGACACAGGGGAAAAGGAGGCTTGCTAGGCTGCAACAGGAAATTGTCTATCAAAATGAATTTAGAATGATTTTCATATGATTAAAATTACCTGATGAGACTTATGCTTGATAAATTAGGAAGTACTTAATGAATCTTGCACTCTATGGGGAATTATTAACAATTAACTCGTGGAAAGATGAAACATGGGGCCCATGATAAAGATGTGGGTGGAGGAAATGGGACTGACCTCACGCTGGAGGTTTCATCCCTGGGGGGTTCCTCACTTGTTTGTTCTGGCAGCTTGGGGGAAGAGGTTTTAAATTTTGAGGATTAGACAGGAATGGCAGCTGGGGAAGTGCAGAGTGACAGGGGGCTCATTAAAATGGGTGGCAGCTTGTCCCTGGGCTCCAGGGAGCCCCAGACCACGGCCTGTGTGAGGTTCATTCCCTCTGGGGAGGGCTGGCACATCCCTGGCATGTCCCTTTGGGGTTTTCCACATTCACACATTTGGTTCTGCTCCAGCTGGATTCTGTGGCTTTGCTGTAAGGCTACAGGGTCAGTCAGGATCTTATGTGCATCTCTGGGTTAGGCTTCATCCAATACAAAAGCCATGTTTTAAGGTAAGAAGGAAAATAGCCCTCATTTCAGCGAGGTAAATAATGGGAGGAATCATCAGCCAGGAGTGTTGTGTGCCGCCAGCCCCACTTGGGATACAGCCGTGTTTTCTCTTTCATGCAGGCAAATTATGTCCATTATTTCTTTTGAAAATAAAGTTTTGAGAAAGAAAATCTTGAGATGTTGCTTATTTGCAGTCTTTCCTCAGTGTCAGATTCATCCAGAACTTGCTGACCTCCATTTTGTTTAGGAAAAGGCAGATTTGATACTGGAATAGGCCTCTCCTAAGCCAAGTAAAAATGCTTTCTTCATTCCATAACCATCTTTTCTTATAGTTTCATCCAAAGACTATTCAACCAAGGAAGGGCTCACTCTTCAGTGCCAGGCGTTGTCATTATGAGTTGCAAGCCCATTGTTTTTCCAGGAGAGAGAACCAAATTTCAGTCCTTGTTGCTTGGTTACAGCCCCTCCAAAAGCCTCTTGGAATCCATGGGTTTGTAACACCTCAGAAAAGCAGGCATATAAAGTTTTCACTTCAATTATTTATGCAGCCAGTTGTTGGTTCCTTTTTGTCTGGTGGCCCCGATGAAATGTTTCCCTAACTCTGCTCTCCTCCTGCCCAAGGCTTCATTCTGTTGTCCTTGGCTTTTCCCTGGGAGTGCTCTCCAAGTGGGAATCAGACACTTGGATTCCTGGAATCCTGAATGGGCAGGACAGAAAGGGAAGTGTTTCCTGGGTAACTCAGCAAAGCAACCTGTGGGTTTGATTGAGAGTGCTTGCTTGCCTGCCCAGGCACAGATCAGCCTTTGTGCACCAAAAGTGAGCTCCTCTTCCAGGGCTGTGCACATCACACCACTGAAATACCCCAAGAAATCCTCTCTTTTTAATTGACTCATCCAACATGAATGCCCTGGATTCCTGGAAATGTTCAGACCAGGTAAGATCAATAAAAGTTATCTTTCTGCTGATGTTGTTATGTATTTAGGTCTGATTTTACTGGTGGCATCGACCTGATGGTTTGATATCACCAATTTGTATCAAGTTAACACCAAAAAAAAAGGGGGATTTTACATAAAGAACATAAAATTATGTCAACAAACTGATTTATCCCTGAATCAGAAAAATGTTATAATAGAGAAATTTCTTTCAAGTGCTCTTTGAAGATGATTAACAAAATGTCAGCTCAGAAACTAGCCAGTAATTGCAGACATTAAAGCCAGACTGTTCATCCAGTCTGGTCTTAACAAAGTCAGTGGCTGGGAATCCTGTGTGAATGCTGACCCTGGGCACAGGAACAGAATTTCTGCTCCCACAGTGCCAGGATTTCATGGTCTGAGCATCTCAGTTATTTCTGTATAAAAGGAGGAGGGATAATATTATTTCCTTTCTTCCTACTCTTTGTCTGTCTGCTCTGTTCAATTAGAGCACAAACCCTCTGGAGCAAACTCTGTTTTCCTGACTTTCCGTGGTGCCCAGAACAACGGGGCCTCTGGTGGCCTACAGCAGTGAGAATAATTGGGATTGTTTCTGTCATTAATCAGACCTCAGGATGAGCTGGATTCTGCCCAGTTCCTACAAATTTCATGGACATGCAGAGAAGAATCCAATGGGACAAAAAAAAAAAGATGTAAGAGACACAGGGTTCAAACCAATGCCCACCTTGTGTTTACCCAATTCAAAGACAAAATTACTGGCCAAAATTAGATAAAGTTGGAGAAAAGATTTCTTTCTTGCAGAGCTGGGGACACACTGCTGAATTTCTTGTCAGAAGCACATTTTTATGGGCAGGTTGTAAAGATCTGAAAAATAGTGTTTATAATGGAAAGGCTGACACGATGTAAAATATGTCGTTCCTCTGAAATAGCACAGAGATAATTTTTCATGGGCTTTATGAGGAATGCATTTGCCATAAAAGATCTGAAGCCCATTAGGCTGTGATGGGGACCAATACCTTTCATTTTATAGACAGAGGAAAAAATGGTAAGTAGAAAGGCCCCAAATTACAATCTTGTTTGATTTAGATATTAATTTCTTTATTCTTAGCAGACAGAGAAATGATTCGCTCAAGTGACCTGATGAATCTCTTAATACCCTGTCCTCGCCCACCCCGTAATAAACTGAGTTCTTAGCACATAACGTTTTAATGAAACCTGGGTGGAATGACTACTTTGTTAAATTTCACATAACGATGTGTCAATTCAACATTTGGAACCACGGAATGCCTGTGCATGGAGCTGAAATTCTCTAATTACCATTGTTCCCCTCTGCTTTGCTGGCACGGTGAAATTTGCCAGCAGAATTTCTAAGAGAAGGTTTTGGAGCCTTCAGCAACCATTGGGGGAAGCACAGACCTTTTTATACAGAAAGACCTTATAATGATCTTTGTAGTGACCTAAAAAAGAAAAGAGAAATGTGAAGGAAAAGGAGGACAAGGAATGTTTTTTCTGTGAAGAAGCTGCAAGGTAGAAGTCTAAACCACAGAGGTTTTGACTATATGACTATATTCCAATTGAATATCCCTGGGCAGAGGGGATTGTGCACTTTTTCCACGTTAATTTTAATCTATTTACCCGCTATTTTTTTTCAGCACAGAGCCCAGGAGCTCCAGTGAGGAAGGAGCTGTGCCTGTGGTGTGGGAGTCACAGATCAATAGGGCACAATTTACAGCTCCATTGTAACCTTCCCCCAAAACCCAGGTCCCATCACCACTGTTGGAGTTTAAAAGCCATCTGGGAACTTCAGCAGGGACCAAGCAGTGCCCACAGCCACACTGGGCTGCTGCAATTCCACCCTGGAACCCTGCCAGCATCTGGGTGAACAAATGAAAATCAAATTCACTTTTAAGGGAATAACTCACTGGGCTGATTCTCAGAACATACAGCTTTAATGTTTTAAGAAAAATACAATATAAAAACAGACACAAACCTGGCCTGTTGTTTCCCACCAAGAGAAGAACCTCTTGCTTTCATTCCCAGCTGCAAACTCGAAGAAGGAAGCCTGGAAGATGTTCCTAAAATGGCTGAGCACGTTCCAATGAGGCAAGGACGCCCAACAGAGAAGAGGTGCCCATAAAGAACTTTCCTGAACATTGCATAAAACCTGACCCGCTTTAAGTATTTCCTTTTCATCCAACAGATACATTAATAAGGCCTTTAACAAGCCATTAATGAGGCAGGAAATCTTTTAGGCAACAAAAACACGAACTTCAAGTGGGCAAAACTGTGACAGCAATTGGTGAGAGTGAAGCGGCCAGAGCGAGCAGAGCAGAGATTCAGCTGGATGATCACGTATCTTGCCACAGGTATCACCAGCCTATCTTTAGGCACCTTCTGGAAAGACAGTTCACTGATACCAGCTCGGTGAGGCCAGGAATTTGTTTGATGTGCTTAAGAGGTTGGTAACAATAGCTCCTAACGTGACAGCAGCGTTGCGAGGTGACAGCGTCTCCTTGGAGACAGCGAATGCATCCAGCCACCCAGGATCAGCATCCCGGCAGGTTCCCCCTCTCCAGAGGCCCTGGAACTCCCTCCCTGTGCAGGGCCAGAGATGGGAAGATAAGCTCTGCCTGTACAAATAGCCCTGTGCAAGATGTGAGGATTTTACGCAGCAGCCAGACATGTCTGAAAGGTAGGAGGGTGCAAGGAGACACGAACCTGTAGTCATTGCTTGACATGCTTTGACAACAAAGATAGAGTTACAGGATTGAGTGTCTTTTTAAAATGTACCAGCCTGTATTGCTGAAGGAGATTGCTGTGCAGGGAAAACAGGAGTTCAAACAGAGCTGTTTTTCTTGGTGTCAGTGCCTGATTGCTGGAGGAAAAAGCTGTCCCAACAACAATGTTGAGTTTGTTGTGAGAATGTGTGGAAGGCACGTGGATTGAGATGTGGGTTTTGTGTTGGTGCAAGCTGGATCCACGAGGAAAATGCTTAATATGCTAAGAGTGTATCATTATGGTGATAGGACCTAATTAAGTTAATTATGTCTTGGGGGGGGCAATTTTATGAAGCATAAAGCAAGATAATTGATGCTACAGCTATCAGCAAGGATGCTTTGTAGCCATAACTTACAGGTGTGTTTGTCACTAAATTACGCTCAGAAGAACTGCTTCAAAATGTTGCATAATGTCTCCTAAAACTCCTATAAAAATAATTGAAAGGTAATAGAGCATGCAAACATTATGTCCATATCTTCCACTCTCCTAAGTTCAGAGAGTTCTCATAATAAATGTTTGCATACAAGCAGAGCTGCTCTGGAGCAGTAAATTGTGTGCATTTGAAATGAAGCACAGAAGCCTGAATTCTGAGTTTGCCATCTCTTAAACACTTTCACAAATTCTGTTGGTAAATTACCCCAACAGTTCATTTATGGCTTTGGCATTTCCATTGACTGGGACAACATAAATAATTGGATGTCTGGAACCTGGGAGCAAGCACTTACATGTGCAGGTGGTTTGGGCAGGTCCAGAATCTCTCTTAGAGCTTACAAAACCAGCACTCTCACACAGTGATACAAACTCTTTGCTTTGGGAGGATTTATTGCTCTTTTCTTAGTTTCTCTAGTTTGAATTTTTTTTTTGTTTGTATTCCTTCAAGATGATGTTGAAACCCATTCAATTTGGTTCCTTCCTTTAGAATGGTGCACATTTTTCAGTTCCACAGCATCAGGACTGAATGAACTGAGATAATTTTGCTGCTGAAAGAGAACCTGACCAGAGCTCCCTGAGCTCAGCCACAGGAGCAGGGCCCTTTCCATCAGATGTGGGCTGTGATTTGGTGGGATGTAGCAAGCACCACGGGAATTCTGACTCTGGATGTGTGAAGAGATATAAATAACCCTACCACTTGTTCCCAAACCTTTTATCCATTTCAGATTTAAGGGGAAAGCAGCTGTGGCTCAGTGAAAGCTAAGCCTGCTGGAGAATGCTGATTCCTGAAGAGCAGCTGGGATAAGGCTGTGAGAAGCTAGATCAGACCCCAAAACTGCTCAAAAGCTGTGACAGAAAGCCTTTCAAATCCCAAATGCAAGAGTTTGCTCATAACCCCCTTTATCCTTACTCCTCTTGAGCTGAGCTCCCCATTTTCTGTGCAGCAGGGCTGAACCTGTGCTGCAGTCTCAGATGTTTGTTTTTCGAGGCTGCTGTTTCATCTGGAGAAAGGATTTGACTGACACTCCTTTTTAACAGCCAAATAGCTAAAATACACACAGGAGGGACTTTTCACTCTGTCTCTCACTCAATATCTTTCACTGGTGCAGTTTCAGAAGCAGCTCAGCTTTAGCTCTTCAAAGTCTTTTTGTGGGCTTTTAATGTGTCCTGCACTGAAAGGCAGCGGGACTCAGAGGTTCTTGCACTGCACTCAGGAAACCTGGAGCATCCTGGGCTCTCTGGAAACCTGGCCAAGGTGTCTGAGAGGAGAACATTTCCCAGCCCCACAGCTGACCCTGACATCCTGATGAGCAGGGACTTTGATCAGCAGTGCAGGGTTTTCCAGGGTACAGCCTGATTATCTCCTCAGTGGTGTTCTGAAAAAGGCAGGAGCTGTTCTGCTCTCATTCCTGACAGTTTGCAAAACACTTCAGGCACTGAATTCCTCTCTGGGACTTCCACTGAGGAGAATAATGTAGAATGTAAGGGGTTAGCCATGAGTGCTTCCAGTTACCCCCCCAGCCTGTGCTCCCTCTTAGCTCACACGGAGCACTCCAGACTTCAAGGTGCCTGCAAAGAATTGTTTGGTACAGTTTTGTGGGGTTTTGTTTATTACTGAGATGAAAAATAAGTTTTGTACCTGGATTTGGTGTCAGCAGCAAAGCTGTAGCCACGATAAGAACTGGCCTGAGGGCCAGCCTCAGAAATTAGGAGCTGGTCACACACAAGATTTTTTTTCCCCCATTACCTTTTGAAGTTTCCTTTCCAAACCTCTATTACTGAATTCTTAAAATATAGTCAAGTGCCTCTGCTTAAAAGACATCATAAATACTCCCCTACACCCCCCAAAAAGAGGGGGAATGGAGGAATGCAATTGCCACAGAGGGTTTCCATTAGTGAAATTAATTCTTCTCTCATAAGAATTTAGGTCCATGATTTATGATAACCACCAATTTCTCACTGCAGGCGAAGTGAGAGGAAATGACTCAGCCTGGACAGACATCATGAATCTAATTTTTTTCCCCTTAATGCTTGACATAATCTAGTGTGCTGCTCCCAGAGGTGTCATTGGAGATTCATATCCAGCCGAAGGGCCTCACAATCAAGGCAGGAAATTTTGTTCCTTTCATGTATTGTGAGATCTGTAATTGCTTGGAATTGCATCCTGCCTCCTTCATTGCCACTCCTTTTGCATCAATTCTGCAGCAAAATAGGAAGGTAAACAAAGCAAGGGAGAGGAAAGCTGTGTGGCACTTGCTCCTCCAGAAAAATCTCCTGTGGCATAATGTGGGGGTCCAGCTGGTGCTTATTAAACCCAGGCAGCTTTGGGATGAAAGATCTCTCTTTCTGTCACTCCTTCCCATGGAAATCTCACTACCCACCTGACTGGGGAAGTTGTATCCATCACATATTTATTTTTTTTCTGGAACTTTATGTTTTACTTGCCATCACCGATGCAGAGTTTTGTGAGTGGGTTTCCTGCCAGGAGATCAGAAAAGATATAATGTTAAATGGTTCAGCTAAAATGTTTTAGCCCACATTTCCAGGCACTGAGAGTGTATATTCCTGTCTCAGCAGAGGAGGTAGTATCTAGCTGAGAGGAAGGTAGGTTTTGAAAAGTCTTACAGTTATAAATAGTCATTTGAATACATCCTAAAAGATCACTTCCAAACTGAGCAAAATAACAGATCTTTTTCTTAAACACAAAAGAATTTCTACAAATTTCCTTTGCTCTGATCTCATTTAACATACAAGGAGGCAAAAGCAGAGCAAACAGCAAGACAGAGCTACACAAGAATTCCCAGCACTTTTTTATTTTCTGGGTTTTTTTTTACCATTTACCCAAAGTAAATCTTTTCTCCACAGGGCTGCTGTGTGTGAGCTCCTGCTGCTCTCCAGCACACACCCCCCAAGGGGCTGCTTGCCTCGAGGTGACCTCAGAAGGTCTCTCAGTAAATAGCTGTTATTTTCCAAAATGCTGAGCTCACACAGCTTCCTGGGAGTCACCCACAGTTCACTGGGGCTGCTGTGACCCCATTAAAGCCCAGCATAAAGCAGAAGGGAGGAGAGCTGCTTGTCAGGGCTGCTCCTGCACTGAGGTCACCAGGACACCTCTCCTCATCAGGGTTTGCCAATAATCTGTCATTGTCCATTTTAACCAATGCTCTCTTTAGCCTCTCTCTTACTCCCAGTATGAGACCTTCCTTGCCTCCCTCCCCAAACCATTTTAAAGCTGAATTTTTATTCTGTTTTATTCTATTTTATTTATTTATTTCTGCTCCTGACTCCAGTGGTTTGATGATGCTGAGGCTCCCTGGCAAGAGCTCCCCGAGCCTGTAGAATAAACATCAAATTACAGTGCTGGATGCACACCCTGCCCAAATGAAATCATTGTTTCCAAGTGTTCTGTGGGAAATTCCTAAATTGCAGCTGCCAGCCTGAAAATTCTTCAATCCCTCTGAAGCACAATTGGAGAAATTGCCCCGTTTGGGGTGTATAAAATGTGACTTTTGGAAGTGTTCTTAGGCAAGGGACTAAGAACACACAGCTTCAAGCTGGAGGTTGGACTTGGTAACCTTGGAGAGCTTTCCCATAGTGATTCTATGATTTGAAGACTATTGAACAAAATTCAGCTTTTCTCCAGATCTCTGAGAATCCCCTAGAACATATCCAAGAGACTAAAATAAATATACCAATATTAGTAAAACAATGAGTTAAACCACATGTACAATGGCATAAAATAAATAATCTTTTCATCCAACCCAGACCCATAAAAGCAGGGCTCTCCTGGGTAGAAGGGAACAAACACATCATGCTGCTGGACAAATTAATCTGTCCATTTTTTCCAAAACTCATTTTTTCTAACAAACTGCCTGGAAATTCCTCTTCCTGGTGTTTGGACACACCTGTGAAAGGCTCCTGTGTGTGAGGAAATGCAGCTCAGGCGAGGGGGCTGCCCATGGTCTGGCCTCAGGATGTGGCTGTTGCCTGCTGGCAGGTCCTACCTCCAGCCATTCTGTGCTTTCTGTAATTATTTTCTGTAATTATTCTCTGTAATTATAAAACAAAGCCAACAAAATCTGCATTTCTCTGGACAGAATCCACACTGGCTCAACATCTCCTCTCTAGCTCCTCAGGTCTGACTACAAGCAATCAGAAGTTCTTTAAACCCTATTCCTCCTGCTGCTCCATCCTGAGGGATGCCCACAACATTCCACTGGTTTTACCCCAGAGCAGAGGAGCCCTTGGGCAGAACTGGGACCCCAGGCTGCCTTTCCCAGTAAGTGTTGGGTTTCCCATTCTGACTGCAGGTTTGTAGAAAAGAGATGAAGAGGAGCTAAGAAAAATCTCCCCCTCAGCTTTGAAGAGGGTTTTGTTTACCTCCAAAGCTGGGATATAAACAGGGTTCTGCTTTTTGGGGTGAGCTGTGGCAGGGGATTTGCCTCAGCCTCTGAGCACCAAACTGCTGCTCTGGCCAGGGCCACAATGAGCCCTGGGAAGGCTCCCTCCAATATTTGAGCCAATTTATTGGAGTTAACCAGGATGAGCTGCGGCAGCCTCCGCTGAGCTGTGAATTCCCACAGCATCCCCCAGCTCCTGCATACGGCTCTGACTGGGGGATTTCTGCTGTAATGAGGCCAGAAATAAGAGAAAATTCAGTGCCAAAACCTCCAGAGCTTTTACTGACTCTTTTATATCTTTATTTTGCCTTTTTTTTTTTTTTTAAGCTTCCTTCTGACTCCTTCAAGTACCTTGGCTGGTGTGACATAGAGGAACACGGTGTTCGAGGAAATCAGCTCCTCTGTCCCCGAGTGAGGGAAGGTAAAGATCAAAAAGACACTTTGACACTTCAGCCCTAGCTCTACTGAGTCAAAGAGTGCGTCCTTAAAAGTGATGAGCTCAAATCCTGCAGTTTACCCTTCTTTTGAAAAGGGGCAGTACTTCGTCTCATAGTGCCCACATTTGCTTATTTTTTTAATCAGGAAAAATTGCTTAATTTTTAAATTAAATTTTAAAATTATAATTATTAATTAAAAATTTAAATTTAATTTAATTTTTATTTTTATTTTAATTTTTAAACTTTAATTCATTTAATTAATTTTTTTAAATTAGGAAATTATGCTTTGTAATTTCCAAAATTAAAAACAACTGCCTGAACTGCAAATTGAAAATTTTTAATATTAATGTGCTGCTGATTGCTTCGCTCAGAAGCTGATTAACATTTGACTGTTCAGAATGCAGTAGCCATGTGCCAAACAGCTAAGCAAGAGGGAAACTCAGTCCTGCAAACAGTGGCACATTTCTTGTATTTTAAGACTAAATTGGCTCAATTGCAATCTACAGACACACTCAAGAACAGATGGGTTTTAAAATTTAGTATTTGCATGTTTGGGAGTAAACAGTGGAAAATTTCCAGCCAGTCCTTGCTTTAATCAGGAATTTGAAGATGCCCAAAGCTCTAAACTTTTCATTAAGACTTTAGGGCTTAGTGTGTGTGTCTGCCTCAATACAAATGAGGTTTGGAGTGGGGCTGTTGGTTTTTGTCACTGCTCTGGAAGCTGAAACATTTTCCTTTCTCAGGACAGTCAAAGGCTAACTCACAGCACGGCAAGGAATAAGAAGGATTTCAGAGCTCAGGTCCTTATGAACAGCCCTTCAGAAATAGTTTTCATTGTGATCTGCAGCAGATCTGTCATTTACCAGCCATGCACAAAATCACCACTGCAGATTGCTGGCTGAATTATGGGTCTGGAAATGGTAGAAAAATCTTCCCATTAATTTATATCTCAGGAGCCTGGAAAGTTACACACCTATAATATTATATATATTTCTTCATTACAGAATATTCCCAGCAATATATATTTATTCTTCCAGCAAGTGACTAAGTGCCAGCTCTGTATCACATCCTCAACTGTAAATCTTTTCCTCTGACCAGGGCCCTCAGAAGAAGAGCTGTTTTTCAGAAAAGAAGAACATACTCTGAAAAGAAGAAAACAAGTAACTGACACACAGAAATGGGAAAAGAGGCTGCAAGAGAACTGGGAAAACTGTGCTGTAAAACTTTCTCATTAACACTTTGGACTGTAGCTGTAAAGAAGCCAAATAATCATGTGCTGGCTGCTGACTGCATTTAATAGATTTAAACCTGTTGTAAGGAAGGTGTCCCTGGCTGTGGCAGGGGGTGGAATTGGATGAATTTTGAGTTCCCTGCCAACCCAGACCATTCTGTGAGGACTCCATGAATATTCATATCTGGCTGCTGCACGGAACTTTGGTGCCAGCTGAGTTTAGAGGCCAAAGCAATAAGCCACAACCACTCAGTGCTGCTCCCTCCCACACTGGTAACCCCACTCACGGAGGAAGGAGGAGATGGACACTCAAATTCGTGCTTGGGAGATGGTTTCCTTCTTCCTTTCAAAGAATTAAGGAGTCCATCACTATGATTCTGGGGTGGATTTGGCACTTGGTACCACCAATTGTTATAAGAGCAGCAGCATAAAATGTGTTCTCATTTTAACTACCTTTGACTAATTCTGTATTTAATAATATAGCTATTACAAAGCAAAAAAAAAAAAAAAAAAAGTGATTTCTCTTATTTTTCCCCTCCCCAGGAGTTGAACCTTTCCTTCCAGGACCTGGGTGATCTTTACCAGGTGGAAAACTTCCAAAGAATCCTGCGCAGATTAATTCGGGTGGAAAAGCTTTGGTTGGTGGACAATTCTTTGACAGACCTCAGTGCCATAAGGTTGCCAAGGTAGACAAAATGCCCTGCCTCTATTTTTATGTAATCTGTTTCTATTTTTGTGTAATATCCCAGAAATCAAAATTTTTAGTGAAGTGACAGCTGGAGCAGGCTCTTGAGAGCTGCCAAATCTGCTCGGGGGGGTGCTGGAGTGAGAATCCATCAGTTTATTGCTGCTCTGAGCTCATGTCATCCCCAGGCTGAAAATACCCAGTGAGGAGATCACATCCCCTTTATTCCTGGGGAATAATTAATGAGTCCAGCTTCAGGGAGATCTGTGCCAAAAGGGGAAGTTGTTGAACACAGAAGGACTCTCTGTGAAGAGATGGGGAACACAATCCAAGCAGAGAGGCCAAGCACAGCCACGACAACTATAAATTTATTTTACCATCCATCTGTTGCTACTCTGCTGTTGTGTGTTTAGGTGTATGGAGAGTTGTAGTATTGAGAACAGAAATAATGATGCATCTGTTGTACAATATAAAAAATAAGGGAATATAATGTGCAGGGAACTGATCTGGCAGTCCATGACTAGGCAAAACAGCACAAAATGTAATAAAAACCACAAAATTTGTATAAAACCCATCCCTGTTGTAGGGATTCTGTCCCAGATGTGATAGTGATGCCATACACTTTGTACTTTACAGGTGCAGAGAGCTAAATGTAAATAAAAACCACTTTACATCCTTCAAACAGCTGCCAAAGATCCCTCAGATTCAGCACTTGTCTCTTGCTGAAAATAACATCACAACCCTGAGTGGGATTTCAGATTTCAGACACACTCCACTGGAATCCCTCATCCTCAAGAGGAATCCCTGTGAGTTCCAGGAAAGATACAGACAGCTGTAAGTCTGACCCTCTCATGGCTAACAAAAGTGATAAACACAAAAAAATGTTTGTCAGAGTTTCAGAGGAATGGGATCTCAAACCAAACGAACTTTATAGAGAAGCTTTTCATTTTCCTGTGGTTTTAATGCTCTGAAATGCTCCAGGAACGTGGGTTAGTGAGCTATTATGTGATAAAAGCCCCCAAATATTCAGAAACTGCCTATGATGCTTTTTAATGGCGTGAGTGGCAGTTCTGGAACTGAACTAAGCCCATGGATCAAGCTTAGAGACAGTGAGAGGGCAGATAAATTAGATTCCCTTCTATTAATAGAAATTACCTATTACTCAAACTCTCTTCAGTCTCCTTGCTTCCTTGGTGGGTTCTGCAAGGAGCCTAAATTGCATTACATGTCAGGGCTGGAATCAGGAGGATGTCTTGAAAGATGGGAGCAAAAGCAGGAGAAAATGAAGTTCCCTTCATTTGATTTTTCTGGATTCCCCCTGCCCCTGTGGGAGATGCTCTGCCTTGAGCAGCCCCTGGAGGTTGTGCTGCAGGCTTTGGGATGGACTGGAGATTTAACAGAGCAGCCTCAGACACTGGAAATGGAAATTCTAATCCAAGGCATTACAATCCAAGAAAATTTAGTGTTCTAAACCTCACTCAGAAAATCTGCATGGTTGCATGCTTTGCCCTACTACAAACACAGCCAGGATAATTCGATATTTTGAAGCTAAACCTCACAAGATGTGTCTGAAATGGGACACATCTCCTCCCAGCATTCAAAAAAAATAAAGGTTTTCATTAAACTCTTCTTTAAACTTGTCCTTTCTGAATTTTCAGTATATTTCCCTTTAGTCTTGTGGGCATCCCTTTGGCAGTGTGGTGCTGACAAAGGCAGAGAGGCAGATATCAGCATGGAAGGGGAAAAGTACATTTTAAATGATTGATTTCACCTTTTATTTGCATATCTACAAGTCCAGGAGAACAAAAGCAGATAAACCACCTTTTAACAATTCCTAATTGTGTTTCTGCTCTCAATCTGCCAGTTTTTAGGGCAATTAAATATTGGTACAACTCTGGTATTATGTTCATTCTCAGTGTTGGAAGACAGAGTCCTGAAGTGCTTTATTGGGTCTGAGGATATAAAGGTGGTGCAACAGAGTGAAATCTGAGAGTTTTAATTAGCTCTTTATCAGATAAATTCTGCAACAAATGACAAATCAAGATTTCCAACAACCCAAATCTATTTTAGATATGTTTGAATATGCTGTTTCTTTTTTTATCAGTGCCTGTTTTGTTCTCAACATTTCCCAGGATTATTTTTCTCAATTTTTGTTTTTTCTTTTGTCTCTCTTTAAGTGTGTTCTCCAATTTGCCAAACCTGAAAATGCTGGATGGTATCCCAAAACTGCCAGAGGACTGCTCACCCCCTGAGGTCAGGTTTTTTTACAGAATGTGTACTATACTCTAGCACAGTATTTTTGTAGGATCACGACTGTGCTATAATCACCTTGCTTAAAAGAGATTGTAAAGCCTGCTTATGAAAGTTCTATTTATTTATTTTTTTACTGGTCAAAGAGATATTGAAACAGAAATAAATAATTTTGAGTGCATTTGTGATACCAAGTAAGATGTGTATATAAGACATAATGATATACTGGATATAATGAGTTTATTAAATTCGTTATTAAAATTTATTATTATTTATTATTAGCAAATTTTAAATTATTAAAATAGTGTGTGATTTTCTCACCTAGCAACTCTTTGTCAACAACAACTCACAATTATTGACTCCCACTGCATTTAATTAAAGCATAGCCAAGCTCAGACCCCAAGCTCCTCGTGGGGAACGACACAGGGATGAACACCCAAAGAAAAGGAAAACAAATCCCACAACTGAATAAAAAGCCCCACCAATGTCCAAGTGCTCTTTAATGAGGAAAAGCTGAGCCACCCCAACCATTTTGGCCCAAACAATCAAAAAAGATCTTGCTTTGGAGTTTGGTGTGGGCAGAGAGCACTGGGGAGGTAACTGTGAGAAGGAAAGGAGTTTTTTGTCTGGCTGCTGGCATTGTTTGGGGATGTCCTGTTGCTTAATGGAGGCTCCTCAAAGCAAAGCCCCAGGAGGGGAAGACCTGACAAGGGATATGGGTTTCTGGATGCAATTATCTCTGAGAGGTCTCTGTCCTTGCCTCTGATTGATTTGCTGTCCAGCCTTTGGGGTTTTTTTCCCAACCAGCACACAAAGAGCTGTGCCACCAGCAGTGCAGGGGGAGAGTGACAGAGCCTGGAAATGAAGCCAATTAAAGGAATTGCCTGATTGCAGGGGCAGTCAATAAATCCTCTGCTGTGTGCTGGCTGCAGGGGCAGGTGGGATGAGAGCTCAGCAGGGCTCTGCAGTGCCAGGGCTTGGCAGCAGAGAGGGCACAGCAGCTCTGTTCAGCATCTGTGCTGCACCCAGGCAGGAGAAATCAGCAGCTTGGAGAGTTTCCAGGCTCTCCCGTAGGGCGCTCCTTGCCTCTCCCAAAACAGGTGATCAAAATATGGCACGAACGAAATCAGGAGATTTTAAATGTGTTACAGGATATTTTCTACAGCTGGGACAGGAAAAGGCAGTGGAGACTGAAAAGAGGGGTCAGCTTGGTGGTCACCCTCAGGAAATCTTGAATTTTGGAGAAGCAGAGCAGGGCTCACAGGGCTGGACCAGCAGATCCAGTCAGGGGGATCCAGCACTGGAGCAGAGCAGACACTGCAAACGCCTCCATGAACACCCCCCAGGGGCAGGAGGGAAACTCAACAACACACAGCAAGAGCTTTTGCAGGGTCAGAGAGAGATGGTGTGGTTTACACAGAAACAGGAACACGGCCAGGACTTTGGAACAGGAAACAGAACATTCTGTGTGCACATGGCAAACTGAGAACAGGAATGCTTGCTGTGGAGGGGATGAGAACTGACAACAGGAAAACTCTCTGTGGACTGAGGATGGTCTAGAAATGAATCCAGATAACCTATAACACATTATCATTATAAAGAACCCCTGTTGTGTCAGGGAGTGGAAGGCTGAACACAAAGGATATATTATTTTATAATTATATATATTTTATAATTATAATTATACATTATAGTATACTAATATATAATAATATATTAGTTATAGTAAGATAATCTATTAATATAATATAATAATATAATAATATATTAGTTATATTATAATATAATATATTCATAACATTAGTTAATAATATTAACTAATAGATATAATATATAATTTATTATATATTATATAATATATTAATATAATAGATAATATTTATATTAATAATATTAGTTAATATTAATATTCGTTGTATTACTAATATAATCTGTGATATAATCTATTAGTTATATTATTAATATAATCTATGGGTTGTATTATTAATATAATCTATTAATATAATCTATTAATTTAATCTATTCTATTATTAATATAATCCATTATACATTATATAATTTTAATATATTGTACATTATATAATTATAATATATAATATATTATATTTATATAATATATCATATATTATATAAATATCATGTATTATAATAGAATATAATTATTAATGTATTATATATTATAATATATTCTTTTCAGCTGAGAGTATGTGTTCTTGGAAATGAAGCAGGGAGCTAGAGCAGAGGGAAAACAGAGCCTGAAGGACCTGCCTTACTGACCAGCTGACCCTCAGTGCCCACCCTGCCCCTGCTGCCCCTCCAGAGGCTGCCCTGGGCGAGGCAGGAGCAAAGTGGGCAGTGCCGTGTGGCCGTGGCTGGAGCAGGACAGGCACCAGGCTCTCCCAAGGCTCAGCCCCTGAGGAGCCCAGAGCAGCAGAGCTGCAGTCACAGCAGCACTCGGGGAGCAGGCTCTCTTCCAGAGCCCAGCCCCACACAGGGAGGCTGGGATGGGACATTGCTCCAGTCCCGTGGGCAGAGGTTTCAGTTACAGCTCCTGGTAAAGCTCCCACCCACCTCTTGCAGAAGAAATTAGGAGCTGCTCCTGGGAATGGGATCAGGGGCTCTGCTGCTTGCACCTGAGTGCTGGGTCAGCCACAAGAGAAAGGCACAGACACTGATTTATTCTTTCCAAACAGGAAGCTGGTTCTGCTCTCCTGATTTTTCATTTCATTATTTTAATGATCTGGCTCTGGGATCCCAGGGAAATATGAGGTAATTCTGGGGGGCCTTGCTGATTTTATTTAAAGTGCATCCAGGAGCAAGAATGTGCTGGTGATGTTTGAGTCATTTTGCTGTGAGGAGATTTAAAAGGAGATCACAGAATGGTTTAGGTTGGAAGGAACAGAAAAGCCCATCTAAATCAACCTCTGCCATGGTTTACTCCAAGCCCCATCCAGCCTGGCCTGGGACACTTCCAGGGATCCAGGGGCAGCCACAGCTTCTCTGGGAAACCTGTGCCAGGGCCTGCCCACCCTCACAGGGAAGAATTCCTTCCATCCATTCTGAAATGTGGAATAACAGCTGCCACCAGTGAGTTCAGTATCAAAGTGTCATGAAATCAATTTCCAATTACTTACACAGATTCCTTTGAAACTGACATTTCATGAAAATTTAGCAATGAGTTCCCAAAGTCTTGCTTAATATCCAAGGACAGGTCCAGGGCTGATGAGCCCAGAACTGTCTCATTTAGCTGTCTCTTCACTTCTCATTATGTCTAAATCTCTCACTACCAATTAGAAAAGTTTGAATAGAAAAATTTGAGCAATATCAGACAAAAAAAAAAAACCCAAAACCCTAACAGATTAACTAAATGAACAGAAATAAAAGAAGATTTTTTTTCATTTAATTATTTGTTGTGATCCCAGGGGTTCCAGAGCAGGGTTTAAAACATCTGTAATTATTAGAGTTCATGGGTCATGGAAGCAAAGTTGTACCAGAGAAGAAACCATCAAGCAGCCCTGTGGCAGGGTTGAGTTGAGGGGTTGGGGCTGGGCTGGACTCGATGATCTTGAAGGTCTCTTCCAACCTGGGATTCTGTGAAGACACTCACAAAGCAGGGATCAGGTCCCCAAGCAGGGCACAGTGAGGCTGTTAACCTTGGAGAAGCAGAACACTCTCCCCAGAGAACCTACAGTCTGAACATATCAGACTGTGCTCATTTGTTTCACCACTTCCTTCCTGGCTGATTGAAATCAAAAACCTCCTGGTCTGTGTGAGGCAGCTTTCAATCATCACCAGTTAATTTTTGCTGTTCAATAAAGCATTTTTGGCTTTATTTCTGATGATTTCCTTGCTATCAACACCAAAAGGAAAAATGAATTTATTGAGTATGCTGACTGACACTTTGATCCATTTGGATACATGTATGGGATGTGCAGGGGCACATGGCAGGAAGCATGGTGGAAATAAGCTATTAAGAAATCCCAGATCACTCATTTTTTATTTGTAATCTATCATTCCAGACAGATTTGGTTTGGAATTGCCAGGTACACACTACATTATGCAACTGAAAGCCTTGAAGGTAAGGAGAGAAGGCCATCAACAAAGCCTTAAAAATAAATGTGCTAACCTAAACAGGGATGAGAGAAGCTTGGACAGTAATAAACTGGGAATGCCCAGAAGGTTCATGATTAGTCAGGCTGCAGGAAATGGTCCAGTCAGCCTTGGGGAGTGAAATCCTAACCAGTTGTGTTTTTTTTTTTTTTTAATTCTCTTTCATACTGGTTATTTTATTTTTACTATGTGATAACATATTTCCCATTCCTACTCTCCACAAAGTCTATTTTTTCCTAGTAGGTTTCTATAATTACTTTTTACAACCTGAGCACTGAGCCAGTTTAAAGATGCTCTTGTTAAAAGATGTGGATGGTGAAGTCAGAGTTTCTTTGATGCACTTTAATTTTCTGTATAAAAATGTGCAACTCTCCCTTTTTCTGAGCCCGAGGACACCCGAAAAAGCATCTTCACCTGTTCTCAGGGCTCCCAGCCAGTCCTTGGCTCTCACCTCCTCTCAGCATTACACAGCTCTGAGCTGTGCTCTCCCAGCTCTTGTCCTGCTGCATTTTCCGTGCCAGCTCAGCCCCTCCTGTGGCTGCAAATCCCTTCCCCACGCTGGGCTGGTGCTTCCCACCAGCCCCAGATTCCATCCCAGGCTGGCTCTGGGTGCTGCAGACCAGAATTTCCTCCAGGCTGAGCTGCCCTCTCCTTGCCCACTGCCTGCTCCTGCCCTGCAGCTCCTTCCAGGGCCACCAGAGCATTTGGCATGTCTGGAGCTGTGTGGACAAAGGGAAATGGGTGGTGGAGCAAGTTCTGTGGGATTAAACAAATCAGACAAACACCATCCTGCCTCTACAAGCCATCCCTGTTTGTCTTTCCAGGGCAGAGTTCCTGGTGAGGACAGATGTCAAAAGCAGGGCATGTGTTCAGCTTGGTGGGTATTTGGAGTCTAAAAGGCAAAGAGCAAGTTGTTCAGCCCTGCTGCATTTTTGGTACACTCAATTCAACATTTTAGTGCTGGCTCCCACCTGAAGTATCAGCAGTTTGCTCTTCTCTGCTATTTTGTTTTATTTTATTGTCTTCCTTTAAGCATTGCAGCAAATACAACCATAAAATCAGGGCTGAAGCTCCAAAGGGTAGATGACTGCCTGAGGAAAAAATGGAATACGGTGTTAATTCTACAGAGGGGAGTGCTCCAAGTGCTTGTTGTGTCCCATGCCACAAAGATGAGGCAAAAATATCCCAAGATTTTTACTGTGCCAGTGTCACACTCAAGCACTCTGAACCAAAAATCTCACAGTGTCAGAGTGCCTAATTATTGTATTTGATGCCTGATAATTGTCAGCTGGAACGTGCCAGAATAAATCCATGGTGAAATTCTCTGCAGATGTAATCCCATTTATTCTAGCTGGGTTTATTTACACCACAGATGTCTGACAGTTATTGAAGAGGCCATAATTCAATGTTCCTTAGCTCTGCCTTTAATTCTGGACCTTCACAGCTGATTTAGGGCCATGCCTGGATGTCTGGAGCAGTTTTGGTGCTGGATGCAGCACTGGTGAGCTCGGGAGGGAGCAGCTCACAGGAGGAATAGTGCCCAAGTTTGTCCCAGCTCCAGCACAACTGTGTGGCTTTGCAAAGCCCTGTAGAGCATTCCCCACATTCTCTATGGATATGGAATCATAAAATAATGGAATGGCCTGGGATGAAACAGACCTTAAAGGTCACCCAGTTCCACCCCTCAGCCATGGGCAGGGACACCTCCCACTGTCCTGGTCACTGCATCCAGCCTGGCCTGGAACAATTTCAGGGATGGGAAATTCACTGATGCCTTGTGCAGGCTGCCCTAGAGCAGAGGCTGGCCAGAGTTCCAGAATAAAGCAGGGATGGATTCAAAGGATCTCCTCCATGGATCCCCCTTGGGCAGCACCAGAGCCCAGCCAGGGCTGCCCCCAGGATGAACCCAAATGGCCCCAAAATGCACGAGCGCTGCTGGGGTCTCTCCCTGGGCTCAGCTCTGCTCCATGTGCACATTGCAGTTCAGTGTCCAATCCCAGCTGCAGGACTGAACTGAGTTCAGCCTTCCTCCTCCAGCCTCCTTGTGTTGTTTTAATTAATTTGTAATTCATCTCTTTCTTTTAAACAAATTATTTTCCTCATTTACTTGGAGTTGCATCCTTTAATTGGCACTTGCAGGAGAGCCAAGTGCAATTCCAGAGAGGAGGAATCACTGCCCAGACATGCTCAGCTCATCCTTCCAGAGGTGAAGGGAACTCTGCTGTCACCAGCTGGGACAAGGCTCATTCTGAACCACGGGGCTTTGCAGCTCCCTCAGAACCAATTCCTGCTGTTCCCTGGAGTCTCCTTTTCTTCATTTCACTGTTTGAGCAAACCCCATGGATTGGAGGAGAAGATATTCACAGAATTAGGGGCCCATCTATTTGATAGATGTCTGTCTGAGCACTGGGAGCTGTCAGTGCCATTACCATTGTCTCGGGTGAAATAACATGACCTGAACTCTCCAACAATGAGAGCTGGAGAGAGCAGAGCAGCCACAAAACCCTGGCCAATGAGCTGAAGTGCAGCTGCCAGAAGTTCAAATGAATTAGAAAAAACCCCTGTTTTATTCAGTGGAATGAACTACAGCCAAAAGAAACACAGATTTCACAGAGAAACACTGAACTTTTTGACAATAATAACCAGCTGCAATTTGCCACTCTTTCTTCCTTAAGCCATTCTGGGTCTCTTGGTTGTTGAGTTTTTGTTGAAAGTTGTACCCAGCATGCCTGAAAGGGCCCACCTGAGGGAGCTGGCACTAGGTCTTGGCTTTAAAGTGCCTTTTTTCCTCTTTGTGCTAATTTTTTGGGTTGTGCAAATTATTCTCCAGTGCTTCCTGCAGGCCTCAAAGAATTCCATTTCATAGGATTTCTAAAGGGATAACATCCTCTTATTATGGAGCTCCTTAAAATTGCCTAGATGTTCATGTTAAAGGTTTCTTTTAGTCTCAATGTGCTGGTTCTGTGCAGGGAGACTCCCAAAACCCTCTGTGGGGCTGAGCACACTCAGAGCACCCCACAGATCCCTGCCAGGCTGTTTCTACTGGGCACTGCTTCACTATTTCTTCCTAAGAATTATGAAAATTCAAGTTTCCCACCTATAATTTCACCTTCAGACGGAGCCCAGTGGATATTTCCACTGCCTGGTGTGGGAGGGTGTTACCAGGGAGCCCCAGGAGCTGCCTGGGCTGGCATCAGGCATCACTCCCTGCTGAGCTCCTCTCCCAGGTGTATCTCATTGCTGGGAATCATTGTGGTGGTCAGGTGGAGGTCACCCAGTGCTGCTTCATGGGTGGAAAGGGTGGACACCAGCTTGGCCAGGTCAGGTTGGGATGGATCCTTCTGGGGCCCCCTGAACCAGCCTTGCCCAGGTAAGGGGAGATCCCGCACCCAAAGGTGCCCAGGTGGCCCCACAAAGTGCTGTGCTCAGCAATGCTCAAGGGTTGGTGCCTCAGGTTTTGGCTTTTCTATGTTTCAGGTTCTGTGCTGCTTTAGTGTGTGGGTCTGGGCTTCACATCAGGGCGTGGGGAGCTCTGTGCACAGAGCAGGGAGACAAAACAATTCCTGCTCCAGCTGGGCACCAAGGACAAATGATCCCAATCCCAGCCCAGGAGCACAAACCCCGTGGGCTGCAGAGAGAAAAACAAGCAGGGTGGGACTGCAGGGGCTGCAGTGGGATTGGACACTGAACTGCAATGTGCACATGGAGCAGAGCTGAGCCCAGGGAGAGACCCCGGCAGCGCTCGTGCATTTTGGGGCCATTTGGGTTCATCCTGGGGGCAGCCCTGGCTGGGCTCTGGTGCTGCCCGAGGGGGATCCATGGAGGAGATCCTTGGAATCAATCCCTGCTTTATTCTGGAACTCTGGCCAGCCTCTGCTCTAGGGCAGCCTGCACAAGGCATTGGGGCAGTGCTATTCCACCAGGATTTCCCTCCACATCCCCTCTGTCCCCGTGGGTGTGCTGGAAATGCCTCTGGAGTGCAGGGCTGGGCTTTGGGAGCAGCATTTGGGCTGCAGTGTCCCAGGAATGGCAGACTCTGCTCAGGTACCAGCTCATGAACAGGAGGGGCTCTACTCAGCAGGTATTTATTTACCCAGCATTTTTCCCATTTTACAGGAATAATGTCCTGTACAGCTTTTTCATCCCCTCAGCCCCAGAGGGGATCAGGCTGTTATATACAGAGGAAAATTGTTCTCATAATCAGTTTTTGAGGGCTATTGTTGCTAAGTTTTTATTGTATGATGGAGAGTCTATGCTGCTTTAACATCACACAATGTCTCAGCTCCTAATCCTTTCACAATTAAGCAAATATATTTTGCTTTCTTGAGAGATAACAGAAATCCTGCTTAAAACACAAAGCAAACCCAAACAACGAGAACAAAATTCTTGCACAATGAAATTGCAGGAGCAGCACTGAGGAATCATTTCAAAGGCAGTGAAACCTCTCCACAAAAAGCAGCCACTGTCTGCAGGAATGGTTTTAAAGTATTTCCACGTTTTTCATGCTCTTTTCTTTGACCTTTAGTGCAAGGCCATCTGTGCTGAGCAGCTGATTCTTGTGGTCCCTTGAGTGGCTGCTGTAGATAAGCTTCAGAGTGTATAATAAGGACTAAAATCTGTTGGAAGAATACATTTTGAAACATCCCCCTTGCAGATAAAGTTTGCTATAACTAATTTAGCCCCTGAAGGAACAAGTCTATTAGCCCTTTGATAGCTAATTTAATTCCTGATGATTTATTGTGCTGGATGGGTTGGGAAAACAGATTCAAACGCCTTTTGGAGGATAATAAGAAATCATCAGGGGAACTAAAACACTGTGGAAAAGGAAAATAGTTGAAAAATGAGACTGAGAGAGCTAGAAGTGCCTTCATGGCATGGGTTGTGTGAGGAGATTGGCAGCTTGAAGGGGATCTGAAGGCAAATGCAGTGTCTGGGGAGAGGATAAAGTGAAGAACCTGGCTTGAGGGAAAATAACGTTTTTTAGGCTCAGTGTTTTGGCAGTTCCTGCTTTTCACTGTTACATAAAAAGGTGTGTTATGAAGCAGAGGGCAATAGTTAAAACTGAGGGGTTTTTTTTCCATAACCTCAGGGATTTATGTCACTTATTTGATTTTTATCTGTTGTTCCCATAGACCTTCATCTCCAGGTAAGGCTCAGGGTGCTGACTTGTGCAGATTCCCTGCTGGCTTCTCTTGTTGACTCTGGAGCTGGCACTGTGCTCCCCCAGTGCCCAGCCAGCATCAGAACAAGTTCTGTGGAGAAAGGGGACCATTGATTGTCACCTGCTGTGTTTGTGGCACCCCAGGCTGGGGGCATGTCCTGCCAGGGAGCAGCCAAGCTGGACAAGGACATCCTGCACTGGAACCTGCAGTGCCTCAGACCAGCCATGCCCTTCAGAGCTCCACCTCACCAAAACCCCTCTGGGAGCTGCCTCTGTTCCTCCCTGGTGGGTTTTGTAGCTCCACAGCTGCTGCCAGGCTGGTTTGGTGGCTGCCACATGTGGGCAATGTCCCTGCCATAAACCCAGCTGGCAAAGCCTGCAGCTTCCTGCCCAGGAAGGACAGCATTTCAAGGCACAGGGGAACCCTCCTCCTGTTCCCTTCTGTAGCCTTGCCACAGGTTTTTGTGCCATTATTCAGGCTGGCTTCTTTTCCTCTCTGTCCCTCCCCAAGATGCAGCCGTGACATTATCAGGGAATAACTTATGTGCCTGAAGCAGGAGGTAGAACAGAACACACAGAAGCAAACCCAGCATTTGAAAGAGAGCAGAACACACAGAAACAAACCCAGCAATGGAAAGGAGTGTTTGCACAGCTCAGATCTCAGGGGGATGAGCCCTGGGAGGCTTGAGAGGCTTTCTGCCACCTCCGAGTGCACTGAATCCCTGTGGGAATATCCCTTCCCCTGGATGGTTCTCCCTCTTGGAGAGGAGTGCTGCCCACAGGAGCAGCTCCAGGGGGTGGAGGCAGCTCCCAAAAATCCAGCTCCTTGCAGAGGCACAGCTGTCAGGGCTGACAGGTTGTTAGAGATTCATGCTCACTTATGAGCCATGAAATAAAGCTCATCTCCCCTGCAATTTACTGCCATGCAGTGCCATTGATTTTTATGGGAGCTGCCTGGTGTTTCATAGCACAGTGTAATTCTGCTCCTTTTTTTCTTGGACATTTCCAATTTGCCCATCGTTCACTTAATGGCTCAGTCAAGATCCCACTGAGCTTTTTATAGTATTTAAATGGGAGACATTAGCATAGCATGGATGCTTTAATACACCTATATATGAATCTTTAATACATTCTTATTGATCAAGCCCTTATATGATAAGAGAGGACTGTCCTCCCTGTTTACACAGGCAGAAAACTAAGGCACAGAAGGGAAAATTATTGCAAATGTCACGTGCAGGATTTAGCAACAGAGGACTCAAACCCACTTCTTCTAAGCTGTAAAATCACAGAATGGTTTGGGTTAGAAGAGACCTTAAAAATCATCCAGTTCCAACATCTCCCACCATCCCAGGCTGCTCCAAGCCCTGTGCAGCCTGGCCTTGGACACTTCCAGGGATCCAGGGACAGCCACAGCTGTGCCAGGGTCTCACCTCCCTCACAGGGAAGAATTTCCTCCCAGTATTCCCTCTAGCCTTACTCTCTGTCAGTTTGAAGCCATTCCCTTGGTCCTGTCACTCCAGTCACTCCCAAATAGTCCCTGTAGGTCCCTTCAGCTGCTGGAATGTCACAACTGGGTCACCCCAAACTCTTTCCCAGGCTGAACAACCCCAGTTCTCCCAGCCTTTCCTCAAGGATCTGTGCTCCATCCCTCTGACCTGACTCCTGGATCCTTTGAGAAGGTTTTTATTGCTGTTTTTGTGCCCAGGAGCAGCCTCATGTCTCTGCCTCTCTGTTCCTGGTTTTTCATATCTGCTGTTTGTGCTGGTGATGTTTAACCCTGCTCTGCCCTGAGCCTTGATTTACAGTTAGATGAGAATTGTTGCAAAGGGGATAAAACAGGTCGTAGGGTTTAAAAGGCCCTAAAGGAACTAATTAATTAATGAGGGTAAATTGTTGGTAAGATGATGTGAGCGTGTGGAAACAGCTCTTGGGGTCATTAAAAACCAAGAACAGATTTATTGACTGCTCAGATGTCAATGAGCTTCCCTTACAAGCGTGGACATTGTATCCTGTGAGGGAGCTGGGACAGGCAGGGAAGGGATCTGCTAATGCAATATTAACCAGAATTCCTCTCTACTTAATCCTCTTATTAGGTATTGCATTACTGGCAGTGCTGCTGCCTGTGGGGAGGCTGAGGGAGGAAGGAGCTGTCACCTCCTGAGCACATTGCAGGGGTTTGGACGCTGAGGGCTGATCCTGCAATCCATTTGCAGGAGGTGATGCTCAAATGGGCCCAAATCCTGTCAGGAATGGGGGAAATTCCCTGACAGGTGGCTGGGGGTGCTGCCCTGCGAGGATGGGTGGGTTGGCTTGGTTATTGGGTGTGAGCCTGAAAACACAAAATGAGCACAGCCTTTCCCTCCCTGTCCACGAGAAACCAAACAAACCACGCTCTTCCTGCAAGGCTTGGATTCCTTGTTTTTCCTGTGCTTTCCTTGCCTGCAATCTCTGAGATGAATTTTGTGAGTTTTGGAGGTCAGGAGGGTGTTCCAAACCCCACTGCCCACGCCAGAGGGGTGGTGAGGGATCAGTCAGCAAAAACAGGCAGGGACTCCTGAGCTCCCCTGAATGTGACCTGGTGGCAACTCCTTTGGGTCTGGGAACAATTATCCCAAAAAGACACAGTCAGAAGGCAAAATGCAGCTTTATGGAAGCAGGGAAACAAATCTGGAAGGTGACTGTGCTTTTACCCAAGGTGGGTGCTGCTCCCCCGACTTCAGCAAAGTTGGGAAGTTGCTCAGAAGGGGATTTCTCACTGGTGTTTTTGCACAGAGCTTCAGGATCCCAACCAGGAGGTCTCCAAAGCCCAAAACCCTGAGCTCCTGTGGATGATTTGGGAGCTGAGCTGCAAAGCAAGGGGGCTCAGTGCAAGGATGAGGAATGAGCAGGCCATAACTTTCAGCCTGCTTCACTTTCCAACCTGTTGAGAACAGGGAGAGGTGATGTGGGATAAGCAAATCCCAGATCAGGTTATTCACCAACAGAATTGGCAGGTGTGGGATTGCCCTGGAAGGGAAAAAATATTGATTTAGATTTTTTTTTTTTTGTCTTCTGCTGCTTAAAATGCCAGCAACCCAACCTAGAGTTTAATCTGTGATGCTTTACCTGCAATGAAAAACATCACATCTGTTGCACACCAAAGAGATTTAAGGCACCTTTCTGGAAAGCCAGGGCTCTTTGAAATATTCATGAATCTTCAGCAGTTTCCTAAGATACAGAGGAATGTCAAATAATCTCCTCTTCCTTTTCCACACTGTAACGATTAATACCTTGAGCTGGGAAACCTTTGCAAGGTGGAAATGTCCCTTCCCTTCTCTCCTGAGGACACTGATGGTAATTCCTGTGATGCAGATCAGGACAGGGGCAGCTCAGCTGTGCAGCTGGAGTTAATTTAATGGGGATGTTACTGCAAAGGCTTCAATGCAGGAGGTCAATAAAGCAGTTTTTAGTGACAAGGGGAAGGCCTGAGGTGTCAGTGCCATTCATGGGGATCCACATGGAGTTCTGGAAAACCAGAACTGCTGAAGGCAGCAGAGCTGAGTGGGAGTGATGCCTCAGGTTTTGACTTTTCTATTTTCCAGGTTCTGTGCTGCTTTAGTGTGCAGTTCTGAGCTTCACATCAGGGCATGGTGAGCTCTGTGCACAGAGCAGGGACACAAAACAATTCCTGCTCCAGCTGGGCACCAAGGACAAATGATCCCAATCTCAGCCCAGGAGCACAAACCCCGTGGGCTGCAGAGAGAAAAACAAGCAGGATGGGACTGCAGGGGCTGCAGTGGGATTGGACACTGAACTGCAATGTGCACATGGAGCAGAGCTGAGCCCAGGGAGAGACCCCGGCAGCGCTCGTGCATTTTGGGACATTTGGGTTCATCCTGGGGGCAGCCCTGGCTGGGCTCTGGTGCTGCCCAAGGTGCATCCATGGAGGAGATCCTTTGAATCCATCCCTGCTTTATTCTGTGACTCTGGCCAGCCTCTGCTCTAGGGCAGGAGGAACAAAACAGGGAGAAAAGCCAGACCTGGGCTTTGTGCTGCATTCAGGCAGTGCTGGAGCAGAGGTTTCTTGGAGGCAATCTGACGGGAAGCTTTGGATGGGGAATGCAGCAGGCACTGAGGTAAATTGCAAATTTAATGATGTTTGCTGTGAGGACAAGCCCTGAGGGGGATGTCTGACGGTGTGGAGCCACCGTGCAGAACAGCCTGGAGAGCTGCTCATTACAGAACAGCCCAAATCCATGTGGGAAGTGAAGCGGGCTGAAAGTTATGGCCTGTGCTTTCCTCATCCTTGCACTGAGTCCCCTTGCTTTGCAACACAGTCCCCAAGTCATCCACAGGAGCTCAGGGTTTTGGGCTTTGGAGAACTCTTGGTTGGGATCCTGAAGTTCTGTACAAAAACACCAGTGAAAAACCCCATTCTGAGCAACTTCCCAATTTTGAAACTGCTGAAAACTTTTCCAACATTCTAATTTTAAGCTTTCTCCAGAATAAATCTGTCTCTTCAGGAACAACATGGATTGAGGCTTTGCAGATCTGTCACTGTGAATTATAACACTTCCACGAAGACTTTCTTCAAATCACAGCATTATTTTCAACAAATTTATTTTAAAACTCATCAAAATATTGATTTTGAGGTTGGAAGCATCTCAACATTTTTCGTTATTGCACCACATCCCTTCCTTTTACAATGAAATCGATACATTAACGTGGCCATCTGGCATGGCATAAAGCAGGGAGGGAACCATTGCCATTTCCAATTTCCCTTTGTTTCCTAGAGCATTTGGCAGCCCAAGGAGCGCAGTTGGCTCTTTTGTGCCACATAATGCTCGTGTTCCTCGGGGAAGGAGGTCAGTGGGATGCAGATATTCATAGAGGTCTGGCTTGGGTTGCAGCAGAGTCTGGAAACTCAGAACTGAGCTCAGCTACAAGAGCCTCTGGCTCAAGGCTCAGGTAAATATAATACTGCACAAATTGCTTTGTGTAATAGAATTTCTGTATATCTCTATACTCACAGATGTAGAATTCAGGATGGTTTGGGTTGGAAGAGACCTTAAAGCTCATCCAGTCCCACCCCCTGCCAGGGGCAGGGACATCTTCCACTGTCCCAGGGTGCTCAAGGTCTTTTCCAACCTGGCCTTGGGCACTGCCAGGGATGGGGAATCCACAGCTTCCCTGGGACACCTGTTCCTGCTCCTAACTACCCTCACAGTGAAGAATTTCTTTTAATAACCAGCCTAAATTCTCCCTCTTCCAATTTGTACCCATTATATATATATATTTGAGTGTGTATATATATATATATACACACACACATATGTGTGTGTGTGTGTATATGTGTATATACACACATATGTTATACATGTATGTATTATATATATTACATATTATACATATTACATATGTATAATGTATACATATATTACATATTATACATATTATATATATAGACATTATGTATATATACAAATATATATTATATAATATATGTAATATGTATATTTATACACATTTAATATATATTTTATATATTTATATATTTATTATATATACTTTTATATATACTATATATTACATGTACACATATATATGTATATTAAACCATATACATATATATTATATATTTTTATATTTATAGATTTAAAAAATATATAATATATATATATATATATGCACATATATGTGTATATTAAACCATCTCAGTTTAAGGCATGGGAGCTGTCACACTGCTCACCTGTCACAACAAATGGCTGGCAAATTGGCTGCCCGAAATGGAGGAATTCCATTGGAATGTCTGCTGTGCACAAACAACCCAGGTTTTCTGTAGCCAGGAGTGTCCTGCACAGGGCTGCCCATGTATTTCAGAAGGCTGATCAGTAATCTGTGTATTTATTAAGAAACCCATTGCTCTTTTATAGACTAGTTTGCTACAGGTTGACCTAATTTGTCCTTTAATTAAAACACGATCACCATTGGCTAATTAAAAAAGCACCCTTTGGTAAACACATCCATATAACACATTCTACATGTTCACAATGTAGAATGCTGCACCAGGTGCAGCAATTTAAGATCTTAAGAATTGTTTCTCATTCTTTTCTCATTCTTTTCTCATTCTTTTCTCATTCTTTTCTCATTCTTTTCTCATTCTTTTCTCTGATTTTCTCAGGCAATACCTGGGAAAGTTGTGTGTTTCTCTCTGTGGCCAGAGAGCTGCTGCCACACCCTGGAGCACCCCCTGATGCACAAAATTAATTCCACTGGGTTCACTTTTTGCATTGTGATATTTTTCCATGCGTTCCTGGCCAGAGCAGCTTTTGCCATCCTCTGGACTGACCTTGTGGTGGGCAGGATTCTCTCATGATGCCCAGGCTGGGGCTGGACCAGAGAGGCTCTGCAAAGATGTGATCAAAAATTCATGGCAGCCTTTAAATTAATTGCTGCAGTGACTAATTGACTCCATGACCAGACACACTATTTCTGGTCAGAATTTTACGGTGGGGTTTTGTGTTTCAGTGGGAGGCTGAGGGCTCCTGCCTCGCTGGTGTTTCCCTGAGGGTGCTCTCAGCCAAACCACCAGGACTCTCCTCTGTCTGTAGCGTGGATTTTCCCTCCTTCCATCAGCAGAGCTTTCCCAGTGCCCTCCCCCTGCCCCCTGAGCTGGCTCCAGTATTTTGATGAGTCCCTGCCAGCCCTGCTCACGGCTGCTCTGCTGCTGCCAAATCCCAAAGTGATGGGAGTTTTCCCTTAGAATTCCAGCTTCCCCTCTGGCTGGTCCTAAACCAGAGCATCACACAGGGATCACACTCTGAGCTGGAAAACTGAGCACCCCCTGTGCTGTTCATCCTCTACCCCAGCTCCACTTGGTTTTAGGTCACAGAAACTCATTAAATTCTTGATTTAGCCAAGCATTTGGCATTCCCTGAATTCCAGGGATCCTGTGGCAATGAGGACCAGCTCAGCTACCCCACAGTCCCCTGGGTCTGGCACTCTGACCCTTGTCAGGCACAGAGGTGGGAATATCATTAACAAAAATATTCCATTTCCCTGAAAATGCTGCCAGGGCTCCAACCCTTCCCCTGCCTGCCCCTGCTTCCTGTATTAAAATGAAATCCAAACAGATTGTGAGGAAAACTGACACAAACCCTCATGCATGTGAAAGATCAGTAACTACATTCTAGTTTATTGACTGCAGTCAAGTTTTATTATGCCTCAAATAATTAAATACTGCAACCATGACATTAAAAATACAGGCCAATTTACCAAAATAATTGTATTCTGAAGATTATGTACATATTATACATTTTACAGTCTCATGTAAACTTTTTTTTTATACATAAGGTAAATCTGATTTATGGTAACTAGAAAACCCAAAATACTCACTGACAAAAATCTTCCTATGAAACATAAGCACTGGATCTGGGACAATTAGGAAAATTGCAATGAATGGAAACCAACTATAAAACATAATGTAATCAAGTTAGTAGAAAAATGAATTAAATTACATTCATATAAAAAATTGAACTAAAAACATTGCTATGCATCATTATTATTAAAAAAAAAAGGGAAAACCCCCACTCCCTCTCCCTTTATATATTAACACAGCCTTTGATGGGGAGCTCCCCTGTGCCTCATTTCCAGCAATGGGGCACAGCCTGGGAAATCCAGATTCCCATTCTCCTTTAACATATATTAAATAACTAGTGTCTGTACCAATACAAATATTGTATAATTCATGCACTGGGATTATGTTCAGGGTAGCCCACACCAAGGCACAAGTTTTGTGTCATTTCCCCCCCTCCCCTCCCCAGGTTTCAGCATGCAGTGCTGGAGATGTTTGCTAAACAACTTCTGTGGGCTTTGGCTCGAGTCTGAGTCTCACCCTGGGGCACACAGAAATCCTTCCAGCAGATTTTTGTAAATAAATAAGGAAAAAGAAGGTAAAATGCCTTAAGTTCAACATCTTGCATCAACTGTGTCAGCTCAGCTACCACACCCTCCAGGAAACATGGCACTGAGGCAACATCATTCTGGTTCTGGTCAAATATTTTATATATTAACTAGGACGAGGAGATTGCTGCTGCTGTAAATCTTCATCCCTCTGACAGCTGTAGTGTTTTGATTTGGCATAATGGAGCTCCAAGTCTAAATGGGTTTTCAGCTCCCATCCCCTCTCGGCACAGCCCCATTTGCATGAGCAGCCAGGTACTGCCTGTAATTGAAGTACCTGGGAATGCTCATTAAAATAAATGCATAATTGAATCGTATCTAAACAGCTGCCAAAATTAACAGCTGGCAACTTGGCTGCATTCTGAAGGCTTGTAAAATTTGCATATTTTATAACTGTTCTGCACCTAGAAAAGGCCTGGTCCTGCAAAGGACACGGCCTGTGCTTGGCTTTGTGAGGTTACAAGGAATCTGCAGCCCTTGGTCAGAATAAATCCATGGAAGACAACGAGCTGGAGTGACTGAAGTCACCTGGATTTAGGCACTAGGAATATTCCTTCAGTGGTGAGTGCACCTGACATGACACCAAACATTCTGTCAGGCCTGGACAAGGTGAAAGTGTATCCAAAGTGGCCTCTATAAACCGTGCCCAGTTACAAAAAATCCAACCTAGAGGATGTCTGGTTATGTACAGCCTGGATAGAAAAGAAATCCTAATCTAGAGTATCAAAATACTGCATTCATATAAACACAGGACAGCACCTAATAGAAAAGTAAAAAGTGGAAAACACAAGCTTTTCTTTTTTCTGAAATTAAATACCCTAAAAAAAGTTGGTTTAAAAAAAAAACACAACAGGAATTTGTGTACTGGAAAAAGAAAAATGAAGGGAGGAACTACATCTCCCCTCGTCTGCGAGTTTTTGCTGCAACAGCTCTGCCTTCCTCCTCCTCCTCCTCCTCTTCCTCCTCATAATTTTCTTCATGAATTGCTTTCTGGTTGTTGTCTTCTTGCATTTCTTGCTCTTGGTCTGTCCCTCTGTTATTCTTTTCATCTGCCTGATTGGGGAAAACAAAACAAAACACACTTACTACATATTCAGTGCCAGTTTTCTTATGGCTTATTTTAGGGCAGTGAAATGATTTTCAGCTGGAGTTGGGAGAGCTGATGGGCAGAAACACAAAAAAAAAGATTTTCCAACGCCTCCAGGGAGCAAGAATTGACACAGAGATGGAAGGGTGAGCTAAAGAAGTTGGGGCAGCATGAAATGTTCAGCTCTATGACCCAAAGCAAGCTAGAACAATTATCATGTCCCACCCCTGTGCCATGACCAGCTGTGGTCAGGGTTTGATCCTGTCCCTGGGCTGAACAGAACTCACATTTTCCTCGTTTTCCCCATAGGGCTCCTCAGCATTGTGCTCCAGCTCTCGCTTCTTCTCCTCAGTCAGATCCTCCTGCACCTGCAAAGCACAAGAGATGTTCTGTATGGTTTAATTGCCTTTCAAAGAGTGGCCTGTGGCACAACTGGGCACATGTTCACATATTTTACAGAATATTTCTACAGAATGATATTATGTGATATTTTTACAGAATGAACATTCTAAAGAAGAGAGTAGAGAGAGGTTAAAGGAGGATAAAAAGAACCATAACCACCCAACAGTCAGGAAACTCACTTCCTCTGAGAGCATCCAACTTTAAAATACAATTCTCAGACAATCTTTTCCAATGCTCTCCTTGGAAAGAGCAAGTCATGCTCTCTGTGTCCCTGACATTCAGCTTTTGGATCTCTCATTCCCTTCTGCTCTGCCAGCACTCTCCCTCCATTCCATGCCCCACTTCCCATGTTAGGTACAAATTTGAAAGAGGAATGTTTTGAAGTAAACTTGATTTCCTCTTGGGAAGTGCTGCTGTGCTTGTCTGCTCCAAAGAGTGTCCTGGGAGCTGGGCAGAGGCATCCATCACACCAGGGTCACTTCGGGAAAGATCTGAACAGTAATGGATAATATTTGAGTCCACCCACTAAAGGAATGATCCCCACTGCAGCATCTCTTTTCCCTCTTAACTGCTCACTCCATCCCTGCTCCCAGGCAGCACAGTGGGCACATCCTTTCTGAGATGTGCACAAATGGCTCCTGGAAGCCAAAGAGCAGCTGCCAAGGACCAGCTCTGCCCAGTTCCCAGTGGCCTGCTTGGATGTGAGCAGCAGCATTTTGCTAAGTGCATCCCAGCTAATCCAAAGTGCTCCCCACGAGGGAGTGACAGCAGCCAATTCCAGGGCTTTTTTTGAAAGGGGCTTTGTGGGAGCAGAAATAGGAATGAATCAGGTACTGCTGAGGGCTGTGGGGTGGCTCAGGGTGGTGCCTGCACGATGAGCATGACATGAAGGGGAAAGTCCCTTCCCTCCCTCTCTGCTCCAGCTCCATGTGCTGTCAGCTTCCTGAGCAGCTCCAGGAGCTGCAGCTTGGATTGCTCAGGAGGAGCACAGATAAATCAAAGTCACAGCTAAAGAGTAAGTAAGTGGCCAAGGAAGCAGTTTGCTCAGAACTGCAGTGTGTGATTAGAGATTAATGAGGTTTTCTGTGACCTTGAGGTTTCCAGGAAATTTTCCTTGTGTTGTGAAAGGCTTAATCTTTTCAATTATTGCACAATTAATGCTGTGTCTCATGGAAGACTAATGGATTGCAGCACAGGAGCATGAGTAACCCAGAGTGTATCCAGAAGGGGACAGCAGAGTAATGGCAAAGACTTCCCAGGTTTCTAAAGTCAGACAAAGTGATTTGGGTTCATCCTGCAGCTCCAAAACACACAAAAGAGTGTTAATGGAGTTGTGCTCTGCTGCCTGAGCCTACACCTGCCTTGGCTCTGTGTTCTTACCTCCTCTTCTCCCTCTTCCTGGTATTGTTCATCCACATTATCCTCCTGCTGGTCAGGATTTCCTGCCATCTGCACAAAGATCACATAAAAATTCAGATCTATGAGCTTGTCTAATAACCAGAGGGCTGAAGATTAAAGCTTCTTGTTCTGGAACTACAGTTCTCTGTAAAGCTGAAGTAACAATAATGGCAGGAGAAGTTTTAGTGCATTCATTAGCAGTAGTGAGAGCCCAGCTCTGTGATTTAAAGTTGCCCTCAATTAAAAAATAGCAGGATGAATATAAGAAAAATCACTTCACAGAATAAAGCATGACTTTCCATACTAAGCAGGAAGACAATGGAATATTCACCCCACTGAAGACCAATGCCATAAAAATTCAGACTTGCTGCCTGGAGGAGTTTACAGCTCCAACACAGTTGAAATGTGCAGCTTTAACCTCCTGAAGGAGCCCTAGAGTGCCTCTTTTGCCTTTACCCACCACCAAGTGCTCCTCCATTCCTGGATGTCCTTGTTTCTGACCCGTTTCCTTGTGCTTCTCATTTTCCTCAGGCAGGTTCTCTTCTCTCTCTTGCTCAGCTTCTTCAAATTCATCTTCTCCCTGATTATTTGGGTCATCAGCAGGATTCACATCTTCCATGGCTGCCTTCTGTAATTTACAGGAGGGAGTGTTAGGTACTTTTAGCCCATGGTCCAGCTGCATTTCCCTTGGAAGAACAGCAGAATGAGCTATCAGAGCCAGCTCCATCCCCACAGGCAGCAGCTGGAATCTCTGCAGGCTCAGGGCTCACTGAGGTTCCTCAGCATGAGCAGGGACAGAGGTGCAGGCACCTGTCTGCTGGAACCCACAGAATCTGAGCACTTCTGTCTCAGAGGCTGCTGCACAGCTTGTGTCTCCTGATCAGCTGACAGTGCCTGATAAGGCCATGTGAACAAAGATAAGAGCTGAATGCTCACAGCTCCACAGAGCTGATGGCATCATTCACTATCAGCCTGTCCTGCTCTGTTGACCTTGGCTATGTCTACAAGAAAACAAAACACTTCTCACCTTTGCCAGGTAGAAAAGGAGCATTTTCTGCTTATCATTCAATAAAAGCAGTTTTATATCTTTATAGACAACAAGTTAAAGATCCCTTAAAAATATTCACTGTACTTAATTTGCTGAATGGGAGGGGAGTAAGGAAGATGCACTTGATGTTGACAGCTCCAGGTAAGCTGGAGCTTGGGGGAAGGCCCAGGGTGATTCTCCTGCCCCAGATCTCTGTGCAGTCGATATCAGGGCTCAGTTCAGTGCTGACCTACATCCTCTTTCAGGACCTCTCACCTCTGTACTGACTCCAGCTGGCCACAGAGGCTCTTGAGCTGGCCTTTAATTAATGACAGCATGAAAAATCCCATCCCCTCTCATTTTGACTGGGCACTGCTGGTATTTTTGAATGTACCTGTTCAAGTCCCAGCTAAGACCAAATCCTTTATTCCACTGAAAGCACAGATCAAAGGAATGTGGGAATAAACACCTTGCTTCCCACAAGGGAGATTTTTCCTTTTTATTTCTTCCCAAATGACTAAGGACACCTTTAAATAGATTTTAGATGTTGTTTTCAGCTGTCAAGGCTGTCTTCCTGGCAGACCTCTGCTTATCTCATTCCTATAAGGTGCAATTATGTCAGACGAGACCTGTGGGTTCTCACTTCACTAACACTGCAACCCTCAGCATCTTAATTCATACTTACTGATTCATCAGCCTGCTGATTTTCTGCCTGATGTTCTGCTTCTTGCTGTTCATTTGCATTATTCTGATCATCATCTTCACCTTCATCCTGGTGCTGGTTGTCGTGTTCATAAGCTGAGGAATTTTTTAGGCGATTATTGTTTTACAGTAGTTTTTAGTTATCCTTTCAAGAGTTTCCTACAGACAAGGCTCCACACATGCTCTTAGCACTGGGCAGCCTCTACATAAACACATAATGCTCACAGAATTAATTTATTCCTAATAGGAAACAGAAATTAAAAGATCAGGCCAGGCTGGATGGGGCATTGAACAGCCTGGGCTAGTGGAAGGTGTCCCTGTCCATGGCAGGGGTGTGGAATGAGATGAGTGCCTTCCAACCCAAACAATTCCATGATTCTGTAATTTAAAGAGATCAAACAAACCCACAGGCAGAGCCAGGAACATAACCAAGATCCACAGAGCCTGCTAATAACAGCTCAGTCAAAAGGGCACTTTTCCTTTCAGGAATGTGGGTATGATCTTTAGTAATTCCCCTATTTCACTCACTCAGTTCAGCCATGGTTATTTGAGCTTCTGGTTTTAAATTGCAAGTTTATGTTTCACTTGAACCCAATCTAGATATGAAATGAATATTAAAGTCTCCCATGCAAGGCAGTACACAGGGAGCCTGTGAGCATGGCAGGGACAGAAATTCTCTCTTACCTCCTTCCTCTTCCTGAATGCCTTGCTCTTCCTCCCCTTGTACAATGTCCTGGTCCATGTGATCATAATGAGCCTGTTGGCTGAGAACGTTAAAAGCCAAGCATCATTTCAGTTTCAAAAGTGTGTTTTCTGCTTTAATAAACAAGCCACCCACCTGCAGCTCTGCCTCTCTCAGCAGCTGCCAGAGCAGGTCCCAGTTTCATGCTCTATAATCTGATATTTTCTCACATCACCTTTCCTGAAAAATGCTTGATAGAACAGACTTCCTTGTGCTGCTACACTGACTTTGTGCTGTGTGTCTCTCTGTATGTGGAGTCTGCAGTCCTGAGCAATATGGGTCAGGCAAAGAACAAAGTCAGGACTTGAATTTTATGGAACAAACCTCCAGCTCTTCAAGGCATGAGCCAACAGAACCCCCTGGAAATCTGCCCTCAGGGACAAGGGAACAGAACAAAGCTGACAACATAAACCCAGAGCATGACAGACTCAGGAGGGAGAGCTGCACCTGAGGCGGTTTTTGAAGAGTTTCTCCCCTTGCTCTGCCTGTCTCTGCAGCTGGAGCTCTCTCTCCTGGAGCTGCTGCTGCCTCAGGAGCTGCCCTCTCAGCCTCTGCTGGTGCAGGGTCTCCTGCTGCTGCCTCAGCTGCTTGGCCTCCTCTGCTCTCTGGGCTCCAAGGTGCTGCTGCTCCAGCTGCTGCTCGTAAGCTGCTTTCTGCCTCTTTGTTGGTGTTACCTGTCACAGAAATGTGTTAGTCACAGATTAATCATCCTCTCAGTGATCAGAAACAAGCAGGGAGAAAGCTGTCCAGAGGGAAAAACAAGCTCCATGCAACTGCAGCAAAGTTATTTTGAAGTTTTTGTGTCCCTGTTTGAAGTTAGAACATTTCTTGGAACACAGACTGGAAGTGTTGGGGTGTTTGTGGAATACAGGAAGAAAGAGGAGATTGTGGGCTAAGGAAAGCAATGCTTTTCCTGTAAATAATAACAAAACCTCCCAACATATTACACAGTAAAAGGAGCTTTTGCTGGCTGATGAGACAGCAAAAAGGTTCCATTGATCTAAGTGGTAATCTCAGGGGGAGCTGCTTTTAGCCTTAAGTGAGACACTGCTCATCTTTTTATACTCAGCAATAACTTAGACTAACTCCAGCCTCACAGCTTAACCCATTGCTGCTGTTCTGACCCTCTGCACCTCTGCAACACCAGCTCCTCATTACACCAGAGTGACACAAAGTGTTTACAAAGCCTACAGTGGGACCAGTGAAATACATTTCCTACTGCAGATCCAATCTAGGATGTAAATGCAGGATTTGCTGGTTTTATTTAGAGCTGTTCACTGACTTCCCCTGGCTATTTTAGTCATGTTTGTCTGGCAGTTAAAATTCCCTGTCAAACAACAGTCAGCACTGAGCTGGCAGTGTGTTTGCAGAAGGCAGGTACCTCTGACAAGGAAACACTCTGCAATTTGCTGAGATGCATCAAGTTACCAAAGCAGAGCAGTTCTCCAGCCCAGCCTCCCTCTCACCTCCCGAGTTCTCCATCAGCTACCACGAGCCTCAGGTTTAAAGAGGGAGACAGGATTCAGTCTGCTGCTCTTTTTTTCTTTTTCCATCTGCTGCTTTTTATCAGCAGAATTAATGTTCATTAAGATCTGGCCAGCACTGCAGTACAAGTGTGCTCAAGTTGAGCCTGAATCCTATTGCATCCAAGTGCTTTGAATCCCAAGTTTTCTATAAACATGACAGTAATTTTATCTAAAAAACAGCGAGTGCTCTGAATCCCAAACTCTCTATAAAAACTTTATTTTGCCTAGAAATAGGTGACTGCAATACAAGGCCAGCAGTGGAAAGAGAAGCCTCCTTTTAAACAGCAGATTTAATCAATTAGAAACAAGCTCCCTACCTCTGACTGCAAGTGATCACCCAACATGTTGGTTTCTTCTTCCTTTTGTTCCTGCTTTTTCCATTCATGCTCTTCTGGGGCTTGGTCCTGCTCCTCCTCCAGGTGCTCAGGCTGCCCTGCCTGCTCCATTTCTTCCTCCTCAAGCTCCTTTTTGCGTTCTTCTTCCATCTGCTCTGCCCGCTGCTGCTCATCCTCTCCAGCTTCCTGCTGCTCCTGGATGTTCAGCTCCTTGGCATTCTGGCCCTCGTGAGCCCTTTCCTGCACGTGGAAAGGCTCAGCCCTGTCCTGCTCCTGGCTCTTTATTTCTTCTCTCTCCCTTGGCTTCTCATTCTGCAAAACAGACACAGGATTATGTGTGTACAACACATTTATGGATTTCAGTTTCAAGAGAGCCAAGGACAGACTTGGATCCTTTATGCCAGCCCAGAGCTGTTGTCAGGAGGGCCAAATGCCTGCTTTGGAACGAGCTCCTCCTGCCAAATGGGGTCATTACCTGGTTTGTGGCTGTACAGCTACACAAGGTGTTGCACAGTTCCACCACAGAGTAAGTTAAGCCTCATTTTAGTTGAAAAATGAAAAACTCCTACAATTCTACAAAGCCAGCTTTGTGTTTTGGAGCCACAGTTTAGTGCTGGCTTTGGCAGAACTGGGTTCACAGCTGGACTCAAAGAACTTAAAGTTCTTTTCCAAACTAAATGACTCCATGATTTTTATTTCTTGTAGGTTCTGCTGGCCAAAAAATTCTTGTAAAACAAAATCACAACTGGTTTTTCTTAACTTCTTCATTTACTTCTAGACTACACGTTTTCTGCTTGAACCTTGGTATGCCAATTTTAAATACACTAAATTCAATGTCCCACTGGAACCTTATAAAGTAAAAATTCCTTCAGAACTTCTAAAAGCTTTCTGTAACACTTGAGATAGCTAAAACTTTAGATTTTTTATTTAAAAAAAATTAGATTTTGAGTGACTTCTCAAAACAGCTGGCATAAATACACTTAAAACTGGACTAGTCATGTGAGAAAAGATCATCATGAACAGATTCTCTTACCACACAGCAATTAAACCATTCCTCACCGCTTTCCTCCAGCAGTGACAGAGGTGCACAGTCAAACACACCCTCCTAAGAGACACTCAGCACACTGTGCTGGATCAGAACCACTGCTGGGCTGTCTGGAGCCCTTTACCTGCTGCTGCTGCTCAGCCCCAGCTCTGGGGGGCTCCGGGGGGCTGCGGGGGGACGGGCCCCGCACCTCGGGCTGCTGCTCCTTCCCTCCTTCCTCCTTCTCCACGTCTTGGAAACTTGGGATTTTTTTGAGCGTGTCCTTCAGCTGTTTGTATTCCTCCACCTGAGTCTAAAGCCAACATGTTAATTATAGTGTGTCCAAAGTAATTTCTTAATCAAATGTAGTCACCTTGGAGTGAAGTTGCTGTCAGGATACGTGGTAGAAAACGATTTTTCAGGGAGGAGAAGGGATGGGAGCTTTTAAAATATATTTTTTTCCTCCAAACATTAGATGATGCTGATCCATCAGGATCTTTTCAAAGTGCACATGCATACAAAGTGTATAAAAAACATCTCTGTGGGACAAAGAAGAGGAGTTGTTTTATTCATGCCAAGCAGGAGAAGTGTCAGAAGGGGATGATGAAGCTTTCCTGGCAGACTGACTTGAGGGAAGTTGAGAGCACCACAACTTCTCCTTTGCTGGTAGAAAGAAGTGCAGCTCTTTCAGAAACAGAAGTTTTAAAGTACATCTACATGTCATGAAAATGCCAAGTGCTCAACATTTAGACAGGTGTTAGACAAGACAAGAGCCAACATACGGAACCGAGGCAAGGAAAGTCACAGTGGTGAAGAGCAATGGCAAAAGCAGAAGGGAAAAAATGAAAAGAAGTAGAAGGAAAATGTAAATTTCTAAAGGCTTCCTGAAATACAACAGTGAAATGTTGGAATTTGATTTGCTGTTTAACTTTGGACAGGATCAGGAAGCTTTAATTAAAATCCAGCAAGGTTGGTACCCCAATCCCTGGCTCTGCAGTAAGAAGATTTCCAATTAAAGAGGATTTTTTGGGGTGGGCAGGGTGTATAAAAGCTGACCAGCTGCACACACAACAAGTGCCACACCAGAGAATTTCCCTGCTGCTCCAGGGGAGGTGTGGGTGTGTTTAAGAACCTCCACAAGCCTATGGATTCCTAAAACAGAATTGCCCAAAGGGAAAGCAGAGTGCACAGTGATTACTCCTGTCAGTCCAGGGGGATGCTTCTGCTCCCTGATTAACTGCTGGAGAGGACAAACTTCTGAGGAAAAAGGAGTACTTATTGGACACAAAACTAATACTCAGGTCTCTGATTTTTTTTGTCTCCACTTGGTAACCATGCAGAGAGATGAACACACTGGGATATGCTGGAATGAGTCCAGAGGAGGAAGTGGAGAAGCTCCAAGATCTGGAGTCCCTCTGCTCTGAAGCCAGGCTGGGAGAGCTGGGGGTGCTCACCTGGAGAGGAGAAGGCTCCAGAGAGACCTCAGAGCCTCTTCCAGGGGCTCCAGGAGAGCTGGAGAGGGACTGGGGACAAGGGATGGAGGGACACAACAAGGGGGAGTGGCCTTAGGCTGAAGGAGGGAAGGTTTAGATTTGATATTAAGAATAAATTCTTTACTATAAAGGTGGTGAGTCCTGGCACAGGCTATTGTGGACTCCCCATCCCTAGAAGTGTCCAAGGCCAGGTTAGACAGGGCTTGGAGCAGCCTGGGATAGTGCAAGGGGGTGGAATCAGATGAGCTTTAAGGTCCCTTCCAACCCAAACCATGGGGTTTAAAGAGTGCTCATCCAGATTCAAGTACTCTGTTCCACTGCAGTGTCACTGAACTGAACATTCTGAGTCAAGGCCACAGCTTAAAAGGTGCTGACACTGGCAGAAAACAGGGTTTATTAAAATATATCATTAATCTGCCTGGCTGGGAAAAAGCACTAAGGCCAAAATGCTTTAAAGATTCAGGTTAGTGCAGTATTGACTACTGGTGTTCAATGTCTAGAACACACCCAGAAATAGAGGAATCATTTATGGAGCTGGGAAAGAATCCCTCGAGGACTTTCTGCAGCTGGTTTGCAGGAGAAACCACACAAAAGTGTGAAATAGCCTCTGTTCTCAAGGCATGTGCAAGACCCTTCCCTGGAGGGTCCCCACGGGACAAATGTCACAGCCTGGCTGCAGACAGAGGGGCTTTGTGTGACACAGGCTTCCTAATTAAAGAACTGAATCAAAGCCAGGAGAGTGGGGAGCTTCCCTTTGGGCTTCATGAACCTCAAATCAGCCCTTCCACGAGGCCTTGTGGAATTTCAGATGTTATCAGCACACACCACACAGCAAATGTGGTCAGTGGGAGAAGAGCTCAAAATTAGCTGTCAGTGTGGGTTAGTACTGCAGATTATGATTTTTCAGATATTCAGTCTATGAGGGACCTTCCTGATCTTTCCCTGTTTTTTGAGTATCTTACACATATTGACAGGCACAACAAGCAGAACTGGGAAAAAAAAAAAAAATTCAATGCTTCTAATGCTGCTAACGATTTTGTGGACTGTGAAAATGCCTAAATGAAGAAAATCAGTCAGGAATAAAAATAACTTCACACTGCCTCATTGCCTTTCCCTGTGATCTTTCACCAAAAGTCTTCCTCTGCTCCAACATCACTCCCACTTCCAGATTCCCTGTGGCCTCCACAGCTTGTACTGGCACAGCTGACTGAGCCTGCAACAGTTTGTGCTTCATGGGTAGTTCACTTGAAAATGACATTTAAGGAACTTCATGCTGCTGGCTGTTCTAAAAACTGAGTTGCACCTGGAGTTTCCATACCTCCATGCACATCTCCATCTATGTTCTGCTGCTGCACTGATGTGATGTGCACTGCCCAGAGCAGCTGTGGCTGCCCCTGGATCCCTCAAGTGTCCAAGGCCAAGGTGGATGGGGCTTGGAGCACCCTGGGATGGTGGAAGGTGTCACTGGATGAGCTTTTTCCAGAGCACTCTGGAATTCCATGAAAACCTCACAACCTCCCCAGCCACACACAAGAAGAGATCTCACAGCAGCACCCAGGTCTAAGAGATCAACGTGAAGGTCAGAGTGCAGGATGCTCACAGCAGTTCCACCAGAGAGGACAGAGACAGGAAGGCACTGACAGCTCCCAGGGAAGCAGAGACTCCTTTCCCAGGACCACATGCACTGCTGGGCTGGCCCACAGGCTGCTCTGTCCCCTGAGCCCGCAGGGAGCAGCCCCTCTGTGCCATGCACTCCTGGGTCCCCATGCCAGAGGCACATGCAGCGCCCTGCAGCCAGGAGAGGTTTGGAGACAGATTTGGGAAGCTGAGAGCCAGCAGGAACTGCTTTCCTTCTGACCTGAGCAGCAGCTAGTGCACTCTTGTGGTCTTCCAATGTCACCACAAGCTCGTTGTGCTGGGACAGTAAGTTCTTATGCTGTTGCTACACAAAAAGAAGAACATCACACGTTTCACATAAAGTTCATTCTAAAGATCAGTCGGGGGTGGGGGGTTTGAACTAGGAAGATAATTCAATTTATTTTGAAAAGAAAATCCTTAGCTGGAATTTATTTATTTCACATGGAATGCATATTAAACAGGCAGAGGAAGCAAGCACACCAGGGAAGGCAATTTGGAGGCCAGGATTTGCGTAACTAAAATAAAATTAAAAGTAGGGGTAGATGTTGATGAACATTAAAAAAAAAAAAAAAAAACAGAGATGGAAAACATTAGGCATTGAGTTTTGCCAAAACCCGATTTTTAACTTGTAAAACCAAATCCTGATTTCTATACTTTTTATTTTTATTTTATTTCTATACACTTTTTATTTTTTTATGGGCATATATCTAAAGTGCAGGTGGCCAAAGACAAATCCAGTCCAGCCTATTCCTCTCCTTTTTCCCACATAACAGAAACTACAAGTCTACAGAACAGCCTGCTTTGGGCTTGGGAAAACTTGGGAAATTTTTTTCCTAATGATCTTGAAAGTTCTCCTCAGAGCAAGGCCTACCTTGACATCCTGCAGCTGGGTGTGAATGTCTTGGTGAGCTTTTCTCAGCTGCCTGTTCTCCTCCCGTAAGTTATACAGGGATTCTGTTGAAAAGAAATGACAAAAAATACAGAGTTTAAACCTGGCTGGATTTGTAACACCAGGCTAAGCACTAAAATTGAGACCAGAACACAATCTACATAAAATCCCACACGAGTGCTGTAGTAAAAATTAGGTAGAATAATTGTATAGTTTGTTTTTCTTACCTCTCTCCCCAGCCCTATTAAAAGCTTTCCATTTTCAAGTAGAAAATCATAACATTTGGTGAAATTTTCTATCAGTGCACCCAGCCTGCACCTGGAATCCTGCATCACTGCTCCTGCGGGGTGCTGCAGATGGCAAAATTCCCTCTGGGAATCTGAATCCTGAAAAGGCAGAGAGGAAGGCATCCTCCCCTCTTTCCCCACATCACACCTGGTGAGTGAGAGTTTTCTACCACAGCACCCAGCTATTCCTTTGGAAGGGATGCCCAGATGGCTCCAAAAGCTTCTGGGATCAGGGACAGAGGATTCTATTCCCACTTTGTACATGATGTTGACAAGGAGCCAACAAACAACCTCTGCCTGCAGTGCAGACAAAGCTGCAAACAGCTCCAGAACCAAGCCCTGTGTTAGGGACAGGTGGCAGAGAAGGCTCTGATGGACACAGCCCCATCCTTTTGTTCCATGGAACTGTGTAATGAGAATGGAAGAGGCCTGAAAACTGCCCAGAATCTCCAACAGGAAACTGGATGCCAAGAGTAAAAACTGAATTAATCTCCCAAGTGTACAGGTGCAATGTGCTCCAGAGGAGCTGGCACATACAGGGAAAAAGGAGGTATAAAATGTAAATAAAGTCACAGGTGGCACAACTACATCTCTGCTAGCAGTGGCAAATATTCTTAGATTGCCTTTCAGTTACAAAGAAAAGAGGCAAATCTTTTTTCCCAGGTTTACACCAGTCTTAGAATTAAAAATTAAAGACTGACTCAACAACCTCTGACACTGGACAGGCTTTTAAGTGCTGGGTTTTTTGCTATTTCTGTAACCCAGACAGAAACACAGAGCACATAGACAGGTTGCAGAGAAAGGCCTCAGAAAATCATCAATAAAATGGAACTTGTCAGGAGGCAGAAGATGCATGAACGACCTGTGAGTGAGAACAGAGAAAATATCTCTCTCACACCACACAAAGCCAAACACCCAATTAAATGTGGGCAGCCAGACACAGGTTAAATTTACCCTTCAGCTTGGAGATCTCCTGCTCCTTTTCCTGCTGCAGCTGTAGGTATCTCTCCTTGTGATCACTGAATGTCCTGCTAAACTCCTCTCCCTGTTTTCTGTGATCCTCCTCAAGGTCAGCGTGCTGTTTCTTCAGCTCTTCGTGTTGACTCTGCAAATACCAAGTTGGGACACTGGAACAGCTCTGTATCTGCAAATCTGCCTAATATTGTCTTTGGCAATTTGTTTAGTAAGTGCAGATGAATAGGAAGCATTCATAACAGGAAGGTTATTATTCAAAGCATGCACATTGCAGCTCCTTCCAAACACAAAATGATCTCTGTGATGAGCAGGCTCCTGTTCCAGGGCTGTGTCACCTCACCCCAGAGCTGCACTGTCCCCCTGGGAGCTGCTGAATGTGTCTCAGAAAATCGCTAGGTGCCAAACTATGCGAGGGCTGCTAAGTCAGCCTTCCCTACAAGTAACTGCATCTGATAAGATTTAATTACCCACTGGAAAGCCTGACTAGGAAAAACTGCACCATCTTTTAACAGTCAGAGGAAGGCACTGTCCACACCCTGGCACTGCAGTGATGCCAGAAGCCAGCAGGCTGTGTCCCCCCAGCATAACCAGTTGCACAGGTGCTCTGCTGTCCCAGTCACCCACCTTCAGCATCTGGTGCTGCACGCTCAGGGCGCTGTATCTGCTGTTGGAGTCTTGCTGGAAAACAAAAGCACTCGTGTGAAACCCCCTGACACGCCCTGAGCTCTGCACACGCAGCTTTTGGGAGTCACCAGCCAAGGGATGCAGCCCCCCAGGACACAAATCCATCTCTCCCCTGGCTCTGGAGCCCCCCAGGACACAAATCCATCTCTCCCCTGGCTTTGGAGCTCCCCAGGACACAAATCCATCTCTCCCCTGGCTTTGGAGCTCCCCAGGACACAAATCCATCTCTCCCCTGGCTCTGGAGCCCCCCAGGACACAAATCCATCTCTCCCCTGGCTTTGGAGCAGAGCAAGCTCTCACATTCTGCACCTACTGCAGCAACAACTTATTTTAACTCCTGCTCCTCAGCTCCCAAACTGCTCCCCAGTTTCAACATGAAATAGCCATAAAATCCTAATTTACTTGCTTTATAAAGAGTTCTCTACAGGTTCCTGGGTCCTCTGCCAGACAGAGCTTTCCTTCTGGCACTTGGTGTATAAAACAAAGTTTCTTGATGTCTTTATGCTTTCCAGTTCAAAGCCCATGTGTTAGAAAGCTGTCACTGTTATTTTCCCTGGGGGCTAAGCTACAGAAAGATTTCTAACACCTTCTTATTCCCCTTTCCCCTTAAATAAAACTACATTACGTTTGAACTACCATAATATAAACAGGGGATTATTTTCTAAATTAATTTTCTGGAGAGGTATTAGTATCTCCCACTATAGCTCAAATAATTAGGAATTGGAGAGCACTTATGAATGCAGAGTAGAACTGGGATAAGTGAGAGCTCCTTCAATTAGTATTTTGCAAGATCTCTTCCTTTGAACAGTCATAATTGCAAAGTATTTCCTTTTCCTTGCAACTCAAATAGCATCAGCTATTAAAAACTTGTGCTAGGCATGATGACTTACCCTTCCTTTATTTAGTGTTTCCTGTGCTTCTAGTTTATAAACAAGAAAATCTGCAACATAAAAGGGAAAGTAATGATGAAAAAAAAGCACCAGGAAGATGAGAATCTGTGCTTGAATAACTCGGCTGTTGAGTACATAAATTCTCTTCAACAGCTGAATATTCATGCAGAAACAATTTTCAAAGGATCTTAAAAAAAAAAGAAAAAGAAAAAGAAATACAACCTATGGAAAATTTGACAAAATGATCTAATTCTTAAAATGCACAAACTTAAAAAAATTTTATAAAATATTTTCACTTCAAGGTTTCATACCATAGTGAGAGATGCAGAGCTCAGGCTCAAATCTACAGATGGGTAATTAAATCTGACACATGAACTCTCCCAGCAGAGGACCAAGAGCATCATTCAAAAGGAAAAGGACATTTATAAACTGTGTATTCTTAGAAATAATAAAACATTTCCTCATTTATTTCTTGACCTCTCTCTGTTTCCAGGGTCTGAAAAGGAGCCTCCCCCTCGGGCAGCAGCAGGACCACTCCACACTAGATGGCACCAGAAACCCAGCGAGACCTGCACGGTGAGAGTCATTCCTCACTCCCTGTCAGCTTTGCTCAAGCCATATTTTTAATTCAGCAGCTGAGTCCTCAGTTTTAGGAAGAACAGAGGCTCTACCCTGAAAATAGCAGTGAATTTGGAGGCTGAGGAAACTCAGAGGACTGAATGCTGCTGAACTTCCACAGAGGGCACACAGAGGTGTAAGAAATACAATTTGTGTTAGCCTCACCCACACCTAGAATTCAGTCTCGATCAGGAAAAGGTGTGTAAGCATGTGCTCACCCTGAAGCATATGTAAAACTTGATTCCAAGTTTAATTCCCAGTTGATGGAATGCAGGAAAAGATCCCATGGTTTTGGTACAAGCTTTAAATATTTGGCATGCCAGGACAGGATTTACATGTGCCCATACCCCACATACATGATGGGTTTTTTATGTACATGGATACAAACATATTCTCTGTGTTTATTACTTCATGTTGCAGTCAACTGTCAATTGTATTGCTTTTATAAAAATCTGATTAAAAAGATTAAATAAAAAAGAACTACTAGAAAGAGCAGCACAGCTCTGCCAAGTGGATCCTAATATATTGCTTATATATTACCCAACTGATTTAAAATTGAAGAAAAAACATTTGAAATGACTTTCTACTATAATCAAGTTAAATGTCAAAGTGAAAAATACATTTTTACCTTCCTTTGCTTTCTTATGTTCCAGCCTTTCCTTTTGCAGTGACTTTTCTAATCTTGACCGGTGCTCATACACAACTGAAAAGAGAAATTTTGTTCACAATTCATTTCAAAAGTAACATACACAAACCTCACCATCCACCCCAACACACCCAGGGAGTGCTGGCACAGAATGCACCAGGAAAATACAAGTGGAATGAGGTCATGGGATAAAGAACTCTTTGTAACCCTTGTGACAGTAACTTTTTCCCTTTTTGCACCCTTTATCGATCCCAAATCCTGGGTTATTTGCATTGCTAACACAGAATATGATAACCAGGTGAGGGATTTGTTTATGGTAGCTCTGGTGGAGCTACCAAAGCCTCTTTGCTTCTCAGGAATGCAGGGACATTTTCCACATTTCCATCCTCCCCTGCCTTGTTTGCACAGAGACAAGGAAATAAGACAGGGCAGCTCTGCTGCCAGAGGAATTCCTGGCAGCACACAAAGTGTCACAAGCAGGGAAGGAAGATGCCCAGGGGCAGGACAGCTCCAGGAGGGCAGCAGGGCACTGCTGCCTAAGCTGAGGCATGGGGAAACATGGGAACCACCCTAAATTCTTCCAAAAACTGGGAGTACAGTATTCCTCTGCACTGCCTCCCAGCAAAAATGACTCCCAAGGACTGTCCAAGCTGCCTGTGCTTCCTCTGCAGACACCATCCCAAAATGGGGTTTACATTCATGACTTTGTTTGTTGTATCCAGGTGTGTTTAGGACATCCAATGTCCTCTGGCACAAAGTTCCCCATCTGGCTGCCAGTAAAGCACGATTTCATTCAGCCTGTGCTTTGGACATGGAGTTTGGGATGTGGCACATCACCCCCTGTTTACCCTTTCCTCACCTCTCATTATCTGAAACAGCCAAGTTGGCAGCAAAGATATCCATTAAAACTCATGGAAATGTACAATTATATGTGTTTAAGTTCAGTTTAATACAAGTATCTTTCACTGCCCAAATTATAGTTTGCATTGTTTTAATGAATTATTAATTTGTAATAAAACAATGAGTGATTTTTACATCAAAACCAGGAAACTCATTTTTCTGAGAATAAACCATTGATGAACACAAGCCTTCAACAAGAAGCATCACACAAAGATTTGTATCTTAGCAGCTACAGAAAACTCCTCGTGCACCTTAAAACATGTTCTTAATTCCACCAAGGTGCATTCTGCAGCCTTATCTATAAGTGTTTATGTTTTAGCTCTGAAGCTGGATTGCTAATCAATCCCTGGCACCTATCTCCACTTTGCTATTTATCTTCTAAAGTCAAGGGCATCAGTCAAGATGAGCCAATGTATCAACATCCTCTGGAAGGGAACCAGCAGGAATGAATATTCAAAAAGTCACCAGCAGGCTTGGAGAAGGGGTAAAAAAAAAAAAAAAAAGCAGCACTACACAGCACTACAGTGATGGTTTTATTTCAGCCCTCAAGGTGGTGAATGCTGAATTATTGTGCAAAAGGAACAGTGGCAGCAGAGCAGCTCAGGAGAGCAATGAAAATCCATAATGGGCTTCCCCTCCCATGCAATCAGGGTGGAACAGGGTTTTTGGCAGACACATGAAACCACAAAGAGATTTGGAGGGAACATTTTCCATTCCACTGCTCCATCTGCAAGTGCACCTTCCACAGCTCCTGCTGCTGCTTCAACAAGTGTGTCTGTGGGGGGGAACCCTGCACAGCAAACCCATCACAGGGGCAGGAGGCAGGGGCAGAGAAGGCAGGTTTGGGGTTTAGGGACCTCTCAGAGCTCAGAGAATCCCTGCTGAGCTCAGAGCTCCACCCTGCACTTGCAGTGTCTCAACACAGGCAGTGCAGCCTCTCTACCTGCTGAGTAGCAATCCTTGAAATACTGGGTGAAAGCTGGAGAAGTCCTAAACCAGCCCCTCAGGGGACTGAAAAGGGCGAGGAAAAACCTCCTCCCTCACCTCTGCCCTCTGAGTGCAGTTACTGACTGGCCTAACGTTCCCCTCTGATAAAAGTCCATAAAGTGCAATATACTGAAGGTGTAGATTAAAAATAATTATTAACAAAGCACAGCTCCCAAGTTTTCTCACTTGCTCCTTTGGGGAGTAGGTTGCAGGTCAGATTTTATAAGCACATACTGGAATTAATCTCCCATAAATTTGAATTATCTCCTCCAGTTAGGAACTTTAGGAAGAGCCCAAACAAAGGGCTTGTTACTACAGCAGGAATTTCTCCTTCTTCACTGCCAGCCTGGATATAAGATGTCTGAGCAAGAATCTGAAAGAAATAAATACACTGAAAACCAGGTTTTATAGAAAAGTCCACCCCAGTAGGGGGTGGAACCTATGTAAGGAATCTGACAAAATCCCACTGCTGGGATGCACAAATCATTTTTCCTAGGGTAATTTTAATTTTGCGCTGATCTTTGCACAAATAATTGAACTTTATTTCTACATTACATTTAATAGAATGGTAAAAAAAGGGGGGGGAAATGTTGTCATTTAATGGCTAATAGGCACTATTCCAAAGCTGGAATTACTGCAGGTGTCAGCTTAATTCTTGAAATTACCTATAGAATGTAACCTACACAAATGAACAAAGACCCACAAACTCACAGAGCCCAGAAACTCAACTGTTAACCTCACAGATCAATAAAAGACCTTTCACCTTCAACAAGGAAACACTGAAACTCCTGGAACGCACCCCAATAAAATCAAGTCCTCAAGGTTTTCCCCATAAAGAAAAGGAAGTGAGGGAGAAGGGAGGTGTGGAATGCCCTGCACATTCCCAGATTGCACCACCTCCACCAGTGCTGAGCGTTAATTACAACACAGGAGTCAGGGAGGTGACGAAATTGAGATTATTTAACAGTCAAGTTTCCTTCTCTTATCTTTGCTCTGCCCCTCTAAGCAATAAAACTGTTATTAAGTAAAATAAGTCATTATTGTACATTTAAAAGAAAGCATTTCCTTGTTTACATTATCAGCAATTTTGTGACTGTGTTATTACTTTAATCATTTGGTCTGTCAGAAGGATGACCCAGAGTCTAAAATACCACAGCTCCCTGGAAAATTAAAATTACATTGGGATTTAAATATAGACAAGAAATTTTACTAATTTCAACATGACTGCTTATTACACAATTCTCAAATCTTTCTCTGAACTTACAGTAGTATCTTTCACTTACAACCAGCAGATTTCAGTAGTCTTGGCAACACTCAGTGTTGTTTTCCCTCACACTGTGGCAGAGTTGAACAGAGCCAGCAGCACGGGGTAAACCGCCCTGGCACTGCTCTGGTGACACTGTGAAGGTCTGCAGAACACAGACTTGCTATAAAAATAGTTAATTCCCCATTCTTGTCACTGCAAATAGAACCATTTAAAATGTAAACCATGGAAAAAGCTTTTCTGCTGAGAGTAAAGCATTTCCATGAGTCAAAGAGGAATCCCTTCAATATGGGGTGTAGGATAAATTCTTTAATCCAATGACAATAATTAAAGTTTTGACCTCAGATGACATTTCATAACAACTCTGACACATTTCAGGCTGGGAGGAGATACTATTAATATAGCAAGACCTGCTCCCCAAGCTTCCAGCCCTGCTTTTCAATCAGTGAATCTTCAAACAAGTTCCACTGATTTCACTACTGATAATCTTATCAGGAACAGCTTATCAAACTGCAGGAGCAGGATTCCCCACCACGGGACAAGCCATGCTGGCCTCAGTATCACAGCCTGAGCTCCATCTATTTCACACACTCAGCTGGGGGTTTAGCAATACTTGGATATTCCAGTGACACTGCAAATATCTTGGGAAAAATGGAAGTATTCCCACAATACAGACAAGGAAATCTCTGTTTTAACTACAGAGCAAGAAAACAACATCACAAAACCCCATTTATTTATCATAGAATGGATTGGCTTGGAAGGGATCTTGAAGCTCAGCTTGTTCCACCCCCTTGCCGTGGAAGGCCTTCACTTCCATTAGACCAGGCTGCTCCAAGCCACAATATTTACAATATACTGAAGAACATATTATAGATACATAATATATAATATATAAATAACATAATATATAAATCTAATAATTTATGTCCTTGAAGTTTTCTGGTTTGAATTGCCACAAAAAAGGACAGAAAAAGAGACCAAGGTAAGGGGAAACTGATTGTGTGTGAGGCTCCGCTGTGGAACATCCAGGCAGGGATGGACTGCTCTCATTTTGCTCTCTGCAAACCACAGCTGGCACTGGGTGGACTATGACAATTACCTTGACTTCCAAACAAACTCCCACACTTTGCAATTTACTCACATGATCGAGTAATGGTTTTGTCTAATTTCAGTCAGTCATGTCAAATTCCTCCTGGAAAACCACACCATGCACTGGCACTTGTGCTTTAAAAATTACTCCTGCTTTGATTGAATTTGCTAATCATTTATTTTGCTCAGAGTAGTAACAATGTGAAAAGTTTGTATTTAATGTCTGGATCTTTACTTTCAGGGGATTTTTTAAGAGAATACATAACATGTACGTTCAGAGATCCTGCACCAAAAATGAGCTATCACTTAAAATAATCCTGTTCCTCTGACTTATTCAGTATTCCAGGAAGAAGTTCCAACTAAAAAGTTCCAGTAAGCAATTCTAGTTTTGCCTTCACTGCAGTTCTGAAAAATGGGGAATGCTGGAGAATTTGGCACATTAATGCACCCCAGAAACACACACTTGTAATTCTAAGAGATCACTGTGGCCTCTATTCGATTGCAAGGATGACAGGAAAATTAATTTTTAAACCAGAGCAAACATCTCCATTTAATAGAATCCTTTTACTACAGCCTGCCTCACACACTGCCTTTCTTAGAAGTCAATAACACCTCTAGGAAACAACAGATGTGAGGTAAGTTGGGACAGAAGGAAGGATTTCTCATGTTCAAAGAGTAAACTGTAATAGCTGCTGCTAAAAATAAGTTGGAGAAGGGGTATTAAATGTGATTAAATATTTAATCCCTCACAGATAGGCTCCAGACCTGACTTTTATCAGGAAGGAGATCATGTTTCCAGAAATGATTTCCTGTGCACTCCACAAAAGGATTCTTCCAACCCTTGGTACCACAGGTGAGATCAGCATTGCTGCTTTTCTGTACACCAGCAGATCATAAAGGATTTGGGGGCTTTTTGAGTGATAATAAATGCAAATAGTTCATACAAAATCTGTGTAGTGATTTTAGACTAAAATTAGCAGAAAAACACATAAAATTTGATAAAAGCTGCAGAGACAACAGTTTTCTTCTTACATTACCTCTGAATCCCTAGGTCTGCTCAACCCTCAGCTCCAGGAAACAAAGGCCTGTTCTCAAAAGTCCTTTACACTTTTTTCAATTTTAGGAAGGTTTAGTGATTGTATCTACATGGTGTTAGATGTACATAAATATTGATATTCAGGAATTAGTAAAAAATACAGCTTGAAGAAAAAAACCCAATCTGTACATTCACAAACTGCATCCAGAAATCAAGAGCTTGAGTCAGTAATTCATTTTTTGACTGAAAATGAGTGTGGTGGAGTGGATAGGAGCAGGCTCCTTACTTTGCCCTCTAGGAGCTCAGGCAGGACATCCTTCTCTCATCAGGTCTGTAATTAAGCCCTGGAAATGACTGCCAAAGTCTGGGATCTGAATCACCTCGGGAAAATAAGATAGCAGCTAATTTCAGGTACTTTAGGGGAGGGGGAAAATGCAGAGGACAAGGTGGAACAATTGCAGTTTCTTTTATTGATTAATTAAAAATATACAGTAGAAAATCTCAGGAGGTTTGAGTTGGGCTACATGACCACAAAAAGATCAGAAGTGCAGCCAGCTCACATGACCCTTCCTTAAACAAGGACAGCATCCAAGCACGATGAATTCCTCAATAGCTCAGCTCAGGCTCTGACATGACTAGAAATTCACACCCCTGAATCCTGAAAATCCCAAGAAAAATCACCCAATGAAGGATTCAGCTTTAATTACCTGTTCTGTAGAGCTCATTTTTTCCAGCAATCTGATTTATTCAGCTTTCATTACCATCAAACCTCAGAGCAGCACCTGACTTTCAGCAGGGCAGATTAAATGACTTTTTCCCTGCAAGGATCCCATTCCAAAAGGAGCAAAGTGAACTCTGTTAGCCACAAATTGCTGGCAATATCCTTAGCAGCACAGCAGAGATGCTATAATGGGCACTCACATCTTTGAGAGGGTGGAAACCTTACTCATAAGCTGCCCCACCCAAACTCACAGGCTGACAAGCCAACAGCCAGCCCATGAGACAATGTGCTTGGAACATCATTTTTAAGGCTCAGGAATTCAGTCAGGCAGGAATATGAGTGTCCAAGAAGCCAGAATGCAAACTCACCACCATCAACCCATCCTGCCTCCCAGCTCTGAAGTGTCCACTCAGCTCCACCACTGACAAGCTTTAGGAGGCTTAAATCTCCATCAGTAACAAATATTTGGATCTATTTTGCATCACGTTGGCTACCAGGTCTTGTGTGAAACTGGGGAGGGGGAACACCAAAGCCCAGGGAAAAAAACCCACCTCATTAGCTCATTCTGCTCAAAATTCCTGCAGGCTGCCCTGTGATCCTCAGCCAGGCTCCAGCTGGGGTGCAGAGGGAATGCTGCAGCTCTGGTAGAAATTTATCCTGGAACTGGTATGTCCACAAGCAAAGGGCACTTGGGCATGGATTACACATAAATATTGGCACGTGCTCAATTTATCTTTCAAGTCAGAATTCAGCTGCTGGACATGGAAATTCTGCTATGGACCTGGAAACAAACTTCCTGAGTTAACTGATCTGAACAGAGCTCCAGCACCTTTTCTGTACTTGGGTTATGAGTAACAGATGGATAATTCCAGATAGCCCAAAATCTTGAGGTTGGGCTGCAAAACAGACACATAGCTATCTAGTTTATACATACTTATATTTACATGCAAATGCATATATATAAAAATATACATATTTAAGAGGTATATGGTACATTACACCATATACCTCTTCCATATTAAAATTCTGCACAATTTCAAGTATTTCAAGTTTTTTTAAGGATTTAGAACATTAAATATCAATTGAAAATGTGAATGGAGGTAAAAAAAAATGGAGCCAGGTGCTCAGAGGAGGTTAAAACCCAAAGCTCTCCATTTCAGGAAGCCAGGTAGCAGAATTTGGGATGCTGCACTTGCTATTTCAGGGGAAGTACACACAGAACCAACCTCTCCTCTTATAGTGCTACCAGGGACCTCTCAGGCAGCAAGAAAACACTGCAGCACTCTGATATCAGTGTTATGTGCAACCTGAAAGTCACAGGAATGACAGGAATTCAGGATTCTGTTATGAGGAAGAGCAACCAAACACACAGGAGCTGCTGTAGATGCAGCTCTACTTGTCTGATGCATGTGAAAAATAAGCCATTAAAAGTAGTGCTGGTTCTTCCCAGCCCTGCCAACTCAAGGTACAAGTTTAGGGCATTGTAAAAAAGGGATCTAATAGTGAAGTACACCCAGAACTGTGTGATGTCAGAGCAGCTTTGGCATCTGTGCAGTTTGCATGCAGATATGATAAATATTAACCACTGAGAACTGTGATTTGCATTGTGTAACTCCAAACTCATAAAGCTACCATAGATCCAACCAAGCCCCAGCAGGTCACCCCCTCATGGAGCCTTCATTTAGGACATCTGGCACAACAGGCACAGGGCAATCTACATTTGCTTTACAGCCATTGCTTTCTAGCACTGGATCAGAAACCTTTGAGGAAATCCACACCTTGGCCACAGCAGGGAAAAGTCCCAAGCCCAGAGTCCCTGCTGGGCTGGCTGCCAGGATCACAGGACAGTCTCAGGCTTCACAGAGATTGCACAAAGCCATCAGACTCTGACAGGAAGAGCAGAAAAAATAAGGTAGTGAGAGGCACTAACTGTAGGCTGTTATTAGGATTAGGGATTAAAACAGATTAAACAGATTAAAATAGTACACAAGGGGTTACTTAACACCCAGAGGATAAGACAACAGAAGCTGCAAGGGCTAAAAAGATGTCTGTAGATACTTCCAATCCTGCAGCAGTCACAGGTACAATCAGGCTCACCTGCAGCTCTCAGTGTGGTTCTGTTCTAGAAACTGAAGCCTGGTCCTGTACGGCCAATAGTTCAAGATTGACACAGTTTTAAAGGAAGCAAAAAGCATCAGGTTTTGCTTTTATCACTTTAAGAACTACTAAGTAAGATTATCTCCATGTTTCAAATGTATATAGTGCCCAGAGAATGAGACTTTAAAGTAATCAGCTTACTGGGAAGATCAGCTTCTCTATGAAAGACCTTATAGATAACAATGACTTCAGGTTTGCTCAGCAGTCAAAAAATTCTGTGTCATCTCTGCATTTTGCCCCTGGTATTCCCTTTGTGAATTACAAAAGCAGCCCTACTTTCTCCATGCCCAGCAGAAACTTTGTTAGAGAAAGATACCAAAGTTTTATATTGTTCTACAAAATCTTCTGCAATCTGATCCTCTAAAGGGGGTGAGTTTAAGATCCCAGCCTCTCTAACCCAGTTATTGTGTTTCCCAGGTCTGCCACCCTTCCCCTGGTACCCTGGGCTCATTCCCAGGGGCACAAACACTTCTCAGCAGAATGGCTGAAGCTGTGACCACCAGGGAGAACAGAACCCCCAGATCCATGGCCATGGGTTGTGCAGATCAGGTGTGTGTGTTAAATGATTCTGAGACTCCTCCTGCCCCATTTCCCAGTGACCTGTGCATTCTGTCCTGGTATTTCCCACGTATTCCCAGGAGATTGAGACTCCTTCAGGTGTTGCTGTGTTTGAACAAAACCAGGCAATGAAAAAGATAAAAATCTAAGACAGCTGGCTTTTCATGGAAAAACAGAAAGAACAGCTCATTCGGGTATGAAGAACTGGCAAGTACAAAAAAGAAGGTTGTTGTTACCTAAATAGATGAAAAAATCCCATAAAAACATGAAAAACAGTAGAGGGGACAGCAGGAAGTGAAGGGAGCTGCACCCTGAGCTACAGCTGAGGATCTTGATTCAGATTTTGGGCAGACCAAAGGCATTCAGGTCCTAAACTGCTACTGCGTCCATAAACTCAGGAGTGTCCATGAACCTCAGGCATTTCACAAATGGACTCAAGTTTCACTCCCAAGCCCTGACAGGAGAACTCCCAAGCTCCTCTGTGTGCAATCAGGAAAGCAACTGCCTTTGTGGGCTCCAGCAGTCACAACAAAACCCTACAGAAGTCAGACAACAGGTGACACTTCACTGCCCTCCAAGAGATCACTCCAGTCAGACTCCCAGGGGCACAGCCAGCCCACCACAACACAGCCTCAGCATTCTCAGAAACACCACTTTTAGAAGTTGCCTTTGTATTTTTGTAGTTTACATTTAAACCTATAAAAGCCTCCTGATGAAATGGTTGTTCAGGAAACAGAAGTCCAAGGAATCCTTTTCTGCTCAGCTTTGAAGTCTTATCCAAGCACCCAGGAGAGCTGTGAACACCAAGAAATCAATCCCTGTTGCTGCAGCACCCTCCTTTCCTTTAACTTTGCCCTTTAAGTGGTTTATTTTTAAAAGATTTCAGAGTGCTTCCATCATATTTCAGGCCCCAAAGTTATCTCTAGTCCAGGATCTATAGAGAAACTGGTTATGCTGCATGGAAAAGATAAGCTGTGTTACTTTACCAATGCAATACTTTAATTTTATTGTTCTCATAAAGCAATAAGCTCAAAGAATAATCTTTGGACAGCCAAGACACGTAGCTCAGATATTCACAGAGGGGTATTTTTTGTTTGGGGTTTTGTTTTTCTTTTTTTTTTTTTTTAATTTGGCAAGAGAAACATTGTTGATTTAAAATCCAGGTTATTTAAAATCAAAAGTTCAAAGTGCAGTCAGATACTGCACCTGCAAACTGGAATTGCTGTCAGGATTTTATGTTGTTTCCAAGTCTCTGCTTAAAGAAAATTCCCTCCTGTTATTCCATAACCAAGAGTTAAACAGGACAGGTCCAGGAATGGGGTTAGAGGTGGATATCACCAGTCAGCCTGTGTCTCTACAGGTGAGCTGGGTACAGGCCCTGAATTCTCTGTGTTCTCCTCACTAACAAATTTTTTCTGCTGCAGAAATCCAGGTGATTGTGCAGGGGAGGCCATTGCAGAAAGGGAAGAAAAGTTCATTTCCCAGATCCTCTGGAGTCCTCAGGAATATAACTTTACTTTACTTTACCCCCTTTACTTTAGAGGGAAATTAAGCAGCTAGGGGCTGCTGCAGTTAGTATTTCTCTGGGCTCTCATCCTCTCTTAGGTCTAACAGCTACTTCCACAACACAAAAAAATTTAAAGAACCATTTTTTATTGTTACATTCTATTTTTCCTTGTATTCTGTGACTTAATTGCCAGTGATTATATTTTTAAAACAGGGTTTACTGCTACCGTATTTGGCATAGATAAATTCTCCTGCTTAATGGGCTTGATACAATGGCATGAATCCCAGAACCATGTGAGTTTATTGCATGGGTCATCAAATCTATTAATGTTACCAGATCCTGGTCCACATCTCACATTTCCCATTGATACACTGAAACAAGCAAGAGAATTACAGAAAACGCAGCTCCCACAATTGCCTGCTGCTTCCACAAACACGCTTGGATACATGGTGGCTACTCAAAATCTTGTTTCAAGCTTGGAAAGTTCAAATCAACAACCCAGACCCCACATATCTGACCCAGAGAATCTCCTCTCTGTGGCAGGACAAAGTCTGTTCACGCTCCTCTTTGGCAAAGCTGGAGCAACAGAAAAAGCCAACTTGTCAAATTTTAGCTGAGAACAAGATGTTCCTGTGTCCTCTGTTGGCAAATGCACAGGCTAGCAAGAGTAGCCCTTTAGCCATCTGCCACACACCCCCTTCCCAGCCAAGCCTTTACACCTTTTCTGTACCTAAAATAAAGGCTTCTGGCAAAGAGCTCCCTGGTATTACCTGGAAATGGCCTGAAATTGAAATACTGAGTAAGGGTGGTGTCAGCTGGTGACTGAAGACGTTGAAGGAAGTAATCACTGTAAGAATCTAACAGCACAAACCCAACTCTGTGCTCTCTGCACACAAACTGTGTGCTGCCAGGCATGCTTTGATGGATGCTTCCACAGGGAAAAGGATGGCTGAGGATCACCCTGAAGTTTAGTGCTGCTACAGCAGATCCTCTGATTCTTCTTTCATGCTATTTTGAGAGAGAAAACTTGAAAGGTGGCTCTGGGCTTTGTGCTGACCTGATAACCTTGCACTATACAATTAGAGAGGTGCTGAGGTCTTTCACTCCCCAGACCATTGATGTTTCAGGTACATCCCTGCTGCTTTGCCTCTGATTTCTTGGCATGCAGATGTCAGACATGGACAACTTTTCATCTTCAACTACAGGACCCACATCTGCTGCATCCCTAAACCAAGATACACACGGATCTGTATTTATGTGGCACCTTTAAGCCAAGAAATTTAAAGTTATTCCAAAAGTAACAGAGCACCCTTACCCAAGTAACTTACTTGAACTTTACTTTTAAATCACCCTTTAAAACCACTTTATTAGAACACTCCTCTCCTCCATCCTGGTGCTATTTAAGGTTTATGCTGCCCAGGAGCTGCAGATGGATGCTCAACATAAAACCCTGCAAGATTTTTGTGGGGGAAGCCTACAAAAATCCCAGACTGGACACAGTCTGCCATGCACGCCGGCCTTTCCCTTTTGTGCCAGCAATCGCCAAGCGATGTGCAGTCCTTTGGGAATAAGAGTCACCAGGGGATGTGCAGGAGGGAGAGGACATGAGAGCTCTGCAGGAATCCACAACACCTCCCCCTGACCTCGGCGGGCAGGAGACCCTACAACCCCACAGGCTGGAGGAGAAGAAGGGGGAGAAGGAGCAAAACTTTGAGAGAGGCTGGACAGCCGGAGGAGGAGGAGGAGGGTGTTCTGCAAGCCTTGGGGAAGGGCAGCAGAGGCTCCTGCCGAGGGAGTACCTTGTAACTGAGCCGAGAGCGACTCCTGATGCTGCTGGTACTTGAGCGCCGTGGCCTCAGCCTTCCTCAGCTGGCCCTGCAGCTCGTAGTAGAGCATCGCCCCGTACAGGAACCCGAACACCACGGTCAGCAGCAGCAGCGTCTGGAAAATCCGCTTCTGTTTCCGGGAGCACATCCCGTTGCCCATGTCCCCGGCGGGGTCCCGAGGGCCCCCGCCCGTCACGGCTCAGCAGCGGGCGGGAGGCGGCGGCATCGGAGGCCCCGGGAGGAGCAGGAGCAGGAGGAGGAGGAGAAGGAGGAAGGGAAGGAGGGCCGGCGGAGGCGGGGCCGGCCCAGCGTTTCAGCCCCTGGGCACGGCCGCGGCGCCCGGGGCGGTCTCTGCGGTGCGGGCAGCGGCGGGGCTCATGCCGGGGATGCTCCGCGTCCCTGCAGCCGTGTGCCGGTCCCTGCGGCCGGGGGGAGCTGCGGGGAACAAAGGCAGGTCCCGGCCCCGCACTGACGTGTCCCCGCTCGGCCGCGGCTCCCCCGCCGCGGGATCCCCGAAGGAAGTCCCGCTCCGGGCGCGGCCTCATTGGGTCGGGCCGCGGGGCTCTGCCCTCCCTCCGGAGCGCATTGGGTGCCCGCCGCGTCCGTCCGCAGCGGGCCGCGCTTCCCGCCCGCCCCTCCAGCCTCCGGCTTCAGCCCTCAGACCCTCATCCCTGCATCGCCGCGTCCCCTCAGACCCTCATCCCTGCATCCCCGCATCCCCCTCAGCACCGCATCCCCCTCAGCCCTGCATCCCCCTCAGCCCCGCATCTCCTTAGCCCCGCATCCCCCTCAGCCCCGCATCCCCTCAGCACCGCATCCCCTCAGCCCCGCATCTCCTCAGCCCCGCATCCCCCTCAGACCCTCATCCCTGCATCCCCGCATCCCCCTCAGCACCGCATCCCCCTCAGCCCTGCATCCCCCTCAGCCCCGCATCTCCTTAGCCCTGCATCCCCCTCAGCCCCGCATCTCCTCAGCCCCGCATCCCCCTCAGACCCTCATCCCTGCATCCCCGCATCCCCCTCAGCCCTGCATCCCCCTCAGCCCCGCATCCCCCTCAGCCCTGCATCCCCCTCAGCCCCGCTTCTCTCAGCACCGCATCTCCTTAGCCCCACATCCCCTCAGCCCCGCATCCCCCTCAGCCCTGCATCTCCTTAGCCCCACATCCCCTCAGCACCGCATCCCCTCAGCACCGCATTCCCTCATCCACTCATTCCCGTACCCCCTCATTCCCACATCCCCTCAGCCCCGCATGCCCCTCAGCCCCTCATGCTCTCATCCCCTCAGCACCGCATTCCCCGGTGTGGGGGGAGCGGGGCTCATGCGGTGATGAGCGGGGCTGTGACAGAGAGGGTGACACCGGGAGCAGTGACACCGGGGCTGTGACAGAGGGGGTGACACCGGGAGCAGTGACACCGGGGCTGTGACAGAGGGGGTGACACGCAGCTCCTGCCCCGGTGGCACCGCCGGGACCGTCTGGGGCTCAGGGGCACCGGGAAGGCAAAGCCCCAAAGAGCCTCTTGTGGCCCAGCCCCTGAGGTGTTCATGGAATCGCAGGATGGTTTGGGTTAGAGGGATCTTAAAGATCAGCCAGTGCCACCCCTGCCATGGCAGGGACACCTCCCACTGTCCCAGGCTGCTCCAAGCCCTGTCCAGCCTGGCCTTGGGCACTGCCAGCTTCTCTGGGAATGCCAGCCCAGCCCCTCCTCACCCTCACAAAGAAGAATTCTTCCCCAATATCCCATCTAAACCTACTCATCACATTAATCTGTTTTTTCATAGCTTTGTTCTGGGTGTTGATTGTCACAGTGTTCGCTGTTCTTGGCCTTTTCTTCCCCCAGAGCCCAGCCCAGGCCGCTGGTGCATCTCAGCTCCCAAAAATGTGCCATCCTCATTCAGTGCTCCCAAATCCCCCTGTGGTGCTGAAAAATGTGTCACGTATACTTCATCAGCACAAGTTCAGACTTAGCCTGAATACAGCTGCCTCTCCTAGTGTATTTTATTACAGAACAAACAAAACCCAACCAACTCTCAAGCTAAAGTAGAAGAATAAGCAAAAAATCAAATTAATATGCTAAAGTTATTTTTTTCCTAAATATATATAACTCGTAAATCTGTGTTTTGCATAAGCATTATTCTGGCCTTAATAGAAAAACAACATCAAAGAAGCTCAAGAAATTCTTATTCAAATATTCTGCATATTCCAGTAATTAATAGCAGTCAGTACCACAAGCTAATATGATTTCTATGTGTATTTCAAATATCTGTTTGATATATTCTCCTTTAATGGAATCTCTCGCTGTCATTTGAGGACCAAAGTGTTTGGAATTATGAATTAGACACCCAGGAAGGAACTGTAATTGTTTTGAAACAGCAATGATTTAAAAAAAAAATAATCTTTTATCTTGTCTTTAGGAAGCTTCCTGGGGTAATCAAAGTTACATTTAAAATCTTTTCTTCCAACCATAAGTGTTTCAAGTTGAGGTATTTTCATGCTGGTTTAGAGTATCCATTTCTTTCACAAAAATATTTCCAGGAAGTTTCTTAGTATCACCCAAGCTGCAGCTCCCCTCCCTCTACCAAACTCCTTCAGAGCTGTCCTGTGCTTTTGCCATTTCCAGGCTCTTCAGGTGAGCTCTGCTGAGTAAAATGAGATAATTCTTTATTTTTGGACTGAGACTTTCAAATCACTGGAGGTGATTTATACTGCAGCATTACAGCTCTTCAAATGATTTAATTTTTTTGTGTTTCCACTTGTTGCCTACATCACCACTCATAAAACCAGTCTATGTCTTCAGTTTTGATTAGTTTGCACTGGAGAACAATTGGCTGATATTTCAAAATGTTTAAAATGATAAAATGTAATTTTAAAAGGACACTGAACCCACAATGTTACTTAATATCTATTCCAAATACATTTAATTGATTATGGTGTAAATATACTTTAACTGCTAGTAGAAATTGGCAATATTATTAACAAATACTAGGGGAAAAAAAAAGCAAATTACTATCTCATTTCGTTTAATCAAATATTACTTATATTCAGTAGCTGCTAGTGATAGATCTCTTCAGCTCATGTAAATTGTGATTCTCCATGAACAAACCAATTAAAGTTGAAATGAGGAATTTATTGGGAGCAAGGGACTATTATGCAAAGCTATTAAGCCAATTTGAATTGGAAGTCCCAAAATAGAAAGGTTTGGACCTAAAAGAGGCTGTAATATATTAAAAAGCATTAAATTAGTTGCTAGGAGAGAACGTTCCTGATCTAATCAGGAGAGATGAGGGATGGGTGGTTTCCAGCATGGGGAGCTGGGAGGCTGCGGAGGGAACTGGTGGCAGGAATTCACACGGAGCCATTTATCAGCTCTGCTTTCATCTCCTGCCCACAGGAGGCTTGTGCAACCCAGCTGCTCGGGGGGTTTGTGCTGCTCAGCCCCGGCCGTTGGCCGCAGATTGGCCAATTCCTTCCCATCTAACCAAGGAATGTTGAGCAAAATGAAGTTCCTCTAAGTTGTGAGACATGTATAAATTATAACCCTGGAAGTTCCTCTCCATGCACTCAGACCTGGGTAAGTGAGAACCTGACCAGGGGAGAGATGTCAGAAAAATCCCATTTCTTTTGGACACAGGTTCTCATCATCAACCACAAGATGTGGGAAGTGCACGCCCCTGTAATTTGGACACCACAGAACTACATTTCTTGGTCTGCTTGTTTCCTTTGCTTATTTTCCTCCTCATAAGATAATTTTCTTGTATTTTCTGTCACTTTTTGTCACTAAACTCGATGCCACAATTATTGCATCTCTAATAAAAATGATCATTGAACAGCTTTGAGTTTTTCCAGGATGGTGCAATGAGCACAGCAGCTAAACAGATCAGGGATCAGGTCTTTTAGTTATTTGTATTTTATTTTAATCTTCCCAGTCAGTGGATCAGGAATCCCAAGCAATGGAAATGCATGGGGCAGGTTGTCCCACACAAGTCACAGAACATTTCTTTGCCTGCCAGAAATGAAGGAATGTCCTGGCAAGGCATCTGTTGTTACCTCTCCAGCTACAAAGTACATTCCAGTGGCTAAAGCTTACTGAGACATACAAAGATTGTTTTAACATGCAGTGTCATCTCTTAGCAATCAGAAGCTGCAAGAATAAAAAGATTGCACTTGAAGAGGTGAATGTTTCTGGGAAAGCTGAATTTACCCCTGCTTGAGGTCATAGTTTATGACTTTGGGGGAAGTCAGGATTTTTGTAGCTCAGCTAAGTCTGAGTGTCCAGCCTGAGTAATCAATTAAACTCTGTTTGCTTATGTCCAGATTGGAGGTGAGAACAAGAGGGCTGTGTTTTGATATAGAAAGTTCTGTGCTATTTAATATTCTGGGGGAAAAAATAATCAAACATAAGGCATCCCAGACTGGACACTCCAGGGTATCAGAGCTTTGACATTTATGTTCTGGTGCCCCCAGTTCTGCTTGTGGAATAGGAGATGATGATTGACTTTTTCTTCATCAATACACATAAAGACAACTTTTTGTAAACCCTTCAGCATTCATGGTAGGAATGGGGGTGAAACACTGGTGAGAAAATTTTGTGGGTATACAATGACTAATTTAAACAATTCCCCACTGAGAAATGTGAGAAATGTGGTTCCTGGTGGAAATGCCTGAGGAGGCTACACTGGGACTTTATCTTGTTTCCTGACTTAAAACACTCTTGTCATTTTACTGGCTCAAAACCATTATCCTTTGTGAATAATTCATGCAGGTAAGTGGATGCATTCAAATGTACAGCTGTCGTAGCAGGACTTGGAAGTAGTGGAGCTGAATTTGCCACGGAGCTACACATTCACTTTACTGCATTTACATGCAGGATGCACTTGGAATGGCCATGTGTGACTCTGTGTCACTGCCATGCAGTCACCACAGCTGAAATTCAGTGCATCCCCTGCTGGAGCCATTAGTTGCCTGTCAAGGCAGAACAACTTCTAAGAAACACTGAAATTTGATCAGCCTTTTGCTGCAATCCCCAGGGAAAAAAACCACCCTCCTCATGCCATTACATGCTCCATTGTTCTCAACATGACAGCTTCTATAAAAACAGTAGTAAACACTTAAAATAAAGAGTAGGATCCCATGTCTTTTAAACAGTGAATTGACTTTAAGCAGTGGTGAGGTGATCCACCTGATGAGAAATTTAGAACTGGAAACCCCTGTTCCCGAGGAACAAAAAGAAAAATAATAGTGTTTTAGTGCTAATGATAATTTGGATACTCCTACAATAAAGGGGCAGGATATTTGAGCCTTTGGGCACTGATCTAACGGTACATTTTGTGCATTTTCACAGGGATCTGTTGCTATTTTGCTTCTGTGTGGTTTTCTGGTGCTGCAGATCCCTCTGAACCAGTGGGTGAAATAAAACAACAGCTCGGGCTGCCCCGAGGATGAACAACTGCGCATCAAAGCCCTGGGGCTCTGCCTGCAGCCTGGGAATGGGAGGGGAAAATCCCAAATGGAGGAAAAATCCCTGGGGGAGCACCAGGCAGGTGTGAGGACGCAGGAGCCTGCTGGGCTCTCTGTGCCCGGAGTGTTGGGGAATTCTCTGTCCTGTCTGCAGGGGAAGGGGCTGCCCCACGTTGCTGTTCCAAAGGACAGCAGTTGCATTCTGCTTTTTATGAGTTAGAGGAAATTGTTGAGCTTGGGAAGGCTGACTGCAGACTTTGTTTCTCTCTCATACACAGGATAATCTCCAGTGATTACTTTTTCCTGGTGCATTTCCTGTTGGGCTGTCCAGAGGCCCTGGCAGATACAGGAGTAAATAGGTCAATGAATTTTGAATTATTCCACCCCCTGCTTTTTCCAGTCTTGTCACACTTATCCACTTTTTTTTTTTTTTTACAGTCTTTGTTTTTCCAGCACCTGAATAAAAGCCAGAGTCTGATATCGCACAGCTGTAAAGCTGCCTGGCCTTCCAGAAATCCCATCTTCATAATTGTTTACATTATCATTGCACTGTAAGATAGTGAGTGATGAACTAATGTACATTCCTTAATGTTTATGTCTGGGATGTCCTTGTGACTTTTAAAGGATCTGAAATGGAGACTTTCAAATGGAGTTTGGAAACTCTTAATTTGTCGAATTAATTTGAGGAGAGAAAAACAACCACTCAGGAATTTATGTTTAAAATCTAAAGAAATGTAGATAAAGAATTTTAAATGAGCTTAAAATGAACTCAGGACTTCAACAGCCATATCCACATTCATTTTCATGGGACTGTTATCTCTGTTAATGATATTATCATGGCCTGGCAGACTCAGAAACAGAAGCTGTTTATCCAGTCAATTACAGGGTTATCCCCAAATAGCAGTTTTAATTTAATTTGAGTTATTGACTTCTAGCTTCTTGCTGTTCACCAGGAAAATGTGTGCAGGCTTTTTTCCCAAAACATAACTATCTTTCGTAATTGTTAGTTTTGGAAGGGCTTTGCTGTTACATGACCATCTAAAATTAGTTCCAGACCAAAGGAATTCTACATATTTGTTTGGGAACCTATAAGAGTATGGAGAAGTGGAGAAAGGGCTGAATCTGAGAAAAACCTGCTGAAAAATCTCTTCTGCAAGATATCCAAAATTACTTCAGTCCTATTAGTGAGAATTACACTTGACTACTTCTTGTTGAAAGAATGCTTGTCTTTTATTTGCTACCAAAGCCTCGTTTGAGGCATTCTTTTATTTCCTGGAAGATGAATGGCTGCTGGCAGCTCTCAGTCACTGCTGCATCAGTTTTCCTCACAGCTTTCCCTGTTTCCCAGCTCCCTGCTCTGTCTGGAATCAGGGTGTTCCTGCAGAGGTCAGGTTTATTATGCACATGAGTGAGGATGACAAAGTAAATAACCTCTAAGGACTCGAATGATGAAGGTCCTAAAAGAAATAATTAATGGCTGTACCAGTCAGACTCCCGAACCAGCTGTAGAAACCACACTGGAAATTGATCTTTTTTTGTCTGTGAGAAAACATAACTTGGCTTTTGGCTTGGATCCATCCAGCACTGTAAGGAGAGGAAAAAATATTCAGTGAGCTGTTTGTTTTTGTAGTTATTAAAACCGATGAGCTCAGAGTTTGGAAATGCTGGTAAAAAAAAAAAAGGGAGAGAGAAGACCTGGAGCGAAGCAAAGGGAATCCGCACTCAAGGTGGAGAGGGAATGTTGGATATCGGTGCCACCTAGTGGGAATTCTCCAGAAGATCGAGGAGAGCCAGGCTGCTGCTTTTCACCCTAAGGAAGTCTCTTAGAGAAATAAAGAAATCATTGATGATGGTGTGGGCACTCAGCAGCGTCAATAACTAAGGCTGGGAGTGTGTGAGATGGAGGCTACAGGTGGTGGATGGAAAAAGTAAAGTTAATTAAATCTCTGGTACAGCTCCTTACAAGGGCACTGTGTCTTTTAGACAAACAAAAAACTGCTAACACTGCTCAGTGGGTGCAGGGGAACTCTTTGCCTGTGGAATTTTGCCCTGGAAGGGTTGGGGAGGGGGTCGAGACAGTGCACATGCAGGATTTATTAACCATACCTGGGCTGAAGTGCTTGGAGGCAATGGAGCTCATAAAGTTTTACAAGCATTTACACAGCACATTTACATTGTGAATAAAGAAGTGCTACAGCTGCTGGTAAGAACCTCTGCACGGAGTTACTGCCTTGTAAATAATGAGCCTTGAGAGCAAACTGTGCTCACCTTCAGTATCAGACATTCTTGTGCTCTGGCCATGATGATGAACAGTTCCTGAGAGCCACGAAGCCCAGCTCAGTGCATGCCTTTTCTTGTTTGATTGAAAAAAACCCTTTCATTTCCTTAGGAAATGATGTTGCAATCAGACAAGGGCGTTGTGTTTGTGTGTTGTTCACTTTCAAACCCTGCAATTCATTGTTTAACTCAAGCAGATTTACCAGAGGGCAGAAATCTCAGATAGGACATTCCTGAAAGTTTCATGGAAATAAGTGTCCAGGTAGAGGAGAGTCAGCCAGGGGGAAAAGTGCCATCAGCTGGCCCCTAATAACATGGAAAAATACATAATACATACTGCTAGCATAGGAAAAAAACCTATCATTACTTTTCATAATAAACTATAAACCACAAGATTTTCAAAGATAAGCTTCTGCTGGAAGTATTTGTTTAAGCAAAAGCAACAGAAAAGTGGTAGTGAAAGAGGAATGTGAGTGGGACTGGGTCATTGAGCAGCAACAGGGGTTTTACTCCTGATTCCACTCTGCAGTGGGACCCCAGCACACTGCCTGGCACCCTGGCACCACTGAATGCCACTAGGATTCTCAGCTGGAATGCATTTAGGTCCTGGCAGAAACCCAAAGTATTTGCTAACCTGGCTGTTTGAGAGCAGAGAAGCCTGGTGCACTCTGAGCATGTTCTTGCTGTGTGGCACTCACTCTGCTCTAAATGTGAGATCACCTCGTGTCCAGGGGGGCTCAGAACTGCAATGTGGGACTGCCAGAAGGGACTCATTTAAAAGGGAATGGCAATTCACAGAGTCTCAGGAAAAATAAAAAAAAGGAATGCAATGAACTCCTGATCCATGTGCTGCCCCTGCCTGGGACACCTTTGCCTTTCTTGTCTCTGGGCTCAAAGGGGCCCTCCCTTCCTTCCCATTTCATGTGGAAAGAGGAGGATTTGTGTCATGGCCAGCTGGCCTTGCACTCATTGGGATCAAAGATGTGTTTGCAGGAAGTCAGGCCAATCCTTGAGGAGGAGAGGAAGAGACCCCAGAAGCCTGGTGGTGCAGATCACAGAATCCCAGAATGGTTTGGGTTGGAAAGGACCTTAAAGCCCATCCAGTCCCATCCCCTGCACCTTCCACTATCCCAGGTTGCTCCAAGCCCCCTCCAACCTGGCCTGGAACACTTCCAGGGATGGGGCATCCACAACCAATGGGGACAGTCCACGTTTCAGCAAATAATTCAAAACCCCACAGCATCAGGCTGTGGAAACCTGGTTCTCTGTGCCTTTTCTTTGGATATTTGATGCTTTTTGGTTTGTCATTTTTGCTGACCTGCTCTGGGGCTGGGACACTTTGGAGAGGATCTGCAAATGTTATCTCTCGCATGTTGTTTATTATCTTCAAAAGGAATCTCCTTTTCAAACAGCCCCATGGAAGTTCCTGTATTTAAAAATAGTAACCCTAAAGGGCTTCAGTTTTCCTTTGGGCTTAGCTTCTTCCAGATTGCATGAGTCAAGGAAAAGCCTGAGCATATAGGGAGGAAGTGACATAGACATATTGCTCATGATGAGAGCACTCAGCAAATGGGAAACAGAAATTTGGCAGGGACAATAAGGAAGATTAAAACACATCTGGACTAGAGCTGTGCTATTCCAAGGGGTGAAATAACCAAAACAATTGGAAATCAAAATGCATTCTTAGATATTTTACATTCAAACACCAGCAAAGAGGAGAGGGAATTTGCCAAATTTCGATTAAATAGGATTTTATTATGGTGAGATTTCTGCATGGTTCAGGTAAACCAGGCAACTTCCTGGTTGCTTAAAATTAGCTTGTTTTATCTATAAAGAAACTGAAAAAATGGAGAAAGCTGCTGCGGCAAGGCAATAGAACTTTTGAGTTCATGTAGCACACGTAGAAGAAACCCACTATTAGGAAGAGCTGATGATTTTTCTCCAGTTTCAGATGGCAGAAATCTCCAGATCTAAAGGAAAATAATTGCTGACCTCTTACCTTTAAGAATGATTGATTAAAAGTGCAATTCCTAATCAAATTAAGCAAGAACTATGTTTGCCTAAGGGCTGCACTTCTCAGAATTGCTATTTAATGTGCATTATGTGCAAAATAAAGCAAAGACTGGAATTCCTACAGACACTTTTCTGGGTGACACCCTCCTTCTGTTAAAGCCAACATCAGGTTATTGACTACAGCATACTCCAAATTTCACTTTTACTTTCTTTTCCCTTCACAATTTAAGAGGTGATTGCTTTGTTTTGACTTGACTCATAACCTGAGGCATGAGTAACGCTGATGTGCAGCGATAAAACTTCCTGTTAGGGTAAATCCCAAGAAACTCCAGCAACTTTATTGTCAATTTGGACTCCTACCAATGCTACAGTGGAGGATTTTTTTCATTTTTATTTCCACAGTAAAAGTAAGAGGCCCCAGCTGAAAGATGACAGCCAGGCTGCATTTTAGAGCAGTTTGGGTCCAGAGCCAGACCTGTGTTCTGCAGCCTGAACCTTTTTCTAATTAAAATACACTTGATCTACTGTTAGAGTGTTGGAGAGCTTTTGAAGTCAGACTCTCCGTTTTCCACTTTTGCAGGGTGCTTTGAGAAAAGAAGGTTGTCTCTGCTTTGGGACACATAAATGGAGCTTGGTTAATAGATGAGAGTAAGCATAGGGTAGATGAGTTTGGAAACTTCTTATTCCACTTTGATGTGTCCATCCTAAACCCCTGAATTTTTTACAGCATTTATCACTATGGTATTTGGTGATATATCAGGTTTAAGAGTGGGCTTGCTGTCTTTTTTTCCCCCTCAAATCAGTGTGTTCTGTCTTTTTAGAGCTCTCTTCATGTGTTTCAGTGCAAATTTTGAAACATGTTCAAGAATTAGGTTTTATATGATTTTCTCAAGGCATGAAGCCTCAGAATCAGTCAGGATTATCCATCCTTTTTGTCACTTATAACCAAATTTGCCAGTATTTCTCTATAAATACCAAAGGCACATGGCCTCATCTGAAGCAAAGTTTTTTTTAAAGGGAAGATGAATTTCCATTTTTTCCCTGTAGGAATTACAGTATCTAGGACATTTTTCTTGAAATGGGTTCCTTGCCTTATTTGAAGAGAAGAGCTAAACCCCTGACTTTAACAAGCCTCACACTGTTAGCAATGTGCTTTTTAGAGCTCGCTCCAAAGCCCAGGCAGATATAACATGATATTTGATATATTCACATGAATGCAACACACAGCTGGAAACTTCAGGGTTCTCAGAGGCTGGGTGACACTCCTGAGTGTCCCTTCTTGGGAAAACAGCTGTTCTAGAAGAGCAAGAGTTGGTCTACACTTGATGTTTGAGATATTAAGCTCAGAGGATGCTCTACATCAGCCTCATTTGGGTTGAGGGCTCCCCTGGATCCCTGGAAGTGTCCAAATCCAGGCTGGATGGGGCTGGGAGCAGCCTGGGGCAGTGGAAGGTGTCCCTGCCCATGGCAGGGGTGGAGCTGGATGGGCTTTAAGGTTTCTTCCAAGCCAAACCATTCTGGGTTTCTGTGACAAACCTGCAAGTGGCAGATGTCCAACACTCTCAGTTAGTGCAGGAATTCCTCTGGCAATAACAAACATCCTTTAAGGTGCCAAAGCTGTTACCACTGGTCACAGCTCCTGCATGTAAACATAAAAATCTGCAGGGTGCAAAGCCACAGAATAATGATCATTCTTGGAGGTGTTTTCACTCAAAAAACTGTGCAGTTCAGCCTGGATAGAACAGTCCCTTATAAGAGGAAACTTTACCCAAGAGATCTGGCCATAGGTCTTGAAAACCTTGGAAATCTCTTTAGTACTGCCTGGGCCCCAAAATTCTCATTATAAACCAGATCCAGAACGTGCATCCAAGCTTTCTATCCTGTTTCCATGCCATAGTGCTTTGTTGGGACACAACTGAAATTCCTTTCAACTCAAATTCTCCTTGACTACAAGAAACGTTGCCCAGGACCCTGCCTTTAAAAGTAGACGAGGCTCTGTGCTCTGTCCCAGCAGTCAGGCCTTTGTGATCTGAGCTGCTTCCCACACCAACATCTCCTGTGGGGATGGATAACACCTTCCTCAGAGGTGACCCATGGAAGTTACAGACCTCTCTGAATCAGGGGAAGGGAGGCTTCAGCCAGGGATTCTCCACACTTTCTGGGCACAGAAAGAAGCTGTGGCTGCCCCTGGATCCCTGCAAGTGCCCAAGGCCAGGTTGGATGGAGCTTGGAGCAGCCTGGGATGGTGGAAGGTGTCCCCACCCATGGCAGGGGCTGGAACAAGGTCTTTAAGCCCTTCCAACTCAAACCATTCTGTGATTCTTTTCTATGGATCTAAGACTGAAATATTCCAGACTCTGGGTTCTGACTGTTTTGGATACCTTGGTGAGAAGTCTTGTTCTCATCCTAAGCCAGGTGGGGGCTGCACTGTAAATCTCCATTTATTTTAGGTTGGGGGAAGAGTTTCTTCCTTCAAATAATGAGCTGCTTTTACTGAAACAACCAACCAGGAATGTGCTCCTGCCAATTTAAGTTATTTTTCTTTGCACCTAAAGATTGAGTCTGGAAAAAATGGGGTTTTTTTTGATGTTTTACTTTGATCATACTGCTTCTCTGTCCAATATCTTATAAATTCCTTTTGCCTTGAAGTTTATGTGGACTTTATTTGAGACCATATTTACCCCTGAGATCAGGATTCTGCAGTTGAATGGAATTTGGAAATGGGATTAGAAAATACAGGGTAAAATGTGCAGTAAAGAGTTTTTAACTGTTGTCTATCCATCCCTGGAGCCCCTCCAGAAGTGGCCAACAATGCTGATACCACTGAAGAGGATGATGAGGAGAGAAACAAATGGAAGAGGCTGATTAATGATCCCCAGCTCATTAGAAATCTTTTAAAAGTAGGGCAACACACCAAAAATTCCTCACTCCAAGCTCCCTGGTTTGACATATTTTTTAAGTTCCTCCTAGAATGCAGATGCCTTCTGGACAAAGGCCACCTATATTTTGCCACATTTTAGATTTCTGATTCCTATTCATCAGCAAGAAGCTTCTCTAAGCTTTTTTAGGAACCTCCATGTGTGACCTTTAACTTCATCTTTCCATGACAATAAGCACTGCAAAAGTAAACGACTGGAGCACATTTGTGACAGCATTTGCAGAAACAAATCCAGCAAATCCTTCTGGGGTTCTTAGTAACCTCTCACATGCTGAATAATAATTAAGCCCTTTGAAGTGAGTAGATAATCGTTTTTGGGGGTTTTTCAATGAAATATGACTTCATGTTTTAGACATGGCAGGGAAGCCTCCGTATGCAAATCAGTACTGATGAGGTTTTGTTTTACTTTTTAATGAGGGGAGAAATGCTGACTGAAGTGCAGCCGTGTTCTACATTAAAAAGCAGCAGTATATTTGTTAGCCAAATTTAACACCTTGTAACAAGAACATCCAGTGACAGAAATATTTCTTGCAAGTGCAGCCTGGTGGGAAAATGCTGAGGTGTTCTGGCTCTCAATTTCCACGGAATTCTACTTTCTGTGGGTATGGACACTGTCAGGATGGGGTAATTGCTCCTAAAACAATTCAGGTGTGGTCCCAATGTTCATTTTACATTATTTTTATCCATTACATGATTTTTATCCCAGTCTAGGGATGGCACTGGCACCTGAACTTCTCAACAAACACAGAGGCTGAAGCCAAGTGGGACTTGGTCTCCATTCCAACAAGTGACAGGATGAGAGGGGAGGTTTAAACTCGATACTAGGGAAAATTTCTTCATGGAAAGGGTTGTCAGGCAGTGGAGCAGGCTGCCCAGAGCAGTGGTGGAGTCACCATCCCTGGAAATGTTTGAAGATGTGGATGTGGCACTCAAGGACAGGGTTTAATGGTGAGCACGGTGGTGCTGCTGGGTTGGCACTGGACTTAATGACCTCAGGGATCTTTTCCAGCCTTAAAGATTCCATGGCTTCATGATCCCTGCCTGGAAGAAACTTCTCCAGTCCATCTGGTGCTTCTCTCTGACACGAGGGGTTTTTTAACATAGTTATTCTCTTCTCTCCTATTCAGGCAGAGTCAGTTTGAGATTTTTTTTCCTTCCTCTTCTTTCTTCTCTCCTTGTTCGATGATCTTTAACCCTGAATTATTTCTATTTCTCTTCTGTTTACACTCTGTTATTCCTCAGCAGCACCAGCCCGTGCTGGGTAACCCTGAGATCTTTAATTTATGTGCCTGCTCAGTCAGTGACATTTCAGACCAGGACCGTGGATGTTGCTCCTGCGGGAAGCAGGAATCTCCCAGTCACAAATTCCAGCTCCAGAGAAGGTGGGAATCTGGGACCAGGCGCTTTCCTGCGATCCCCCGCGCCCGGTGCTTTTTCGGGATGCGACCGCCAGGTGACACCAGATCCCTGATGCTGGGGACATCCCGGCAAGTCCCGCTTCTCCCGGCCATTCCCGCACATCCCGGCCATTCCTGCATATCCCGACAATTCCCGCACATCCCGCCCATTCCTGCATATTCCGAGCATTTCAGACTTATTAAAATGAAAATTCCCCAGAAGGTGACTACAGAGACTGAACTAAACTCCAAATATTAAACTTGCTGGGAAACCCCCCCTCAAATCGTGGTCACAGAGTTCCCTACGCCAGCCCATTTGTTTTGTGGGGGTCTGTGGAAGTTCTGGCTCCTGAAAAAGTCTCCTGGTCTGAAGGATCTTTGTGAGGGATCTTTGTGAGAGGTTCTTTCGCCTTTGTGGAAAGCCTTTTGCTCTCATCCTCCTGTCACTGGTTTCCTTGGGATTTTTGTGGCACAGAATTCCTTGGGATTTTTGTGGCACAGAATTCCTTCAGATCCGCAGCCGCATGGGTTCTGCTCTTCAGGTGTTTGCATCTGCCCTGAGCTAATGCTGGTTTCCTGTTCCTCTCTCCACACACCTCCTGCTCCTGTGCCATTCCAGGTGTTTGGGGAACATCTGGGATTTTACAGGGCCTAAAGAACTGAAGGAAACTGTGTTTCCTCCTCCACAAAGCAGTAAATACTACATTGACACTCTTCTTCCACTCTTCTGCTCTCTTCACTGAGAGTACAATCTGTTCAAGGAAAAGTTAGTTGGGAACACCTGTTATGTTTTAATTCAAAGGTCTTCTTATTCACCAGTTTTATCTCAGACCCAAAAAAGAAATGTAAAATTGAAAATAGGAAAACAAAAAAAAAAAAGTCCTTGCCCAGTTTGTGGTGGTTTCTTCACTGAGTTCAGAGATCTCATCTTGTCACAAAACATAAAACTGATAACATCCACCTAAGCTTCCCCTGATCTGATGCATGGGTGTGGCCCTCAAGATAACTGCTCTGAGCATCCCATCTCTGCTTCACTGTGGACATGTCCCAAGCTGCCTTTTCCTCCCCTGGGAATGAGGGATGGTAATTTTCTTCTTCCACTGTGTGGTTTATTTAAACTATAAAAATGTCGTCTCCCACTGTGTAATTTTTACAACTGATTTTGTTTCAGTTAATATAATTCATTAATATAATGGAAAAATATTAGCTGTGATTTTTTAAAATTGATTTTTTCCTTCTGTCTATGAACGGCTGATAACATTCAGGAGAACTTTTCCAGAACTTTCAGGCAGCCTCTGCCAGAGGTTTGTAAAGTGTTTTGAGATCTGCAGGATGAACACTCAAAATGCCAAGTGAGACGACTAACAGTGGATGTTTATTACCTTGAAACAATCCACAGAGTTTCATTAGAAACAAGAATAAAGTGTTTGTACCCAGCTGATGGAAACTGGGGGCTTACAAAACATTTTAATTCCCTTCTTCCCCCCTCTGCAGCTCTCATCCTGCTTTTCCTTGACCTGTTGTTGTCAGAGTGCTGGTGAGTTGCTTATTTTCAGTGCAAATTTCATTCACACAGCCCAAAGTCTGCACTGGAAGTGAAGCTCTTTGGCTCATGTAGCCTCATTATTTTTCTCCTGGCACAAAGGGGGTTTTGCAAAGCTTAATTGAAACCAACAGGTTCCTGTCTCACCTGCACTTGTTAGAGATGCCTACCTGGTACTGAGTTTGTGTACTTGGGCTTGTACAGAAACATTGATGGCAAATTGGTTTCAAACTTGTTGTAACAGGGTCGCTGTGGCATCATAGGATTGTTTGTGCCTCAGAATTTCGCCCCTTAAGGTCCAGGTTTTATTTCACAACTCAAAATGCATCTGTTCATCTCTGCTAAGTGGCTTTTTACCACTGCACAGCCCACAGTCACTGGGAACTGCTCAAACTGGAGGCCTCAGTCAGGGCCCTAAAAGGAGAGGAAAGTGGAAATCTGTGTAAATGGGATTCTTCAGGGCAGCTCCAAATGGGGCCTTGGGTCACTCGCTTTTCTCAGGAACAGCTTTTATAGGAGATGTTTGTGGAGGGAAAATCCTGGCAAGCTTAAAAGCATTGGGAAGATGTTTTTCTTTTCAATGCACATCTGTTGTGCTAAAGACAAAACAGACTTAGAAAATAATGATGACTCTGTGGCTCCAGATTATCTCCCCTGTTTGTCCATCCCCAGAACAAAGCAGATTTGTCAAAAGCCTTGCTGAGCATCAGTTAAGTGTTGATGTGAGTACAATAGTCTGAAGAGTGCTTGGAGAAATCCCATCACAACTCAGGGAAACTGTGAGCCAGAGGCAGAGCATCCCCAGCAGCCTGGAGTTCACCCTGCTAGAGGGGAGCTCCAAATCCTTAGGGGGAACTGTAAATGCTCCTGGAATGCAATTTCTGCAGCTTTGGTTTGTCATCTCTGAGCACGTGGGCTCTGCTTGATTGGCAATTGTCCTGGGTTGTAAAATATGTGTGTGTTCTATCCCCATCTGTCAGAGCTGGGGCAGTTCTCTGCTGTTCATGGGGCAGTTTTTTCTTTATCTCTCCCACAGCCAATCCTCCCTCCAGGAGATCTCTGCTGTCCATGGCCACTGAGTGTCCCTGCAGGGCTGAGAAAATTCCAGCATCCCATGGGGAGATGCTCTGCCCAGGGGAGGAGCCAAGCATTCCTACCTGGATACAATCTGAGCCTGGGACAGCACAGCAGCCTTTGCCCACTGCATTCCCAGAGGAGCAGCTTTCTCCTGCCCTGCATTCCCAGAGGGAGAGCAGGCCCATCTCCAGCAGCCCTGGAGCTGCAGAGGAAAACTGCAGCCTTGTGCAGGATCCCTGCTCCAGCAGAAGCACAGCTGGCACTGCAGGAGGGCTGAGCCCCCATGGGATGGGGCTGTGCCACCACCCTGACCCACAGGGCTCAGCTCCTAAACTGACTCTGGCAGTGGTTTGTTTTGTTTGTACTATTGCATTTGTATTTTTAGTTTTCCTAATAATGAACTGCTATTCCTATTCCCATATCTTTGCCCGAGAGCCCCTTAATTTCCAAAATTATGATTCGGAGGGAGGGGGTTTACATTTTCCATTTCAGGGGTGGCTCCTGCCTTCCTTAGCAGACACCTGGCTTTTCAAACCAAGACCGCAATGAAAATCGAGTCAGTTGTGGCACAAGGACTGTGCTGGACAAGGTCAAAGCATTTTAAGGCAGCAATTTCTTTCCTTGGTAGCATGAGGCAGAAATGTTTCACCAGCAAAGTGGAGGTCAGGATGATTCAGGGTCAGACTTAAAAGTGCCAGCCTTGAAAGAGTGATAAACACAGAATTTTCCACTGTTCAACTGGTTTTACAGCTGATTACTCCACAGCGAGCACAGGTAGTCAGTAATCATAAAAAGCCCTGCTGCTTTTACACCTGAGGGGAGGAGAACATGGTGAAAGTTTCTTTGAATACCCATTTTTTTCTGGCATGTTGTAAACATGTCAGAAAAGCTCTTTGCAGGGTGAGATTTCCCCTCTGGGCTCCATGAGTTGAAAACTGGCTGGACCAGGTAGTGACAGCCTTCTTAGGGCTTCAGCACAAGTTGGGCACAGTCCCTTCTTCTGGAAGATAAGGTTGTGAGCATTCTGTTTGTTAGAAGCAGGAGATTCACTGAGTGAGAATAATTCATGTTTCCTAAGCATGCCACATTTCTTTAATGTGCCTTTTCTACAGGCAAAATGTGGCTGTGTCCTGTCCATCATCTGTCCAAGAAATGGGAAAATGAGTGACAGAAACTATTTGTTAAAAGTGGTTTAAATTGTTCCACAAATGCTACAGGAAAGAAACATTCTTTATGTAGTTACACTGTGATCTGTACTTAAAGTGAAATATACTGGGGGAAAAAAACCTGGTCAATGGGGTGTGTTAAAGGGCTTTTATTTGCATGGATGATTCACTTTGCCAGCTCTGATTTATAAATCTGTGGATTCTGACTAAATATCCATTTGAACAGCATCTTCCCCTCATAACTACATTCTAGAGCTGGAGTTTGCTCAGCAAAGCTGTCACCCCCCCAGCTCCAAAGATCAGATCTTTCTCAGCATCCTGATCTGTCTGGGGCTTAATGGTAAGAAATTTATTTTACATATCTAGGCATAATAAAACAAAATTGCTGCAGAAGGGAACAGGTGGAAACATTCATGTTCTCTGATGTTTGGACTTGTATATCACAACAGCTAGTGATTTCTAGAGACTGATGGTTTATTATTAGTTTATTTCTCATAATTAGGCTGTCTGTGTGCTCACACGGACTTTGTGAGTCACATCTCAGCTCATTATCTTGGGAAACAGACCTATTATTTTTGAAAGCCATCCAGTCAATAAATTAGCTTGGAAGAAATGATAGTCCAAAACACCTTTTCAATAGATTGCTGTCATGCTTGGTTCCTATCAAAGAGAAGGCTGGATTTTTTGTCATGACATATGGATTAACTGAGCCTTTCCTGCTGTGAGAAAACAAAAGGCAATTGGTGATGCATGGAGCAAAAAAGATCTTAAAACAGAGACATCAACAAAGAAACACGACAGCATGAAAAGACAGAGTACAGTCTGCTGTCCACATTTACAAAGTCATCCTGCCTGCAGCTCCAGCACTCAGCTTTTGCCTGGTTTTGCCTCAAACTGAGTGACAGTGTTCCTTCTCTCCAGCATCTCAAACCCTGCACCCCAGGCAGGAGGGGGGAGATGTTAACCAGGGTTTTTTTGGCCTTGATGGTGCTTTCATGCTTGCTGTCGAGCCACAAGAAGCTCACCCAGACTCAACAAGGAATTATTCTCCAGACACAGCTCCCTTCTCTGCCCTGGCTTCCATTTGCTCTTCCACACTGCTGGGGTCATATGGAAATTTCAGTGTGATACACCAGAACAAGCTGACTGCTGTATTTCCCCCTCATTATTTATGCATGAATATGGCTTTTACCTGATATAATTTTTTTCCTGGTGTTTTATGCAGTACTGATGTATTTAAATAGCTCATTACATAATGTTTAATGTGACTTTGTAATTGCCAATTACATCTTGATGCTGGATGTAGATATAATACAGAGATTTAACACAGCTGGTTCTCATCTGGTGTGAGACAAAGGCTCTGTGCTGGATCAGCTCACATCCTCAGCAGATCATAAAATCACAGAATATCCTGAGTTGGAAGGGACTCACAAGGATCATCCAGTCCAGCTCCTGGCCCTGCACAAAGATCCCAACGATCCCACCCTGGGCATCCCTGGGAGTGTTTTCCAAACTTTCCTGGAGCTCCCAGGGGCTGTGCCCATTCCCTGGGCAGTCCCAGCACCCCCTGGGGGAAGAAACTTTTCCTAATACCCAACCTAAACCTGTCCTGGGGCTCAGGGGTTGTTGCACTGTGGGGGAGGAAAGCCCTTGTCTGACAGAAGTGACATGGCCGTGGGGATTTTCTTCCTGAGTGCAGCTTCAGGAATTTTGTACTTCCTGATGTGACATTTAAAATTGAATCCAGTGAACCTTGATCATTACCTCGTGTTCTTGCTCAGGTGAATTGATATTTCGGCTTTTACCCCTTAAGGATCTGAGCACTTTTGTTTCAGTGTCTTTAGTAATAAATGCTTAGTATTTTCTTGGTTTTCAGAGAGGCAGATATTTTATCTACTATCTCTTTAAAAGTGTGTCACTTCTCTGAAATTCGGGCTATTTGTGTGAAAAATTATTCATCTATTGTGCAGTTACTGTCATTTTGACTATTGCTTTTAAGTGTGATTGATTCTTAAAGAACAGCTAATAGAGCTCTTTGCCCACTATCCTCTTGTCATTGCTGGAGATAGAAAGAACCCTTTCACTGAGAGAACTATTGATTTTATTACACCTTGCACAGGCTGCCATCAAAACAGAACCCGGGAGCTTGATCCCCTTCCCTTTCCAATCCCTGTTTTACATTGGTAATTCCTCCAGCTCGTCTCTGTGAGAAATGAGAGAGGCTCACACAACCCCTGCAGATGGAAGGCTTGGAGCTGCCATCCCTTAAAACACTGTCCCTTAGCATCAGTCAGCAGAAAAGCACAAGGACTGTGGGGCTTGCACAGAAACCCTGAGAAGGTAGAAGGAAATGGCCACATCTCTACTTTACCCACTGAGCCTTTAATTATTGATGAGCTCTACCTGCTTACATAACTCCCATAATGTAAACAGACCTGCACATCACACAGATTAATGGATTTGTCCTTAGGCCACCTTGGCGAGGCAGGGAGAACTTAAAAGGAAATTTGAAATTAAAGCACAACCCGCAATGTCTTAAGACATGGAGGTGAAATGCAAGTGCTTTAATCCTGGCAGAGCAGTGAGAACTGCCAGCCCAAAGCTCACAATGGCCATGATTTTGATGGTGATGTTTCCCTGATGCTTTTAACAATCTGTTCCAGCCTGTGTTCAGAGCTGCCTCTGTCAGAGCAGGGCTTTGCCTGCCCCTTGCTGACACCCCTCTGTGCTGCCTGAGATAACCTCTCCAGAAGTCATGGAGCCAGGATTTATCCCCAACGGGAATTATGCTGGAAGACACAGGTCTCTGTTCTTGACCAACAGTTCAAAAGAAAAAAAAAGTCCCTCAGTGTTTCCTGTGCTTCTGCCAGTCTTCACCTTTGGAGACACCTGACAAAGGGGAAATTGGGACAAGAAATTGTGAATTTCTGGAAAAATGCTGAGAGGAAGAGGAAGCCGGGACAGGGGTGGAGGTGGGTGGAGGTGCTCAGAGCAGGAGCAGAAGAAGGCACTGAGCTGAAAAAGAGGTAACTTGGCCTTGATCCCTCATCCAAAGATTGCTGAATTATCAGTGATCACTCAACATAAAGATCAGGGTAATCCCAGACTGCAGAGTCCAAACAGACAGGAATTTGTGAGAGGAAAGTGAGAAACAGAGGAAAGTGAAATTTAGGACAGATCTTTGTCCCTTATGTTTTCCTATGGGATAATTTACATGGCTTCCTTGTGTGATGCTGTGGATCCATTTCTCCTCCAAGTTTAGATACTGCAGCTCTGCTTTAGGGGCTAAACAGCCTGAAGTTATCTTTTTTTTTTTTACAACTTCACAACTCTTCTCATGACTCATTTCAGGTCACCTGTGAGCTTTGGGTGCAAGGAAACAAACCCAATTTCCATAAACGTTTAATTCTTAAGCTATCAGATTCTGGTTCCCATGCTGCATTTGCTGACCTTTCAGTAAGTAAACCAAGCCTTAAGAAGGACAGAATGGTTTATCAGTGAATAATGTATATCTGAACAATATCACTGCTGTGCTCAGCACTTAGACAAAATACAAAAAACACCTTAAGTTTAAAGATTTTGGCTGCAACAACCAAAACACATCCCAAACAGTTGGGAAGCAAATCCCATTTTCACTGAATATAATGTACACAAAGAGAAACTGCTTTCAAACTGGGTCTGAGCACATGGATGCAATTCCTAATGGCAGGAGCAGTGTCCTGCTGCTGCTCAACACACAGAGAGTGAAGTGACAGGGGAGGAGCTCAGCTGCAGAGGCATCTCCCTTTGCCCACAGGGCATGCCCTTTATCCATAGCATGCCCACACCAAGCTCTGCCTGTCAATTTTATATTGCTCTAACCCAAATTATCAGCTATAACACTAATTGATGTTAAATGAGTGTTGTCTACCATACCAGCTTTATGAAATTAAATGTTTCTGTCGAATTTTCCTCTCATGAGTTCAGTACCAAAGTGCTATTGCACAAAATGTTCTGCAGTTGTTTAGATCCACAAAATCAACTTTCTAATTGCTGATCAATCCACAGCCATTTTTCCTGCATGCATCATTGCTGGGGATAAAGAAAATTTAGGAGGCAACTTGCTGCTGTGATACAGATGTGATAGAAGCCTCTGACAGCCCTGCAGTGATAACCTTGAGCAGTAAAAATGTGGCTCAAAAAGGAGCTGCTGCTACACTGAAAAGAAAGTTGGCACGTATTATTTTCTAATTCTAACCAAATTATAGAAACTGATAATTTCCCAATGTCAGGAACACTGCAAACAAGCTCAGCCAGCAGGTTTGGACTGCCTTGGCACCTCTGCTGTAGCCACCCTTGCTATCATGATATGGGTCCATGCAAATTTGACTTTGCACATAGCAATTTGCCTCTGGGTGTTCTTCTGTGATCTAAAAGACAAACACATTTCTCTGCTTAGAGAAGACATCATGGCATGCTGTAATGTTAGGGTTGGTTGTCTATTTTTTGGTTATTATTTAGATTTGCACAAGGCTGAGCATCCCCAAGCATGGTGCAGGATTCTCTTGCACCCCAGACACAAACCAAAATGATTATTCCCATTTCAAGGAGCAAAAGGTTTAATTGTTAATTCAGGTAGTCACTGACAGTTAGTTAAATTGGCCTCCTCCAAAGCTATTTCCTGCAGGTACTTGAGGCATAGCCTGTTTTGAGCACAGGAGTTATCAGAAGAAGATCAGTGCTGTTCTGGTACCTGAGGCTGCAGCACACTTTGGTTTTGGTGATAGGATTCCAAATTAAACAGCTGAAACCCAGCAAGGAGCGAGGGCTTGAGAGGCACTGCCTGGTGACCAAACCCAGTTCCCTGTTATCACACAAAAACATATTTTAGAATTCTTTTAATGAATTTACAAATTTCCTCTATGCTACTTAATTTTGCTGCTGTTGCTTGCACTAGGCTATCCCAGACATTCACCTGTGTGGCTGCTTTGGGCTGGCTTGTTCTGGTGCCAGTCTCCCTGGGATCCCTGAAATTCATCCTCTCCCACCCCCCTTCTACAGTGAGCTTTAAGAGAGCACTCACGGAGCAATCCCCTTCTCCTCTCTCATCTTCATCCTGCTGATGCCTCAGGTTTTGGCTTTTCTATGTTTCAGACTCTGAGCTGCTTTAGTGTGCAGTTCTGAGCTTCACATCAGGGCATGGTGAGCTCTGTGCACAGAGCAGGGAGACAAAACAATTCCTGCTCCAGCTGGGCACCAAGGACAAATGATCCCAATCTCAGCCCAGGAGCACAAAGCCCGTGGGCTGCAGAGAGAAAAACAAGCAGGGTGGGACTGCAGGGGCTGCAGTGGGATTGGACACTGAACTGCAATGTGCACATGGAGCAGAGCTGAGCCCAGGGAGAGACCCCGGCAGCGCTCGTGCATTTTGGGGCCATTTGGGTTCATCCTGGGGGCAGCCCTGGCTGGGCTCTGGTGCTGCCCAAGGGGGATCCATGGAGGAGATCCTTTGAATCAATCCCTGCTTTATTCTGGAACTCTGGCCAGCCTCTGCTCTAGGGCAGCCTGCACAAGGCATCACTGCTAGTTTAAACAACCCTCAGTTTTGCTCTAAACAGATCAAACTCCTTCTCTTTTCCTGCTGTTGGGTTCATCCTAACAGTCCTGTTCCATGTCTGCATCGTGTTAAATTCTCTTCTCCAGCTCCTGAATAGTCAAAATTGGATGAGGTAGCTCAGAATACCCCCAGCAGAAGTTATTCTTAGTCCCCAAGTGTGTCATCCAGCTTTTCATGGCTTTAGATTCCATCCATGCTGTCCACAGACTTCAGCCTCAAAGTAATCTTGTTTTATCCAGCAGGAGGTTCTCATCCTCATCAGGCTTTTCCACAGCAAACTCCACAAGGCTGGGCCTATCTCTTGTGCCTGCAGCAAAGGAATTGCTATTTTTTCCTTGAGACTCATCCCTAAAAGTTCTTTAATGAGCTTCCCATAACTGAACAATTCCTCCTTTGACACAACTCACCATTTTATCCTCCTTAGCTTTTCCTGCACAGAGAACTGCTCAAGGTTAAACAAGGAATTTTTCATATCTAAGAAATGGTTTGCTGAAGTCTGTATAGATCAGAGTTTGCATCTAAAATGTCAATAATAGAAGAAAAATGTTGAGTTAATTTGGCAAGGTTTAGCTTCATAAACTTTTCAGAACTTTACAGCATTTATATTAATCTTTAATTATAGTAAACTTCAGAAATATTTTTTGATTTTTGCACAAATTAGGAGGTCAAGTCTAAAAACCCTGTAACTGCTGACATTGCCTTTTCCCCCTGTGTATCTAGGTGCTTAATTTATTGTTGTCTTGATACTGGAATTAATAAAACATGCTCAGTTTGCAGTACTCAGCCCAGGCAATGCTGATTTTCTTGGAGGGCAGGCTGCTTTTTGGACTGCTGTATTTCTTTTTGTGTAGTTTTTATAGCAATGTGGGTTTCTCAGACACTTCCTGTGTCAACCTTTGTAGGAACTGGATTTCTCCACGAGTTAATCCCAGAATTATGAGTTGGGGATTCCATCCCAACACCATTAATTGTTGCTGGATGTGGCCACGGTGCTGTGGATACAGAGCCACGCAGGGATGTGTGAAATATTTAATTGCCACTTGCTTGCTGCAGCCCTCGCTGCTTCCTGGAGCATGGGCAGCACAATTCCCACATGAACCATGATTTTATTTGCATTTAGCAACAAATACTGCTGATGCTAATATCTGCTTCCCTGAAGAATTTTAAGAGAAAGCTTATTAAACCATTTTCGGTTCATCAGCTCCCTGTGGACAGCAGTGTTTAAATCCTGCTGTAGAATATGTAAATATCCACCTCTGTGTGCATGGCAGTATGGGGTTAACTCTGTGGATTAAAAGAGCTGTTCCAGGGCATGTAGAATTCCTTGAGAATAAAGGAAATTAAATACCTCTTCACATATCAGAGTTATTACAGCAACAAGAATAGTCTATACCTCTTAGATATCCAGGATGAGGAGAACAGGGTCTGTGTACAGCTAACTTTTTAAAATTTCATTTATTCTTTTAGAAGAATTTCGTCCTTAGCATCTGAATATTTCTTTTTCTTTTAAACCATGAACCCTGATGAGTACTTTTAGAATATATGTTTTAGCATGGGGCATTCCAGAGAGGCTGTGGCTGCCCCATCCCTGGAAATGCTCAAGGCCAGGTTGGATGGGGCTTGGAGCAGCCTGGGATAGTGGAAGGTGTGGAACTGGATGATCTTTAAAGTCCCTTCCAACCTAAACTATTCTGAGATCCCCTTTTCTCATCTCCTTGATCTCAGACTAAAGTCAAACTGAGTGGTGGTGTTAAAACTGAACTTGACCCATTTTGGTTAGAAATGAATCTGGATAAATTTGGGGCGTTGCAGGTCACACATGAGGAGCAGATCCAGCAGGAAGGAAAATAATATATTTTTCTATAAAATATAACAAAGTCATCTTAATATTAAAACATCTGTTTAGCTCTAAAACCATCTGAAAATCTGGGTCAGGTCTTGCAGTTGCTACTCACTCCAAATACTCACACTGCAGTCTGTGAATGTCAGTGGGGGGAAAACAAAATACAAAATCTTAGATTTCTTTTTTCCTTCGATTTCAGTATCACCATTCCTATGGAATTCTCCTGGTTTCTGTTAATAGTTGAGAAATAGATTTATAGTAGGTGAACTGACAGGAGGAAAAGGCACAGACAAATGCTCCTTTATGCTACAGATAAAGCACCTTTCAAAGGCAATAAAAACATCAAGAATAGGGAAAAAAAATCTCCTTTTTCATTTCATCCTTCCCTCCAAGCCACTACATTAATTAGCTCTCTGACTGATTACTCAGTCAAGGACTTAAAAGATCAATGGTGACAGTAGCCAGGCAGGTAATTTGGAGGAAAACCCAGGAAAGTAATGCTCTAATGTCTTTGGGAGAATGAAGCGTGGTCTAGTTGTGTCAGCAGAGCAGACAGAGGGGGAAGTTACACCCAGGAACACACGACTGAGTTTCAGTTCTGTGACAAACCACCTGGAAGTGCATTCCTGGGACTTCATTAGCTCCTAATTGGAAGCAAACAAACAAAGCATTTATTCCTTTGAATTTCAGTATTTTAAGTCCCAGTGATGTGCTCAGCACTGTGTTAGACAGAGGGGGAAGCTCAGGCAGCTCACATCTGAGTTCCACCAGCAATCCCAAAGGGATGGGCAAACCCTGAGGAGAATCCCACTTCTGAGCCCTCTTTCACTTTGATTTATTTTGTGACTGCTTTTTCAGTGATGTAGATGAGAGTTACCAGCTTGAACATCTGAAACCCAAATTTTGAGGGGGCTGCCTACCCCGGAGGATAAATTAGAGTGATTGAAGTATCAGTGCTGGTTGAGGCTGGAGTTTAACAGGCTGAGGTTGCTGGAGTGTTGTTAGTGCCTGCTTTGTGTGATTGACTCCATCCCTTTAGTGTTGCCCTGGCACTCACTGAGCTGTGCTGTGAACCAGCTGAAAGATTCATCAGGGGCAGCAAACCGCTTTTATCACATATTTTAATGGTGGGGTGTTTTTATTTATTTATTTTTTTTTTTTTTTTTTTTTGTGTGTGTGTTTTGTTTTTTTTTTTTTCCATTTATTTGTTTCCATTTTCTTAGAGGATAGCTGTCTGAAATTTCCTGTCCTCTGGATGGATCAGGAATATTTGATAATCAGATTGGCCAAGTCTCCAAGGGCTCTCAGTGTCTCCTGACTTGATGAGCCTTTAGACACTCCTAGCATGAATATCCCAGATTTGGTTTCTCTGAATGCACGAGCATGAAGGTCCTCTGCTAAATTTTTGAATGAGTTGCTTGCTCAGCTCCTTGCAGGTTTTTCAGATGGGTATCAGTGTGGCCAAAAGAAGATCACTTTGAAAAAAAATTGTTAAAAACCAAATAAAATAGTTCCTCCTATAAAATATTTAGCAATACAATGCTCTGCCAAAAAAATTGATTGCTCTAAACTTTCTAAACCCTAATTCTTTGTGTTGAGATGAAGCTGGAATAGCTGCATTAAATTTAGAGTTACATTTGGCTCTCACCTGTGTAGGTCAGAGAAGATGTGACTTGCCCCCTAATGTGTGATTTTAATTTGAATGTTCACAAGCACACCAGATTAGCCACTCATTGGAGTGTCGTCATCCCAAATCCAGAAACAGATGAAAGTACTCCCAGTTGCTATTGCCTGCCAACATAAAACTTATTTTAGGATTATATTGTCAAGAGCCTGTTCTTACCAGAGTTTTGGTCAACTAATGCTAAAGAGAAAAGCTCAGGAATGAGATCAGTGGTCTTTACAGAAGTAATTGTGGATGTGGGTAACATTTTATTTTCCCAATCAGATGTAATAGGTCCCTGCAGAAATATCCTCCTGACTCGAATATCAATGGACTTCTGCTAATTGTGTCAAAAGGAAATACTTTGTTTGAACACTTTTGCTGTTTGGAGAGGCTGGGTGGGGTGAGGGGACACCTTATTGAGGGGAGGCTGCAGTGAGGGGGAGTCAGGCATGTCCCAGTGACAGGACAAGAGGAAAAGGTCCTAAGTTCTGCCAGGGGAGGTTCACAGTTGATATTAGGGAAAATTTCTTCATGGAAAGGGTTGTAAGCGTTGGAACAAACCTCCCAGGGCAGTGGTGGGGTCATTGTCCCTGAAGTGTTCCGAAAGCCTGGAGATGTGGCATTGAGCACATGGTTCAGTGGTGAATGCAGTGGTGCCTGACAGTGGATTTTGGTGGTCCTGGAAGTCTTTTCCAACCTTAACAACTCTGTGATTCTCTGATTGTACTGCTCTGAGGTTCAATGGTTCAGACCTTTTCCATTTTCCCTCCCTTCCAACCCCTCTTGCCCTGTCCTCCTAAGGAACACAAATTAAATCCCAAACTCCTGTGACACTGGGAGAGTGGTGCAGCTGGTGACTCGAGTTGGCAGGGAGGAGGTAGCAGAAAATTCCCCCAGCATGCAAACCTTCTGAACAAACACCCTCACCATGCCCGGGGCTGGCACTGCCCACGAGCGGTGTCCCTGTCCCCAGTGCCCAGCAGACTGCTCAGACACAGAATCTGTCCTTGCTCTTGGAGCCTGGGGATGGCTCTGCTGCTCCCAAGGAAAGGGAGAGAGGGTCAGAGGGCAGGAGTGCTCGGAAGGACAGAAATGAAGCAGGAATTTCAATCCAAAGCTAATGGATGGGGTTCGGAGGCTGCTATTAGCAGAAATTATCACTCTGTTAATGTACTCCAGGCAGCATTTTTTACAGTTGAATATGGTGTTATTTTCCTAGTTATCCATTCCCTGACAAGTGGTTATAATCAAAGCTGTCTGTGAGCACTATTATCAGAAACTTACTATTATGTGCTGGAGGAAAAAATATCACAGGACTCTGCAGTGCCAGAAGCTATTGTAGGTTTTAAAGATCTACTGCAACACCAAGTATTTATTTATGTACTGCTTTTACCTCCTGTGGAAGAAAATAATTTTAACTTAATTTTCTTGTCTCCCCCAACTAGTTTAGAAAATGCACCTCCCAAAATAAGTCCATAATTATGATTAACAACACGGGCTAGGTCCTCAGTTGCTGTAAATTAGCATTCCCCAATTCCTTGTAGTGGAGCAAAGCCAGTTCCTTGCAACAGAGAAAGCTTCCCATGCCCTTGGCATGCTGCTTTACATCTTAAAGGGTATTAACAAACCTTCTTTAATGTAGCATTGTACAGAATTTGCTCTGGCCAGAACAAACTTTAAAAAAAAAAAAAAGGATAATCTGGCATCATGGTTTTAAAAGTCTTTAAAATTATCTCGTAAACAAAATGAATTACTTCAATATATTCTGTTGATGAATTAAATCAACGAAACTGCTACTGCTCTGTCATGTGATCTGGCTTCAGAGAACAACTTTATTTTCTTCTTAATTTTCAGGTTGGCCATATCCTTAATAACATTACTGTAATTCTGGCACAGCTCTGTGGAGGAAGGAGCTCCAGTGAGACAGCACAGAAAGGAAGTAATTAACAAAAAATGTTTATATCTCTATAGTTGACTACAAAACATGAAGAAAAAAATCCCCTACCATAGGGATTTTGAGGTTTAAGGATATGAATAGGCAATGAAAAATTCTGCACTTTTCATTTAATAAATCCTCAATAATGATCAGATTAATATGAGCAGCTGAGTAATCGTTTCTGAAAACATTCTCTGTTTTAGGCTGCTCTGCCATGCTCTCCAGTTGGTGCTGATGAAAATGATGGTCCAAGGCTGAGATTAGTGAAGAAAAAAATCCAGAATTCCTGAGGATACCCTGACAGACACGTTAAATCTGAAACAGGTACTACCCCTGCAAGTTGTTCTTCCCAGATCTCCCCTCCTCAGCTTCCCCTCTTTTTCATCTTACACCTGGGAATTGAACTAACAGAGTCCAAAAAGGGTTTTGGAACAATCCTAAATCAGGGATACTGTGAAGACAAATGGTAAATGTCTGTTACCCCAGCTGCTAAGTTAATTACTGTAATGGGAAACATCTTGACAGAAGCATTGCATATGGTTATTAGCAATTAACCCACCACTCCAAAAATCACAATTCTGCTAATAACAGAACAGAGCTCAGCCTTCCTAATTACAATCTCTGCACGAAAATTTCTTTATATCAGATTGGACTGTTAAATCCTGTAACTAGCTACAATTTAAAAAGACTGGCAATGGAGATGCTGAGAATTAGGCAGAAAAATGAAAATAGAACAGGATGGCTTGACACTGACTCAAAGTTTTGGGCAACACTCGTTCATGCTTGGGGATACACAACAACTGTCACAGCCTGTTTGTAGGAAATTACACATCAAAATTAAAATGCTAATGAAGGGGAAAATATGCTTTAATTGGGATGGAACATTGTGAGAGATGGCAAATCTTTTACAGAATTCCTGATCTGGACAGTGTTGTAAATAATGTGCTGAATTTGGATTGCACTGGAATCTGACAGAACAATTTTCTGATCAACAGGAGAGGAGAATAATGCAATTTCCATCCCTTAGAAAGTCCTTCAGTACTATATGGAGGGCACAAGCTGTTTTTTTCCCCTAACCACTTGTACTGTAGGCAATTGCATCCATTATAACTGCACAAAGCCACCAAGGGGAATTGGCACTTTACCTCCTCAGCTCAAAAGCTGGTTTAGCTGAGCAAGGTGCAATTTAATTTCCTCCTTTTCCCAGTCAGGAAGGGAGCTCTGGACAGCATGTCCAGTGACTGCTTTGGTAGTGGCCAGGGTGCTGTTTGTAGATGCTGAGGTCAAAGATGCAGAACTTAGAGCAAATAAATTTCAGGACAGCAGGAAGGTGCCTGGTTGGTCATAGCAAGGATGTGGAATGTAAAGAAGTCACTAATGCTGCTCCCAGTGCCCTTTTCACCAGAGCCCAGTGTAAGAACTGGAATAAATGAGTCAGCTTCTACCTCTGTGTCAGGTCTGAAGGTTCAACTGAGTGGGATCCCAGCAGATCAATTCTCTCAGGAGGCTTTGAAACTCCTTCCACCAATGCTGCAACTCTACCCATGGGAATCATCCCATTAAAGTCAACAGCTCTGCAGGATATTCTCAAATAAAACACAGCAGAGGAGAAAACATTGGATTTGTAAGAAGAACACATTGCACTGACTGGGCTGGCTTTGGAGTTCAGGACAATGTCAAGGTCACAGCAGATAAAGCCTCCTGCCCAGAAAGCAGGGATGTTTTACTCCAGAGTTTGGCTGCAGCTGCATTGTGCTGTGTGGCCCCCAGGCAAAGGTCTCATCTACTAAAAGTGGCCTCTGCATCTCAGTACCTCCCAGTCTGCATGTTGCTGGTCCATTATTCTTAACAACTGGGTATAATAAATGTTGTGTATAATTTGTAATGATCACATACAGCTTTGAGGAACAGCATTGAATAGTTTAAGTTCCTTAAGATGGAAAAGATTAAAATATTTTTTAAGACTAATTTACCTCTCCTGGAAAAATCCCCAAGAACTGAGGAATGAGATCTTTTGCTATTTTGCCATGATGTGATCCTGAAAATAATCCAGGTTGGGTTGACATCACAGGACATAATGAACACTCAGCCTTGACATAATGAACATCTATTATTTTATGAAGAAAGATTTTCTGGGGTTTAAGAAATAAAATTATTAAAAACTATGTGCTCTGCAGGAGGTAATGAGATCAGCTCAACACAAGGTCCTGTGGAGTTAAAACTACTCCAGACACAAGAAAGACACAGCCATTCATTGGAAATTTCAGGGTACAATTATTCTGCTCTAAGGCCAGATAACAGCTGTGTGCTTTCTTCCCCATGAAAAAGAAATCAGTTGATAAAATCTCCAAGGGATCATGTCCATGCAAGCTTCAAAGCAATGAACAATATAAAACCAGTTTTCTTGTTATGAATGGTAAATGTTTACCTACTTCACAAAGGCCCTGGAAAATAAAAACCATACAGGAAACCACTTGTAAAGTGTGTGGAAAATGAGAAGTGGGTGTATCATGTTACAGGGCTGACAAATGAATGCTCTGTGAAACAGAGGCTGGCTCCTGGCTGGTGAGGGTGCTGGTGCACCCACCCAGCTGTGTCTGTCACAAACTTGTGCAGGAGCTCCCTTAGAGCAAGTGGACACCAGGCCATTCCATCGGAGTGGAAAGGAATCATGGATTTTAGCTCTGGCTGGCTCAGGGCCCATCTGCTGTTCACAGCCCAGTGCCTGGTTAGTCACAGCTCTCTGGAGAGGGGGAAACCGTGCTGTAATGCACCCGGAGACCTGCATTAGATCATAAAACGCTTAAGGTGTGTTTTTCTCGATTTTTTATTTGCTACTATGCACAGTTCCCCTTCCAGGTCAGTTGGTCTCCCTTCTCTCAGCAGTAAAGGGGAAAGAGTTGTGTTTTGACAGCAGTAAAGGTCTGGAGAGATCATAAAGATGAGAGGATGGTAGGCAGCCCTGGGACTGAAAAACCACTCCTGAGTTCCCAGTTTTATGCTCTTGCTGTCACTAACTCTCAGCAGTAGCGCTGTTATCCCTCCCTCAAGATGTTAAACGCGTTTATTTTCACGATTACCTCTCGGAAGCGCTCAGCTACGGTTGCACTGGGCATCCTGTACAGAACAAAGAAGGACTAGAGGAAATAAAGGGCAGCCAAGATCCGCGTCTGTCAGCGCAGCAGAACGCTCTCGGCATCCCGGGGAGCTGCACATCCCTGCGTACGGACACGCGGAACAGCCCCTCCTGTCTGCTCCCGGAGCGGGGGATGCGGAGCAGGGGGAGCTCCCTTTGCAGGAGGAGGAGCAGAGCAGTGTTCCCGCGGGGAGCTCCCGGGACACGGCACCGCACGGAGCTCCGAGCCGCGGGGCGGGCACCGCACACAGCTCCGAGCTGCGAAGCGGGCACCGCACGGAGCTCCGAGCTCCGCGCTCCGCGCTGCGGGACAGGCACCGCACACAGCTCCGTGCCGCGGGGCGGGCACCGCACACAGCTCCGAGCTCCGAGCTCCGCGCTGCGGGGCGGGCACCGCACACAGCTCCGAGCTCCGCGCCGCGGGGCGGGCACCGCACACAGCTCCGAGCTCCGAGCTCCGCGCTGCGGGGCGGGCACCGCACACAGCTCCGAGCTCCGCGCCGCGGGGCGGGCACCGCACACAGCTCCGAGCTCCGCACTCCGCGCTGCGGGGCGGGCACCGCACACAGCTCCGAGCTCCGCGCCGCGGGGCGGGCACCGCACACAGCTCCGAGCTCCGCACTCCGCGCTGCGGGGCGGGGCGGGCCCGGCGGGGCGGGGATGGGGCCGGGCCGGGGCCGCTCCGCCCGTGGCGCGGCTGTGCCGCTGCTTTAAATGATTTGGGGGCCGGGGCTGCTGCTCCTGCTCCTGCTGCTGCTGCTGAGGTGTGGGTGCTGCTGCAGCCGGCGCTCCATCCTCCCTCCCCGGCAGCGCCATGCGAGCCGGGCCGGCGCTGCTGGCCGTGCTGCTGGGCTGCGCTCTGGCCGCGGAGCCGCGGCTGCAGCGGGGCATGTGAGTGCGGGGCTCGGCCGGGACACGCTGCCTGCGGCCCTGCGGGGAGGGTCCGGCTCCCCTCGGCTCCCCGGGGCGGCGGGGAAAGTTTGCGGGGGTGCGCCGTAACTCCGCGCATCCCCAGCGCCCGGCCCGGCCGGCGGAGTTCTCCGGGCAGGGAGGGCTGGGCTGGGCTTTGCCGCGGGAGGTGAGAGCTCCGGGGCTGCTTCTGTCTTCGCTATCAACCTGGGGAGAGCAGCCGGACGAAGATCGGGGTGCCAGCTGGGGATCCGTGCGGGAAGGGCAGGGAGCGGGGAGCATCCTTCCATCCTTCCATCCATCCATCCTTCCATCCTTCCATCCATCCATCCTTCCATCCTTCCATCCATCCTTCCATCCATCCTTCCATCCATCCTTCCATCCATCCTTCCATCCATCCATCCTTCCATCCACCCATCCGTCCTCCCGCGGCCGGGAGCGCACAAAGAGCTGGGGCCGCACGTGTGCGGCTGCCGCGGCGCCGGGCAACTTTCTCCGAGGGGTTCTGCACGGCACGAGCAACAAATGCCCTTTGTTTTATCCAAAGGTAGTTCTCTGTCGGGTCCTAGAAGAGAGTAGCTGGCCGCATGCACGAAATCTGCGGTTAAAGTTTTTGCGTGTTGAAATTGAATGTTGATGGAAACTGTTTCCTGTGTACCTTTACTTTTCCTTGTGTATCTTTCTCGTCTTGTGTTTTAAGGAGTGTTGTGCCCCCCTCCCAAAGCAACCTGACAACAGCCTTTTCAAATATCTGTGTATAGCTTAATTTCTAACCTCTCTTGTCTTCCGGGGTTTTATCTTCATCAACTTCATCCTACTCTTTCACAATTAATGTCTTGTATTTGTTTTCAGTTTAGTTCTTTATTCTGTGTGAAAATTGAGATTTCCAGCCTCTTGCTCACTGGTTTCTATGCAATACATATTTACACAGCATTTACCAGAAGTGCTTTTAAGGTGGTTTGTATTACTCCATTTTGCTGGAGCACGAAGTATCCATCACAGTGCTTAGAGAAGTTAAGCTCATTCTGTGGTAAAACATTTTCCTTTGTTAAAAGTGCTCTGTGTTCCTTTCAGGCATGCTTTGTGCTCTCTTTCTGAGCAATTACTCTATCAGGAGGAGGAATAGCATTGGCCTACATTAATCTGTTTGCATTTGACATCAGTAATAACTATGATTCTGCACTTTTGAAGCTGGAGGTGCTGTTAACTGTGAATTGCCTCCAAACAATTTTTGTTTGCTCTTACTTTTTTAAAGACAGTGTCACTGAAAGAGCAGAGGAAGCATTCCCTTCTGGAAGTGATGCTGTGTGAGGATGTTGCTGCTGGGCTGGAGTCACTGGCAGCAGCAGTGCACTGTCAGCCAGCAGCAGTCAGGAGCAGCCACCCAAACCTCTGCCAGAGCCTGGAGTGCTTTTCCCAAGGCTCATATTCCTGAAATTACTGCCTTTCTTCCTGCTTTTCCCAAGATGGGGCAAGTATAAGTATTGCTCCAAACTTTTTTGCTGTTTAGGGACTTTACCTTTGGTGTAAGCACAAATGCAAGACGTCACCACCCTTCAGAGTGAGTCTGCCAGCTTTCACCAAGAAACAGTGACATGTCCAGGAGGATTTTTTTTTATTAAATCACCTTTTTCTGACAATTCTGGTTTGACTTTTGTCATCTGCAGGCAATGAAATCAGCAAATGTATCCCTTGGAACACACCATGCTGAGTGTGTTCTTCGCTGTTGTTTTGATTGAGATCTTATGTGGCTGAGGCTATACAGGATATTCTTCATAATTGTTTTTGTTCTGTTGCTAACTTGAACATTTGCTCCTAGCTGGAAATGGGAGGGATCTGTGTGGATGTTGGTGTTCTGCTTCCAAGCCCCCTGAGGAGATTTAATGTAGAACAGATTAGAGAATGATATTTCTATCAACTGCTTTTCCATACAATTAGCCCTTGATGATCCTCCAATAGAACTTCAGAGAACTCTGGAATGACCAGAGAGCAGATATGCCATTTTCATTGTAGAGCATATGTGGGCCTTTAAATGAGGAATTAACCATGTCTCATGATAAAAAACACATTTTTAACACTTTTTAGTGAACTCTCTGGCCCAAAACTGGGATGTGTAAGACAATGCAAGTGTGATGTGTGGTTATCTATCACTGGGCTTCACAGAAATCAGGGGGTAGTCGTGGGACAGTGCAGAAATGGGAACTAAAGGAGGACTTGAGTTGCTGTCAGAAGTGGTAAATCCTCTCCTAGACAAACATTCCCCTGGGGGCTGGAGCAGCACAGATGTCTGCTCGTATTTAGGGGTGTAGGACAGGGCAGAGGCAGTGGAGTTATGATCTATGTGCTGGGAACCCCCTTTGTGCAATAAATATCACCTTTCAGAGTTAGGGCTGGGACAAGGCTCAAGAATGGATTCTTCTTGTCCCAGGTGAGGCGAGTGAGGACTTCCTTGGAAAAGGCAGGAGATCAGTTTTGTTCCTGTCAGCATTAAGCCCCTTGACTTGCTCTGTGGCTCTGCAGGTCCAGGATGACATCTGAGGGGCTGCTTTGCTTTTAGAGGGTCCAGTCTCAATCTTGCAATAAAACTCTTTTGCTTAGGGTTTTTCTTTACTGCTCACATGTTGTATCTGCATATTTTCACTTTCTCCACAAGCAATCTGGTTGCATTCCAAGGAACACCTGGATGCAGAGCTGGATTCCTGGCTGAGTTACTGTTTTCCAGCTTCTTCAATTCTTTGGGGCACTATCGGCTTTCTTGTGCTCCTCCTGATAAATCACGTTCCCAAAAGCAAATTCCAGCATCCACATGTTATCTGCATCTGCAAACCCGGAGTGACCCTGGCCCTTCAGCTGTTCCAGCTGTTGGGTACAATGGCACAGGGCTGGTTTTGCACCACTGCCAACAGATGTGGCTGCAGACACTATCTTCCAGTGACATAAATAAAAATTCCTTTTAAGGCATAATTAAAAAAGGCAAAGTCCACTTTTTTTTTTTTTGATGGAATGCATTTTAAGAATTAACTGCTGTTGTGCAAAGCGTTTCCATATGAGGAGATGCCTCTGAGTTGTGATTGTTACAGCGGAACAAATTGCACATCAATTTGAATATTTGGAATGCAGCGCAGAAAACAAAATGAGAAATGCTTCCATAAAGTATATGGAGATACAACTTAAACTTGGAGCCTGGAATTTTGTTACAATACTGTCCAAATGATGTGAAAAGTAGATTGTGTAATCATTTCTTGGTGAGAAATTGTCTCAATGTATTGGCTGTTTAGCTAATATACTTTATTTTCACCTCCAGTGATGTCAATTTGCAGGTGTGAGGAAAGCTTGTCTTCCTAGCATTAAATAAGGGCATAAAGTATATTTCCTTTTTTGAGCTGAGCTGAATAATGTAGTGGAATCTCCTTCCACTTCTTTGGATGGGTTATCTTGGACTTGCAGATTTTGTAGTTAAAAAATTTTGCAAGTTTTTCTGGTGAAAATAAGGACCTGGTTTGCTAGTGGTGTATTCAGATTTGCACCACAGTTTAATTTTGTATTAAATTTGTGCATCAAGTGAGATTAAGTATTTCTCTTTAAACCTTGCTTGAAGGGATTTGTCAATGAGAGTCATTGACAAATTTTGATTTTAGGCTACTGAATTTGGCCTAACTAGTTTTCATCTGAAACCTCAAACTCTTCTTCCCAGTCTTGTCTGCTCAGACTCCATAGGGTTGCAGCAAACCCTGACTCCTCCTGAGCAGCAGCTACTCCAGCCTTTGGGGCTTGGATAATATGATTTTAGTAAGCATGGTTTGAATGCGTTGGCATAAAATTCGTGGTGGTTTCATCCCCTCATTTCCCCAATCCTTGAGTTTGCAGTTGAAGACTGAGATGCTTCTGATCTTTGTGCATGTGAACATCACACTGAACAGAAATAGTCATTTTTAGCCTGTGCACTACAGGATGCTGCCAGCAGATAGAGCTCATGCTGGTCAGCACCACAGCACAGAATCCCCTTCCTCAAGACTTTGCACTTCCAGCTTCTGCTTCACAGTTCCTAGAGGAATATTAATTTTGAATTCAGTCTTTTAACAGATGGCAAAGCACTCTTTTCCTCTTTTTCTGCCCCAGTATATTCACTGTCAGGAGACTTAAAGATAATGAATGAGTGTCATGGTGGTACTGTGCTTTTCCTGATTTATGACATTTTCCTGCTCTTCAGGAGAAAAATGAGATCAAGACTTTCTCTTAAACTCTGAAATAGCTGTAAGACAGCATAATAAAATCTGATAGCCTGAAGTTGTTATATTTATCAAAGATGAACTTGAACTGTAAATATTTTCCAGTTCTAGAAACTCCTGGGTTTGTATCAGAGACATCATAAAATGGTTTTAAATCTCACAAGAGGTTTGGAAATTTCCTGCTCTTAATCACAGTATCTTACACATACTGTATGATTCTTAAATCCACACATTTAAGGTAAGAAAGCCCCTTCACTTTTAATGGGATTTGGCTTCTCACACTACTCTCCAAAATTACACTCTAAGAGGAAAAAGCTTGTCAGGTTTCTTTGGGTGTAATTGTTAAGGAATGTTGCTGTAGTTTAGTTCTTTTTGCAATAGTTTAATGTGCTTGAAGTGTGGTTTTGCAGTATTTCTTGGGAAAATTGCCTGGTTTTTGCTTTGACTTTTCTTCTGCATTGTTTACATCCAGCATGGCCTGTTTTTCCTAGTTGTAGGCATGCCATGATCTAGGTATGACAGGCTGTGGAATATTTTTAATAAATTTGAAGAAACCCCCTGGTGAGGAGGGATGAGATTCTGTGGTGGCAGACCTGGTCTCGAGGTGAATTTTTAGCAGAACTTTGATGGAAGTGACACTTTGGCTCCCAGGGGGTCAACAGCCCATATTGCAGACTTGTGTTATTCACCAATTAAATACCTTCTCTCTTTGAACACAGTTAATAGATTTCCTTCCTCTGAAATTCAAGCCTGTTATTGCTTACATTCCCTCTCAAATCTATTGCTTTTAATTTATTTCTGAGCAGAAAGAAATTTCCTTTCATTACTGTGAAATCAAAGCATTTTAAAATGATGTACTGAACATATGCAGTTTGTGCTTTGGATTCCAGTTTCTAGCCTTGCTTTAAAACTAATCATTAATTGTTCCAGAGAGGGGAACTTGATATTTCTGCCTTTGCTGTGAGATGATGTGGGCTGTGATGTGTGCTCTGAGCTCCATTTCAGTGCCTTTGACCTGTGGATGAATATTTGTGTGTGGAAAGGGGAATGTTGTTCAAGTCAGGGTGCTGACACTTGTTTTTGTGTTCTGTAGTAGAGACACCTTGCTGTCTTGCCTTTGTAAGTCAGAGCAGAACTTGGCACAAAGTCTTGTTTAGAAGAAGATGCCATGCCCAGACCATGTTTTTATGTACATGACCTAATTCAATATTGAAAATTTACCATAATATCTCAGGAAGTGTCTGAAAAGAGGCTTTATAGGGTGCTCTGTATTGTTTTGCAACAAAGAAATCCCCATAAATTATGGAACAATTGGGTATTTTGGGCCTGGCCTTCTCAGGTTGGAATATTCCTCTGTAGAAAATGAGGTTTTGTACACCTCAACCCTCAGGAGACTCTTCAGTGGTTGACCTTTTGTTTGTAATTGCTGGTGCTCTCCCTGCCTGACCAGTGCACCATCAATGGTGAAGAATACAGCAGTATAAACTTCTCTCATCATTATATTGCTTGTATCTTATAACTGTGAGTCAAAGCTTGTCCATCTCTCTCTGTAGAGTAACCCCAGGAACTGTGGGTCATTTAGAACCTCAGCATAAGTTTCTAATCCAAAAGATATAAACTGAGATTTTCCCCTTTCTACTTTGCCACTCTTGAACACTAATCCACTAATGCTGTTAGTTTTTCTGTGGTTAAGATTAATTAAATATTTAGCTTAACCAAGTTTTCTTAATGTTAAAGCAAACAAATGAAAACCCCAAACCAAACAAAACCCCTCAAAAATGGACATTGGTATCAAGCTAACGATTTATAGGGGAGTAAAAGACTTGGAATATTTTAACACCTAAAATGTTGGCATTTAGGGATTTTCTTACATATATCACATACTTTAGACGTAATCATGCTTGTTTCAGTTTGACTGGAATTTGTATATTTCATGTTATTTTAAAAGTAAGCTTTAAAAAAGTTTTGCTTTGAAACTGCTGAAATCTGGCAGGCACTAAAAAAGCAGTGAACAATCCCTAGATAAGGTTGCTGAAATAGAACTGAGGATTTCAGTGCCTTCTAAGTCATTTAATTGTCAAACAGTGTGGCACCTGCTGTAAACCAGAGCGAGCTTTCTCTCCTTGTGACAACGTGGTGTGACACTTGGAATGATTTTTATGTTAATATTTTAACGTCAGGTCCCTTTGTGCCTTCCTGCTGCAGGAAGCTCAGGTGTGTGCACCTGCAGGTTTACTGGGGGCTGGAGTTTTCTGGGGTGTTCCACACCCCTCTGCAGGGGACTGGTAATGGCATGACTGTAGTTAATGTGAAATTACACCTAGAGCTTTCCTCTCTGCTTTCACACTTTTACCGCCTCAATTTAGTGTGGATTTTGGACCCTTATCTGCTTTGTCCTAACAATGAGTGCTTGCCAACTATTTCTTAGCCTCCTTTATGTGATATCCCATATGGTTTCCTAATTAAGAGAGAGATCTTTGGGACACTGGTCCTTAAGATTGTAAAGCTGAGTGTTTGCAGGCCTGGTCACTGGTACTCTCCTGGATGGAGTAGACAGAACTATAAAACTGGATGTTGCTGGGGATTGCATCTACGTGACACTAAAATAATGATTTCTAAAATCACGAAAAGAAAAAAAAAATCACGAAAAGAAAAAAAAATCACTCCCTGATTTTAAAATAAAAAAAAAGATGGATTGGCCAACCATAGTTAAATGATCTGGATGTGCATGTTTATCTTCTGCTTTTCTTGCCAACCAAAATAGATTATTCTGTCCTGGGGGAGGGAGGAGGATGGTTAAGTGGAAGGTAAACGACAGGCGCTGCACTTTGATAGCGGCAAGAACTAAAAATCTTATTGTTGTTATAATAGCTGAGTGTGTAATTAATCATCTCCTATTGATTTGCTCTTCATCTAGATGCAGGGCACAAAGGCTGAAGGAACTCTCATGTTATTTAGCTGCTCCATCTAATCAGAGGGAGGATGTGAGTGAGACATGGCAGTGCATTAGTAACCTGTGGGATGGGGCAGCCTCGTGTGGTGGACCTTCATCCACAGAGCCAGAGAACAGCAGTGATAATGAGACCTAATCTAAATGAGCTTGGTGCTTACAGTCCGTGTCCCAGAGGGGCTGTGAACATCACAAATATTGATACAGGATCGGGAGAGAGCAGGGATTGATTAGTGGTCAAGGGAGCAGGATGTCCTAATTGTCTCTGGTAGTGCTGATTAATTTGATCAGGGAAATGAGCCTTAAAATAGATTAAGGGTAAAAAGGGGAGCTTGGCAGTTAAAAAAAAAAAATAAAAGCCTTTTCTGTCATTCTGGCCTTTGTGAATTATTAAGCAATATGTATCTAGAGACAAAATTTATATATATAAGCCAATATATGTAATTTGTTCTTTGGACCTTTTGTTTCTGTGGCCTATTTCCTGATTTGACTTTTCCTGTGTTCAAATAAAATTTGGTTTTTACTCTTTTCCAATTGAGATGATATAGATTAAAAACTTTTAAGCAACATCTCTTTTGCATACAGCATCATGCTGCTGGCTGTTTCTCCTCTGCAGTGCCACATGTTTCTGAAAGGTGCCACCTTGTCTTTCTAGAGGTCTTTTTTATAAGACAATGGTGATGTTGGAGATGTGAGGGGATTCAGACAGTTAACCTGAAAAGTTCCTAACCAAATCCTTTGTAGCAGTGTACAACTATTTTCAGATCAACATCAGTGTATCTCTAGTGCAAAACCAGTTATCATCACAGCAGTGGAGAATTTAGCCCTGACTGTATTCTTGGTTCCCTTAAGAAAACTCTTATTTGATCTTTTCAAACTAAAACTGAGTAAGCAGACTGTGGTTTTCTAAACTTTTAATAACGGTGTAAGGGAAAGGAGCAGCAACCAATTAGTGTTTTGAAAATACAGGATTCCAGCAAGTCGCTCCTTATGACAGTTTTCATCTATTGACTGATTTATGGGAAGATCAATAGTGTTCAGGCTGCAAATTCGTCAGCTGAGGCAATGCAGGCTGCAACATCTCATTTTTAGGGAGATGCTAACAGCTGTCTGCCTTAGTGTAGAAGGTGGTGTCATTCAGGGAGTCTCTGTGGAAAGACCTGAAATCAGACAGCCAAATTCGTATTCGTTAATGTTTTGATTTAAAGTTTGTGCTGTTGAAAGGAATCTTTAGGGATATCTTGATGTGTGTTTGCTCTCTCACTGCTGTTAAATCTACCTTCAGCTGCTTGTATTGAGCTGGGAAAAAGTAGATGGGTAGAATGAGAGATCGACTTAGGCATTCCAGGTGATGGGCAGAAAAAGAAAATGTCCCTGTCACTGAGATATGATGGACCTTTACAAATGGAAGTGTCCAAGGCCAGGTTGGACAGGGCTTGGAGCAGCCTGGGACAGTGGAAGGTATCCCTGCCCATGGCAGAGTATTGGAACTGAATATCATTAAGGTCCTTTCCAACTCAAACTATTCTGTGATTTTGTGCTAGATCTGTTCCTTTTCTTTTTAAAATTCCAAACACAGGAATGAATTACATCCCGCCTGGAGATGCTTTTAATTTTCTCTGAACTTTTCCCGTTGCGCAGTGGTTCACAGGCACCACAGCCATATGATTAGCCCAGGCTGCTCTTGCTCCGTGTTGGTCTAATTATCTGTTCATTAGAATCTCAAGTCTTGAGCTGGAAGTGTGTAGGGTGTCTTTGTTTAAAGGGCAGTCTCCTAATGCAAATATTACGAGAGCTTTCTGCCTTGCCTGAGTCAGACTGACAAGCTAATAATAGCCTTGGTGTTAGCCTTGGCTAGCACAGAGCACCAGTGCAAAAAGGTTTAAAGGGACTGGTGTATCAATCAAATCGTGGCCCATAATATGCCTTTGAGTCTTTTGCTTGTTTTAACACTTAAACTCCTGTTAAGAAACATCTTCTGAATGCAGAGGGCACGGCAGTAAAATAGGAGCTGTTCTCTGATACACCACTACATCCACTTGGGGCTTCATCTTAGTCCTGGATGGTCTCTAATTAGCAGAGTGCCACAGTGCTGGATTGTACCTTCACTAGCTGTAGCCTTGTTCCAGGAGCTGCTCTGAGGTTTGGAGGTCTCAAGTGAGTCAGATGGCTCAAAAACTGCCGTGTTGACTGTGTGTGGGAGCTGTGAGGATGCTGAATTGTTGGAGAGGGCATGTTTGATTCCCAGCTTTGCCAGCACAGGATTACATGTTATGCAATTGCTGCAATTTAATTATAGTGTTTCAGCAGTTTTGATATCTGCCTTTAAATTATCCCAAGGGCATCGAGGAGGAATGGCTTACTTTGAATAAATCTTCATAAACATATGACTCTGCTGCTGGCTTGTTTTGTTCTGTGAGCGTCATTTGTTCCCATTAACCATATCCTAGAAGTCAATACTGCTATTCCTGGAAACATGGCAATATCACATGAGGAGGAACTTGTGGGATGGGCTCAGTGTGTCATTACAACCATTGTCAGCTCCCCTCTTTTATTTATGGAAGAGCGATGCATATGAATGTACCTTTATCTGGAAAGTTTTAGGCATTTCTAATAAAAGGAGATATGCATGAATTATCAGAACATGATGTTCTATTCACTGGAGGGAGAGCCATTTAAAAAAGCCTGCTAAGTGAGGCATGGTTGCTAAGTAAGGCAAGGGTTTTATTAGACCAACTGACGTAATGGAAAGGAGGAAAAACAGGCAAGATTTTGGGCACACAAAGATCTTCTTTGGATGGGAAACAAATGGCAGACTTTGTGCTAAGAATGGCTTGGGAACAATGGGTCTGAACTTCAGCTAAATATGTTAAATGGGGAGGTAATTCTGGAGGGAAGGGGTAGCTGGGACATGGGAAGGATTGCTAAATAATGGAGATGACACTGGGAATGAGGGGGAAGGCTGGTTGCTTGAGGAATTTGAGGCAATCTGGATCTGGGCTGTGAACATCTCCTGCTCTGCTCTGAGGTGTTGGCACCCAGGGCAGACCTGAGGAATGGGAAATACAGAGCAATATTGAGTATGGAATAGAGGAGGAAGAACATGGAGGGATGTCCACTGGCAGTGTGGTTTGGGATGATGATGACTGCTCTAATGCTCTAAAGCCTGGGAGAAACAGATATTCTAGTTCAGGAAAGTAACTTCTGCCAAGGTCAGGTGTTCCAGTACAAAAGGACTCTTTACTTTTTTCCATGGTGATATGGGACAAGGAGAGCTTACAGCTCTGGGCTTTCTTCTCCTGCCTTCCTTTACGTTGGCTGCCTGAATTCCTGAGGGTTTGGATTGTGCTTAAATCTGCTCTGTTCCTCCTCCTGGAGTGTCCTTGTTGGGCAGAGGTCCTCTTTACCCTGAGATGATGTTCCAGGTGCTCCCTTGGCAGCTGTGGTGGCTTTGGGAGACCTGGCTGGGTGTGCCATTCTCCATGGGGTGGTGTCAGCATTCTGCACAGCACCGGCACTGTTGTCCAGTCAAATCCTGTGGGATTTGATCCAGGCAGGGCTTCTTCCAAGTGTTCAGCTCAGCAGGAAAATGGATCATGGTTATAGTGTTTTCTGGTTCTGCGAAGGCTTCATTTAATGATATTTATAAACTACTTGAAGACCTGTGGGTGAAAGTTGTTCTCTCGTTAGCAAGGCTACCTTGTGTGGTGTTCAGGCTTCATAGGAGTTAAAAACCACCATAAATCCTGAATGAGAGGTGAACAATATCCACTGTAAGTGATGATGACCAGCTGCCAGGCAGCTCTTGGGCTAGAACTGCTCTCTTATTAGTGCCACCCCCTGTATTTCTAGCACAGGGTCGTGTTCCCACCTGTGACAGAGGAAACAAGTGTGTTATGTGATCACTCTCTAGCTTGGAGAGTGCTCAGACTGAAATTTGGGGAAGGACTTGTCTGCTGAATGGTGTTGTTGCCAGGGTGGGTATAGAAGGTCCCTGTTCCCCCCGTGTTTGAGTTACTGAGGCTTGTGCTTGCAAAGCCTCACCAGGCTGTCCTGGGGAATTGGTGATTAAATTATTGCACTAACAATCTATAAACTACTCAAAAAAAATCAGCGAGTTAATTTCATTCGTGTCACAACAGGTTCCTGCCTTCAAAGATGACAAAACTCCTCATTCTTTATGGTTTTATTTAGACCTTGAATGTTGCTGCCATTGTTTTCTGTCATGCAGCATTTCCTGATTTATACCAGGGCAAAGAAATTGGGATAAGGCAGACAAAATCTCTGCAAAACCATCAGCATGTAACCTTTTTTTTGACCCTCCATACCTCCTGCAATCCTGCTATTTTTGTAACTCTGGCTAGGTAGCAGGATGAAGATTACATATCATCCTCCAAAGCAGCGCTTTTATTTTGGTCTTGTTATTTTAGGAATAATCAGCAGAGAACAAGGATACTTCCTCTTACCAATTTCATGTGTTTCCCTGAGGGGACTGATAGCAAGGGGGGCTCTTTCAGAATATATAGTTTCCCTAGCAATAGTTTAGATAAATCTTACCTGCCCCTGAATCTGTGGTAAATCTTTTATTGACTTGTGTGGATCCTGAATTTCAGTGCACTGTTCACCTGCTGCCTTCTAAGGCTTGGACCTGCAGTGTGTTCCAACACCAGTAGAAATCCTGGTTCAAACTCTTACACCCAGCAGAGTTTTATGTGTATTTCTCTAGATGTCTAAATTTGGTGTTAGAAATAAATTTCTTTTTTTTCTTTGCCCCCCCAGGCCCAATGTGTGCCCAGTGCTGGAGCTGGCTCTGGTGGGGCACCAGGAGCCCTGTATTCAGTCCTTCAGTCGGATGGTCAAGATGTGGAAGCAAGGCTGCACCAAGAGGAGGTGGTGTGTGAGCTATGAGAGAAGGTAATGTACTATCTATTGTTATAAATGGGTTTTGTTGCTAACCTTTGTGCAAGTTCTTTAACTTTTTTGGGAGATAAGTTGTCAACTGTTTCATCTGAAATGTGTGGTTATGGACATAGTGTCCTCCTGAGATTTGACTTGAAATCTGTTATTGCTGAGTAGAAAATGTGACTTTTTAATGTGTTTTGCGTTGCTCATGAGCTTCATGGCTGGCTTTAGATTCAGAATTTCACACTATCAGAAAATGTTCCTGTCTTGTTCTTGTGCAGGTGAAGCCCAGCTGTCAAGGCGTTGACTTTGAAAAATTGAACTTCTTTCTATTTCTGTCACATGCTTGGAACTGATGGGGGATCTGACTCCCCCAACAGCTAAACCCAAAACTGATTGCAAAAAAAAGAAAAAAAAAATTCACCTTTGAGTAGCCTGAATAGAAATTCTTTAAAATAATGTGTGGACACAGCATGTCAGAGGTATTGGGTGTTATCAAGATGCAGTTTGCTGTTTTGCTTCGTTTTTAACGAGAACTCCTGATGGAGGCTGAAAAAAAATCTCCTAAATATGACATACAAGTACAGTGTGCTGCTGGTGAGGTGGGAGTGAGTGGAATGGGAGCTGTGGTTGCTCTCCTAACCTTCCTTTCCCCACAGGTCTGGCTACTACACGGTTTACAAGCAGGTGTACAGGATGGAGCAGCAGACTGTCTACAAGTGCTGCCCCGGCTGGGCCCAGCAGGACAATGAACCCGGCTGTCTGCACTGTGAGTTGGGACAAAACTGGGACAAAACCACAAAGTGACATCCTCAGGCCGTGCCTTCCTACTGAATCCCCACTTCTAGATACAAGGGTTTTGTTTCTTGTGGTGTATAACTGGCATTTCCCCAGTGATGGGGGAGGAAATGTCCTTTGAAAATATAAAAGCGCTCATGTAAAAGCAGCAAATAGCTCTAATTTTAATCCACACAATTTAGATTAACAGTCTAAACTCTAATTGGAGTTGCTGCAGCATTTTTTGTGCCAGCCTGGCTTTGACAGGCCAACCAAATTTATTGCTGTTACCCAAATTATGCAGAGAAATCTGCTGTGAGGCACTTTTCTTGGGTGTAGCTCTCACTGTGGAGTCAGACTGGTTTTGGCATTTTCCCTTGTACTGGTTCCATTGAGGCAGTTTTATTTCTACCCTGTGGTTCTCCATCTGATGAGAACCCTTTTCTATCACCAATTTCTAATAATGATTGGATGTTTTTAAAAGATGGAATTTAATTTAAATGATAAGGCAGCACTTCAGCCACTGTTAACAAGACATCAGTAGAAGATGGCAACCTACTCAGTGTTTAGTTTTGTTACTGTTTAGTCAGTAATTGTGTTTGCTATATGAAAGTTAGCATCTGTTCTTATTTATTTTTTAATCTTCGTACCAACTTCAGGGCTGCATTCAGAGAGCTTGCTTTTATGGTTGTCTCTTTGTAGTTAAAACACAAAACAAGCCTGAGAGGTATTCCTGTTAGCTTCAGCCGGAATCTGCTTATTTAGTGTGCACCTGTTTAGTTGTAAGAAGTCAAAAATATGTTTACAATCTGTGTTTTAATCTCTGGTGTAAAGGAGTTTAAGGTATGTGAGCACCAGTGGCAAAATGAAATTTTCTTCATGAAATAGCAGTGCAGACTTGCTTTGAATTCTTTAAGGCACCAAAGTGGTTGAATTACTCTTTTGTATTTGATGCTCTTTGCAAGTTTGGCTCAAACATGTGGAATTTAAGTTGTTGTAAATAAAACTGTTCTGTGGTAGAGGAAGGGAAGAATTGTAATTCCCTTTCCCCCTCCACATATATAATATCTCCCAGTGCATCAGTGGTTTTTAACCATTCCTCCATTGTTGTCTGGCAGTTTTTCTTATTTTATTTTGGATTCAGGCAGTGCTTTGAATCCTGTCTTCTGCCTCTGAAGCACCTTCAAGTTAAACTGAAATATCTAAGTCTCACTTTTATTAAATTTTTTCATATCAACAAGGTAGTTACACCTATGATTCCAAGTCCTGCTGCAGTCCAGCCTTTGCACTTAATAAAAATCTGGGTTTCTTGCTATTTGGAAGGTCATGTTGCAACAGGACTGAGCCAGAAAGGCAGTTCTGAGGATCCCTGGCACCAAATCAGCTGAAACAGCCTGTCCCATTCTGTTTGTGTGCTCTAGTGCTCTGCACTGCTGGCTCTTGCTTCAATGGAGGGAAGTGCTCTGGAGAAGGGTCCCAGGTGTGCCAGTGTCCTGCAGGATTCCAGGGGCCTCGCTGCCAGTATGGTGAGTGCATGACAATTGTCTCCAGGGCATCTGGTGTTTGGATAAAATATGACTTCAACAGTAATTGTCAAAAGAATAATATTTTATTAATGTTGCCTTAAAATTAAAGGTGTCTTTGCTGCGCTTTTAAATGGTTATTTGATCATGCTCTCTTTTTTTTTTTTTTAATTTGGTATTGAATTTTAACAAAGCAAGATGAAAATTTAATTTGATTGGTATCAGATGAGTGAGTGTCTGTGGTGGATGATATCACTGAATACCAGCAGTGGTGTCCAGGGGAGTGTCTGTCTATTGCTGCTCAACATGAATGCTCCTGTGGTGCTCTTAGTGAATTTCTCAGCCTTGCTTTTACCTTTGTGAGAGGAAATTCTGAGTCAAAGCAGGTGGGCAGTAGGTGAAGAATGCAGCAAATGAACCACTGTATTTGTTCATGGGATTTTTTGTACATCTCCAAGTAGGAAGGTTTTACAGCTCACTACCAAATATTTCATAGTATTCCTGGAATAATATATGCACCAATCTTTCATTTCACTGTGTTCTAGCATACTATAGTCTGAATTTTGTGTGACTTAGACTCTATCACCCACTCTCAATGAGAATCTTTTTTGTCTCACACACTGGCTCACAATTTGATAAACCCACAATGGGTTGTCTTGTAATTTAACACACTGTGTAAAGCTCTCCAAAATTACAGCACTGCATCCATTTGGCTTCTTAAGGGAGGGAAGAAAGTCATTCCTTCAGAGTAGGCTGTGATTGGGACAAAGGGTTTCTTTTGTATTAGGCAAATGATAATTTCCTTTTCAACTGAAGCATATTGTGCTTTGTTCAAAGGAAGGCAGATTTTTAAGTATTTCGTTTTTCCCTTTTTAAATTCTAATATGTTGGTGTCCTCACCTGGCTTGTCTGTCAGGCAGTGTGAGTGAGAAGGACTATAACAATAAATAAAATGCAGAGCTGTTTACAATGGAGCTGCTGCTGCCTGCAGACAATTTCAGTTCAGTTGAGCTGTGATTGGGTATTTCTTTACTGCCCACAAAAACAAGTTTATGTGGGTGAGTTGAGGTGAGCCAGGGTGACACCAAGGCAGCCTGGTTGTGATTAACTTACAGGGGAGCTGCTGCTTCAAGGTAAGCAGGATCACCGTCTCCAAAAAGGCCTCCTAATAAGTTATTACCAAATGGAATATATCTCAGCAAATTATAAATTGTCCTTGCCATAATAAATTGTCTTTTGAGGCTCCTTTTGCTTGGAGATACCTGTGGAGCTGAGGCATTCCCAGCTTGTGGATAGCCCAGGTCAGGTTTTCAGGCTGCGAGGGGATTGTGCAGTCTCTGTTTCACAGGCTGGTGACTGCAGCCCCTGTAAAAACAATCAGGGGCATCCTGCAGTCCCTGCTCTTTGCACCTGGGTGGAACTTTTATCTCTGCTCGTTTGTCTGCTCCCCATTGACTGCTGAGGTTTGAATGGAATTCCAGGAGTCATCATTCTCAGGTTGGTACCGCAGCCGCTATCGCAGCCTGGCAGGAGCAAGTTTATAAATTGAATTCTGAAGGGAAAAACCTTCTTTCAGGAAGAGTGTTATGGACCATTCACCTGCCTAACAAAAGCTAGGTAATTTAGAGTGTAAGGCCTCTTAACTGTTGCAGGTGCCTCCAGTCAGATCCTTCTGAGCTTTGTATCATATTGGTGCAGCAAAAGGAAGGAGAGATGTACTGTGGGACTAACAGCCTCCAGTTTTCCTGGCTGGTGTTTGAATATTGCTCTTAAAGTAGCTCGGATTTAATGCTTGAGAGGTGGTTTCTTTCTTCCTTTCAAAGAGTTAAGGAGTCCATCACTATGATTCTGAGGTGGAGTTCGTACTTGGTACCACCAATTGTTATAAGAGCAGCTTAATTAATTTTTAATTATAATAGATTATAAATGTTTTTCTGTTTATTAGTTTTAGTTATAATGCTGTAAATGTTTTAAAGTTCATGATTTAAAATTATTCTGTGTGGCTTTTATGATAATGTATTTTTTATAATTGTATTTTTTTAAGTATCTAGTTTTATTTGTAAGGCTATTTTTGAAAGTTGTTTTTAGTTTAATTGTTTTAATAATGTTTGTTTTATTTTATGATATTTTTAAGTTAGTAATTTTCATTTTAAGGTTTGTATATAGATGTATATTTTGTGAGTTTTTTGTCAGGCTTTGAGAATTTTCTATAAATCCATTTCCCACATTTGTAATCTTGGCTTCTGTCACTTCTGGTATTGTGGCCTCCTGTCAGTCTCCTGACAGAGGAGGAACCACAGGCATTTCATAGCTGCACTTGAGCTCATTTCAACAAAATTGCTTCATGTATTCCATTTTATATCTCCCCCTCTCCAACCTTTTTGATTTTCTTCTCTGTTTCTGTCATCAGTGTTGGCAGCTGATTCTGAAGTTTCACTTGTGCAGCAGCTCTCATGGTTTCCTTGCTGGGTGCTGTAAACTACAGACAATAGACAAATTACTATAAAAATATTACTAAACTAAATTACTCTAAGAAATAATGGGAACATAGATCTCAGGAATCTTCCAGTCATTCTTTTTGTGGAGTTTATATTTGCCATCAAGGCAGGGAGTAGGTGATTGTCCTGGAAATGAAGTTTTGTCTGAAGAAAGTTTGTGATGGCTCCTCCAGGATGGCTGATGGCAGCCCAGTGCCTCACAGCCCTCTCAGCAGAGATGATTATTCACAATTGGCACGAGAGCAGCTAATGAGAGCAGCTAATGACTTTTTAAAGGAGTCATGGGGTGTTTCTGCAGCCTGGGACACGACACAATCCTGCTGAGATGCTGCAAGGGTCAGGGCTCCTGTAACAAACTTAATGCAATTGTGTTTAGAAAAGTGTTACTGCCTCCCTTGTACACGTCACTCCAAGGTTTTATTATTTTACCCACACAAGCAGCAATGCAAACTTAGGAGAAAGATTTATGGGTGAGATGGTCGAGTTCTTCATGCAGCCATTGCAGGGACTCGGTAACAGATTGAGCTGTCTCCTGCACTGTCTGCTGCAATTTGTCTTGTAATAATAGACTTATATCAATTACAATGTAAACTTGCAAGCTGGATTTCTTTCCACTTTTTGAACTTGTCTGGAAGTTGTGATCCACATTTGTCCTATTTGTGAAAGGGAGGGAAAACCTGTAACAAAAAAGGGAGAAGGTAAAACCCAGTGCCAAGAATGAGTTCTGCTGCAGTGCTGGTGTCATTGGCATTCACAAGTTGTCCTGCAATCTTGTTCAAGGCCTGGTGGACACCTGAGCTGGACATGGGAGTGAATGAATTTCATTCAGCTTGTTTAATTCAGCCCTGGGACTTTTACTTGGACATGCAGCCATTGACAACATCCCAAATTCTTCAAACAAGGGTGTGTTTATTTACTCCTCGTGTACATAGAATTGCTCAATGGAAAATGAAGGGTTAGTTTTGACTCTTGAGTGTTTTGTCATCAAATCTCAAGCTGTTGATGGTTTTGCTGAGTGCCTCCTGATGGGTTTTAAAACATGAAGTAAAAAACCAGACTGAGAACTGAACGGGCTTTGTAATTTCTTGACTGATAGAAAATCTGAGCATGATTAACGTTTTGCAAAAGGCCACCACAATTATGAAAGAATAAGTACAGTTGAGCCTATCTGAGACAATGGGTGTAATTGGAAGGGTTTTAAAAATAGGTGAGGAATGACCAGGGCAGACTTGTCAGCAAAATCATCTCATGGTGGCCTGGTGTTTGCCCTCTCCAGAGAAAGCTGAATGCAATATTCCAGTGCTTGACAGATAAATTGTCAATAGATTAATTTTTAATTCTTACACTACTGTTTGCTGTCACACAAGTGGAATTTTAGGTTCTTTTGCCGTGCCTGGTGCAGATCATTAAAGATGCTTCCCCAGCACACATCTGGAGAGGCAGTGTGCTCTGCTGGCTGCAGGGCTCACCTGATAAGAGCTTTCCTTTCCACTGACCTTGGATATTTAGTGCAGTAACTTTTAGCAAATTACCCCTCTCTGCCTGGGCTTTGTTGTACATGAAATGTTGATAATGGTGGCTCACTCCTTCGTCAGGTGCTTTGAGACCCAAGTAATTAAGTGTGAGATAATGGCACTGGAATGTGTGTATAAAGGCAGAATGCACACTGCATGGGTAGCTAAATGAAATGCTTATGAGGGAGATATTCATCAGTTCATTGACTAGCTGTCAATCTCTGCCTTCACTCTGGTCACACACTATTAAGATATTGAACTATATAAAGATTCTGGTAAACAAAAATACCAGCATCTCCTAGAGCAGGTAGTTCAGAGTTTACACTGTAAAGCTGCTTAAAAAAAAGGTTTGGTTGTTTTTTTTTTTAAACCATTGATTAAAATGGCAGGAATTCTGATATATTTTCTTACAAATAACAATATTCTTTTCTTTCTCTGTGAAAAAGAATTTTCTTCCATTTTCCTTTAGGAAATGTTTCTTCCTTCAAAGAGCTGTTTGATACAACTTCTGATTAATGTCCTGTCTGCCTTCCTGGTCTCTAAGCTTTTCTTCTTTGAGGCTAGAGACCTACACAATCCTTACAGGGCAGTGTAAACCCATGAACCAGTGCTACAGATTTTCCTTCTTTAAAACAGCAAATGGGAAGCTCCCGTGGATCTGTTGACCACAGGGATGTCTTCAGTTTTCATGGATTTTTGTTTCCCACTGAAACTATGAAATGTTTAAATATTTCTGGGGGTAAATTAGTTCTGATAGCTGGGTCCTCACTGTGCCAGGGTTTTTGGCATTTTGTTTTCATATTTTGGCTGTAAGTCCCCTGAAGTTTGACCTGAGCCAACCTTTTTAACTTGAGAATTTACCATTAGCCCATAGGGAGAGTGGAAGAGGATGGCACAAAAGATAATTTATGCTCAGCTTGCTCTAGTTTAGTGCACATAATACCTTAAAGATACCAGGTTTGGGTTTTTTCCCTGTTTTAGCACAGTCCTCCTGCCCCAAATGACTCAGTTTCATTAGTAAAATGTAGCCTGTCATGGCAAGGGCAGCAGAGATGACTGATGAGGCTGCTCAGGGTAGGAAAGTCCTATGGCAGAAAGAAACCTTGTGATCACCCTGTCTCCTAGTGGCACTCTGTTTTGCTCTTCCTCTGCTCCTTCCTGACTCCCAGGAGCAGTGATCCCTCAGTCCTGTGCCTGATTTTTTGGCTACCACACCCCTCCTGTGATGGGGAGCCCTGGCAGGCAGCACTTGGGAAGGGGGAGATGCTTTGTGACAACCCTGAAGGAGCCCCAGAGAGCTCTTGAGAGCATCCTGTGGGCTGGGAATGTGCTGCAATCACTTGTTCCTGCATTAGGAGTGGGGTAAGGAGCCCTTTTTAGCCCTTGTCAGGATAATAACAGTGCTGTCTACTTAGAGGGTCCAAAACCCTTCCAAGGAGTGGAGTTTGAAAACAGGAGTGTGTTTTGAACAGCATGCAGAGCTAGCAGGGTGTGTTGATGTGTTTTAACTCACCAAAAGTTCAGAGTGGATGGTGGCACTTCCTTTCTGGCTGTCATGTGTGAGGCACACAGCAAGCACCAGCACTGCCAGGCAGTTTCAGGGGATGGGGCTTAGATATCTTCACTTTGTCCCTGGCAGGTTGGTTGTGGCCAGCACGCAGTGCTTGATCCTCTGTTAAAGATGCAGCCACTGCTCTAAACTCAGCCAGTTCTGAAGCAAATTGGTTTAGTTCAGAGAAAGAACAGCAATGTAGGTTTTAAATCTTGATATTGATTAGTCATATTGCAAATGCAGAAGCCCTTGATTTCAATGAAGTGATCTGGTAGCCCAATAAATATTTCTTTCCTACACTGGAGATTTCAGACATTTAAAACTGTTTCAGAGGCTGTTTCAGGTGATTTTTATTCAATGTTAAGAGCATTCTACTGCCCAGCATGCATTTCAAAAATACCCCTTATATAACTTTAGGTGGCTTTGGATTTAAAACCCCACTTCAGTTGTCTGGATAAGTCTGCCCTTACTAAAACCAGTCGAAAATAAGCATGACCTTTTCAAATTTCCCCTCTCAGTATCTCTTATCACGTGGGAGCTCTGCTGTTTTCACTGTGTCAGTCCCCCCTGCCTGCATCTCTCCATGTCCTGGTGCTGTCTGCCACCAGGTGAGCCCTCAGCAGATGCAGCTTGGTGTCCCTGGGTGATCCTCAGGGTGTCCCCAGCCTCTGTCAGCTCGGGGCTGGCTTGGTGTCCTGCTGTCACCCCTGCCTTCTCCTGCAGCTCTCCTCAGGGTGACCTTGGAGCTGCTGCCGTGCCTCTCTCTGCCTCAGGTGAAGCCCCTCCAAAATCCACAGAGCCACTTTGGGGCCTTCCAGAAGCACAGGGGGAAGGGGGGAAACCTGCTGGCTTTTTCTTTCAGTTTATAAGTAGTTTATCAAGTTTCAGTTGCAGCCTTTTAGCTGATTCTGGCCTCACTGCAGAGTTAGTCCTTCAGCACTCCAGTGACCTAATTGCCTTCAAAATCTGAGAAACAAAAAGGCACTGCTTGATTTTTTTAACCCCTAAACCTTAATGAAGCCTATAAATTCCCCATTAGATTTTTAAATTTAAAGAGAAAAAAAATATTTTGAGTATTAAGACAAAAATCTGTTTCTAATCTGCAATGTCATCTCCATCATGGAGGTCTATCAAAACAGTCATCTCCTGCCAGGGTTGGTCTCATGGTGACACATCTTTCTGTAACCTGTCTCCTGTGTTCTGGTGACAACTGACAGGCGTCCTGACACCTAAAACATCATGGGATTTGTATATTTAAATTGCAGATGTATATAGCTACAAATTAATAGGAAGGTAACACTGGACCTGAGTATGAAGTGTCACAAGTGTGGAGCTGATTAGAAACCCATGAGACAGGTGAGCTGGATGTTCTCTCGGGCAGAGATTTGCAGAAGACAAATGTAGTGCCCAGATCACTGCAGGAGGTCCAAGCTATCTGTTATCTCTCAAAGAAAAAAAGTTATGGTTGAGATAAAAATGACATTATCTGTTCTGGTGATAGATAACAGTTGATTCAGAGATTAATTCTGGTTGTGAGCAAGGCCCTGGGCAGGAATCAAAAAGCCCTGAAAGCATGGCTTCCTCCAAACTTTCCATTCTTTCTTCTTTGCTCCCCTCCTCACACCCACCTGCTCTTTGCCAACACTGTCCACAGAAACACCTTTCATCAGCAGCAAGACACCAACCTCCCCAGATAAAAAGCCCTTTAAAGCAGCCACTAAAAAGCTGAGAGGAATAAAAGCTCTGCCGCTCTAAACCAGGAGCGGTGGAAAGGCTGATTGAAAGATCATGCCTGGCTCTCTGCTGGGTGTGACAGGATATAATCATCAGCCCATCCTGCTGAAAGGGAGGCACTGCCTGGCCTCCACAGCCATTAGGTGGGAGAGACAGGTAGACAGACAGCAGAGCTGGAGCTGCAAACAAATATGTCAGGAGGAAATGAGCCTCAGAATAAGCACTGGAGAGAGAATTCACCCCCGTTGTCTTTGCCACAAAAGGCTGTTTAGGCTGTGCTTGCTGCAGAAGGTAAAAGTAAAAAATCAGAGGGGAAGAGCTGCTGTCTGGCTGCTGGCATTTGTTTGTTGGGTGAGGAAATGTGTGCCAGCAAACTGAGAGTTGTGCAGAGGTGCTGTGCAGGTACATTCTTTCCCCCCTACACTAGCAAAAGGGGAATGAGCAGACTTTGAGTCTCTGGAAACATCTGGATTCTGTTTCATGACACCTGCATGGCCTCTGTGTGGCTGTGGGCAGATTTATTTGGGCTTCCAGCTTGCTTCAGGGATTTGAGCTGGATGACAGTGAGCTTGATCAGGTAATGCAGATGGATTTAATTAACCATGGCTAAGCTCTGCCAGCACCCAGTTCATGCAGAGCTTGTGTAGCTCTGGATGCAACCCTAACATTAATAAAGCATCTAGACATCATGGAATTTTAACTGATTTGGCAGAATATCCAGCAGATTGTTATGTCTTTAGGAACATTTTTGTTGTATTTTAGTAGTTTTTCAGAGTGGAGATGGTTTCTGCTGTCCTGTCTGCAGAGAGCTTCAAACACTTCTTCTGCACTTTCTCTCCCATCCTCAAAAATCTTGGGACTGCTGTGTGTTCCCAAAGAGGTACAAACAGCAGAGAACCCTTCACAAACAAAGCCTGGCTGTTGTTTTCTCCTTCAGTGGCATCAGTGCAGTGTGTCACTGCTGATTGCTGCTCCTGCCATGAGATGTTCTTGAGGCACTGTCACTGCAGTGTTCCTGGTGGAAGGGAGGGAGTGGAGCTGCCCTGAGCAGCCCTGCAAGGACTCTGCCTGTCAAACTCACATTTGGGTGGCTAATTATATTTGCTAAACACTTTGACACATAGATATGAACAGATTTGCACTGTAAAAGGAGAAAAGGGATTCCTCTAGAAATGTGTGGGTTTAGCTGTTCAGTCAGGACTGGGTCACAGGTTTGGAAAGGACCTCAGAGAACATCTTTTTTCAACCCCCTGCCATGGGCAGGGACACGTTCCACTGGACCAGATTGCTCCAAGCCCTGTCCTTGAACACTCTCAGGAAGAGTGATCTACAACTTCTCTGGTCTGGTACCTCTAAATCTATTTTAAGCCAGGAACAATGGCCTTTAAAAATTATTTTAGCATCAAAGGAAAGCCTGTGGTGCCTGTCCTGGTTCCTTTCCAGCCCTTGTCTGCAATTCTCTCAAGCTGGGTTTGGGTATGTGCTTTTGTGCCAGAGGCTGTGTTTTAAGGCTTAAGAGTAGATGTGTTAATGTGTATCTGTCACTTTTTCTGCAGCAAGCTCCCTCCATCCTGTGCCTTGTGTCTCCTTGGGTGTCCTCTCAGGAAACAGCTATTTGTTGTCAGCCATCATCCACCTAGAAATTTGTTTTCTCAGGTGTAATGACTGCAGCAGAATTCTTCAGCATAAATAGTGTTTTACAGTCGTTTAACAGCATTTTCAGTGCTGATGTTTATTTCATCTAAAAGGGGCAGAAGAGTTAATTACATTGTCTAGAAAGGGAGGCAGAATCTTGCCAGCAACCACGAGGCATTGCTGCTCACTTCGATAGAACTGAACTCACAGTAGTGGCAGCTGGATTTAATTATAAGTTTGCAACCCTGTGGTTTCAGCAGCAGCTGCTGAAGAATGGATAATGCAAGTAGCCTTCGAAGCCATTCACATTAGAGATAAAACCTTGTCATTCACCGAGACAGCTGACTGAACAAGTATTAAAATGAAGAAAGATTTCCCCAGGGAGGTTGCAGGATGAGGTTTGGTTTTTGTCTCGCTGGCTCTTGCTCAGATATGTCAGGCGTGCTTCCACCCAAAAATGTGAGACTACTCACAAATAAAAGTCTTAGATTATCTAATCTAAGCAGTGGTTGTGTGATTAACCTCAACAAGTTAGGGAGGAAATGCTGCTTACTGGACTTTTTTGTGTTTCTGTAGCAGTCTTAAGAAAGCACTATCCCTGCCTGGAAGAGGGAGGGATGGAGAAGGTTAAACATGTGCTAAAGATACCTTAAAAATTCACTTTATTTGTCTTTTTATTCAATTCTATTACTAGTCAGTAAAAGACTACCACAACTGAAATGCTATGGAAGAGTATGTGGCTACTTAAGTTATATTTTCATTAGTTTGTTGTTGATATATTTCAGCTTTTCAAATGGAAAATTGAAAATTCTAAAGTAAATTTGAGCCTTGTAAAACTAAAACTAGTAGTTAGAACCTCTGCAGGCAAATTAAAATATTCTCCAAGTCAGGCTGGAACAAGAACTTGGTCTAAATGATTTTTCCACCATCACTGGTCAGTTGCTTCCCAAAAATGACTTCCTATCCTCTCTTAAATTTTGGGGCGAGTAATAATTTGCAGTTTTGGAAACCTTTGTTGTTTTTTTTCTACAGTGAGATTTGGTGTCCTCTGAAAGTAGGTCCTGTTCCAGATAGGTTTTGTTGGTCCCAAATAAAGCTGTGAAGGTTGGGTAAGTTTCAGATTTGACTGTTTGAAAATTTAGTCTTTTTAAAGTTTCCTCTTAGGTGCTTCCTTTTCCCCCAATGATAATGAAAGCACTGACTTACTCTGCTTAAAAGAAGTGTAGCTGTTATTTGTCTAGGCAGATATTTAATTTCTGCTTTGTTGCATCTCCTGTGGAAGGAGAGGCAGCTGTGGTTGAAGTGGTCCCTGGAGACACTGGCCCTGTGATTCTTATAATTTCTTTTATTTTGAGTGTCTTTATCATTCTTTTTCCTTTCCCCTCTTCATTTTTTTTCCATCCTTGCTACTTTCCAAACCTCAAGTTGTGACTTAAACTTTAGATCCAGTTATTTCAAGATTGTTTTCTGCTTCTCCAGGTACTTTCTAATAACCTCTTCTAAGTATACCAACAGTTGAAAAGGCCAAATCTATTTTGTGACCACCTGGAATAAAAGTGGCTGCTCCTGTTTTTCAGACATTTGAGAGATTCTCACGGTGGTGCTGAAGTGGGGGAATTGGTGTCTGTGCTATCCTTTTAAAGAAAACTTATTTCTTACTGTTTCCTTTTTTGTAAAATCTAATTGCTTTTTCTTCACCAGGAATTCACAGGCAATTGCTTTTCTCACTGTTATCCATGCTGCAAGGGTGGCTTTTGTGAGCAGGGCTGCTGACCTGAAGCTGTTTTTTCTCTCTGTAGTCTCAGTGTTTGGGAGCTCAGAGAGCTGACAGGAGTTAGGGGAGGCAGTGCTGATCTCCTGGATGTCTGACATGGTTTCCTTCACACGTGAGCGCTGGAAATCCTGTTAGTGTTAACATAATGTAACACGAGGGGATAAATAGCCCATTCCATGGAAATTTTTATGGCTAGCTTTTCACTTGTCCATCCATCTCTTCTTCCTACACCTGCTCCAGTCTGAGAGGTATCTGCAGTGTGACTTTTATCCTTCCCCACTGACCCTTTGCAACTCTTGCCGAGCCTCTAGATACGTGTGCTGCATTTATACTGTAAATAATCTAGAAGCTGTAAATATGACTTTTCTGGGGTTGGGAAAAAAAAAACAAAAACAAACTCAGCTCAGTATGATGTTAAACTTCCTGAGCATTTTCTCATTTTGGGTCTTGGTATCCCATGAAACATAGTGTGGCAGTCGTATTTTCAGGAAAAATCCCTTTGCCCAGGATTCGTTTCCTGGGAAGCTGAGAAGCCTCAGAGAAAAAGGAAAACAATTTTATTTCATTTGCTTTTCCTGTGTTTTGCTGCTTTGGAATGTGGTTGGAGATTGTTTATCCAACAGGTGATTGTTTCATTGGTTTAATGTGAATTGTTTTGACTTATTATGGTCAAGCTGTGTTGGATTCTGGAGAGAGAGTCATGAGATTCATTATTATCTTTTTAGCCTTCTGTCTGTATCCTTTGTATATTCTTTAGTATAGTGTAGTTTAGTATTCTTTAATATAATATAGTATCATAAAATACTAAATTACCTTCTGAGAACATGGAGTCAGATTCATCATTCCTCCCTTCATCTGGGAACCCTGCAAATACAATAACATAGTGTTGAAATTGTGTGTAAATCTTGTTTAACTGAATATCCTTGTTTGCTGCTGCGATAAATAGGGGCTGTTTATGTAAGTGATGTTTTCCAAGCTGAATCTGCAGTGCATCCTTTCTGGATCCTTGTGCAGTCAAAGAAGGGGAGAGTTCAGTTAAATCCTCTCTTCCCTCATTTCTGTGTTTTGTGGCTAAAATCTTCTTTCATGCACTGGAAGGTGGTACTGTATGAACAGATGTGGGAACTGAATGTGGAATTATTTTCACACCCAATCTCCGCTTGTAATAATCTTTCTTTAGTGATTTTATGTGGTGTGGGAAGCAACAGGAGGGAGAATGTGCTAACACAGTAGATAAGGGAGAGATGTTCATCAGAGGGCAGACTTAATAACTGTGAAATAAGTGAATATATTACAATGCTTGCTAAATTCTTTGCATGGAGAGCAGATTCGTCTGTGGCATGACTAGGCAATTATGCATTGATTGCAGCAGAGTTGTGCTTCACATCTCTGGAGAGTTTTGCCACAATTTGTTTCACGTTCCACCTTTGTTCCAGCCAAGTAAACTCGAGACAGAAGAAAATTGCACAACACATGGGGAAAAATGGAAAAGGAGAAACTGTAGGTGTAGCTCTGAGTGTTGCTCTCGTCATCATCTTTGTATTGCAGAGAGCTTTGTGTGAGGATCCATTTATCCTGGCAGTTGTTCATTATCCTGCCAGCCCCTTGGCATTATCATTCATCCTGACAGGCACATAATAAAGCCAGGAGTTTCAGAGCTGATGAACAACTGTATCTGTGAATAAATACTTCAGGAGTTTTGGGTTGGGCGACTAATTCAATTTTGCTGAAAACATTCTCTTGGTTTTGTCTCGTTCTGCGTGGAAATGGAATGGCAAATAGGTTCACCAAAACCTGAAATGCCATCATTCCTCTCATGGAATATGCATAACTTGCTGGAGGTGAAGGATAAAGCTAACTAGCAATTAGAGAAGTGTATGAAGAGTGGCATAACTCATTAAAATACCACAGAAAGTTATCCATTAGTTATCCATTCAGAGCAGTTCAAATGTAGGTTTGATGGTACCTGCCTCATCTCATTTTCCTCAAAATTCCTGTGTATTCTTAGATAAGTATTTGTAGTGTAAAGGTGCTGTCTTTATTTAAAAAACCCAAAAAAGAATCCCAAAAAAACCCCAAAAGGTGACATACTACAAGCATGTTGTTGTAAAGCCTGGTCAGGTAATTTGTGAGCTCAGCACTTCAGAATTGTTACTGCATCACAGAAATGGTTCTTTTTGTTTCCTTGAGTCTTAAAATAAGGAAGACTGTCTGAAAAAAACACAACTGAAATACCCCAAAATATCCAGACACCCATATTTGGGAAGTTTCAGGTGTACCTAAACATTTAGAAAAGGGAGAAGCAAAGGTTGGGGTGGGGGAGGATGCATTGGAGAAGAGCTGAGTGGGGTTAAATCTGCTCTGACATGGTCTTGGTTAACCAGCATGTTTTGAACCAGGACTATTCTTAGTGCAAGTTCCTCTTATTAATTGATACATTGCTCTCATGGCCTCACCATAAATGTTCATCTCCATAAGCTTTCAAAAATGCAAATTCAATGCCACAATCTCTTTCTTTTATTTTTAATAGATGTATCAATGCATGGAAATGAAAGTGTGTATAGCAACAGCACATTCTCTCTTATAAATATCAAAATAGATTTAAAATATGCTATGGGTAGAGATTCAGAGATTACTGTGCCTTGGGATTCAGGGGCAGAATATGCCTGAAGTGTGGCTCATCCCAGTGTGTGTTACCTTGCACCCCTGGCTGACCTGCACTGCAGTTCATTCTGTCTGTGCAGTGCTCTGTGTGTAATGCTGTGAGTTTTGTTTGCCCCTCACCCTGACACAGGTACTTAGTAACTATCACCTGATTTATTTTATTGGGCTTGTTCCTGTCCAATATCAAATTTCCTGACTTAGGAGTTCTAAGCAGGCTGTATTTTTTGCTCTGCTGGGAGGCCCATATTTCTGTCACCATTTCAAAGGTTTTCTGTGTGGTCATTATTGACCTTGTTCAGTGCTAACAGCAAACCTGTGAGGTTTTTAACCAGTGATGGTGCAGATCTCTTGCCTTGGCAGGTGTGCCACTCTCTTCCTAGTGATGCTCTGATGTCTTGGGCTAAATTAACTGGGGACTTGCAAAGCTCTGCTGCACTCAGGCTGGAGGACAAAGGATGGGGGGGTTGTACTGGTCCAGAAGCCACATCAGTGGCCATGCCTTAGAGTGTACACAGTCCTGGGGAAAAAAAAAATCCATCTGGCCTTGCTGTGTGAGGGCAGAGTGGCTGGACGTTCTTCTTGTGCTGCTGTGCTGTCATCCCATTTGAGGGACAGAGAGGTGCTGCTTTATCCAGCATTTCCTCAAGTCCTTCCCTGCCAGTGCAGTTCAGGCTCGTGTTTCATCCACTGCAGTGTTTTTTCTGCCTCTCCTGTGTTTAATACTGCAGGATGTGAGCTGTGAGGCTCGGGGTGGGTGGCTGTGTGTGACAGTCCCTCAGACGAAGGTGTTGCCATCTCCTGGGAAGCATTTCTTGTGTTTTGCTGCATTGGAGTGCGAGTGGTGCAGAACTTCTGCAGAGCACTGAGGAGCACCTGGTCTGCTTCCCAAGCCAGGAAGGATTTGTTGCCTTGATGGAGGTCTTACAGATTATCCCCAGCCTAGGGATGGAAGTGATGGCTTTAGGTTGTACCCAGCAGCACAGCCACAGCTGTGTGTGTTCCTCAGGAGCACGTGCCCATCCCAGCCCAGCAGGAGCTGTTTGTGCTGGCCCTGGCCTCTCCCACCCTCTCTCTGAAGGTTTGGTGTGGCAGGTTTAGCCAGGTTTGAACTCTGCATCAGGCTCTTTTTACTTTTCTAGAGAAGATGAACTCTTAACCCCACAGCCACGGCTCTGTCCTTGGCTTGCTCTGTCTGGGGCAAGCAGCTTGCAGACATTCTCATCTTACCCATCTGTGAAGTGCATATTAGAAATGTGGGTGGTTTATTTATCTAAATAATTGCAAAGCTTTTTGAAGCCCTTATAGAGAATTTCATCTGTATGGAGAAACACTCATTAAAAGCCTATTCAGTTCACAATGAAGGAAGTGAGAGTCTGTGTTTTAAAAAACACTCATTTCAAAATTCTCTTTAAAGTATTGCAGCAACTACATTAAAACTGAGGAGGGCTATTGATTTAATGCACACAATATGATATTGTGCTGTTAGGTTTTTCTTTTGGTAGAAATTTGCTATTGATTGTTTTCACTTTGACCAGATAATAATGAATAGTGAAGTAAGTCTACAAAAGTTGCCAATATAAAAAAAGGCTTGAAAAGTTTTTTGACATTCTTGATGTAGTGTACTTGTAATGATCTCATTCTTTCTCATACTTAAGTAAATCATTCTCTTCATTTTCTTGAGAGTAGATTTAAGTTTAAAATGCAAGTTTATATAAATGATAATGCTTCGTGGCTTGCTGTTACAATTCATAGGCAGGAAAATGTGAATGTTGCAGATACTTGAAGGGACTTTGGCTGAAATTACCCTGACTTAGACTCTTTTCAGCCCTGCTGACTTTGAGGGAGGAATGTAAGGCAGCAGAAGACTTGATGCACCATTAACCACACTAAAATAGAGCACCTTCTTGGCTGAGGTACTTGCAGCTCAGACTGAAATCACTGGGAGGTTTAAATGTGAAACAATGCAGGTTCAGGTTAAGATGGGTGAACCTGAAACAAACTTTCCCAGCAGAATCTGGCAGAGATCAGGGGCAAAGTGTTAAAATATCACTTTATATACAGTGGCTTTGTCTGGCAGGGTCCCTCCTGACTGCACACACCCTAAGCAGGTTTGGAAGCTTCATTATTGATAAAAGATGTGCTGTCACCATGGAGCAAATGAGAAATGATCACCTCCTGCTAGAAGTGGTGGGAGACCTCACACACACCAGGCTTGACTGAATCTCTCTGTCCAGGGACTCCAGGCTGGTGCCAGTCAGCGTGGCAGAATAAAAGTCCATCCTAGTTCAGGTGGAGAGGATAAAGAACAGTCAGAAGAGAGGAAACGAGTTCTGACTTCAGTGGATAGCAGTGTTAAGTGATGTGGAGTGGCAGTTCTGCAATTACGTGGATCTGGGACTATGCAGGCAGAGGGAATAGTCCTGGAGCCAGAGGAGAAATTTAGGAATAGGTGCCAGAAGAATGGATGATTGTTTCATTTTTATTTCTTATTATTTATACCATTAATTTTTTTTAGATTTTTTCCCCTGTCTGATGCCTGAAATTTAGTGGTTTCTGCTATAAACTGAGGTTCTGGTCTTGGCAGTGAAATGCAGCTAGAGGATTTTGGCCGGTTGTCTTGCTTAACTCTGCCCATCTGTCATCAGCATCCTCTGCTCTGTGGCAGAGAGGAACGGGGAGTTTGACTTCAGAGATGCTTGTTATGCCTGGCATGTCACTGCTCGTGACAGATCTGATGTACTCGTGTAGCAATTAATGGTGGTGCAGCTTTTCTTTTGGCACCATCACGCTCCGTGAGTTTTCATCATCCTGCACTCAGTTTGAAGTGAACAAAACACTGAGTGTTAGAGACAGTGAAGGCTGAGGTTGCAGATGCCTTTGCAAATAGCATGAGAGATGTGCTGTGGTGTGGGCCTGGCTGGGCATCAGGATTTCTGTTCTGAGCTTGTTTTCAAGATCACAGAGATGTTTTGTCTTCATCTCGCCCCGATTCGGAACACAGCAACAAAATTCAAGTGTTTATGGACCTTAAGCTCTCCCTTATTCTGCTGCAGGCAGAGAACACCTCTAAGTGGAGCAGAGCCCTGCTCTGGCAGGTGCTGGATAAGTGTGCAGTCCTCACTGTGACTCCTTTTAGCCCTCACTGAGATGAGGAGCCCTGCAGTTACACAGCCTGACACCTCCCTGGCTCCGTGCAAGCTCGACTGGTGCCAGCACGGCATCCCAAAAACATCCCAGTTCTGTGACTGAAGGAAACTCCTGGGGATCTGGGGTCCACAGCCCCTCCAGATGGGCTCTCAGGATTGTTGCAGACCAGGCATCTCCAGCTGCTCTCTGAGCAGCTTTGCTCTGCACGAGCATATGCCTCCTCCATGTCTCACCAGAGCCAGATTCCAACTCGTGTTTTCTCTGAGATGCTTTATTGAATGATCTAAAAACCAAACAAGCTTGCTTTTCTTGGAAAGGTCTCAATAGCCTTTATTGTAAATTTAATTCTGATGGTGTTTCTGGAAGATCTGATTGGCACAATCCACTGTGTTGGGCCTCATCTCAGAGATGGTCAGAAGGATGGGTTTAGTACAGCATTAAAATCTCCTCTGCTGAGAACGTGACTACTTCTATTCTAATGTAAAACTAGTAAAACAAAATACCAAGTTTAAACTACTTTGCCTCAGAATGAAACTCAGTATAAATACTTAGGCTAAAATATGAAATGTTTTACAGCAAGATACAGTATTCAGCATCTATTCACGTAAAAGAAGGTAATAAAACAAAGATAATCTTTATCTCTATTGAATGAAAAAAATCCACAACGCTGATCTCACTTGAGCCTGTATAAATAATTATTCTGAATTAATTTTGGGCTTATGTTTATTCTGCAATGTGATCGTCTGACAGCTGTTTATATGCAGTTGTAGCTTTACAGCCTAATTCTGCTGCTGCTGATGTGAATGTCAAACTCAGTTTCCCTCAGTGGGAGGACAATTGGACCCATCTAAAGAGTGAAACTACAAATTTTTACTTTATAAAAGTAAATTGTTACAAAACCCCTTCCTGTCTGGGTTTTCAGTGACTAGAATGTGTTTTCCATACTCAAACTGTAACATGTTGAAACTTGCATTATTATCTGTGCTGGTTTTAGTGACTATTACAGCACATTTCCAAAGTGTTTTACAGGCATAATATTTCAGGATTTTGCTTATTGTAGTCTTTAAACTGAAAAATGGCCTTCTAGAGCTGAGCTGTCCAAGTCCAGCTTGGCAGCTGCTCTGCTGCAGACTTGGACCCGTCCCACTCCACATCTTGTCGATGGAGTTATTCCATATTGTATTACAGATTTCTTATATAAATAACTCCACGTCTCAAAGGGACTGAAACAACAGTTCTGGGCTGGGCCTTTTCTGATCTTTGATGCTTTTGCTGGCAGTGATGTGTGTGTGGGTCCTGACTCAGCTACTGCACTCTTCTGCCTGCTTTTTCCCCCTTCATTTCCATTTTTAATATCAGAGGATCACTTAGGCACCTCAGCCTAGGTCTGAACACCCCATTTGCTGCCCAGCTCTGGTCTTCCAGCCTGGAAGGCCTGGATCATCTGTGCTTTAGAAAAAGAATTACAGTAAATATTTCACATGGGAAAAGAGTGCTTGGAGCTTGGACTTCATTTTATTTCCTTTGCCCATATTATGTGTGACAACAAAAATACCCAGTCATAATCATTTCAAACCATCATTATTTAGATTATTTTTCCCAAAGGCTATGTAATTCCTTCTGCTTCTCTGCTGTTGATAGGGATGGAAGGGACAGATTTTAGATGTGGCTTATGCACTTTACCATTTGCATAACAACAAAAAACATTTGCTAAAAATCACTTTCTGCTGTACAACAATGTAAGGTACAAAAAGAAATATCTTTAAAATACCTTGAAAAGCTATTTATCTCCAGAAGACTTTAAAAGTTAATTTTAATTATCAATGCCAGTATTTCACAGTGAGTATCTTCTGTAGAAGAAATATTTCTTTTAATGCCTTCCTTTGTGGATTGGGGGGTGGGCCTCAAGATAATGTATTTGTAGGCTCTCAAAGAAAGGGTTTTACTAAAGCATATCTGCAGAAAGGTGGTGATGCCTGTCAGTGAACTGAATGATTGATTGATGTCTGTGGTTTTCAAAATACATTAGAGGATATTCCCTTTCTTAAATAAGCCTTTCTGGTTTCAGTGAAGAAGGAAGGAGCTGCTTTTGGGTGCTGTGAGAAATTCCAAACTGTTTCTTGATTTTCTTTCTCCCAGCCACAAGTGTTACAAGGTGGCAATCCTGGTTTATTCCAGTTTTTAGGACAGCCTAAGGCACTTTACTAAAGTCAGTATTGTTTGTTTGTTCATAAATCTGGGGTGGATAGAGGTTGTCTCTTAATGAATATGTAATTTTGAGGGGGATGTGTGCATGTCTACGTACACCTGTTATCAAAGGGTGAGGGAAAAAAAGCTTAATTCTGTAAATGTGTAGAGTTTCTTAGTCAATCTTCAAGGTGATAATGCGTTCTGCTTTGCTTAGAAATTTTGTTGACATACACATACAAATATACCCCCAGTTCACTGTCACTGAATAGTCTGAATACACACAAAGACATTCTTCAAGGGTGGCTTCTTCCTGGCCATCCTCCTTAGAAATGCTCACAAGAAGAGCAGAACCTTTCCAAGAGATGCTTTTTTCTGAGGGAGCTGTGCCTCTGCAGAAAGTCCTTTAGGACTAATGCTTGGGCACTAGCCTGGATATTGAAATCTCGGCACCATTAGCTGGAGTGTCCCAATTACTTTAATTGACACAGACATATTTGAGGAGAGAGGCTGTTTCCAAGGTTACCAGGATTTGAATTACAGCATCACTTTTTTAAAAGGAAAAAAAAAATAGAAAAAGCCACCTCCCCTCCAAACTCCAGTCCTTTTAAAAGTCAGAGAAATTGTAGTAAGAGTGGAGTAGGCTCTTCCCAGCCCTAGTAAATATGGTCCTAAGAAAATTATTCAATGTCTTATCTAATGCTGCGGCCACTTTGATTTGATTTATTCAAAAAGTACCAGTGTTATGACTAAATGCTCTTAAAGGATCAGTTTCTGGATCATAGCTGCAGCCACTGGGGAATACTGTGAAACACTTCCTTCAGTGTCCGGTCCATGTGCATGTCTGGCACTGAAAGAAAACACATTTTCTCTCATCACCTCTTCTCAGGAAAAATGTGTTACAGTCGATAGAAATGAGAGCTGAGCCTTCAGCTCTGTTCTATATTAATGTTAAAAATGTTCATCTTATTATAAGTTGGCCTAATTCTAGAAATGTCGTGTCTTCCAAACACTTCTAAATAATTCTTAAAAATCTGTGATGCAACTCCTAGTTCCATTGCTGCATTCCAACATCTGGTTCACTTTAGTGGGAGTTTCAAACACTTACCCTCAATGTGCTGTGTGAGAATTTGAGAGTGTGATTTGATCCAGATTCTGAGGGCCTAACACTGGACATGGCAGCAGGTCCTGAAAGAGGGAAGAGGTACAGGAGAAATTAATGCCTGAATTTGTCCTTCTGCCCCACTGCTGCCACTTTATTGTGAATATTGCACCCTGATACAGAGCAAAACTCTGCTGGAGCTCCTGGTCAGTTGTGCCTTTCCTTGAGCTACCTTCCACTCTGCCCTGCAGACTCTTCTCCCTTCCCCAGGCTCCCTCTCAGGCATGGAAACCTGCAGGACCTGGCAGTGGCTGGAAATGAGGACAGAACACTGGAAGGATGGGAGAGGGAGAATCTAGAAAATATACATTATTCCTTTTCCTCTGGCAGTCAGTTTTGCTTTTAGCTTTGGAGATGAACACTGGGAATTGGCTCAGCCAGTGCTGGAGCTGAGCACTTGCTGTTGTCTCCCCTTCTGTTGTCTTGTGGGCTAAGTTGTGTTCACAAGTTCAGGGGATCATTTGGTTCTTAATTCTATATTTTCTATAATGGTCTGATGCAGAAAGTCTCTGTGCCTGTAAGTTCAGCCAATTAACTTTCTGTGAACTCTCCTGCTAAACTTCCCTCTATTTCCATCACTGTAAATCAGGAGCAGCTTGACTGGCCCCAGTCTGAAGTCTCTTTATGTAATTGAAAGTGGAGAGTTTGAAAAGCAGTCTGCAAAAGGTTTTGTGGCAGAAATTCTCTTCAGAGAAGGAGCTTTTAGTCCTCCTGTGCTGGTGCTACGTCAAGCAGTAGCCTGTGTGTTGTGGAACAAGGACAGGTACCCAGTTAATTTATACCTCAGAGTCCCCTGGGGATGAGGCACATCCCACTGGCTCAGTTTGAGCAGGTCCAGGACCTTTAAAATCCATTTTAAAGGATGCTCTGGCACACCTGCATTGCCCAAATCCCTGCCTGTCTGCAGCACAGAGCAGCAAAAGGCACTGAGAGCCTCAGCCTGGTGAAAACCTATTGATGAACACTTGGACACGGACCAGAGGAGTTCTGTGAGAACTCCAGAGCAATTCTGTAGCTGTGATGAGTTTACATAAAGTTCAGTGAGGCACACTGGGCTCTCAGATCATCAGTCATCTGTGGGGATGGGACTGCAGTTGTTACAGGCATGCTGTCCACTGCTAAGACAGGTTCATAATCAATTTTTTTTATTTGAGTGAAACCAATTTTTTTTCTTATTGGAGCAGACTGTAAGATCTGTGGATCTTATCCAGCACATTTATTCATGTCAAGCCATTCTGGATTATGTCAGCTTTATTGAACTATAACCATTAAAGAAAATAAAAGGCTGTTCTCAGAGCCCCCAAGATCTTTTCATTAGAGAATTGGAGAATGGGTAGGAAGGGCTTGGGATGAATTTCCCTTCTAGTCCGTGGTTCAGGTGTTTACAAGAAATGATTTGTGTGTGAATCCAGATTTCTGGCTGTGTTTTGCCAGGAGAAGAGACAAAAACACCCTCTGAACAGCATAATGAAAATCAGGCATTTAATTTCTCAGTATTTTCATTAAGTGAAGCCTGCCAGTTCTAGCCATATGTGCCATTGCTGTTTTAATCATATAAATGATACATACAGAGAAATGATACACAACTCACGCACTTGGAATTACTGAGTGTTCTTTATGCCACTTCTGTGAAAAATAGCCTTTTATTATAATCTTTTAGAGCTCTGAATAGAGAATTGTATTCCTTAGTGCTGAACTGGGGTTTTAGACACTCTGACAGGAGGGTTGTGCTGAGGACTGGACACATGATGCGTAGAAAGTCTGTAGAGGGAAGGCTGACAAAGAAAAAGGCTCATTTTCTTTGTGAAAACAAATCTACCAAGAACATCCACTGAGTGTATTTTTCTTAATTTTAAAATATACTTGCTTCTTTCATTCTATGCAGAATTGAACACTTGGAAAGAATGAATTGTAGATAAGGCCAGTTCCTTTGACTGCATAGGTGCAGGGTTCTTCCAGTACTGGTTTATGTGTAATCTTGTTAAATCCCAGCTCTGAAACCATCCCATGCAGAACTCTTTTGGTCGTGACTTAAATTGCAGAGGGGCCAAAGGTAAAAAAACACAGAGTGCACTTGCAGCTTTTATTTTTTCCAAAGAACACTGTCTAGAGATCTTAGTGCTAGAACTTAAAAATGGTAAATTCCCAGTGAAGTGCTTGGTTTGGCACTGTTTATTTAAGTATTGTCTCTTTCTGGTAAATGTGGTTGTAACACACACACATGTGTGTGCTCACCTCACAGATGTGCTGTAGGAGTTTCTTATCCAAACCCTGGAGGTTGTTCAGTCACCCTTAAGACTCCTCCCCATACCCAGACATGATTTTCTAATTCCAGTTATGCAAAAACCATTTTGGGGACATGGAGTGAGAATGCAAACTTTTGTTTTATTCCAACCCATTGAAGAATTGCTTTAACACACTTTTCATCATTTATCTCCTCATTTATATTCAGCTGCTGTTCCGGGATTTGCCAGACTCAAAGGTTTTTCATTTTACTGTTTCTCTCCTTGCTTAAAGAAAAAAAAAAAGATGTAGTAGTTGGTTGCACTTAGTAATTGTCTGGGGGTGAAGTCATGGCTCCCTTAAAACTGATAGAAGAGCACTCATTGACTGTAATTAAACTGAGATTTCCATTTGAAATCTGAAAACAAACCTTTCTTTTTCTTTTGCCTTCTCTCCATTCAGTGTTTCATCCCTGCTCACTTGCAAGGTGTTCAAATGTTCTTAGTTGCATTTGTAGTAACAACAAGAAACTTTATTTCTTTTGTATGACCAACTCATGGGACCCACAGGGATCATCCAGTGCAGCTCCTGGCCCTGCACAGACACCCCAACAATCCTACCATGTGCATCCCTGGGAATGTTGTCCAAAATCTCCTGGAGCTCTGACAGTCTCAGGACTGTGCTCTTCCCTGGGGAGCCTGGGCAGTGCCCAGCACTCTCTGGGGAAGAATTTTTTCTGATATCCACGCCAAACATGCCCTGACACAGCTCCAGACATTCCCTTGGGTCCAGTCCCTGGTCCCCAGAGAGGTCAGTGCCTTTCCCTTCCCCTCCTGGGGAAGCTGCAGGTTCTTGGAGCTGTTCCTGAGAGGAGCTGCAAGTCCTGAGGCTATCAGAGTGCATGGAAGCCTTTAAGATCTCACCCTAAAAGTCTCACTGAGCACCCAGTTGTCCTACAGAAATTAAAAATTAATTTAACACATGCTGGATGTTCTGAAGCAGTTGGTGGAGTTGAAGCCTGTTTTAGAAATATCCTGTTCTCCTTCCCCAGCAAAAACCTTTTGATGCCTTCTTTGAAGAGCTGGTTCTGGCTGCAGTGGCCACCAGGTATTTGCAGAAACCTGAGAGCAGTGTTTTCTAAATCTGCACACTGTAAACAAGCCCAGTGGTTGCTTTAGCCAGCACTGTTGTGTGGCAAGCCCTGGGTTTGTGGGGCCTTTGTGAAGAGGGAATTGGATGTACAAGTTCCTCCATTGTTAGGTAACCTCAGCAACCAGCTCCTCTGACAGGGAACATGAAAGGGGCTCGTGTCTCTAGACATTGCCTTGCTGCAGTTGCGTTTCTATAACAACTTGAGGAATCATTAATAAATTTGAAACACAGCTTCTCCCCCAAAGCGTTTCTTGCAGCAGAATGGGGGCTCGTGCTGGATTTCAAAGAGAGCATCATGTCTACAATTTATTTTCAGAGTAAAATGTATTTCTTTTTGAATCAGAATTGAGCCGATACGCTGAATTAAAAAATCCCTGATGGCTCTAAAAATTTGTCCAGTGGGTAGCTTGCTTAAACAAGTAATTATTTCTAACATTCTGTAAATTATTAACTCCTTTAAGATATGAACACATTTATCAGTTGAACTGTTCTTGTAATGTTTTCCCTTCCTAAGCTATTTTTCCGCTTCTCTTGTATCTGGAGATTCAGAAATAACTGAAGATCTTGCAGGTTTATGCCCACTTATTTTTATTTTTAGATTTTTGTATTGCTCACCTCTTAGGATTTTTCAAAGATTACTTCTGAGAAAATTCATTAATGATGCTTTTTCGAGATACGTATTTCATGGGATTATAAAAAGCAGCTTCTGAGCCCATTTCTTACAACCAATTTGTTCTTGGGGCTGTCAGTTAATTCGTCTGTTCCTCGGTTTCTGAAATAAAACTGAGCTTATCTTGTAATGAGGTGTTTGACAACTGTTACATAGCTAACGAGAATGAGAAAGTGTAGTCACAGAAAGAGCTTTAGAAACTCTACTAACCTTGTGCATAATATAAATATATTACTTTTTTTCAAAGGTTGTACCTCTGTGACTGCTATCCTTGGGAGTAAAAAAAAAAGCCAGCACATAGAAAACTGTTTCCTTGGTTTTATTTGTTGCATTGCCACCTGTAATCTCCCCAGAAAAATTACATTAAGCTAAGTGCTCAAAGAATTTATGCATATTGCAGCATCTCCTTGTTTGTGGTTTGACTTAATAATGCTACATCTGTTCACTGGTTATCATTTACAGAAGGACCTGATTTAGGGCTCTAATAAATATTGGCCATATTGGTGCTTATATGAGCCTGACTTCCAGTTAAAGTTATTCTTCCAATTTAATTTTTGAGATAGTAGATCTCATTGCAGGTGCATAGACCTCTCCAATAATGGCAAAACTTCTTTGGTGCAAATGGAATGTTCTGAAGAGCCTGTAATTATGACAGAGGCTTGATCAATATTTATTTCCTGGAAGATGTACTGTGGCTTTCTTGGTGGAGGGCTGGTGAAGTGATTTACCTTCCCTTGAAATGCGCCGAGCGCAGCATCGTAAAACCAGATAAGACAGTTAATCTAAAAGTCCATTGTGGAATAACAAATGTTATTATTATGGCCTGTGCAGAGCAGCCCAGTGTGTTCCTAGAGAGCAGCCTGGATGATTCATGTGGTCCTTGTTTCCATTCCAGCTGTCCGGGATGAGTAATGGTGTGATGGCCAGGACCTGGGATTTTCACAGCTCCTCCTCCTCGTGCAAATCTGGTGTTCCACACCAGCTCTATCTGCTGCTCTTGAGTGTCTCAAATCTCTGCTTTCAGAGGACAAAAACACAGAGGTGCTGCTGAGTGGAGTTGAGAAGAACTCTGCTAATTCTTCTCTTAGTTCATTCAGGCTCATTACTGAAATCAGCTCAGGATGCAGAGCCCAGCTCAGCCCAGTTGCACCTCTGTTGAATATAAAACACTGGCTTGGAGCTGTCTCTTGTTTGCCCTATAATTTTCAGCCATTGACTCTGTTCTATGATGCCCTCAGGAGGTTATTAAGAAAGTAACTCATTATGGGAATCCAAAGTGTAGCGATAATCACTCGCCATAAACTGCGTAATGGAAGAATTTTATAGATTGTTAAAGCTCATTTTAACATTCTTTATTTCATCTTCTGCTTTGGGTTAATGCAAAGACACTGCAGACAAAGAAGGGATGATTGCTGCTGGATTTGTGATCTTGGATCAGGGTGGATAGGAGGCGATGAACAGAAGCAGATGGTTCCTATTGGGCAAACAGGGTCAGGAAAATCAAATTAGTGTGTATTTTCACTCATTTTTTTGCAAATAGTAAGAGCACCAGTCATGATTTCAAGGCCTCTAGTGTGCTTTTACCAAATGCTTCCAATGAGAAATGCTTTCTTTTTCTGGCAGTAGGATTAATGCACAGTGCCTGCCCAGCACACTCTGTGTACTCCACGGTTAAAAACATTGCAAGAATAGAAAATTGTGGTAATAAAACCGTTTTAGCATAAGTGCATTGTCCCTCATTGTGATATTGAAAAGGCTTGGAGTGGTTCACTACAAAATACAATACTTGTGGATAAGCATGCAAAGAACTGCCAAATCACAAATGCTGGGTGGGGGCCAGAAGGAGAAAGAGAAGGATGCTCCTTGTGATTTGGGAGAAAAAAGTGACAAAATACTCATCAAACCCTGAAAGATGTGATTTTGTAGATTTATTTCTTGTTTAACTTGTAGGGATATAAAGTATTTTATTTTTTTAGGCTGTTTCACTTAAATATCATTATCACGGAGTTCAGTTCTGCGTGAGGTCGTGAGACTGAAAGTACAAAGGAATTTTGCTTATCACTGCTCAGAATTACACCTTAAATATAAAAGACAGTAGACAGCTAGAAAACCAATGAGAATTTAAGATATTTATTGGGTTTGGTTGTGGTTTTTTTGTCATATCCACAATCTAATCTTAGCAGAGCTTTGTAGTAACCAAGTTGTTACAGAGATTTTTGATTGTTCAGGGCAAGTGGAGTCCCTGGTCCTGCAAGGTGAGACAATGTAAGACAATATGCAAGGAGAGTTGTTTGCTTTTATTTTTATCATATGGGTAATGTAGCCTGACACCTTGATGGATGGGACAGAGCTGTTGGGGACCTTGGAAGGAAGGAAAGGCGAGAAAATAAATACTTGATGTCGCAGAGATGGAAGAGCAGCAGAAGAAAGAGTGCTGAGATCTGGCTGCAAATGCCCCTTACCCAGACTGGGGAGTTCCCAACTCTGTATGGATATGAGCAAGGGAAATTGCAACACTTGGACTCAAAAAAAACCCCCAAAAAACCCAAAAAATGGTGTACAGAGTTGGAGGTCACCTCCCAGGATGGCAAGGAGGTGCCTGGTAGGCAAAAGAAGATGTAGCAGTAGCTTTTGTTCTCTCTAAATAATACCTAGACAGAAAACATGGCAGCTCTGTTCTCCCCACTGCAGTTAAATCCTCAGAGGAGCTGGAGTCTCATTAAAGCATCAAAACAATTTGTTAATTAGCTTTTCCATTCAAAAGTGCATGCAAAGAAATTATCGGAATACCTGGAATTTGAGTTTCTGTGGAAAAGCAGATTCAGAATTTTATGTCCAAGTAAGAGCAAGCAATAAACTAGCCGCTGTTTTGAGCAAAACCATAGGGGAACTAGGAAAATACAGATGGAGTTGATGAACCAATTCTCAAGCAGTTCATTTAAGTGGAAAAGTTACCCCAGGGACTGGATGGGTCTTAGTTTTCCTGACTGTGAAGAGTGTGCTCCTTCTTGCTACCAGCAAGCAGTAAGGTCTGTCCTCACTGTTTTTTTTCTCCTTTTAATATTTAATTATTTAGTTGCTAACGATTATTTTGATCTCCCTTTCTTCCCCACCTTGTCAGTCTGAGAAAATTCATCAATTGCCTGGCAGTGACAAGTACTATTAATCTTTTGTGTTTCATCATGGACTTCTTTTGTATCTTCTTTTCTGAAGCTGAATCATGTTTAGCTTCAGAGCCGTGTGGCTGACACATTCCCTCTCCATAAGGATTCTTTATTTTGGAAGTCCACTGAGACTTCCAAATAAATTGAGTTGACCTGTGCAGCTCTGTGTTTGTCTCCTGCCTGACCCTCCCCTTGTACAGCCAGCAGACAGATTGGAGTGCATATGATTATGCAGGCAAGCAAATCCTCTGCTTATAATTGCTTTTAATTGCTGATGCTTGACACTGGGAAGTGCCAATTCTCTAATTTTTTCCCCCAGAAACATTTTTTCCTACAGGAACTTCTGTTTGAAATGCAGATCTGGGTTGTTGAGTGACTGTGCCATGACTGGATCCTGGCTGCTATAATTAGTACCTAATTACAACCTTTGATTGCACGTCTAACACGCTGTTTGTTCAGAAACAAATGCACCTTTTCTGTGGCTCAGGTGAAGCGAGCAGCTCAGTGTTCTGTTATTCTGCCCTGTGATCGTGCCCCCTGCACCGGGAGCTTTCCCTTTCATGTGCTGTGGGAGGAAATTTGTCTCTGTCAGCAGCATTCCCTGGCCCTGCATACCCAAGGATGTGTCCCTGTTTTATCAGGTGCTTCAGAACCTTCCCGGGTAGTGGGGGGAAGTCTCAGAGGAGGAATTTGTGCAGCCATTTGGGTCAGGAATCTCTTCCCTGGGCAGGATTTTCAATCCAGCTATCACAACATTAATGCAAACTGGAAGCTGTGGCAGAGACAAGGGGGATGTTTATTAATACACTTTGCCTGTGCAAGCTGTAGATAAAAAACAACAATAACGATGCTGTGCCTGATACACAGCTGCCAGTAAACTGCTTTTTTTGCTTAAAAAAGATCATCCAGATAACTCCTCACAAGAAAAGCCACAAGGATTTTCAGTTTAAAATTCATATGTGTCCTATGATCCTTGGATTTGAATCACTAGTTAAATACCTGTAATTTGTTTTGTCTGTGTCACTCCTGGTGGTGGTACTTGCAGGACAGTTTTTATATCTGAAACTTAGGAAACAGTAATTTTAATGAAAAAATAAGCTACATTGCTATAATAAGATACAGTTTTGTTCTTTCTCTGCATAGACAGTGCTGAATTATTTTTCCTTTCAAGCAGCCTCCTCTGAAGTAGGAGAAAATGTTAAGTGCTTCAGATAGCTGGAGCAAAGGCAAAGGTTGGATGGAAATCTCTGCCTTGCTGCTGCCAGCGCTGACGGTGGTTCTGATATTTCCCTGGCACTTTGTTTACCAGATGGAAATATTTCATCACTGATATCTTTTTTTTTTCTGTTAGTCACAAAGAGGAGAATTGGACTTCATCCCCTTTAATCATGGTTAGTAGAGCTAATACAAGGAAAGTCACACAGTGGTGCTGACAAGGCTGGTAAAGTCAGCGTTTATTTTTTGAAGAAAAATGAAGTTACATATGTGAAAATAAAACTTTTTACTCACCTTATCTTAATGTTTCATCATAATGCAGCTCCCTTCTTCCCTGTCTGGTGCTTAAGGTTTTGATATGATAACTCAAACTGTTCTACAAACTTGAAAGTTCAAGGAAATGCCTGTAAGCACCTATTAATGATACAGTTTTTCTGGATTAAACTCACTTACATCGTTCTGAAGAGAGGAAATAAGTTTGAACTGCTAAATCTGCCCAGTTTCTCTCTGGTGCAATGTCTTCTTTATGCCTCAGAGAAAGACAAAGGGGGAGATGTGGCTTCATTTGAACTAAAATGACTATTTAGGAAAACAGGGATGCTTGGAGTTTTCATGTGAAGAGGAGCAGATTAAAAAAAAAAAATTAAAAAATTCAAAATTCAGTTATTTTACTGAAATAACTTGACTGTTACCAGGCACCAAGTTTGAAGACCTAACTAGTTAAATGCTGAATTTACAATGTTAATTTAACCTGTGTATTTCTTTGTCCCAAGTGTTGTCTTGAGTTTATTTTAAGCTCAAAAGAAAGTGCTCACAAAGACCTTACCATCATCCTTCAGAGTGAGTGCATCCTCCTAATTACCACCAAGAGAGCCCCATCAGCAACATTCAGAATGGTCACAGCACAAATCCCAGGGGTATTTAAAGCCCTGACTCTGCTGGTTCCATTTTATTTTACATTCCTTGTAAGCATTATTGTTGTGAGAGGAGAAACAGAACCATGTGCAACATCAGCTCTGAATCTTTCCAAGTTATTGGACCACCAAATGTGCCTCATGGTGCTGTCCCTGGTGGAAATGTTTCCAAGCAGGGAGCTGCCTTTGCTGCCACATCAGTTCCAGTTTGTGTAAATTGGGGTTATTTTCAGCCTGGTGAGGTATTAGCTGTAATCTGGGTAAAAGCCATTTAGCTTTGGAACCAGTACTGGGAGTACAGGATTTATTTGACTGGGAACCATTGTTATGTTCAGCATTTGTAGAGTAAAATAAACCTAACAAATACTGGTTATCTTTATTTCTTGCCACTCTGTTCCAAGCAGTGGTGCTCTCAGCACTACACGTATTTCCAAAGTTCAAAGGCTGTTTCACATTAAACAGCTTTATTCTCTGAAAATGTATTCTTGTGCCATTACTGGAATCTCAGACCTCCCTGCTTGGTCATAAGTCCTCTAAGCTTCCATCACCTCTTTGCAACGATGCTTTTAATGAGACTCTGCAGTTCACATCTGGCTTTTACTACTGTGGATGTGTGACAGAATACAAAGGGTTCCTTGTTTAAAAATGAAGTCCTGAGGCTCGTAAGAAAGCAGTGGGAGCTGAAAGTGACTCTAAACAAAATCCATTTTAAATGCATTCAGGTCTATAAGAATGTTTCTTCTATATCAAAGGCCTTAATTTCTTGTTTATGATAGCTTAAAACTGTATAGACAATTGCTCAGTATTGTTTTGTCTTTATTTCACTGCATTAATGCTTGGTTACTTTAGGGTGACATCTATATTCTGTAAATCTATTCATCTTTAGCCACAAAGAGACAGTGGATATGCTTTCTCTGTTCAGGAAAATATCTCTGTGTTCACACAGCACAGGTATTGGTGTCCTTTGGTGACAGATAATGGATTAATCTTTGCAGTGGGAGCAGAACAGCCTCCTGCCCTGTGGGCAGAAGGAGCAGGGCTGTGTCCCTGCAAAGCTCCCGGGCACTCCCAGTGAGGAGGCAGAGGGGCATCCCCAGGAGGGGTTTCCTGGCTGGTAGAAGAGCCCTTGCTAATCCTGCCAGCCAGAACCTCTGGTGTTTTGGAAAGGGGGCAGGAGCAGCATGTGGGGGAGCAGTTTTCCCTCTGAGAGCAGAAGGACTCCAGCGGCGCTCGGGCGCTGCGAGGAGCGCTCCAGTCTCCTGTGCTGCTCAGCAGAAGGTGCCTGCTGCACAAAGCCCCTCTTGCAAAGTGCAGAAATTTAAAAATTACCACGCCTGAAGCTGATGTAACTCACTGATAATCTCACAGAGCTCTGCTCTATGGTGTGGCAGATCTCTGGCGTGGCTGCAGGATTGCTTTGTGCGCTGTGTGTTGGAGAGCTCTTTTGGTTTTGCTGTGTTGTTGTTTTTCACCTCCTACCACTCCTTTCTGGTTTGTTTGAACTAGTTCAGGATGGTGACAGTTTCTCAGTGCTGCATGCTCTCAGCTGTGTTAACTTGGAATTTCCCCCAGACTCTGTTGCTATTTATTTTTTTCAGCTAATTTAACCACTCTGCTCCTGGTACCTGAGCTAACATAGCACAAAGTGTGTGGGAAGTGCTGGAAATGGCAATTTGTTGTGCCATGTAGGCATCTTGCTTGCTTTTGTACAGGCTCTTACAGCTGAGACCTCTAAAAGATACCATATTTTTGCTGGTTTCATACAGGCTGGTTAAGATAAAGTCAGATTGTGTCTTTTTGTACTTTTCTTTGGTCACTAATTTGACTTACTTCTCATTATTACTTCCTTTATACAAAGAAATAAAAAGTGATTGAAATTAATGGCATGTGTAAAGCCATGAGAATATGGTATTAGATTAATGATACTTCAGGGAAAATAGAAAATTTATTATTGTGAAGTTGTGTACAGTCCTACTCAGAGTGTCCTGAAAAGCACAAATGATAAAGCTAATCCCAGCCCAAGGTCTGAAGAAAATGGCTTTTTAAAAATTATTTTAAGGAATACTGATGTTAATCTCTTCAAGGATTTCATTTAAAAAAAGGTTCATCTCTGGAGCAGATAAGCTCTGGTAGCTGATCCATGAGATTGATTGATGAGGGAAAAAAAGCAACCTCTTGGTTGGGCCACGTACATGCACTAATCTTGGTTAAGATAATTTGTGAAGCTGGAAACCAAAACAACACTGCAGGGCAGAAAATGCTATGACAAAGTACATACCTTTACAGATGATTTTGGTTAAAAGGTGGCTTCCAGAGCTTTTCTGTCACTGCTGTGGGTGCCAGGAATCTTGGGACTCTCTTGGCTCGCTCTGCTCAGCTGGAGCCTTTGCTTTGTTTGCTCTGTGGGGCTGACAAGGGCCCAGAGGAACATCTGTGAGGGAACTGGTGGGATTTCTGGGGCACTGCACCTGCACAGACTTCAAAATTCATCTTAAGCATAATAACCTGCTCAGCCTGTGATTCAGGGCAGAGCGATGAAGGACCAGTTTATCTAAAAATTGAAGGAATTCTGAATAAGCGAGCTTCCTTGCAGAATCCTGTGCTTGTTTTTCACCTGCAGACCACTGATTGGCACAATTTGTAGGTCGGGTGTGAGTTTTGCTTGGCAGCTCGTTCCTGGAGTGCTTGGCTGGGCTGTGGCCCTGCCATCCAGCACTGCTGCCAGCCTGACCTTGGCAGGGCTGCCAGTCTCCAGCCTGGCTCCATCTGTGAGAGGAGGCTCTGGGAAGCCTCTCTGTGCCCACAAATGCTTACTCTGCTCATCCCCACTTTTCTAAAATTTAACAGATGAGGTCCTGCAGTTTTGTTTTCTTGGAAATGACATAGTATTTCCTTTTTACTCCTGATTTATTTATTGTATTTCTTGCCAGGAGCGGAAATTCAGAAGACGTGGTTTTGTAGAGCCAAAGCAATCCCTGTGGTTTGGCATCTGAATCTATTCCAAAGCAAGAAAGGTCTACCCTCCCCTTTGGGTTTGGTCAGAATATTACAAGATCTTTCAATCCAGACAGAGAGAAACATTGTAAGAACAGTTAATTTGAGCAGATTTTTACAAATGCAGCTTGCCCTATTCTTCTGGTGCAAGAATGGGTTTTATTATGCAAATTTTTTGGGGTAATAAATGTCAGAGACTTCCACTATGCATTAAATTCTGTACTTCATTAGTGTATTTATCAGGCAGCATGAGGTGCCAAGGAAAGATTTCCATCCTTTGTGGTATTTCTGTTCCTGTTGTGCCATATTCTGTAGCATTGGTGTTCTCAAGGACTTTGGTGGTACATACACTTTGTACAAAATACTGCTCACTGCGAGTGAGGTTAGTGTAATCTGTCCTTAAAATTCAAGATAAGGAGTTTCAGCACCTCCAAGTCCTGAATAGTTGCTTTTGTAGCACACAGTGTGATGAGAAATGGAGCCGAGCAATTGAATGCAGGAAAGATCACCAAGGTCTAAGGGAAACAAATACAAGAAAAAAAACTGTGCTGAACAAGCAGGAGCTTTTGCATTGAACAGGCATCAGAAACTTTATCTTCTGGGGGCAGACTGTGTGATCTTTGCCTGGTTATCTGCTCCAGAGGCAGAGAATCCTTGGGCCAGGAAGGTTTCATTTCCCTTCGTTCATTCTCTCATTATGTGGCCTGATTTTTTGCCTGTTTAACCTTTCATGCTCACACAAGGTTAGAGCTTCGAGGATATTTTTTTGCTGTTCCCACAAAAGCTGCTGGATGAGGGAGGTGCAGAATGCAGCTTCATCTGCTGCAGCTCCACAGCTGACCCAAAGTGCTGCAGAGGCACCAGAACTGCAGGGCTGGGTGCCAAATTGGTTTTGTCTGCCTCTCCTCTCCCAGGGCTGAGTTTCAGGAATCCATACACTCATGGTTTTAAATGACAGACCCTGACCACCCCATCTGTAAGCACGTGGCAGCTCCATTGTATAAACTGGGTCATAAATGAAGGAGGGAAACTGAGGAACGTTTTTGTTCAGTGTTTGTGGATGTATGACTTGGTGAAAAAGAGCAATAATTAAGCTAAACTTCCCTATCTGAAGTTATCTTTGTAACTCCTAGGTGCTGGTCTCTGCAAGGTTTACCCCTTGCCATCAAGGGCTACCTGTTTGGATGGTAACTTTCTCCATTTTCTGAAGGACAGGTAGCTCCTGGAGCTTGGCTTTTCAGAAATGCTGGCACCCAAACCATCTGGGAGCTCACTGGGGATGTGTGATCTTGACAGCTTTGAAAATAAGACTTTTGGGTTGTAAAATGTTGTTCCCAGCCTTTGGAGTTAAGTCCTGGAATGGGTCAGGCTGGAAGGGACCATGGTGGGTCACTGGTCCCAGCTGCCTGCCCAGAGCCCAGGATTGTGTCTGGATGGCTCTGGAATACCTGCAGCGAGGGACACTCCACACCCTCTCTGGGCAAACTCTTTTTCTCGGTTCCAGAAAAGCAGTTTTTCATTTACTGGTGCTGTGGCAGTGGTAAATAATCAAGTGTTCAGTGCTTTGGTTGGAGTCAAGTGCAGCGGGGCATAAATGAGACCTTAAACCAAACCTGTCCAAAGCTAAAAGCTGAAATACAGTTCCTCCCCCTGCAGATTAATGACACCATAAATTGAAACAAACCTGCAGTGTGCATCCAGGTCAGGGCTTCTTTACTCCTTCTGTCTTCAGTGTGAGCCAAATGCTCTTAAGTTTTTCCATTGCTACTTTGGGAATAGATCAGGCTCTAATTGTCCCTGCAATGAAAAGTTGACCTCTTGACTGCTTATTTTTCTTTTACTGAATTAATTTCTTTTTGTGTTTGAGCAGAGAAGAGACTCTGGAAGCCACTAAAGTTGACTCTGTTAAATAAGGCGAACAGATATTTTAAAATAACAGTGGTGATGCTTCTCTTGCACTGGGTTTTGATGTCCCCTCTAGGAACATTCTGGCACCATCGTGAGTGGAAATCAGTAGAGTCTTCCCATTAACCCCTGACCAAGGTCATACAAAAAATAAATACAAGAGAATATATTAGAAATAAATAGGAATTTTTCATGAAGTTTAATAATAAGGATGAGCTATAGCTTCAGATAATTTTCTTTTATCTGTTCTGTAGCAGCTTGATAGAACTATTGGCTACAAAGAAACTAAAATATTTTTGTCTATTCCAGCCAATTTTTTTCCAAAACTGAAGCATCCTAGATTCTTGGTTTTTTTTTTTTTTTTAAATCTGACAGCATGAAAAACTTTTGTGCTAATGCATGTATAGTTTTTATACATGAATAAAATTTTGAGTAATTATAAGTTAGCATTAGAAAACCACTCAAGATTAAATGTTTTATGACATTTCTGACCTCTATTGTGACTGTGTGACATCTTAATACTTTAGGTAATATTGTTTTCATTGAGAATTCCAGACCCATACATGTCTTTTCTGAATTTTTATATCCAAGGAGGATTTAGAGGTCACCCACTTCCTTGGAATGCCTTCTCTTTAGCTAAATGACAAGCATTGTTCTTTGAAAAGAACGGGAGCAGTAATGAGATGCTGCCTTCTTTCCAAAGAAATATGGAGCCTGGAAAGAAACTCTGTGGGGAAACCAAACTCAACCATCTAATATTTTATGAAGAATTATTTTTCCTCCAGGGTTACTATTTCACGTTTTTATTCTAATAGATCTTGTTAAACAATGAGGCAGGTAACTCTGTCCTTACTTTTAATGACTGCTCTCAAAAAAGTGCAGCTGTTCATCAAGTTAACTGCTTAATTATAGTTCCCTAGGCCATTTACAAATATGCTCAGAAACAGTCTATCAGAATAGAGATTAATTGAAGTATTTTTGTTGTCTGGGGAAAATTTGAAGTGATTTTGTTGTCTAGAGAGAGTTTCAGAAAGTTTTCTCACTTTTCCCCTGGTTTTATGAGTGAGCTCACAGGTGAGGTGTCAGGGACTTGTGTTGGGGTTGTCATGTGTGACAGTTTTTTCTCCAGCTCTAGACAGTCTGTCACTGTTTCTAAAACTATACCTTTGTTGAGGAGCTGCTCCAAAGTCTGTGTTTCAGACTTTCAATCAACTCATGGCTGTGTGTTGGCTTCCTGCTGTGACTCAGAGGACCAAAAGAGCTTCCACTTCAGTGATCAGCAGGCTCTGATAATAAGGCAGAATGAAGAGACAGTGATTTTTCTTTGAACACCTAGCAAAAGTTGCTTCATTAAACCATCATCAGCGTAAAAAATATCTGTTCAAATAGGCAGTGCCTACCTGCTAAGAGGTTGGCATCCTGAAAAACGTTTTATATTTGATGTATATTCTGCTTTTCATCAGCGCCTGTGGGCTTTATGAAGTGTTTATGAACTTCTTTGCTTCTCTCCTTGTGAAAGTGCATTAACCTGCAGGCTGGAGTTCCTCAGTTGTTACATCACATGCCAGTAGCCTTGGAGAAAACTGAAAGAGAACTTAAAAAATATTTTTCTCCTCTTTTGGTAGTGTGTGAAGGTCCTGATCGTGCTCAGGCTCCTGTTTTGCTGAGCAGTGTAAAGCTACATAAAGATAATTTATTTCCCAGATATAATAATAAGATAAATATAAACTTAACAGTAACAGGTGGAGGCAGCAGATTGAGAGAGCACAAGTTAATGATGATGTGGCTATAATTAAAGTATTAGCAGTGGTTGTTTTACAACAGCTGCTTTGTTGTCTGGAACAACCTCTCCAGCTAAAGTAACAATGATATAGGTGAGAATGTAAATTCTAATAAAAAACCCTCCAAAAGGCATTGCCATCTTGTCAGTAATGCCAACTCATCCTACCATTTCTGATTTATAATAATTGCTGGACCTCTTCAAAATCTGGTCCAGAAGACGAATCTTACCACAATTGCATTTAAAGTTGTAGTGAGATTGGGGATTTGTTTTCTTACCCATGTTGCTTTTGGCACATATTTTCAACAATTTATTTAAAAAAAATATGCTTATTCCTTGGAAAGAAATTTTATTAAAGTTTAAAAAATTATTTTAAGAATTTTCCATTCTCAGCCACATTCTTAGAGTCTATAATTTTAAAAATTGCTGGAGAAACCAAGGGAGTTCCCATATCTGTGGAACCCTCACAAACAACCTGTGAAGGTGATGCTGAAAGACAGACATGCACTTCATTTCTTGGAAAGCTTGGAGATATGAGGCCTGATGGGGAGGAAAACCAAGCTCAGTAATACAAATGTCCATACAAGGATATTCCAACACCTCAGTTTTGGCCAGAATGAAGAGGGGCTCTTTTCCACTGAAGTAAATCAGCCAAAGAAAGTTAAGTCTGTTGTGGCCATGAAAACAGGAGCAGCTCTGAGGGAAGTTCCCCCTTTGACAGAGACTGGCATCAACTGGATTTTCTTTCTGGTGATGCAAAAGCCACAGTGGTGTTTTAGTTCAGATTTCAAAGGCAGCAGGTGTGGGCAGCTCAGGATGAGGAGCACAGGACACGGGGGAGGTGAGTTCTGTGGTGCTCTTTCACTGCTGTGGTTCTCTCTGAAAATACCTGGTATGAAGTTATGACATATGAAAGGTTTATTGCTGTAGTCCTTGCCCTCACTGAATTGTGTCTGGGGAGCTGGTACCTTGCCATTAAGAAGGCAAGGGATCTTTCAGTGTGAAAAGCAGAGAATCCTGTAAAAGCTGGGAGTCTGTTCCCACCAGGAGGGAAATGCTTCTGTCCTCAGCCCATGGATTTGTGTGTAATAAATGATTGGCACGAACATTTCAGTGAGTAACTCAAATATTCATCACATCCCATCCTAAAACAGTGACACCACCGGCCTGAGCTCGAGGGGTCTGTCCCTGCCCCTGGCAGGGGTTTGGAATCCTTCAGATTCCTCCCAGCCCCTGGAATCTGTGATCCCACGCTAATTCCTGGAGCAGTGGAGGGCAGGTAACATTCCCACTCCTTAGTTTTTGCTCTGCTTCCAAGCAGCGCTGCCACAGGGATGTGCTGGAGGTGAGCTGGAGAAGCTCCTGGCACGAGTCTGAGCCAGCAGAGTCAGCAAGTGCTCATTAATCATCCTGACCTGCTCAGTCCTTGCAACTCTTCTGTGGCTCCCAGTGCTCTGAGCTGCACCTCGTCCCTCTGCTAACAGAATTAAAGAAGCAGCTGTTCACAGAGAACAATTTCCTGGGAGAAGGAGTATGTTAAGTGTTGAATTTTTTTTTCACCACACAGTAGAAAAATAGTGTATTCAGGTCAACAATTCATTGGGAGGAATTTCTTGAAAAGGCAGTCTCCTTGGCTTTGAGTGATGCAGCTTTGCAACCACTACATTCTGCAGTGTAAGCTTGCAAGACCTCAGACGTGTTGTCTTTGCTCAGCACATCATATGTATTAATAATTAAAGTTGGATTTCAAGGGACAACTGGGCTTTGATATGCAACTCCTCTGCCTCCTCCCTCTTCTGTTCATTAGGGACCTTTGGAGTGAGAGAGGAAAAGGGAGAGATTTTCATTCCACTTTTGCTTTGCACAGGGAAAGGGCAGTTTTTGAACTGCAGTAACAAATTTATTTTTTCATTGGTCTTGCTGATTGGATTAGCAATACTGCTGGCTTTATTACCCCTGATTAAAGTCAGGGCACTGGGGATCTGACAAATGAATTCTGTCTGTAGTTCACCCAGCACACACTGCTTAATCCTGTTGATTGCAAGGCTTACCAAAATTGTTTAGTCACAAAGCTGGTTCTGTAAGTCAGCGAGGAGAAAAAAGGTAAATAAAAGATGACTCAGGAGGAAATGTGTTTGCAAATTATATAGACTTATATAAGCTCTACTGAAAGTCCAGAAAATCAGAGTGTTAAAAAGTTAGAGCTCTGGGAGACCTTTCAGTCCTCTGGTCTGTGCCTGTACTGATGCTGGGTTATTTTCTCTGCTGTACATCTTTTAAACATTACAGAAGGGAGATGATGTCTGAGTACTCTGCTCATGAAAATTACTCAGTGGTAAAACAAAAATAAGAGCAGTACATATTTCACTGCTTTCTGTGTTCCTTGGACCTCAGAGCTCCTAAATGTAGAGGAATGATTACATTATTTTCCATCCATAAACATTTTTTTCCCCATAAGACTGAACACAGTAATGGCTCTTTACTAACAGTATTAGTGGTAGAAAAATTAGTGAGCTCCTATTTTTGGTTGTAATTATCTCTGGGGTTTGTGGTTTTCATTGTTCTCTAAATGCCTTGTGTCTGCAGCCCTCAATTTCTGCCACAGTTTTCAGGCTGCAGCCCTGCTTGGCTCCTACCTTGGGCTCTGTCAAGCAATTAGGCAGAATGTAGCCAGATTTTGGGGTGATCCTTCTGCATTTCTGAGGTTTTTACAGTGCACTGCTCAGCCTGGCCTGCTAGTCCCTGCTCCTGGCTTCTCCTGCTGTTTCACTGCAAGAGAGTCTGGTTTGGTGGAGTTTTGCAGGGTTTTGTTCTGCCAGCCTTTTTGGGAATCTTGAGAAGGAAAGACAGGTCCAAGCAGGGGTGGAAGAATAAAAGCTGCACCGAGCAGTTGGATGCTGAGAGTGCAAGTTGCACAGCAAGGATGATGTATTCCGTGACCTCTTAAGAAAAATCCTAGTCTTAAAATAGCTTGCCAAAGCTTAGAGGGGAGTGATGAGCTTCACCTTCAGAAGTGAAGTTTGGAGTCCCTGTCATTCTGCAGGCGAAGGTCACGACTGGTCATTCCTGTGTGGAGTGTTTGTGCTCCTGCAGTGAAAACTGGGAGGTGCAAGTGAGCTTCTAAAGTCTTGGTTGTTGGCCCTGCTCAGGATTGAGAGTTGGCCTGGACTTTGCAGTGTTGCTGCTTAATTCAGTACAGTAACATTGGAAATCTGTTAGAAAACACTAAATTAGCTTTTGACTGTAAATGGAGGTTATATAAATGAGATGTGATAAATCAAAGATCTTTCTGGTTTGGTTTTTTTTTTCAAAAGGGTGTACTGAATAATCTTGGAATGAGTTTTGTGGATTTGGAAGCCGAATATTACAATTTCAATGTGGCAGAAATATGTTTTTGTGGGAATTAATTCCTGAGTAACAGAATTATGTTTGTCTACTCAGCCTCTCTTCTCTCCAAGGCAGCATCTGGCTTATTCTCCTTCCCAATTTCACATTTGGATAAAGTCCGAATGAGAAAACTCTGGGCTGTGCTGCAGATCCCCAAGTAACTGAGGGAACCCAGTCCTGCTGCAGTCCTTCCCTTGCTCTCTGCTGGAACAGGTCATGGGAGTTCTCTGAGTGCACAGAGGGATGATGTGTTTGTCTCTCTGATCTTCTGACTTTGGGTGAGAAAGGATTCACAGATTCACAGAATCTTTAAGGTTGGAAAAGACATCCAAAAAGCACTGAATCCAACCTTATGTATTTACAGTTTGCTGTGTAGCTTGACCAGATGTGCAGAGCAAAATCCCAGTATGGACAAAAAGTCCAGGAGGGTTTTAAGTGCAGCAGCTTCTCTCGGTGTTTGGATTTGTGTCATTCTGTGGGGACAGGCTCTTCTGCCCCTCGCTGTGTCCTCCCAGGTGAGAGCTGGCAGGAATGAGCTGCCTCTGCTTCCTCAGCAGCTCCTGTCTGCTAAAAATCCTGCCAAAACAAATCAGGAGAGCTGGGAGCATCTCTGCTCCCTCTGAGGTGTGCAGTGGTGTTTTCCCAGCCAGGCTGTTTTCACCACTGCCTTGTTATCCTTTTCCCATTGCCTCTCCCTGTCATGTTTGGGGGCTTGGCTTCTGTATTTTTGTTAATAAATTGAAAATACACAGTGGCATTCAAATCTTGTTAAACGATGTTTGGGTTGCCTCATAAAACAAGATAATTGTGCAATCACAAAATGGTTTAAACATCTGATTTGGATTAGAAACAAAAATGGTGTGTAATTGCTCTCTGAAACTTGTAACTCACATGAAATGGATGTTATCAGGCAGATGTTCTTTTATTCACCAGCACACTCGGAATCTCTGGCTCTTAAGTGCCAGGATAAGTGAAACGTGCTCAATTAGCTCAGTAGGCTGTGGCTAATCCCGCTGCCCTGCCTCTGGGTCCCAGGTACAGCTCTGCAGTGGCTCCTGGCCATCTCCTCAGGCCCTTGATGGTGTCACACCAGTGCACTGAGCCTGGGCTGCAGGACAGAAAAAATGTTAAAAGTTTGGGAGTAACACCTCTTACAACTGCCCCCTGAAAATGGAGGATTTTGTTATAACATTTCTAAGATGGTGTCGATGTGTAAAACCACTCACACCTTGCTATGGAGTCACTTAGGTGGAAACCTCCCAACAGGACTATCAAGATGTTAAAACCTGAATCCTTTCAGGAGTTAAACTTTAAAACCTAGCTGATTTTTTTGCTGTCCCAAAATTAAAACCACCCATTTTTGTGCATGCTTTCTCTCAGGTTTCAGACCTGTTTGGTGCTCTGAAGTAAATTAAGCAACATTTCCTGAGAAGGACCACAAACCTCCCAGGTGAATGCCACCTCCTCCACCAATCCCAGAGCCAATTTCAAAGAAACTTTAGCCTTTAAGTAGGATGTGAGGAGGCTGTTGACAGGTCTGAAAGGATCATCCTGATAAAGTACAGTTCCAGCAGTCCTGAATTCTGTCTTCTGAGAGACTCTGAAGTGTTTGGAAGTTCTCAGCACTGTGGGGTAGGAAGTTAAAGATGACTGGAAGAATCTTTGCTAACCAGAGTACCTTTTGGTATTTCTGCTGCGTGTAGGTGGCTTTCCCCTTGTCCTGTTACATGTCTTGTTGTTGCCAGGCCTTCAAGTCTTTCTTTAAGCCCAGGATGAGGCAGAAATTGCTTTTTAAGGTAGTGTGAGCAAAGATTGTGGCTTCCTGCATTGAACAAAGGCCAAACCCTGGATGTAAAAGGATAGTGGTAGGTTTGAAATCCAAAACTTGGTTCTCACTGCCCTTTAATGATGCGTTAACCAGCTAAGACTGGGATGTTTAATTTGTCTGGCTCAATTTCAAATTAGGATTCAAATTAGACTCTTCTCCCCCCTCTCTGTTGCTGATTGCTGGCAGATTTTTCCTTCTGTCCTTTTGTCACTAATGTAAGAAGAAATTAATATCCTCAAACATAAACTCTTTTTATTGCATAGATGGGACCATATTCTTTCAAGTTCATTTTCTTTGTGGTACCTCAGCTCCTAAAGGCATTGTGCACGAGTCCAAAAAAGGGAAAGGCAGAAGTGATGACTGAGGTTTGCATTACTCATCATTCTGCAGATAAGAGGAGCTGGAGATGCACTGAAACAGTACAAAGGGTGCATGTAGACATCTCTGTCTTCTGCAGAGAAGCTTCCAGGGCTCCAACTTCCTCCAGGAGAACTATAAAATCCTGTTGCTGAATTAATTAATTGCTAGGAAAGGGAAGTTTAGGTCATAAAAGCAAATTAAAACCATAACCACCATACCACAAAGCACCTTCTAATTTTATCAGAAACACTGATCATACTTAGAAGCATTTATGGGATCATTTTTCAAGTAAAATTATGGCAAACAGGGGAAAGAAGCCAAACTAATTTTAGGAGACTAAAACAATGAGAAGATCCCAAGGTGCAGCATGAGACTGTAAAGGGATTGTAACTTTTGTAGTTGACAGTCTGAGAATCCATGTGCAGTCATCCTGAAATACTGTTAAATTAACTTAAAGTTGCCTCATGACAAAAAAATTGATTTTTTTTTCCTTCTAATCAGACTTATCTTTCCTCCAGGAGAAAAAAAAAAAAGCCATTATCATATTTGTTACATTTAAAGTGTGGCTAGGCACCTTGAAATCTAGTCCTTGGATTAAAATGAACTAGGGATGGACACAGGTTTATTTCTGGTCAAAAATTAGTTTACCAGGTGAAATTTTGGTGGCTTTTTAGGGCTCTGCTCTGGCTGTGCTGGACAAGTCTGCTGAAAGCAGCTGGGGCTGGGCTGTGCAGGAATGTTGGGCTCCTGGTTCTCATTAACCTGTTAGATCCTGATTTAACAGGATCTCTGACACGGGCAGGCTGGAGATCATGGAAATATGGCATTGCCTTGCAGGACCTGTTTAATTAAAAAAAAAAAAAGCTTGTGCACTTGTACTGGATTAAAATGGGGGTTTACCTGGCAGTGAACTTGGGCCAAATCTTAGAAGTGCCCTGTGCACTGTCACAGCTGCAGGGTGTCTGTCCCTCGGCACCAGGGCTGGGGCTGCTTTGCTTCAACATTCCTCACTGGCAGGAGATGAATTTCCTGGATGTGAAGCTCAGCTCTGGAATCAGGCTGCAAAACAGGAAGGTGGTTATGAATCTGTAGCAGCTGGAGGACTCAGATAATTTTGCAGCTAATTTTTCTGAGGTTTTTAGTTCCTGATTGATTGCCTTAGAAGGAACTTGGAATTAAAGTTTAGTTTAAGCCGCTCTGCTGGTTCTTTTAACACATTGTCTTCCTTTGGGGTGGAAGAGGAGCAACTGAATTTGAGCACAGAGCCTGGTGTACTCAAGTTCATGTAAGTTGTTCTGAGGTTTGTGCAGTAAACTGTAAATTACATCTCAGTATTTAAAACTCCTCCATCCAGAAGCTGTTTCTATGTTGTTAATAAGAGTAGGAAGAATTCAGGAGGTAATTTTGATAGTCGTGTGTGCTGTGATAAGGGAGTTACACTAATGAGGGCTGACTGAGACTCACTGATCTCAGAAAAGGCAGAATTGGTAATTTCATCAGAGAGAGGATGAAACCACTTGGGGGAAGATGGTTGGTGTGGTGAGAGCAGCCTTCATGGGACCACGTTAGAGGAAACTCAGCATCCCTCCTGGAGGGTGGAGGGGGTGAAAATGTGCTCAGTGGGAGAAGGGAAGAACAGCAGCTGGTATTTGCTAAAGTAAATAGTAACAGAAATGAGGTTGTAGGGCCTGGGAGGACTTGAAAGCACAAAGTGTTTTTGGGGTTTCTGACACCTGGGGAGAGCTCTGAATGCACAGAGTGTGCAGGTACCTGGCAGCAGCCAGGGAAGGTGTGGAATTTGAGACTTGACTGCAGGTAAAACAATGAATGAAGTGTTTCAGCAGGGAGGCTTTGAGCAGCACAGGCAAGAACTGAAATGAGGGAATGTGTGATGGTGCCAAGGCTCAGCTGAATTCTCCTCCCCTGGGAGCCCAGAGAGGGCTCTCAAACTGCCCCTTTCCTGCTAAAATGGAAAGATTTCTGTTTCCTTGCCTCACGGGAGAACACTGATAGGAAATTAAGAGATTCTAACAAAATAACATAAACCTAGGACTGGAAGAAACTCCTGGGCCACTGACAGAATTTCCAGCTAGAGCGAGCAGATGTGTCTTATTAATCCCTTTATTAAGCAATTGCTTTTAAAAACTTATGTTCTAGTATTTGTGTCTTCTTTTCAGATCTTACTGTCATTAAATATTTTTTTCACTGCTGGTAGACCATCTGGCAGTGGACACAGATTTCTAGTTTTTCTAAGTTTTTCTTCAATTTCTCCTGTTGAGTTTGGGGTTCCTGGTTCAGTACCAGATGTAACTGCAAAGAAATGAAGATTTGAGGGACTAAACCACTACGAATGCTTTTATTATATGACCCATGTGCAGGCAACATTCATTTGAACCACAGATTGAACTTTGACTGTCGAGATGGAAATTTTGCATTTTCATATGTGTTTAGTAAAACACACAGTTCAGAGCACAAAATATGTATAGATCTTGGACTTGTTGTGTCAAGTCCCTGCTTTAATTTTTCAGGAAAAAAAGTCAGATAAATCTGGGAAGGGCAGCAATAGGAGACATGAATCACAGGATATCAGGTTGGAAGGAGACCTCAAAACCTTGTGGTCCAACCTGTCATGGCAAAAGCAAGTAAAATGCTGTGGTGGTGATTAACAGAAATATCAAATGTGAGCAACTACAACATTAAACAGGAAAGAAGAAAAAGTGATGGAGAACAAGGATGAAATTATGTTTGAAGATGGTATTTTGGTTGCTATGACATTTTGTTTAAAGGACATTCTGCTGTAGGTAAAATGCAAAATATTTTTAAAAATGCAGGCAAAACTCTGGATTTTTTTGCACAACATTTATGGACGTGAGATCCAGCTTGTTCTTCTGTCTATTTACATGTGACTTAACCACAGTACATCAGTTCTGGTTTTCAGAAAGCAGCTTTGTGGCATTAATGAAACACCCCTTGGTACTAGCTCACTTTGTTGTATCTTAAATCCAGTCATATTTGTCTGTGGATAGAGAAGAGATTAGCTGTGGTAGAAGACCTTAGGTCACATTTCCCCCCCCATACTGGCTTCAGTGCAGTTCTTTCCCGTAATTTTCTCTTTCTGGTTCAAGAGGAAGCAGAAATGGCTGTTGGTCTCATCTCATTTCTCACCTTATCTTTTAACTGGCTATTTTATGTAAGTTCATTTTTACTTGGGTTGGTGAAGGTGACGCTCCTCTCTGATGTCATTAATCGTGTGACACTTCTTTTCAACCTTCATTTCTGCAATAAATACCAGAAATGCCAGCTGGAATGTAGGATAAAGTCCTTTTGCTGTCCTTCCGTGTTTGTGTGTTTGTTTTGTGGGGTCTGTAATTATGCTTTCTATTTTCTTTGTTTACAAGGTCAAGGTATGACCCCTGTTTCCACCTTGCCATTCTGGTTGGAATTGCAGCTCCAGCAGTTAAGGTTGATATTAGATATATCTGCTTCCCCTCCAACAGCTCTGAGAGCAGAAGTCAACTGAACACTGATATCAAGTTCTGTTGATGCCACTCTTTCTTCAGGCCACTTTGAGTCACTCTCCAGATAAACATTTCCATCCCAGTTATTTGTATGTGGTTTCTATCAGCACAGCAAATGTTTGCTTGTATTTGTATCCCATTTTGATACATTTATTTGAGGCAGAATTGGCTATAAGTGAAATTCTACACCAAAAATAGGAGTAGTTTTGTGCTTCAGGCTGCATCAGTTTGGTAAGCATCCTGACTGCCACTTGGATTTTGGATCCTCTCATGCAAGCTAACTTGCAGACTGACACCAGACTTCCAAGAAAGCCTTGGTGTGAGCCACGCTGCCTCCACCCTGGAGCTGTGAGTCGTACAGCTGCGCTGATCCTCTGTATTTACAAAATGATCAATGTGAAAGAAGAGACATCCCTGTGGCAGCTGCTGCTGTTCTGGGTTCCTGGCCAGGACGGCAGCAGAAGAGCACATCAGCATCCTTGGTGCCATACGGCTTGAGACTGTTGTGTCGCACACCATGTGCAAGATGAGAGAGAATAATTTCAGCTGAGTATTTAGGGAAGGCTGCTGGGTATTTTAGGTGCCTCTGTGTCCTCATCCTGACCCTTTCTCTGCAGTGTGTCTGCTTAGTTCAATCTTGTCAGTGCGAAGGTTTGCGACGCAAACCCTTCCTTATATTGGACAAATTAGTCTGGTGAGAATATTACTCCAGTGATTGATTTTCTCCCAAGTCTCCTCACCATCTCTCCTTCCTGTTGTAAGCAGGCTTTACATCCTGACATCCCCTTTAAGTGTCTCCACAAATGACTGAATTAACTTTGTGAGTCTTATCTGGTGTTATTGGTGGAGCTGCTTCCTAGTTAAGAACTGCTACTTGATATCAAATGGCCCTTTTTAAATGCAAACAAAACATATTTTCCCAAAATGAAAACAAAGCCTGTTAAGCAAAGACCAGGCACGCAGGGCTTGCCTGGTGTTCAGAAGTTACTTTTTTTTTCCTGCTGTGAACTCCTGTCAAAACCTAGAATCCATGAAAGTAAAAAACCAGCCTTGATTCACTTCTGGTGCCCTTGGGGAATATAGATGGCAAAAAGATTTAAAATTCTGATCCAGCTCCTTCAGAAACATGGCACCCGAGATAAATTATTTTCACTCCACAGCAGCAGGCGAAGTTCTAGACAGAGTTATTCCTTTTGAACTTGTGAGGGGTGTGCAACCCAAGTGTCTGGAGCCACTGGCACCGGGCAAACGCCGAATTCCGCGCTGTCGCCTTCCTGGCTCGGGCTCGTCCCAGCAGCTGCCTCTCCTCTGCTATTGATCACTTGGCTGGAAAATGAGAAGATAATTAACAGGCTGAAATTTAATAGGGCATTGTTGAAAAAACAAGGCAAGGGCCTAGATGGAAAGGATTCCTGGTGGAAATCACCTGGAGATTGCATGTTTCACTTAACGGCAGATTTGCCTCATAAATCTTAACAGTTCTGCTCCGTATTGAGTGAATTTAGTGTCAGCAAATTTTAAAACTCTGTCTAAAGTGTCTAATGAATTTATAAGCCACTAGAGAAGATAGGATGCTTTGCTTGCAACGTGGAGCTTAATTTGATATTCAAGGTCAGCACATCAAACTTCTTAATCAGGACCATAATGAGGAGAACATTCCTGCTGGAGCAAAGGAGCAGGAAATAGGATCAGTGCAAAAAGGAGCATTTACACAGCTGATTAACATGTTCTTGTTTTAGTCTCCTGTCAAAGCAGTACCAAAATTCTTATATGCTCTTCCATTTAACTGGTGCATTAAAATGTAAAAAAAAATTTCCAAGGGATTGGTAAATGGCTCTGAAACTACATCATCCCATTTTATTAGCAAGGTGACAGTGTTCTGGTGCCCTGCATTTCAAATGGAAAATCTGAAGCCTTCCAGTTTTAATGCATTAAATTCTCTCTTAAATTGGGCTGCAGTAGAAGTGGAGCGCGAGGAAGGAACTTTGAGGAAAGCTCTGCAAAGGAGCTGGGAACTGCTTTGGGGAATTAGTGAAGGTATTCTGTTTGTATTAGCAAATGAAGATAAGAACTCCTCAGTTCTTTTGCAGCAGAGTTAAAATCTCAGTCCTTGGGGTGCTCTTTTCTATAAAAAAACCAGTCTGATGCTTTAATAATTTTATTTGTACAGCTGATAACAGGAATTGCTTGTGTCTTCACAAGATGATGTCCGAGGGTTGAAGAATAGTGTTCAAGAATAGCTGCTTTCTCTGAGGGCTTCAGGCATTTGACCTTCACTTTGCCCTTCAGCTGGGTGTTTTTGGCTCTCCATCTGCAGACAACACAGGCGGAATGTCCAAAATTATTTCAGGCTGAGATACTGTCAATATGTCATCAGCTACAGCCCTACTGGGGAGTTTTAAAATTCCTTCCAACACATAATGGATATATCTGTTTAAACACTTCTTAAAATTCTGAGGAGACAGACAAATCCGGCAGAAAATCAATAGGGTGTTGCTAGTGGCTCTATTATTTATTAATTTCAGCACCATCCAGGACTGCTAGGTGAATACCAAAGGCCAGGATGTTGTTTTTTTTTTTTTTAGTATATTATGAAGATAATATCTTTTGGGGGTGGGAGGATAATTTGAAAGTCTTTTATGAGATAAATATCTCCAGAGGGTCCATCAACTCATCTCCATTCCTTTTGAAGTCTGGGGTTCATTTTCGAGTAAAACCTGGGTATATAGATTAATATTTGCATGGATTTCTGTACAGTTACTTTTCTTCACAGTGTTTTATTTTCTCTGAAATTAGAATATGTAACCTTTGGTATGATCCTTGTGTCCATGATGTTCTGTAATCTTTCTAGGAAATGAAGTGAAAAGTCTGGTATATAGAAATACTTCCTTTCCCTCACTGGGCTATCTGGTGTGCCTTATAAATAAAGATTTAAGAAAAGCTGCTGCAGTAAGTATATTTATATTGACAATAAATCTATTTTATCACAGTACAAGCCATTATTGCTCATCGTGGGTGTCCACCATAAATTGGCAATAGCTCAGGGCAGCTTCTCAATGGTAAATTGTGATTATGAAGGTATTAAAGCCAGGCACTCTACTCAGAGTAAGTAGGTAGTGATGACTCCATCTGACTTGCAGATCTACTTCCTGCAGGTATTTATGGTCCAGCCTGCTGATGGAAGAAGCTGAAATAGGTTCTGTTTGCTGACTAGCTCCTGGAAATGGAGCTTTTCTCAGGGCTAGGCAAATCCACCCATCCTTGGGAAAGCTCTGAGAGCAGGATCTTTCAAGGCCAGTAATATATTCAGCATAAAATAGAAAATTGATAATGCTTTTATCAAAATGAAATTGTTATGCTGTTGAAAACCAGCGTGGGGAAGCCAATAAACTGATCAAGATAAACCTAAAGATCTCCTGGGAGTGGGACAATGTCTTGGGCCATTCAAAAAAGTACTGGTAGGAGGGAAGTGTATTCCTTTGCTGCAGAAATGTACCATTGTTGGGAAAAATGTGGCAGGTTTTGTGTTTTTATCTTTCTTTGTCAAAACTGCAAATCTGAATTCTGTGCAGCGCCTGGTCAGCGGTACACAAGGCTAGAAAGTGAAACTAAGTCTGGAGCTAAAAACTGGTTCTTTTGATGCATTCCTGGAACCATGCTGAGGTAGGGTGCAATGGCATTTTCAGGACCATGGTGGCCAACTGGCAGTGCCCATCTGGGGGGAATTTAGGGCAGCTGGATCACTTAAAATTCTGGGGAGACAGACAAATCCGGCAGAAGAGCAATAGGGTGTTGCTAGTGGCTCTATTATTTATTAATTTCAGCACCATCCAGGACTGCCAGGTGAATACCAAAGGCCAGGATTTTGGGTAACCTGCTCCAATTTTTTGCTGCTGTGGTCCAGCCATACCACGTTAAGTCCTTACATATTTTTATTTTCAGACTACTGTTGTTTTTTCATTTCATTCTCTTCCTTTTCCTGTTCCACAATCAAGTGAGCCTCTTGGAGTCCCTTTCCTGGTCACCACCCTGTTCCCTGCTCCAGCCTGCAGCAGCTTTCTGAGCCTCCTCCCGGCTGTGAGAGGGTTTCCCACAACTCCAAACTTCCTGCACAACTCCAAAATTCCCCCTCCCTGGTTAAATGGAGCAAGGGAAGAGCCCAGATGGTGAAATGAGCTCCAGCTGAATGGACATGGCTGCTGTTCACCCCCAAGACATGGGATTCCCTCAGCCTCTGCCCAAATTTAAGTCAGTGGTAGGTGCCTGTTGGTCCTCACAGAGTGGTGAATATTTATTACACTGAATTTCTGAAATGGTTCTCTGGGAGATTTGCAGTGAAGGGAGGGCAGAGTATCAGCTTTCCCAGCGAGTTCCACATCCCTGGAACCAGCAGGGATTCAGAACTCGGGGTTCATTCTCACCCTGTGGCAGCAGCAGAAGTGGGAACCTCATCTTTAGCAGAAATAAGGTTGTTAACTAATTGTTTCTAAGACTGGAATTATCCTCCTGTAATCACCTTAGAACCTTTGTTGTAAACAATTCTTTTTATTGAGAATTAAAACAACTTTCTAGAAAGGTTTTTCTGTCATTATAACAGACTGAAACATTTTATAGTAAAACCATACCACAAATTTTTAACACTGCAGTTTAGAAAAAAAATTTCTTATGAGGATTTTATATTGTATTATTTGAATATTATTTCATTCCTGTTGTTGGGAATGTGCCGTTCCCATTTTGGCTTCCATGCTTGATCTGTTATTTGTAAGTATAAATTCTGTTTGGACAGTTTTATGTACACTGTAGGTTCTGTGACTTAAAATATAGAAATAGTTCAAACTAGTGGAATCTGATCCTGAACTGTGGAGTCAAAGTCAACAGTAAAAATGGTTTTATTCTCATTTGAAATAAGAACATAAAAAGCACACGTGATAGTAGTTTTTAGAACCATCTTTGGGGTTTGAATCTCAGAGTTGTTTTCTTGTATAATGAATCTAAGTACTTTGCTATCTGTTCTTGTGTTTGTATACATAAAATCCCCTTTAAATCATGAATGGATTAGGTCAAGTTCAGTCAAGGAAGAATCTTGTCCAAACACAGTAAATCATGAAGTCACACATGAAAAATAAGCTTTAATCCACTTAGCAGGTTCTCTGTACAAAAGCTGTGAACCATTTTATGCACTGAGTGATGGGGCGTGGATGTGGGACTCCTGTGGGAAATTTGAGTGGGTATTGGGGAGAAGTTATGTGCTGCAAAGGCAGGAAATCTCGTTCTTGTATTTCTTTCTGGTTTTAACAGTAATATGAATTTTTTTTGGTTTTTTTGTGGTTTTCGTTTTTTATTAGTTTTATAGGTGGATTGCCAAGTGGACTGTGGAGCTGTCTAAGTCTAGTGCAGCTTATTGTTTCATTTGGAATTCCAATTTGTAGTAGAAAGTAATTCCTTAATGTCAGATTTGAATTAGCACATTTTTCTGTAATATATTTCAACATGCAAATGTTGTATTCTAGTTTATGGTATCAGAATACCTGCTAAATACACTTTTATCTTCCCCTTCACTAGAAAAGTCATTGTTACCTGAAATATATTACTTTTGTTGGAGACAGATATTTTTCATTTTCAATAATTTATTACATATAAATCTTTGCTTATAACTTCATGAAGCCTTCAGGCTGGAGGCATTGTTGAAGAAGAGTTATAGAAGGCAATAATTTTTTATATGTTCCTAATAAATGGAACTGGGCCAGGTAAGGGTATAAAAAAGTCAATCTGCAAGAAGCAGAGACGTGAAGGCAGTGGATTGCATTTGTGTTCTCATCTGAATAAGGAGTAGTGCAAATGCTACAGAGAGATCAGTTGAGGTTTGTTGTGCAGGTGGGTACATAAAAAACTCAGTGGAAGGAGAATTCTTATTCTGGGAGAGTTATTTCTTTCTTCCAAGGAGCCCACAAAGGGGTGTGTGTCAGCTGGTTGTGCCCAGTGCAGTTTGGTTTTCTTGGGTTCCAGATCCAGGACAACCTCCTAGATCTAAGTTTGCAGCTGAATTGTGGATGTCATTTTTCACCAAATGCACTTGAAATTATACATTATACTCTTGGCTGTATGAGGCTGATTTTCCTCATACAAACCCATGCACAGGGACAGTTCTCATGTCCAACCTCACCATGGGATGCCAGTGCCACCATTCAACCTGAACAGTTACTGCTCAGGGACAGAGCAGCCAGGATTACATATATATAATTATATATATAATTATAATATAAATTCGATTCAATTCTACTCTATATGATATTTGGAATTCCATATCTGTGTATTAAATAGCCCAAGGAGAACAACAAAACCTCCCCTCTCAGGACTTCTCTCCCTGCAGTACAGGTATCTTCTTGGCTGCTTCTCCCATCACTTATTATCCTAAAAAAATTGCAGGTGTACTCTGACAGCACCTTGGTGCTTTCAGAGCAGCAGGTGAGAGCCTGCAGTGCCTGTGCAGCTGTGTCAGATGTAAATCAGCATCCCAGGGAGTGCACAAACTTACCTGAACCCTGGTGCTGCTGTGGATATCCTGTGGGATGGCACAAGGCAGTGCCTTCCCATTCCTGCCTGACCTGGGGAGGAGACTCAGCTCCTGTAAATCCTCCTGGCTGCATTGGTCAGGGTTCTCTCACTGTGTTGGCAGCACTTGAGGACATGTCCCTGCTGCTCCCACTGTGTCACTGTGTGACTGTCCCAGTTTTGCCTCCTGTGGTTCACTGGCAGCTTCTGCTTGGCACCTGCACAGCAGCAGAAACCCTGGTTTGCTTTTAATGGGAACACAGAGTTGAAAAATTCAGAACTCTTACTAGTGGAAATGATGGTTTTCAGGTTATTGGATACCCTGAGAAACAGTTTGTTTGTGTTTGTGCTAAAGAGGGCGAGCATCAGGGTCAGCCTTGGCACTGACACAACTGGGAGCTGCGGGAGAGTTCAAGGCTCCTGGTGTTCAGGTATGGAAACAACACAGGAAAAAAATGAAAATAAAACTCCATCTGGATTATTTTTTAGGGAAAAAAAATTACTAACTCTTCCAAATCTAACAACTCTTAGACAGAAGCAGGGTGAGGAGGAATGTGACCTTCCCCAGTGTGGGGATGCCTCACCCCTCCCCAAGTCAGGGCTTTGCTGTTGGGAGCAATGCTCAGTCTGAGACACTACCTGAAGAGAAAGATTAATGTGTCAGTGCTGGCTTAAGTTGTCAAGCACGTAATATTTCTTTTTTTTTCTAAAAAAGTAATTACTAGTGAAGTAAAGGATGGGTTTAGGCACCCAGAGGTTTGAACTGACATGAAGTATTTGGTGCTACTATTCTGAGAGGTGATTTATCCTGGTGGGTCCAGAAGGCTGGGGCAATGAAAATATTTCTGGTTACTTTTACTGCTTGCCATGCATAAAATCCCTGAAAGAGAAGAATCTGAACCATCCTGAAGAGCAATACTGGAAAGAAACCCAGGATGTGTGGTTCCTTGCAGTTGGTATTCATCATCTCACTCTCATTGTTTTCTTTCTGTTACCTGGAAAATTCCAGTGTACTATGAATAATATTTACTGCTAAAACACCCCAACACTTTCACTGTGTTTTTGAAACTCCAAGCTGCAGACCTGTAAATGAAGTGAAGGCAAGATTATTTGGCTGATTACCCATTTCCCCAATGACAGGTTTCCTTGTTGCGTGTGAAAACTAAATGATGATGTTTAAGTCACGACTGCACCTTGGCAGCCCTTGAATTTGGATGTGCAGAGCTTTCCTGGAGGTAATATCAGAGCCTCGTAGCACAGAGCAGTAATTGATGGGACTGATCTGCCAGTGAACCCTGCAAGGTGGAAGGAGAATAGCAATGACTTGCAGGAGCTGCAGTAATGAGCCAGGCTGTGCTTTACTCTGCTTTTCTAGGTGGGTGCAGCTGCAGGTTGCACACACCAGCTCTGTGCTGCACACCAAAGGGCATCCTCATCTAACCCCAGAATTTTAGTTTTCATTCATTTTAAATAGATCTATAAACTGGGAGATTTTGTGGGTGGTGTAATTTCTCTTGTATATACATTGTGCTAAAAAGGGATTTTTTTTTCTTTTCATAAATCTTCCTTCTGAGCAAAATCTCTGTGGTGTTTGGAATGTTGCTTTTGTGTGGTTTCATACGAAGTGACAGGATGGTTTCTTGTATGTAACAAAACAGGTTGCTTAACTTAGGACTTTAAAAGAGTTTCCTTCAGCTAAACAGTCCTTAAACTAATTGAGTATAACCTATTATGTATGGTTTAATATTAATACACCTATTGATGAATTTGGCCATAGTATTTCATCTACTGAAATAACTCTCTGCAAACCGCTGGCTTCAAACAAGGGCTGCAAAATGTCAGACTCACATTCTCTTATTTTATTCCCTGGCCAATATATTTCAGATTTCAAATTCATGCTTTTGCTTACTTCTTGCTATAAAACACTTCACTTAAAAAGCTTTTCTCCTTGGCAGTCACTGCTGAGGTGCTTGTGATGCTCAGGAGGTGCCTCCAGCACCCGGGCAGTGCTGATGTTTGGTTTGTGGTGTCAGTCTGGTGAATGTGGAGCTGTGCTGGGATATTGCAGAAGAACCACCAAGTCTCATAGGCAACGTTGAATGAGATGTTTTCTCATGGCTTTTTCAGTTCCTAGCAGTGAAGGTGCATGTGGAAGTGTGATGTGAGGGCAGAAAATTTAGGGGGATTGATGATATTGGTAACAGTTAAACTGAACCAGCCCATGTCTCTGTGTGTTTTTTAACACACCAAGGATGCCTTGCACAGAGATTTGGCAATATGGGGAAAGTGGATGTTTAATCCTTCATTTCCTTGGTTTTTCCCTGTTCTCTGCATGCAGCTCCAGCCCTGGCAGCACTAAGTTTGAATTTGTTTGTTAGAGTTAAGGTAGTTAAGGAAGTTAAGGAGGTTTGTGTTGCTGAAGATCAATGGCAGCACTTCCATTGACTTCCACAGGGTAGGAAAACAGCACCCAGGAATCAGGGGTGGGGGAAGGAGTGATGGGCCATTACTGTTTGGATCTGAGGAGAGGTGGGAGTTAAAAGGGTCATGAAGTTTATGCATTATTGACAGAATACCCATAATGACTCCTTAGGAGCTATTACACAGTGATATGTGAAGGCCTTAGTTGGGGATGGTTTAATTTATGAATCATTTCTCTGATGGATTGCCTGCTCTGTCAGCCTGGCTGCTGCACTAACTCGGGGTTCTTAATTCATTATGGAAGATTTTATGCAAAGTAATTGCTGTACAACACCACTCTTCAGAATGAAATAATGTGGCTGCTTTTCCCCCCCTCCTGCTGGTGAAAGCTTTAGCTCACATTCTGAGCAATGCCCCATTTGTGGAGCATCATCTGGAAAAGCTTTGCAAGGGAGCAGCTCTGCTGAAGAAAGGAGTTCCTGAAATGCCCCATGTTTTTGCACTTACAGGTCTAATCTTTCAGGTTTCAGCTTCACTTCTGTCTAATGAAGTCTCATGTTAATTCTGGCAGAGGGAACATATTGAAATTCTTCCTTCACAAATCCTCCAGAGGAATTCAGAACTTGGTTCTGAAATATCAGGGGTGAAATTTAAAAAGGTCTTTTTATTATTTTGGTGGTTTTCCTGTGCAGTTTTGAATGCAGCTCATAATCTTCCTCTGCCTTTCTCTTCTTACTGCAACACAAAAGTGCCCCTGTGTCCTTCTTTTAGAGAAAGTGAAAAATTACTTTTTCAAGCAGCACAAAATGAGGGAACTCAGTTTTACAGTGTGTGAAGAACCAAAAAAGTACAAATGAGTTTTGAAAAATTAGACAAATTCTGTTCCCATCTGCAATGCTTGAATTGTGTGGCCCAGATGCAAGTTTTGTCTTGGGAAATCTAAAATGAATAGAATAGAAGAAAACAATCTCAGAGTTTAGAAGGATGGAGCACCCCTCCTACAATGAAAGGCTAGGAGAATTGAGGTGCCTGGAAAAGAAAAGCTTTGGAGTGACCCAGTTTTTTGGAGTGACCCAAATGTGGCCTTCCAGTACCTGAAGGGAGTACAGTAATGGTGGAGAGACTTTTACAAGGGCCTGGTGTGACAGGGAATGGCTTCAGAATGAAGGAGGGCAGGGTTAAATGGGATATTGGGAAGAAATGTTTGCCTGTGAGGCTCTGGGAGAGGGTGCCCAGAGAAGCTGTGGCTGCCCTGGAAGTTTCCAAGGCCAGGCTGGATGGGGTTTGGATCACCCTGGGATAATGGTGATCCATTATCCCAATGCCTGTGGCAGGGGGTGGCACTGGATGGGCTTTGAGGTCCCTTCAAACCCAAACTATTTAATGCTTTTATAACTCTTCCTTTCCCTGCTGATGTGCTGATATCCCAGCCATCAGCCAGGCAGGACATTTCCCAGTGCTGACAGCCAGGATGCTGACCCAGGCCAGGCTGTGACCAAGGGCACCCTGGGGACCCTCCTTGCTCTCCTGGTTCCCCTTCCCAGCAGGGACTGCCTTTCCTGGAGGGCAGGGCAGCAGGGCCAGGTTAAACTCCTGTTCTCCAAGGCCTGAGGAGCTCATCTTCCACGCACAGTGCAGGGATGTTGCAGACAGCCCCAGAACAGAGGCTTGTTAGCATGGTACATGCTTAATTTATTCTGCTCCTCAGGGTGTGAGTGGCGAGTCATTACCGAGCCAGAGCACAAACACAGAAATCCAAGGCATGGTTTTGATAGTTATTTTAAAAATCTTAATTCCTTCATTCTGCTTTCCTAATTCAAAGCAGAGATGGAACTGTACTATATTCTTCTGGGAAACACAAAAACGGATTCCTCAGGGGGAAAAAATTCAAATTTGAATATAAAAATAACTCGAGTGATCCTTTTTCTTTCCATTAATATGTCCTATTTTTGAAGTCTAGAGATGAAATCTTGTAAGGTTTTTTTTTTTCCCTCTCCTTTCAAATAAATGGATGAATAACTAAAAAGTGCAGTCCCAGAAATCTTGTAAGAGGGTACAAGCTCTTCTGCCTTGGACAAGATTGATGAGGTTAGCCTGACTGGCAAGTGTGCAGTTTACATGCTAATAGCAAGTAGGTTGTCTTGCAGGGAGAAAATGCATTGCAAAGTAAGTGTGGAATGTTTATTAGTCCCAGTAAAGTGCAAGGGAGACAGTACAGATGATGTAAGAGGAATGCTGTGCAGGAAATATCGGCCACAAGATCAGGCATGTGTGTTTCTTGGCCAAAACCCCTTTGTTTTATAAGGAGTGGGTGCAGACAGACATCACCCTCATCATCCTCACCCCACGCTGGCCCCACGGGGCGCAGACTCTGCCCGAGCAGCCCCATGGCTCCAGAAATCAAGGGTGGGTGAGACCTCGTGAGCAGACTCGAAGGCGACCCATACTTGGTTTCAGGGGCTGTGGGCGCGCGTCTCCGCCGTGCCCCAGAGTCCAGCCAGGAATTCTGCTCCTCCCTGCCCCTGCAAAGCCTGGGATCAGGAAAGGCTGACTGGAGAGTGGTGAGAGCCTTCTGCATCTCCATACCAGCTTTGGTTGTGTTGGTTGGTGAGGGTTTGAAATCTCACCGTCCTTTTCATCATACAAATTGTGAATTTAAAGGGAGATTTTAAGGCACGGTGGCTGTGAACAAAATAAAATTTTTCCTATCCTTATGCTTCACAGATGGTACTTTCTTTGTGGAAAGCACCTTGGTGTCATTGGCTGCAGCTTCTTTGTTTCCTTCTCCGTACATACATACTGCTTACTAAAATCAAAATGTAATGAACTTATATCACTGTAATTTTAGGATGTGGAAGGGGATCATGGAGTTTTTTTTTAATGCTGTACCTACTTTCCCCAGAATTTTCTTCAAGAAGAAAATTCAGTTAGTTTTCCTTTTGAGAATGTTGGTTTTATGCAAGAAACTCATCAAAAATATCCTGTAGTAATGACTGGTTGTCCTATCCTTCCCGTACCCAAATTTAATTTTTTAAGATTGGACAAACCATTTGACTTTTCATTCAGCACAGCCAAAGATTTACTCACATTCCCATTTGCCAAATTAGAATGGAAATTTCCAACAAATTCTTGTGGTGTTATCAACTGCAAATAAACCAAAGGAAAAGCTGGCAGGAAGTAGGAGGAGTCTGTGCTGCCTGGTATTGAAAAGGGTTATTTTTTCCAGTGAATGTGGTTCTTATCCTTGTTAACATGTCTCCTGGTTGTGGATCTGATCATATTTGCCTGTGCAGGTGTAGCTCTCTGCATTGTTCCAGTATATCTTGGGTTTTGAGTCCCTTGAACAAGGTGACAAACGTGGTGGATCAAGGAATCAGCACCTTGCTAGAGAAAATCCACTCTATGTCTTTGGGTTTTGGTTTTGCCTCTGGGAACAGACAGAAAAATATAAATCAAGGAAGGATGGACAAATAAAAGATCTCTTACATGATCAGTTGTTGACAATAATCTCAAGCAAAGCAAGCCACCTGCTCTAAATATTCTCCAAAATTCACTATCAGTGGCTTTCCTGGCTCAAACACTTAGAAAACAGAGAAATGAGGAAAGCCTTAAATTGATACTTCACTATAGAAACAGAAAGCTCAAAAATTGGAAGACTCTAGTGAGAGTTAAAAAAAAAATAAAGAAATAAAATCACATCCCTGCATGCCATTTATCCACATCCTTCCTCATTTGCATACTGGCAATCAAAATTACCTGCTCCCCAATTCTCTGAATAGGCTTTTCCAGACTCTTCCTTTTATTTATTTCTTTTTTAATTGCTCTATTTCCTTCTGGCATGTAACAGAGTATGTTGACTTTTTTCTTACCTCATACTTGAAGTGTAATAGTTTCCAGAGACATGCTTTTCTAGAAATACAAAATTTTGGGTAGTATATTTTGAAAGCTGATTTACTGTTTTTCTTTTATTAGCTTAAGGGTTAGAAGCTTTGGACAGACATTAAAGTGTTTGATCTTATTTTTTTTTTTTTCCCTGTGAAGATGACAGTTCATGGCAATCAGTGAGCTTTATCTTTCTGGGTTTTCTGCAAAATAAGTATCTCTTTTTGTGAAAATACAGTTTCATATTTTAAACAGGGGCCATTTCAGAAAAGGCCATACTTAAAAAAGTTTTGAAACAATGGTAATGGTAATGATGAAAGATAATCCTTAAAAAAATAATCTAAACTTCATTCTCTCCTTTTTCTAAGTGCAGATTTTACAATTTGTAAGAAGAAAGACAATGTAATATCTGGGATTTGTAAATCAAAGCAGGAGGTCAGGCATGCTCAGAATTGTGAATGGATGTTGGTCATGGAGAGGGCTCATAAGGAAGGAAAATGTTCTTGTTTGCAGAGTTTGCATTCTGCTTTTGGCTGTTGACAGAGCACACCCCTGCTGCACAGCTCACAGAGGTTTCATTTTGGGGTGCAGCTTTGGAGACCCCAGAGCTGCTCCCAAACCTGGCACAGCCCCACAACAGCCACGGGGCAGGAGCTGCAGGGAGAGCCTGGACAGTCCCAGCTGAGCATCTGAAAGTTCACTGCTTCAAATTCAGCAAGGGAAAACTGCTCTTTTTCTGCTTAAAAATCAATTTTCCTCCAGTTCCCTGCTTTGCCTCAGCACTGTCTGCTGAGAGAGCCTCTGCTGGGGCTTGTCCCATGACTGTCTTGAGCTTTCTTGTTATGTTCTGTTGTAACTGGAACATTTCTTTGCTTATCTATTGATCCCTTTTTCTCCCTGTTTTACACTTTATTGGGTTTTTTGTTTGTTTGTTTGTTTGTTTGTTTGTTTGTTTTTGGTTTTGGGGTTTTTTTTGTTTTGTTTGTGCTCAGCCCTCCCTGAGTGGCTGCTCTTGTTACCCCTCACCCAGGATGGAAGGACCAGAGCTGTTGGTATCTATGGAATCTAAGGAGCATGGTTAATCTGGGACACGTCTAAAAGTGTCAGAGGCATTACTCTCTTTTAAAAGATTTTGACTGTGCTGGAGAATTATTTGTAGGAATTAATCCCATTCCCTTTTCCCAGTGAAAAGGGGGAGAATCTCTGTCTTGCCTCTTTGGAAAGCATTTAACCATTCAATTAGCAAGTTCATCTGGAAGCATGTGAAAAAAGACACAGGAATCCTCCTGGGCATGCTGTATGAATACCAATGTATTAATTAAAATCCACCTAAACATGTCAGTATTGTGCAGTTAGAGCCATATCTTTTATATCATAAAGTCCCACTGTACACAGACAGCGTTAGGTGTTTATCTTTCAAAAAGCACTTTATTTCTGGGATATGTGTGTAAAATCCTGGAAGGCTCCTGGGTTTATAGAAATGTCTCATTACTGCAGAGAGCCCTGTTGTCATTGCAGCAGGGAGATCTGCTGGGGTGCCCCATGCTGGGCCCTGGAAAGGCAAAGTCTGTTTGGGTTTGTCCCTCTGGGCTCCCTCCTTTGTTTAAACTGAGAAACAACACAATGTAAACACGCGGCTGAAATAGCCAAACCCAAGGGTAATCTATTAATTTTGTTGCTTTGGGCTTAGGTTTTTTGACATGCTCTGGAGTGGATGTTCCCAGGCTCCTCGGGCTTTGTTCTGAATCAGCAAATCTGCCCCTTTCTGCTCCCTCCCTGCAATGATCTGTTCCACCAGGCTCAGGTCTTGTTGTCACCTTATCTGCCTCCCCTCCACTTTCTCTTACTTTCTCCTGTTCTTTTTAATTATCCTCCCTTTTTCTCTAGAGAACTTCCTACTCAGCTTCTAAAAAATTGCTATTTTGGGACCCCAAATCCATGTGAACTTACAGCTAGAACAGATGCTCGTGCTTTGGAGCCCATATTTCCCCTGACCACCATTATGAAAAAGACTAGAAAAGACTAAAACCCAGGATTTCCTTGCTGGCTAGTGGCAGGAATCCAGGAGAAGGATTTTTGGGGGGAAAATCAGCAGCTACTGCAAGGCTCATGCTAAATTCCAAGGGTGGGAGACCTCACATAATACTCTCAGTTGTGGCTTACAGTAAGTAGGAGTGTGTAATTTAGGGTGAAATTGGGTGCTGTGCTGGAAAATATTTAAAACATGCTGGATTTTATATTAATTTAATATTAATGTATGCTGAAGGTGTTTAAAAGATGTATGGACCCAGCACGTAGGGACGTGGTTTAGAGGTGGGTAGTGCTGGGTTTAAAGGTTGGACTCGATCAACTGAGAGCTCTTTTCCAGCCCAAAAAGTGATGATTCTGTGGAAATCCAGTGAACCCTGTGGGCAGGAGCATCAGTGCACCAGGACACACATTCAGCCCCCAGTGCCTGTGACCAGAGCCACATCCCTGTGCTCCTTTGTCCCTTTGGTGCAGGACAGGGAGCAGGACACAGACACAGGTGTTTCCCCTGTCGAGGATGGTGCTGCCTTGTCATTCTCCCTTTAAGCCCTCCGTGCCTCCTGTGTTGCTTTATAAAGTTCATAAAGTTTCCCCGTTCCATTTGCTGTTGCTAGGTGCTGGATTTTTTTTTTTTCCATTGTGCTTGTTATGAAGAAGCCTTCAGCAGGCTAAGAATATTTTATAAGGTTAGAAAATGGTGTTAAATGTTAATTAGCAGTTGCATAATCCCAGGTGGCATCCTTTCACATGCACTCGTCAATTTTTAATGAGTGTCACTCGTGCACATCAAACTCAAAATTAGCTTTCTTTCCCAAGTACTCTGTTTGATTTTCACACTCACTTCCCCTCCCCTTCTCCTTTGATGTTACTGACACAATATATCATGCTGGCATTTGCTTTGGTTTCATCTCCAATGCATATTGTCATGTAGCTAGTTAGTTATCTGCAACAGAGACACACACTCCTACCCGCAGGAGCGCCCTTCAGAGAGGCACAGGATGAAGCCTGACTTTTATTTTTCCCTTCTTAGGCATTGCCTCTTGTAGCTGCAATAAGGAAAACCTGATGCTGAGGCATTTTAGGTTTTGATCTGAGAATTCTGAGTGCTGGAGCTGCTCTCTGAGCTTAGCTGGAGGTGCCCCTCACTGATCCGCATTACATCTGGGGGTAGTTCATCCAAATTAAAATTTGGAGCAAAAATCTCTGCGTACCCTGGAAATTTATCACCAGCTAAACACTAAAAAGTGTTGTACTTCCAAATATCTGCCAACTGGTGGGACAATGCCCCACTTTATCAGTGCATTGTGCTGCTATAAAAGTGTGGCTGCTCAGAGGTGGAAAGGAGATTTTTACCACCCAAACCACCACCAGCCCAGCACAGGAATGCCCTCAGTGGGCTGGTTTGGTTTCTCAAAGGGGTCAGGAGTGGCAGTGCCCAAGCCCAGTGCTGGTTTGCAGGGTGCCTGTGCAGGTGAAATAACCTGGTTATTGCTGAGCAAGCTGGGCAGTGCTGCCCCAACAGCTGGGGAGGGAGGAGGTGCTCGCCTGGTGATGGGTGCAGATCAAAGGCAGCCAGGCTGAGCTGACCCCAGCTCCTCTGGACTCCATCTCTGGGATTTCTCACTGTAGCAGAGCTGGAAACTCAAATCTGTTCAGTGGTTTCACTGTAAATAATGGGCCAGCAGAACAGAAGCCCAGATAACTGAATTTTCACTGCTGATCATTTCCATTAGTCTTCTTGCTTGTTAAAAGCAAAAATTCCATCCTCCTCCCCTTCCCCCAACAGCACAGCGTGGCCCTTAGCTTCTGATTTGATCATGGAAGTAATTTCACTTTGGTCTGCATTTTGCTTTGATTTTTATTTGTTAAGGAAAGAGTTCTTCTAAGCATTGGGATGATTTTGTTTTGTTAAATGGAGTTGTTAGCTCACTTGGCAGGAGGCTCTGTACAGACTTTGCTTTGATTTCCCCTAAGAATACCATGTGTTTGTAAAATATTGGCTTCTTGACACCATAGTGCCAATGACCTCTCTTTCCAATGAACAAACTCAGCTTCAAATTATTTTTATTAATCAAGATTTTATCTCTTACCAGAGATTGACAGTTTTCCAAAATCTTTTTGACAGCTACTGTTACATGCAGGAGGTGAACCAGAATTAATGATCAAGGGTTAGGGGAGCCTGATTCCTACTGTTACTTCCCAAAACGTAAATGGGGGGGAAAGCTTGCTGATCCTCCTGTGCTTACACCAGCACAAATGAGATTAGAGCCCAGTCGTGTATCCAGGAAAATGAAAATGTCACGGCAATGACTTGTGTCCAACTTGTGGAATAAACAGATCAAGCAGGAGTAATTGCGTTTCTCCTTCCCCCGCTCTGCACACAGATACTTTTTGCTGTCCTTTGATGATCTCTACAGAAAATGTAGATGATAATAAATATTTCCACACCCTTTGCTAGTTTGCAAGAGTAATGTAACCACTTAGGGAGAAGAAAGTGGCAAGATAATACAAGAAGTGTTGAAGTGCCAAAATACCAGTGTATTTTGTGAAAGCTTAAAACTTAATAAGTGGGGTTTGTTTGGTTTTTTTTTTTTTTTTAATTTACAGTAGCAAAGAGAAAAAAAAAAGCTGTTTGGTTTTTCTGTTTTGTGGTTTTTTGTTTGTTTTTTTTTTTTTTAATCCCAGCAGAACAGAGAAGCCTGGACAGACCCCAGTTCTGGCACTGTCCAAGGAGGCAGCAGGGATAAATCAAATGATGCCACTCTGCCAAGTCCCTCAACACTGTCCTGCAGTGCAAGCAAAGATACAAAATACTCGGCTGTGCCCACTGAAACATATTGTGCTTTCATCTTTGAGCTCTTACTGCACAGAGTATTAAAAGATACCTCTAATATCAATTAGCCTGCTGTTGATGCTTTGTGACAAAGCTGTTGTGATAGGAGCCCAGCCTGGAGCTTAGAGCTGCTCTAGACCCATCTGGAAACTCAAATGCAGCAGATGAGTCAAGGAGAGAAATGATCCCCGAGTTTCTTCCCAGTCTGGATCTGAAGCTGAATATTGTAAATGTAACGAGGTAATTTGCTGTGGTGGAATTTGGAACCCCAATGGAGTTTCTTAAAAGCTCTGACCAGAGCACAGCATTTCTTAGGGCAGATTTTGGGTTTGCTTTGACTCTCCCTGTCACCCTTCAGCTTTTCATCCTTTCTTTTCAAGAGCTTTGGGCTGTCCATTGAAGCTTTGAAGAGCTAGGTGCCATTAAAGAGGATGTGGTTTTCAGGCTATTTTTGTTGGCACACTATCAGAGACAAATTATCAGCTGCTTCTGGAAGATCTCCAGTCATTTCTTGTGCATTTGTGACCAAGGGTGCACTGCCAGGCATTTGCCTCCTGAAAGCAGCTTATTCTTCTGTGTCTGCTGAGCCTTGTGCATCAGCCTGAAAATGCTGCCTGAAGAGAAAGCAGCAGCAAGGTGCTCTCAGTGCTTTACTTCATGTCCTGTTTCCTGCCTCATAATTAGGTATTTTTCAACACACCTACTGTAATAAGTGAAACCTATTCTTTTGGAGGGCAGGGGTTTTTCCTTTCTCCCCCTCCTTGCTTTTGAATTATGATTTTCTTAATGTAAGATATTCTACTTTCCAAGAGACAGAAAATTGGTTGCTTCTGCCAATGTTTGGAGTTATAAACCATTGCTTAAACTTTATGATGGCATTAATCCCAGTGTATAGATTGTTACTGTGGTTGAGGACTGTCTTATCAGCTTTAACAGCCCTTGGAGTTGTTTCAGGCCATTAAGCAACAAATTGTCTGTAAGAAATAATTTGTTGTATTTCTCCTACCTTGTTTTATAGTGAAAGGTATTATATTTAATGTTATGCTTGCCTGGGTTCAGTTGTCAGCCCCAGACAATGCCACCAGCTCTTCAGTCTGTGTGACTGGCCAGTTATTCCCTCTCTTGGGAATATTCCTTGGAGAAGGTGATGTGGATTTTAAAATATTTTGGAATAATGCAATTTCTTGTTGAAATTCTGAGTCCAGCAATCTCGTGAAATCTCTGTTCTTGTGGTTGCTGTTGGCTCTTAGCCCATGACAGACAAATGCAGACTTTTGATCATCCATTGGCATGTCGGTATTGAGTTTTGTGAATGCACATGCTGGCTGAGAGAAAGCTGTGACAGAGGAAGGATGTCAAAAGACAGAATTACTGAAGAAATTTAATTATAGAATAAAATTATTAAATAAAATTAGACGTGATAAAACTAGAGAATAGCCCTGTTTTGAATGAAGACTATGGAGATGTTTCATGCCATCTTCTCACTTGCATTGTGTTAAATCCTGTTAAATCAAACTCTAATTGACTCTAAACTTGTTCTGGGTGGGTTTTGTTCTCCATATTTACAGCTTGTTTTGACAAGGAGAGCAATAAGGGATTTTTCAGCCTTCATAAGTTTCATTGTAGTTTAAAGGAGGAAGAAGCAAAGGCACAAATTCTCAAGGCACAAGAGGATGAACAGAACTTGCTTAGCAGCAGCAATATTGACTCCCTGTGTGTGCCATTGACAGCAAGTTCCCTCCTGCACATAAAAACCATTCCTGTCTCCATCCAGGCACTGCTGGAACACACTTCTCTTTAGCCAGGCCTCACTCACTTTTTCTCAATTCGTTCTGTTCATTAGAAAAAATTCAGTTTCTCTGGAAATGGGCTGAGAAATGCCCCAAGTGCATCTCTGAGGAAGGGCTGGGAGTAATGAACAATTACACTGCATTGCACCAAGGATCCACCTGGAGCTGGGAGACCACAGGGCTGGAAAATGCTGTGAGAAAAGGTAGGAAATGTTTGATGGTTCTTTCTTCCTGGACCATCTCCTGGTCTGGCTCACTTTGAAGCAAAGGCTGGATTCCAGCCATGCTCTGGTGCTCTGCTCCAGACAGGTGTTAGCATTTCACAGTTACTGATTTGGGCAGGGTGATTTAAAAACCTGTTAAAAGCCTTTTCTCCTTCTGCTGTTAGACTGAGGAGCCAGCAAACCCAAGGACAGTGCTGCAGAGAGAGCTGTGGGGTGAACTCCACTGATTTTGATGGAGAACTCCATCAATTGTGATGGAGCCACACTGGCTGACACCGCCCAAGGAATCTGCCTGAAGTGACAGGTGGATTGGATTTTTTTTTTCACCTTATTACTTAGAGAATTGGGAGGGCTTTACGTTCCAGTTAGCCCAGAAAAGTGTAAATTTGTTGAAAGCTTTTGGTGACACAGGGACAAGCAAGGACGTAATTTGGCTCAGTGGAACTTTCAAGCAGGAGGGTGGGAAACTGATGGGTTTGATTTTCCTTTTAGGGGAATGTAAATCAGAAATAAGAACTGAAATCAGTGAGCTACACAAATGTAGAAAACAGAGAAAGCAAAAAGCAAGCCTGTCCCATTAGCATTTTACTTGTAAACTCAATGCATCTGATAAAAAAATCATTTAGAAATAATAAACATGCCATTTTTGCAGTCACATTTCAGAGCAGAACCACATTTTGCGGGCTATAATTGTGACCTACATTTTGAATTATTTGATAAGGCTGACCCCCCATGATGATCTCAAATTAAAATCTTATAAATTACCACTTTCTGGCAAATAGGCTTGCTGTTATCATTTCACTCTGACATTTATTCTTTGCTATGGGTCACTGCTTTATTACTGTAAGAGCTTTTGGCCAAGTGCTGTTCCCAAAGCATAGAAAAGACGTTAAAGGTTAATTTCTTGCAAACTGTGAGAAAATGTTATGTCTCATTCATTTAGACTTGCATTACTGAATTTGCATTCTTTTTATAGTATGTGTATTAGTATGTAGCTAAAATCCCTCACAGCAAATCAACCAATAAATTGCACTGAATTGCAGTGCAGTAATGAATTGCTTGTCATTTGGTTTCTAACAACAATAACAAGAAGGTTTTTTATGCTCTTGGCCAGACAATTGACATATTCTCTCGTGGTGTAACTCTGGAGTTTTTGGAGCTCTGCCTGCTGAGGACTTGGCCCAAAACTTGCAAGTGCCATAAAAGTCCATTGTCATGTCCTCATCTGAGTGTGCCTGGGGCTGCAGCCTTCCTATAAAAAAATTCTAATGATGAGAGCTCGTGTTTGGTTCCACTCTTCACTGGGTATTCACATGGACAGGCAGTTCCCCTGGAATTTAGCAGCTGTACCTCAAAGGTAGAGCCATTCCTGGTCGGCCAGATGGGCTCCTTCCCCCCAGGAAGAGCCCTGTGAAGTGTTTGTGCTGCATGTAAACATGATCCATGTGGGATTTGACACGGGGGCTGTGTGTGGAGGACTTAGAGGGATTTATCAGACCTGCCTTTCAGGTGGTGACAAGGCCAGGAGGCAGCAGGAGGGATCTGGATGTGCCCTCTCAATACAGCATCTTCTTTGTGAGGGTTTCTTTTTGAAGTGTTACTGTCTCCCTTCCCAGTGGGAAATGCTGAGCAGGGAGCTGTTAATTGTCTCCACACTCAGCTGGTACCAAGGAGGAGCTGAATGAGTGTGATACCTTCGTGTTGCCTGTGCCAGCACTTCCCTGGGGGACTGAGCTGTCCTTAGAAAACACGGGGTGCAGCAGGGGGTGGTAACAGTGAAGGCACCCACACGCACCTGGATCCTTCAGTGTTACTCAGAGGAGTTGGGCTGTGAAGAGGAGGAGGCAGGGAAACACTGACACAGCTTTCTCCCAGACAGAAATGATTAAAAAATGAATCATGGTTCTACACCTGTGAGAGATGGCTGCGAGCTCCCTGAAGAGGTGGGTTAATAAAGCTGTGGCTGATGAAGTCACAGACCTTTTTTGTCTCCTTGCCCTTTGGAGACTGGCACCTCCCAGGCTTTGCCATGGCACCAGTGCAGGCAGGTGAGGTGTTTTGCACCCTGAGTCACTGAATATTCCACTTTTGCCTTGGTTGTTGACTTGTATTAGTCACTTTATTGTTCACTAGCTGGGTTTTTGCATGCAGGCTCTGCTCAGCATCAGGAAACATCTGTGGGATCTCTCCCAAGGCTTTTGTCATTACTGCACCGTCTAGTCCTAATTCTCCCCAGTTATTCTGGCAATCATGCAGTCTCCCTCTGCTGCCAAGTTTGGAGGCTTCAGTAAATAGCAAATTAAATGTGTAACCTGTGTGTAAGGAAAACGTATATATCATAAAGGCACTGCTTCCCTCTGCACTGCATGACTCAGTGGTGCAGTCAGGGGAGGATGAGCTGTGCTGGGATCATGCAGGGTTTGCTTCGTGCCTGGTTCCAGTTACTCACAGCTGTGGGTTCTCAGGGAGGCTCTCCCTGTGCCTGATACCCGTGGGCTGTTGTTGCCCACTCCAGCTTTGATCCTGGTGGTGCTGGGGTTGATTCCCAGCGAGTTTTGTAGCAGTTCAGTACCAGAAATGGAGTTATTGCCTCATTTCTGGCACTGGATGAGGTTCACATGCAGGATAAAATCAGTGAAATGTTCTCTCTCAGGTTGTGTTGTGCTGTGGTGATACACAGCAGGCAGTACCTACACAATGTGCACTCACATTCTACTCTTTTGTGGCCTCACTAGGGTTAAGATAGGAACTGGAGCTTTGTGTGTGTCCCTGTTTAACCATAAAATAAATCTGACCTTCGGAGATTTTATTTTCTTCAGTGTGTAAGCACATTGTGTCTATGCCTTCATTCTGACTCGGAGTTTTATTTTGAGTTAAGCTCTCTGGTAGTTGTCAGTGAAGGATGTAGAACCATGGTTATGAAATTCAATAAGCCACTGATATGATTATAATAGCCTCAGCAAATAGCTGTGACACTCAGCCCTCACAGAGCTCATTTTTTCATTCTCATTCTTACCTAAAGAAGTGCTAATGAGAACATTTTGGAGTGACTTCTGTAACTTTTCTCTGCTTTCTTGTATGAGACTTGGAGGTTTAGTTTGGATTTGTAAGACAGCTTTTTTTCTATGAGGTTTTTTTTTTTAAACAGGAACATCAGGGACTGCAAGGAGAAAAATGATAGAAACATGCTGGAGATGAAAATAGATCAGTATTTGGCACTTCATGCTGCTTAATTAGGAAAACATTTAGTTCCTTTTAATTTAATTATTTGGTTGATGTAAAGAACTGTAAGGATTTTTCCATTAAAGATCTCATTGTACATCAATATTCACATTGACTTTTGACATAGTTTGAGATCATGCACGTTTTCTCCAATGTATTCCTGGTGCAGATCCACAATTGTTGTATCTGTGCCAGTCTAATTTACAAAGGGGTCACCTGGTGGGACCTCCTCGAGGAGATCCAGCCTCCTGCAGGTCAGGTATTTCCTTAAACTGCTTTAAGAACTCAGCAGCTGAGTAAGGAAATGCATTTGGGGATGGATCATCCAGTCCCACCAGCCACACTACAAACTGTGTTAAAGAATAATCAAAGAAAGTGCCTTGAGCTTAGAATTTTATCACTTGGATGACAAAATTATCAGTGCATGCTGAGTTGCCCGTGTCAGTTGTGTCAACTCTAAATTTGGAACTTGCTCTGTTTAAGTGGCAATAGCAAGTAATCCTTTTTTTAACCTTAGTGGTAATTAAATCTTTATCTGATTTAATTCTGATTGTTTTAAAGCTTTGTCATCTAAGTATTAATGCAAATTAACCAATTCTTTTTTTTTTTTTCATTGCTGAGAGGATCCACAGTTGTCTTACATCTGGAAGAGGTTGGGTTTCCTTATCTTCCTGGAGTCCTCAGCCCAAACTTTCCATAAGAGAAAAACTGTTTGGATTTAATTTTAGAAACAAATAATGAATGGAAAAACCCCACCCAGCTCCTTTAATATGTAAAAATAACTGATAAAGGATACAGACTGAAAACTGGTTTGCCATGAAGTGTATGGTGGGAAGAAATTATTTTTTTTTTAGAAATTAAATGTGACCCTTTCAAGACCTTAAGCCAGGAGAAAGAGTGTTTCTGTGTGCTGTAGAAGTCAGGCTGGTGACAGTTGTCAGTTGAGCGAATTAAGGAGAATAATGAGTGTCTCCCCTCACTCTGTTCTGCTGCCTTGCTCTCCAGCTGCTCTCAGCCCCTCACGGGGAATGTCTATTACCTGTTTCATTGATAGGAGGCTGTATGAATTTGTCCTCTAGGTAAACACATTTCTGTTTTAAAGGGTGCAGAAATGGTGCCACGTTACAGCTAAATGATCAAAATGTGCTCCCAGCTCTTGGTGTGGTTTTTGGCTCATGGATTTGGTCTGTGGTTGGCTTCAGTAGATTTCAAACCAGGCAAGTGAGGCAGTGGAAAATAAGGGAATATCCTACAGAGGCATGGGCTGGCCAGATGATGCCACAGGTTTTTTCCTGCTGTAAATCCTGATATTGTACAAGCTTAAATTAAAAAGGGAGATTTCAATTTACATGTTAAGTAGTGAGAATATAATGTGTAACTTCAAAATAAAAAGGCAGAGATACAGTATTAAATCTAAGTATTCAGTGTTAAGGCTCCTGAGATGTTTGCCTAGGTTATTATTCTTCTAAGTTTAAATACACAGCAGTACTTTTGGAAAATCACTTGTACAGACATGCTATTTCTCTTTGGGTAATGATGATTTACCACCTTTTATTTTATCTTTTGGATGTCCAGGATAGTAGCATTGGCACACTGAAACAAAATCACATTTCTTATAACCTATTTCATTCTCTCTAACAGCATTTGCCAAGGCAAAGAACAGTGCATTTCCAAACTCCAAAGTACCCATATGTCCTTAGGAGAATATTATGAAACTAATGAGGCACATTTCAATACCTTCAGTCACATACTCAAAGGAGGCAGAAACAATATATTGACCAGTGAAGAACTTATACAAGGAAAAAAAAAAATGGCACTTACTGTGTTGCAAGGACTTTATGACCATTTTATGGAGATTTCTGGACCCTGAGATTTAATAATCTTTTTGATTTGTCACTCCAGTGGAATGACTGTGCTCATGAATTTACTCTAAATAAAATTTTCTAATCATCTTTAGGAAAATTAGAAATATATGGCAGATTAAGGAACCAGCCATTCATCTGCTGGGTTAAACGTACTAACATGAACTTAACAAGCAATGTCGTCTTTTAACACATGCAAAGGACCAAATTATCTGCTGAAAGACTGACATTATGTAAATGTAACATTTGCTGGACCTCTAAACCCTGTGATTAAATTACTGTCTAAATTATTCTGCAATATGAATGTCGCCTACAAAAAGAAAAGCTGTAAAAGAAATGGCTGTGACATCTTCTGGGTTTGCAGTATTTCCATAATGAGTGTTTGAGATGAAGGGTTTGTACGTATAGCTCAAAATCTTAATGAAATAAGGAGAAGGAAAGGGGAGGATGTGATGTGAGGAAAAGTTACTCTGCAAAGAGGTAAATTTATCCTGGGGTTTCCACAGGAATTTGTTAGCAGGAGAACCATAGCTCAATTAAGAGGGGAATTTAATCCACAAATCAAAACTTGTCACTGGAGAGACATTTCCCCCACCTTCCTCTGAGGATGTGTTGGGTGATCAGTGGCAGGTAATCTGTTTTCACTTAGTACTGTGAGTGACACATCTGTAAAACAGCAAAAAATAAAAAAGAGAAGAGTGTGCTGAGACTCTGGTATTGCAACTAATTATGGCCCTGAAAGAAAGGCTGCGTGCAAATTGTTCCTGCAAAAACCAGAATAACCCATCAGTTAACTTGCACTGTATCATTAACTCACATAAATTGTCCTGACTCGTATTTCACTCATTCAAAAAATTAAGATCTAGCAGAACAAATGTGCTTCAGCAAATGGAGGAATTGAATGTTCTGTAATTGGCTACTTGGGAAGCTGTGACAGCAACAGAGAGGGGCTGCACTTCACCCCCTGGCACACCTGTGAGGTGGAATTACTGACAGCCCTTTTTGGGTTACCTGGCACCAGAGTTCACAGTGATCAGAGCCAGCACTCCCCTGAAAACCCAAAAAGGGCAGGGCTTGGCTCCTTCAGCATCTCCACAAAGCCCCAGGTGGGAGTCCAGCAGGGATGGGAAGCTGCAAAACTGAGATGCTCAGAGAAAGCCCTTGAGATCCACCCTCAGTGGCAGTCAGGGAGTTCTGTAAAGCTCAGCTTTATTTCTTTGGGGTAGCTTTTGCTCTTTGGTGGGGACCTTTTTCCTTCTCCTCTCTCTGCTTCTTCCTCAGGAAGGTTTATTCATATGCTGAAGAAAATGGGTTTCAAAGGTGAATATCTGAGTTTAAATGCTTTGAGGGCGAGGTTGGTTCTATATTTGATTATCTCTGAAATACAGATTGCTTTTATTTATCCCATAATTTCTAGTACCTGAAAAGTTTGGTCACATCTGGCAGAAACATAAGTAGCACTTCAATTTCTTGCCATCCACCTTAAATTACCCCAGGTTTACACTTGTGTAACTATAAACTGAACTTTTTCATTAATTTTTCTGCATTAAAAAGAAAAAGTAGGCTAAACTTCAGCTGTTGTAGATGAAGTATTTAGAATAATTTCCCAAAGCCCTTCATAAATGTGACATTGATTCATTGATATACAGACCATTAGCAGTTAGTCTCCTCTGTTCATCTATCATTTCAATTATCTCTAGACTTCCCCAGGGTCTTTGACAAATGGGAGACAATTTGCATTTTGTACATTAATGACCTTGGTGGAATTTGTAATTTTATTCCCCCCATTTTATAATTATACTTTAGCATTGGAGGGGAAAATCCCACAAAACTACACTGGTCCAGTTTTTAATTTAATTGGAAGCATGGGACTGTCGAGGTGAGGGAGAAGGAAGAAATAAGGAAAAAGAGTTTGAGAGTATTTTGCATCTTGTGAAGAACTTTCACCTGAAGATGAAACAGATTATTGTAAGTCAAGCTTGAGGTCTGTTTTACAGGGGAGTGTTGCCTCTCTGGGTCGCAGGCTTAGGGTAGCAGTTAAGAGCTCAGCCTAAATCTTGGCCTAAGGAGATTTGTTGGTCTTCTCCAAAACCAAGTGACTTCTTCCTGGAAAAGCTGTTTCTGGGTTCCTTTGATAATACACAAAAGGAATTTCAGAAAGTGATCCCTAAAAAGAGAAAGATGTAAAGGAAAAGGAGCTGTGTTTTAAAATGTGCATTTCAGAGGTCTGTGGTGTGGCTGGATGCTCAAGAATCCTAACAATTTCCATTAATAATTTTGGCTTGTCTAATACTAACAAATTATCCTTCTTAGCCTTATGTTCTGTAGAAGTTTGCCCATTAAGTTAAACTGTTGATTTCCTCCTCTTCTATCTTTGAGCCTCTGGTTTTTTGCCCTAGTGGTGTAAAAACCAGGTTTTAGCATTACCTGTGTTGGTCACTGTTGACCCCTTTCCTGTATTCAAAAAAATAAATATGGAGAAATGCTCACACATTATCTGCACTTTTCACTGTTTGTTAATGTTCATAATGCAGGTATCCTGGAGAAGAGATACAAGTATTTAATAAAATAGGGTGGTATAAGTATTTAGTAAAATTAATAATTTTACACTCCTGGATGCGACAAAGAGGCGGTATAATGTGGGCAGAAAAAATGAAATTAATAACTGAAGTATCCTGTAATTGAGGAATAGTTTATGGGTTTGCTGCATTGATTCCTTCAGAAAGCTTCAGGCCAGCTCTCGGTTTTGGGGAGGTTTGTTGCTTTTTGAGTAACCCAGGGAGCACACAGGCAGCTGCCTCATCCCACGTGGGGACAGCGATCGCTGCCTCCTCCAGGAAGATCCTCCAGGTGTTAAAGCTCCCCGTTGCCAGCAGTAACGTGGGATCTGAGGCACCAGAGGCTTTGCCTTTGCCTTTGAACACAAAATCACTGCAGTCTCTCAGACAGCATTAGGTGGTAACTGTTGGCAACAGCGGCGATGTTGGGAGCGACGTCTGTTTCTGGCTGCATTTCCAGAACCATCCATAACGCTGTGGTGGATGCACTCTGCTCATAGATCACACTTTCCCTTTGTGCGTCACAGTGAATTTGGCTGCCTCTTCCATGCAAAAAAGTAATTAGCCTGGGTTGAATGTGAGGAATTTCTTTTTTGATTGGAACTGAAGGGTGGAATTCTGAACGTGGAAACCTGAGCTGCGAACTGGCATTGACCCGCGGCCGCGGCGCTGTGGCAGTCCTGCCTTGCTGCTCAGGTCTGGGGGTATTTTATTCATATAGCTGGAAAGATTTTGGTTTTAATCAGTGCCCAGGCCAGGCTGGGATGCGCTCAGCTCAGGGTGTTCAGCCTTGGATCCTCTGACGTGCACTGTACAACTGTTTTTCCACCAGCTGAAGAGCCGGCAGCGCTGGGTTTGAAGAGCTTTGGTTAAATGAGATGCTCTGAGTGGTCTGTAAGAGTGAGCTAAAGATCAAGGTAAACATATTTATTGATTTACTTCCTCACTCTTCTGAAACCAGGACTCAGACTCTAAACAATACACGTGTCTGTGGAATATACTTGTCTTTGCCTACGTTAGGTGTGCTGCACACAAGTGTGTTCTGGATATGTATTTATTTTTACACAGCCTTCTGGACCTGTTGGAATTTTTCTCTCCTTGTAGTGTTTGCCCTTTGCTGTCTGTTTTTAATTTTTTGAACATTTTCAACAGATCCTTAAAACTTTGGGTTTATATCTTGTGCACATTCTGTTTAAGAGATTTAAATGTAATACTTTGACCTTACTGTTGCTCAAAAAAACAAGAGTTTGCTATCCTAAACCAAACAATCTTATAGGAGTGTGATGTGATGTAATATTTTGCTATGGTACACACTTTGTTAATAGTGAGGAATATGAAAATATATGTCAGCTGTTTGCAGGTAAAGGGGTAGAGGAACACATGTTGTAAGGTGTAAAATGATCATATATAAAAAGACCAAGTCATGTAGTAACTTTGAAGTTTTAAATTATTTACGCTGACGAAACACTGATGCGTCACTGAAAACATAAATGCAAATTTCTCTTTGGTTATACCCCCTGAAAAAATAGGGTATGGCTTTCCATCAAGCCCAGATGCCTGACATCCAGAGAGATTTAAAAGGCAAATTTAGTTTTTGTTGGAAACCAGAATGTGAAGTTTGGGTTACATGAAACTGACTCTTCCTGCTCTGGTACAAATTAATTTCAGCCATGTGGGATTAACAATTTAAGCCCTTTAATTTCTGCCTGTGATCACCTTTGACACTGAGGAGTTGGAAAAACCTTGGGATCCCATGTTTTTGTAAGCAGAATTCCTGGGGTGTGAGGCTGAGCCTGGTCCCCGTGCTCAGGCAGCAGCTACACGTGGTGACCACATGTGTGAGCAGGAGCAGGGAAGGTCCCAGGTTCAAATGCTGGTGTCAGGCTGAGTGACCTGGCTGCCAAATTGTTCCTTCTGCAGAGTGTCTGCCTTACCCCACCACGCTGGGCCTGATTTGTTTGGTTTAGAGGAGGGTTCTGTGCTGTTCTGTCCTGCTGGGAAAGGCCCTGAGAAATCCCAGCTGTGCTCTGCTCCTCATTGCTAACTTAACTGGAAAGAGAAAATTCTGTTTCTTCAGTTCTGTGCTTCGAGCTTGTCACTGGTGAAATCTGCATGGAAGTTAATGGTTTGTACATCCCTCTTTTTTTCAAGCTTGATGTAACTCCATATTCAAGTTTAAGTGCCCTGGTTGAATTCCATAGTGGGAATTCCCTTTCAGCTAAAGGATGCTCACCTGGCTGCCGTTCCTGATGAGCAGGATTCAGACCTCTGCAATATTTAGCTCCTGTTCAGTGCTAAATGCAATTTTTTTGCCTTTTCAAGGGACTCCCTTTCAGCAGGGCCAGTCAGCAGCAATCTCAGTAAGCAATAGTTAACGAGCACCTGTTGGTGTCAGAGAAGTTGGAAGACTTCATAAGACAAATCAGGCAATGGAGTCTCTGGGAATAATGACTTCCCTTGGGTTTCTTTGCAAATTAAACTGATGAGGATTTAATCTTTTTTTTTTTTTTTTTCCTTCCCATGGGTTGCCTTGCCCTTGACACACAAGATCAGTTTCTGGAAGGCACAGTGGCTGTGCCTTACACTTCTGCCAGTTCTTACAGTTTACACTCTGTAAACTGAATAAGCAGTTCCCATTTGTGTCTCTTGTAAACGAGTGACCTGGTTGTGTGGTTGTGTTTCAGCCATGCAGGGAAGGATGACAGAAATGTTATTTTCTGTAGTAGGAAGTGGAGTGAATTTACATTTAAAGTTAGCACAGGATTTTTGTCAGGGCAGTGAGTAATTCTGCCCACAGAACTGCTAGAAAGATCTTCTAGAAATGGAAAAAATAAGATGGGAGAGAATATTCAGGAGGATATGGGGAGGAAGAGAAATTCAACCCATTTCAGGCCATAGCAGAGGCTGTTTGATCTAACCTCAGGCTAGTCTGATGATGAGCAAAGTTTTGGATTAGACTGGCAAGAACAACTATTAAGAAAAATAAGGAAAGAAAATAGGAGCTTCCATTTAAATCTCCATAATGAATTCCTATTCTAAACTAGAAGCCAGCACACATCATCCTTTCTCTGCTGAGAAATTTTTTATATTCATTTCTGCTCGTAATGGTTTGGGAAAAGAAAAGAGAAAAAAGAAAAAAAGGTTTCCATTATTCATGTGAAAAATGAACTCATTTGCTCACATGCTTAGTGCTGGGGTTAATTATATTATGAAAAAGCACAGTTTGTAAGGAACTGGCTTATTACAATAGGAATGCCCTGAAATTTAAGCTGCCTAATTTGTCAGCTTGCTCAGCCCATACTGTTGTAACACTCTGCCTGTTTGCAGGTTAAGCAGCAACTTCTGGGCTCGGGGCTTTGGTCCTGCACAGGGGACTGTGGGCAGGGAGGAGTTTGGCATTTTCTGTTTTGGGGGTTCTCTTGTGGTAGCACCATTGCTCATCACTTGCAGTCCTGGCCACTGCATCATCAGGGACTGCTTTGGACCAGGGCACAGCTGCCCTGGTGTGGATTGAAGTACCAAAATTGCTTGTGGAGTGCTTCAGGTGTCCCTTTCCCACAGCTTTGCAGTGGACACAAGGACACTCTGGATTTGAGACATTTATTCCACATTTTGTGCAGACAGAAGGAGACGTTCTCTTGCTCAGATTGATGAGTTCTTCTGAGGACAGAGTAAAGACAGGGACAAAGCTGGAATAAACACTTTCTTCTCCACTTCCAACAGGACTTTTCTTTGTTGTCTTTTCTGCAGCTAGAAGCTAAAGCTGTGATTTGTGTCCTTTCCCTGAATGTTTGGAAGCTGATTTCCAGATTAGCCATTCCTGCAGCCCTCGGTTCCCTGTTCCTGCATCCTGCTGGCTCGAGCTCATCCTCTCACACTCCTGCTGTCACAAACTCAGACTGCTGCTGTACACAGATTTTTGAGTAATATTACAGCAGAGCTTCTCAACACCCCACATTGCACGTGGTGTGCCGCCACTAAATTGGTAGAATCTGACCCATCCTTACAGGTTTTACTTGGAACAAGCATTTATTTCTGTTTGAAATTGTTCATTCGCCTTTCATCCTGGGGAGCCTCGAAGGCAGCACCAACGTTCACATCTATCTTTATCTCTGGTTTTGTTATTGCTGTGTTGGATCAGTGCCGTGCTCTTCATAGCACCTGACATCATAAATCCCTTAAAAGTACAGGTTGAGCAGAGTACACAAAGTGCTGCCTTTGCTTCCTTGCTGTTCCTTTTTGATGCCAGTGCTGTGGTCTCTGAGCTTGTGTTTGGTCCTGAAGATGTTGGCACTGGCTATAATCCATGGGTATCTTCAGGTTATTCACACTTTTATATGACACTGGCTGTCACTCTCCACCTGTCTTGGCCTGAAAACTTCCATACATTTGCACAGCCTAATTTATTTTTTTTTTTGTTCTCATGGAGATCTGTAAAAATTATTGTAAATGCTAAGCTTTCAGAAATGACCCATCACATGGGGTTTTTTTCTATATATTTTTCAATTCAGTTCTGCTGATCTGCTTTATAGATGTTTACAGGAAACTGGAGAAAAGGCAGAAGTTCCTGTTAATTTTCTTGAGATCCAGATGCAAGAGAGGAGAGTTGGGGATAACAGAAAATATTAGCAAGGAGCCAGCCTTAGCTCATGACCAAGTGGTTTAGTGACTTCCTCCCTGAGGAAAGCAGAAGGCAGCAGGGTGCAGGGATGTCTGGAGTTCAAGGTGCATTTTGTGAGCTCTCCTTTGGGCACCAGGACTTGGCTTGGCTGGAGTCAACTGTGGGGCTTGTGCTTGGGGTTTAGCACTCAAAACATCAATCCGGTTGCTAAGAGTCCTGAAGCCTCAGTGATAGTCACTGCCTTGGAAATGATGTTTGAAGAGTGTTTACCTGCCTGCAAAAATACTAAGGGCTTACATTGTGAAATCAGACTTGGGAAGTTCAAAGCCTTTCCGTGTTTGTGTGTGCATAACCAGCACTTGTCGGGGCTGGAAGTCAGGTACACTGCAAAGAGACTGCATTTTTAGGGCAAAAGCACTTCTAGACAAAAGCAAGGGCTTTCAAGGATGGCACTGCAGAGCCCTGAGTTCTTTCTAAAAGGGTTCCATTTTATGCCATAAAAAGTCAAAGCAGAAAGAAACTCACCTCGGCAGAGTGGGGAAGGTGCTGCACCGCCAGCCAGGCTTTCTTTTATGTTTTGCTCATAACCATCATAGCAGGGAAAGGCAAACACTTGTCTAATTTGATAAAATATCTTTAATTGCAGCAGCAGTACTTGAGGTTTGGGCTGGCTGCGTCAGCTCTGTTTGTAATCACAGCTCCAGCCGCACTCCACAATCAGCGCCAATTGCTGCCAATTAGCATCCGCTAGGCTGCTGTTGCTTTATTCAGATGTTCTGGGCTGTTTGGTTGCATTATTCATACCTTGGCTGGGAAAACATAGTTTAAAAATGAGCACCATTACAGGGTTTCATTGTACTCTGACAGACCTTCTCCCAGCTCCACCTCTCAGTTTAGTTCTAGTTAGTGAACAGAGGAAAACTTCGGGCATGATCTAGGTCATTCTGCATTTCACTTCTAGGAAATAGCTCCTGCTTGACACAGAATTCTAAAGAGAAAGATATCAGGAGATAGCAAAGCTGGTGTTTTTTCATGTAACAGTTTGGTTTTGGAAGTCTTTGTTGTAAAATGTCATCAATGCGCAGGACATTAGGAATAAAAAAGAAGAATTTTTATACGTGGGCACGCATGTGTATGGTTATGGAGAGGGGAGAGAGATTTCAAAAGGACTTTTAAGTGCCAGTTTCAGAACTGAGTCTGGTCTGTGGTGTAGGAGAGCTTGGGGTGGAAGGGGCCATCTCTGTACCAGCAGCAGGTACAGAGTGTTCTCTGTAGTGGCACAAGATGAGCTACAGGTCCAGTCTAACCCAGCAGCATCCTGGGCTTTTTAAGAGCTTGTGGTTTCCCCTACTTAAACTTTGAGTCTGTGTTTCCCCCCTACAGGATTTTATTCTGACTTCAAAGGAGTTGTTCTTAATGTGAGCAAGTGCAAATGATTGATGAATGTGTTTGGTTTTGGTTTTTTTCCTTCAGATGATGATTTTAATAAGGAGAAATGAATGCTGGCTAAGTGTGTTTAACTAGGAGCTTTGTTTGCTTTTGGTTTTGTATCTAAGTTGAATTAAATGAAATGCTTTAGTGCCACGGTAAGAAAAGAAAGCAAACCATGTCAGAGCCCCCCATCCCTGGGGAACAGGGGCCATGCACATACTCGTTATGTGATGGATGCTCTCTGCATATGGGAATGTGACATGGGGATAAAGAGCAATGAGTGCAGCAGTAATTTCTTTAATTAAAATAAAAAACTGGGCAAAGGAGGTGATAACTTGTGATAACTTGTGGAAGCACAAGGACCACAGCTGCCAGCAGGGACAGTGGCAATGATGGGTGCTTGCTGGGAGGTGAGGCTCCAGGAGCCTGTGCCAAACTCTCCGATAAGTTTGCTCCACTAATCAGGCGCTTGTTAATAATGACTCAGATTTACGATACTTCATAACAGCCCAAGAAGAAATATTCATCCTGGTATTGACTTTGTGGGGGAAGAAAACCTAATAAAGCATTGAGAGTGCTTAATCAATACCCGGGCAGGGCTGCGCTGACTATCAGAATGAGCAGCTTTGTTTGCTATTCAGGCAGATAATTTATGGTTAGTGCTGGAAGTGATGTATGTAATTTATGTTTTAGAGACAATTACTGCTCAGAGACAACTGCTGCAAAGCTTTCTGCAGGAAACCAAAAGACAAATGCAGTCTTTGGGGTGCAAGTGTTGTGCCTGGCAGCGTGTCCAGCGTATTTGTTCATTACAATATGTGTATGTGTAATTTTGATATATGTGCATGTGTGCTCGTGTGAGCTACGTTGCATTGTAGCAGTGAGTGGCCTTTAAAGTTCAAATCAACTTTCTCAGGTTTCAGGATTTTTTAGGCATATGGTTTTGGTTGCAGACCATCCAAGCTGTAATTAAAAAAATCCAAAAACAGTTTGTAAAACTTAAGCAGTTACTTTTTTTTTGGATCTTCAGTGTTTCTTAAAACTTGAATAAAATTATTTAGATCAATGTATAAGAAATTGTCAATGGGCATTGTGATTTGCAGACACTTGCCTACAATACCTCCTTATAAAAGCAAATTGTAAGATAGTTGCAGTTCTACACCTTTGTGTGCCAGGCACCTTGATATATTAAAGTACACATAAAGGAGCATTTCAGGTACCCATGATAAACTATATTTAGACTTTGATCCTAACCACTATGAGAGTTTAGTTTGGTTTATTTTGCCCAACAGCATTTGTGTTTTCTGAGTTAGGAATTTACATCTCTGAATTGCTATAAAAGTCAATATAAGCTGCCAGTGCCTGTTAGAGAGAGGTATCAAACTGCTTTCTTAAAGATATTTAACATTTAGATTCCTGAAATCAGCCCATCTTCATCATAGTCTTCAGGTCCCAAGTGTTGTTAATTAAATGTTGTCTTCCTTCTAAATAAATGTGTTGTGGTTGCTGTGACCCCTGATTGAAGCAGGGTGTGTTCCCCTAATGCTTTTAAACTAATCAAAATCACCTCCTTGCTCCGTGCTGGTGGGCTTTGTTCAGGCAGGATTGCAATAACAATGGCAATGATTTTACAGATTTTATTCCACTTCAGTGATTTATTTCAAGTCCAGGGAGCTCTGACACGTGCTGGAGTCAGTGGCTCATGGGTCAGAGCACGGGTTAGCCCCAAAACTGGGCACCCACATGGCAAATTTGCATGTGGCTGCCTTAAATGAATAAAGATATTGCTCATATACAGCAGATAAATACAGAAACCTTGGGAAATGGGTTTTAAATACTGTGTGGCAGTTATGAGATTCCTTTTGTTATCTTAAAAATTAGTCTTTATAATAACTAATATGGCATTAAACTTGTCGTATGGGGAAAATAAAATTACCTTAAGCTGTAGGCAGTGAGTTAACTGCTGTGTTCCACTGATCTAAACATACAAACTTGCCAAAATTAGGTGGTCTTTCACTTCACAATTTTCCTGCTGCAGAGCTGAGCCCCTGCTCATTGCAGGTGCTTTCTCCTTGCCCAGCTCTGGCCAGTCCTGTGCTCAGGGCAGGATTAATCCCTCACTGGATTTTAAAGATGCTGAATTGAGCTCCAGGTGCAGACCCTGCAGAGCTGCAGCCCTCACCAGCAGCTCAGTGGAGAGGAGACTTCTGCCCCAATGTCAATATGTATTTCTGCTTTTCACACTGATTTTTCTTTATCTGCTTTTTTGAGAGCTAGTGATAGAGCAGGTCACTGCTGTTAGGTTTCAAGCTGGAGTTACCAATGAAAACCACTTTGTCCAGTGTCTGCTTCTATATAAAGCCTTAATTTATTTGTAGTAAATCTGAAATCGCCTACATTTTCATAAAAACTTAGTGAAGGGCTGTTTTCCCTGGAGCTGAGGATGTGTGACATTGTCAGATGGAATAGCATTAACAAGAACAGAGAAGTGAAGGGATTGGGATTGTCCTTCTCCATTTAGCATGTAGCTCCTAGGCAGGGTTAATGGTGGTCTGCTTCAAAAAAAAGGTGTGTTCCCTTACATATGAAGTATTGTATAAGATTTTTGGAGAAAAGACACCTTTTCACATAGTTCTGTCTATAATACCATGAGTGCAGGGAGTGTGGGACATGGGCACGTGTCAACAATCCATATTTTAACATACTACTGGATTTAAAATATATTGTGCATTTTTTTCCCCTACACATGTATCCTAGACAGATCATATATAAAGTTAATATCAAGTTAATCTAGATGCAAGGTGTTTTCAATTATTTTCCCAAGGCAAGATTGAAGGCTCACATCCAGTATGTCCCATGGATAATGTTTTTGTGTTGCAACATTGGCTCTATAAATAAATGTGAAACATTGCTGTAGCAAACATCACATTTGTTTTTTGGGGTTTTTTTTGAAGTGCCTACAGCATGTCATTACAGATGGATTGATAGGCTTGATAACATTGAACTTTTGTCAGACCTAACGTGGCAGACTTGTTACATGTCAGAAATTTTCTGTCATTTTGCTCACTATTCAAAAGCAAAATATATTTGCGACCTTGAGTGACATTGAATATGGAAAGCAGACAGAAATTTATCATTTGACAGAATTGTTTTTGTTGAGTTTATTTTAACTTTTCTTTTTTTTTTTTTCAGTGCCAAAGCTGTAATCAGATTTTAAAATCCTGACTACTCTCTTTTAGGATTATGGAACAGCTGATTCTGGCTTGTAAAAGCTCTATGACCCGGCCTTTTACAAATGTAAAACACATTCTTTATTACTTCACATTCAGATCATTTATTTTTGTGCTTCTTTGGACTGAGGCAACATCTGACCTTTATTATGGAGTTGCAGAAAACAGCTTGGCAGGGAGCAGGCAGTGGGGAAGGTCTTGAGCAGGAGACAGGACAAGAAAAGATGCAAATGCTTAGAGAGCAAATTTTCATAGTATTAGGGCTAAAACTGGTGAGATTTATTCCTACTCAGTGTATTCCTTCAAATGTGATTGCTCTGTAATAGAGCTGTATGAAAAAGGTTTTTTTGGTGTCTTAACTCAGAGATTAAATCACTGCTTATTTTATGATGATCAGCTTTAAATAAGGTGTTTGTTTTAAAGGCACATGGAGATAGAAAGTCAGGGTTTGTGAGTATAAATGAAGAGTGTTGGGTTTCTGGTGTAAAAAGAAGCAAAGAAATGCATGAAAATAATTCATCAAAAGATGAAAACAAATATTAAGGCAGAGACAGGGAAATCCTGGACAGAGCATTAAGAAGGTAGGGTTAGAAGGAGGAGGAAATGAGGTTTTCAGTCATGCAGCACCAAGAGCTGGACCCCACAGCATTTTATGCCAAACAAGGAAGGAAAAGATTTTTAATTGCTAACAGGAACAGTCTGCAATCAAAGGAGAAACTTCCTATATATTAGCATGCAACAGCACTACACACTTCCGAATGGATTATACCCTGGTGAAATCAAGGGGATAATGATGAGCTCCTCAGGTAGAAAGATTTTGTTCCAATAATTTGGTTCAAAATATAGACACTGGTGTTAATAAATCGGGCTGTGTATCCTAGACCACCTCACCCAGTCAATATTTTACACCAGGGTTTCACGTAGCATTGTGGGTTCTAAAGAATAAACCAGTTCTTCCCTTAATTTTGTTTAAAAAAAATAAAAAGAGCAAGGAGATTGTATTAGCTTTCAATCCTGTTAGTATAAATAGAAGTCAAAGCTGTGGAGCTGGGTTATTTTGTGGCTCGTTGCTGTTTATCACCACGAGGCACATCGAGCAAATCCCTCGGAAGGGGCCGCGCGCCGCTCGCTCCCCGCGCAGCGCCGAGCGCTCGCGTGCCTCCTCCCAGAGCTCAGAGGAACACGTCCAAAATCTGCCTCCTGTCATATGTTCTCCCCATCTCTTGCTGAGGAGAAGCGAGCAGACGCACGTTGTTATTTTGGTGCAGTTTGTTTTTGGAGGGGAGGAGGAGGGGAGTGTTTTTCTCCTGGAAAAGTTTCTGTTTAAATCGCGTTCCCGTGAAATCGAGAAGAGCCTCGATGGCTTCACGCAAGTTAGGATTTGGTTTGTTGTGTAGCTCTGGGGTAACTGAATTTTGTTTTATTTCTTTATAGCCTGCCAGTGTTTTCCAGTATCTCTGAGGACAAAGAAATTATCATTTTGTTGGTCATTGCGTTGAGTCTAAAGCTGTAGAGAAATGAGGCGGTTTTAGTGGGTTTGTGCCTCTTCAGCTAAAAATTGGTGTTTTGTGATACACTTTTCTTTTAGCTTTTTAATAGTCTGAAACCTCCTCAAAATTTTCTTTTAACCTGTGGCTTTTAGCCAGGATCAGAAATGAACCAGTCAAGTGAAGCCTGAGCTCATCAAAGGACTAACAAACCTTGGTAAATCTTAGTCTTTAACACCGAAGGGTTGCAGTTGAAAGGCTCTCACCTCTCTTGCATGAATGTGAAATTCTTTTTTTAATGATTTTTCTTTACAAACTAATTAAATAGTTTTTTTAAAAGCCTCATTTCTCCCTTGGGGATGAGGAGTGCCACTAATATGAAGTAAGTGCCTGTGGTTTTTACAGTCATGATGATGCTTATCTTCTGCTGCTTAATCCTCCTTCTCCTGGCTTTCCTGCTCTCTCACCTGAGAGGAGTGTGAGCTCCCTCCCAGTGTCTAAGGCCTGTCAGATCTGTCACCTGTAGCCTCAGCCTGGGCTTTGAGGAGGTGTGGTGTCCTCAGCCCCAGCTCTGCCACCAAGGCAGATCAAGACATTTGCCCAAAAATTGAAGCCAAGCCCCCCAGAGCCCATCATTCTCACACAGGCCCATCCCTGCTTGCCCTTGCACTGCTGGATGTGGGTGTGTGTGGGAGATGAACACTTGAGAGAGCAAAGTGAGTGAGAAGGAATTTCCCAAGTTCTCTGTCCATGGAATCAGTGCAGCAAATACCTGCTGGGCTTGTTACATTTACCATTGCCTTTGAACAAATTTTGTTTTGGAAATCACCTCCACATTGTTTGTCTCTGCTCCTGTTCAGCAGAGCAGTGCTGCTGGCCTGGCAGTTTCTATTATATTTTTTTGAAATTTCTTATGTAGGGTATTAAAGTAGGTATGTAAGTGAATGTCTTTGCTATTGATTTTTTTTTCTCTGCCACTGGCTGTCTATTTACTTGTTTATTTTTTTTCATTTAGTCCTTTAATGTTCTTCATTTGTAATGTGTAAAGTTCTATTTTGCATGCAGGAAAACACCAGCTTGAAAGGTGAATAAGTCCAGTGTATAGATAACAGTGCCTGACAGAAAGCAGGACCATAACTGATTTAAAATCCTACCATCTTTCAGAGGTTTCTCAGCTCTGCCACTGCTTCTAGAAGCAACCTAATACCCAAGTGAGGCTGCTGGAAATGACTGTGTAAAGGTTGTTCCAGAGGTGGAAGTTGGTGAGCTCTGCACTCACCTTGTGTAGAAGAAGAGGGGGAGGAAAATCCCACCCTTGCAACTTTGAGAATCACAGAATCACTGAGGTTGAAAAAACCTTTAAGACCACTGAGTCCAACCATTAACCCAGCACTGCCAAGCCCACCACTAACCATCTCCCCAGGTGCCACATCCACTAATGGCTGGGCTCGAGGATCTCAGAGGTGTTTTCCAACTGTAATGATTCTATGACATCTGTCTTCTAAATCCCTCTAGGGATGGTGACTCCACCACTTCCTGAGCACCCTGTTCTAGTGCTTGGCAATCTTTCCAATGAAGAAATGTTTTGTGGTACCCAATCTAAACCTCCCCTGGCACAGCATGGCTGAGTGGAGGGGCTCAGCAGCGTAGCCGGGAGTTGCTGCTCCTGATGTTGCTTCAGGGTCCTGAGCTGGTTATCTCACAAACTTTCTCATTTTTTCACATCAGTCAGACACCACTGTCCTCAGATCTTCAGGGACTGTGGTCAGTGCCACTCTTCACTGGGTGCTTGTGCTTTCTCCTGGCAGATGTCAATGAGTGCACCACAGACAACGGCGGCTGCCACGACCGCTGCTGCAACACCATCGGCAGCTACCACTGCAAGTGTCCAGCTGGCCAGAAGCTGGGGGAAGATGGAAAATCCTGTGCAGGTAATGCATTGTGCCATGTCTCACTGCTATTAAGGAATCAGTAGACTTAGGAAGGGGAAGGAAATGCTGGCTTTTATGTGGAGCCAGCTGAAGAGCGTGTGCTCAGAGTTGTCGAGAGTGCAGATCTTCTCATGTCTGGATTATGAAGATGTAACTGTAAGAACACTTCAAAGGGTTGGGGTTTTGTTTTATTTTGTTGAAAAAAATGTTATCACTTAACCTGGATTGGCTGTGCCATGTTCTGATTATGGGATTTCCATCATCTGTTGAAAAACTTGAAGAAAGTGTATACGCTTGATAATATTTCATCTGTCTCTTAAGCAAAAATGGTTCTTATCAGAAAATACACATACATTTTCATATTTCAATCACAATTCCACAGCTAGAGATTAAATGAAAAAAAAAAAGGATTTAAAACCACATGCTATGTAAACCCATTTGTCTTTTTCCTAAGGGAAATTTAAGTCTAGTTAGTGCATTATAGGGTAAAATTCGTTCTTATGCAAAAACTTATGTTAGAACACATATTGAATTATGGTCAGACTTCCTAAAGGCTCACTGGCAAGCAGAGTGGGTGTAAACAAGCCCAGATGATGTGCTGACCTACAGTCACTACATTTTGTGCATCATCAGGTGCTGCAGAAGGTCAGGTGTGAGGTACCCAAGGTGTGCTGTACTCCAGGCCAGAGCAATTCCTTCTTCCTGAGCTCTCCCCTGACACAGGTAGCAGGGATGTGCTGCCACATCATTTGTTGTGCTCTGATGTGGGGCTGGATTGTACCTCCCCTGAGTTTCAGTGATGCAGTAAATGCATCAGTGATGACATTTTTTTAATCTCAGAGCAGCTTTTCATGAACTGTATTATCACAAGAAACTGTGTTCTCTGGCTTTTCCCATTGCACAGGGTCTCACAAATCCCCTTCTTCCAAGGTTTCATTTTCCCATTGTCCAACTCCTTTTTAAGGTTTGGATAAAGCACTGTATTTCTTGTCTGTGTAATATGATTTATCCTAACTTTATAATTTATTTGACTGCACTCCTTTTTTCACTAAAAGACAATGGAATTATTTTCTATGGCAGCCTGTCAGTTGAGATCCACCTTGACAGTGAAAATAAGCTGTAGATGGTTATGTTATTTTGATTGAAGCATTTTGTTATGGTCTTCCATGTTTTCATTTTGGCTTTTGGAGAGCTCGGCCCAGGAATATAATTTATGATTCACAGATCCCTGCTACTGTCTTGCCTCTTTGGGGGAGTGACTGGCAATATGCCCATGGGCCAGTGCACAGTCTGTGTTTTGATGACTACTTACTGCTTGTGGTGCATAAAAGTTCACCACACCCCAAGGTTTTTGAAAGCAGGAGTCCTACTCATCATAATCCTTGCCATGCAAGAGTAATTTTTCCTTCAGACTAGTCTTATTTTAATGAGTTAGTCAAATTAGTGCTCCTTCTGCACAATTCAGTTCTTACAATGCACTTTAAATTTAAGCTTTTGGACAGCCTTTAAAAACTCAGAGCTTAAGGTATTTGATTTTTGTACTGTATTTTATCTGACCAGGGTTTGCAGGGGAATATACTATTAGCTGTTTTGAGGCCACTTTTTTGAATGGCAAAAATGGAAAAACACAATGAACAGGAAGCGCTCAAGTCATAAAACAGAGTGAGGGTGGTGGTGTCACTAAATACACCTGAACTTTTGCAGAGGTGACAGTGACAGAATTTGGCTGCACTGACCTGCAAGGAGGCCAGCTTCAGCCAACTTGTGGCCATCAGATGTTACAGTATGAGTAAGTTAGTGATTGGTTACTATGTGAGGGGAAAGTGAGCTCTCAAACAAAACTCTGAGTGGTGCTGGAAGGTCTTCCATGGTGTGAACTGGGGTTTTGTTGATGCCTCTGCATTGCTCAGAGGAGTCATTTTTGCAGATAGGAGTAAAACAGCTCCTCATTCAGGTTAACCAGTGGTTTTGGAGGAATCAAGTTTATTGTTGTTCTGGGTTGTTCCATTCTTTCTGCCTTTATAGCATCATTGTGCTTTATGTTACCCCTTAGTCTAAACTCAGGCATTAAATAGATGTGCACTATTGTTCTGCTGCCATTATTTGTCTCGTGGTTGGTTTTATTTCACTGGTGCCTGCAATGATCGATCAGTGTATGGGTTTTTTATAAGCCAAGGTACAAATAAGGTGTATTGTTAGAAAAGCAGCATGGAAGTAGCACAGATCTTATTCAGTGAGTCATTATTACTGGAAAGATTGATCGTGTTTTTCAGAAACAAAATAGAGCATCCTTCTGACAAAAGGGAAAGATGTCAGGAAAGAACTGTTGGGTTTTTAAAAATATTTTTTTAGCCATTTGTAGCTGTTTAATGCTAAGGAAGGGAAAGCAGATAAAAATTCACTAACCAACAATGTACTGAAGAGCACTGCTGTTTTGATCAAGCGTTGCTGGGGGTTTGTGAGCAATTTTTTTTGGAGACCCAAGGCCTAATTTCACAGCTTGAATGAGCTGACAATGCTCAACATCTCCACCTTCTAGGGTGTCAAAGATGTGTGCAAGACACAAGGCTCCATGAATATGCACAAGAGATCAGCATAAAATAGGTGGGATAATCTTAAAATAGTTATTGCCATCAGCTTTGATTAAACCTCCTTCTTGAGTGGTTCTGTGGCTGGTTGGACCCACATGGGGAAGGGGATTTGGCAGCACAGACCCATGCTGTGGGGTCTATCCTCATTCCAAGGGCTGTAGGGATATTTCCTGGCTATTTGTAGGGATCTTTTCTGGCTTTTGGGGGATTCTTTAGGCAGGATATGTCATTTAGGGTTATGTAGTTTGTAAGGTCTTTCTTCACTTTGATGAGGGACACTCGTATGGAGAGGCAAGATGTGGTGAGCTGGAGGCCTGTGCATCCCCATAGAAATGCCAGCCAGAGCAGTGACCTGATTAGCCTTTCAAAGCTAATTATCTCCACGTAGTACTGCAGCTTTCACTCTCCAGCCTTCATGCTCAGAACTTCAGTTTGCTTCTCTGACAGAGAAATATTTCCTGGCAGCTCCTGGCGCAGGCATTTCAGATTGTGACAGAAAGCTCCTGCTTCCCTCCCTCTCATCGTGTGCCGGATGGAAATGAATGATGAGACAGGATTTGGCTTCAAATCACTGCACAAATAATGTGACAAATTAATATTTGACATTTACCAGTGTAGGACTGTCAGGCTGATGCTGTGCCCTGCGCATCCATGTGCTGTTCCTGGGGCAGCCTGGGCAGGGGCTGTGGGTGGGTTTGATCAGAAAGGTGTGACCTGGTCTGAGGAAGGGAGATGGAATAGGTGTGTGCCCAATACCTCCTTGTTTGTGGAGCAGAGGCACCACTGTGTCAGTGAGATAGGCTGTGAAATGCAGAGATATCCTCATTTCATGTTTTTTTCTGATGCGAAGCAGTTCTACTCGAGCATCTCAAAATGCAGAAATGGTATTTTCTGAACATAAATACCATTTAAAATGGTATTTTAAATGGTAATTTTAAAGCTCAGTTGTTGGCACAAGTCCAGTTCTGTAAGGGATGCTGAGGCTACAGCTACAAAAGCGTGTTTTCACACATGAATAAGCTGCAGAAGTCAAGTAGAAAAAGGTTGTGACCTTATGTTAACCTTCTTTGGTAAACTGTCATTTCTTATTTATATTATTGTGCTCTCATCTGTCAAGGCAACTGCAGGAACTTAGAGACAAGTGAAGTCCTGTGATTAACTGTTGATGAAAAGGAGTTCCTATTTGCTTGATTAGAGTGATATTGCAATGGCTTAACCCCATCCCTGGGGGTTTCGGTCAAACCTTGGAGCTCTGGCAGCTTTCCTGACCTTTGCCAGGGGGACTTTGGGAGCAGCTGCCTCCAGAGCCAGAGTGTGACTGTGCCAGGGCCACCACTGGTTACCCCAGAAATGGAGGAGTCACGGGGGTCACTGCTGGAGCCTGGTCCCAGGGCAGAGGGGAACTCTCCAAATGCTGTTTGTTGCCTTGGAAGGGTTAATGGTGGGCTAAAAGGAATACTGAGGGACATGTCTGAGAGCAAGAAAGTGTTTATTAATATGGTGACAGCATTTATTAAGTTAATAAGGTCTGGAAAACAACTTACTCTTGTCAAATTCTGGTTTTGTTGAAGAGAACAAATGGTAATTCTGCATTTGGGCTGTTCTCCCTGCCCAACAAATCAATGTACAGGTGTTTGCCATGTCCTGTGATAAAAAACTGAAGACATAATGCCATGCACTTTGGGGGAAATGCTAAGGCATTTTTAATTATATTTATTTAATTTTTATTAGAGCAGAAGAAATTAGTCTACTGGAAGGATTCAGGATGTCTTTGTATGATCTTAACTCTTAACAGTGGCATTTGATTCAACACACATTGTTGGCAGGCCGTGACACTGAGGTACTTATTGCCAGGAACACTTCAGCAGAAGGAGAACAAGGAGAATATATTTCACAAATATCAAAAAGTACCAGTTCTTATTCCAGGTGTAGCAAGTACCAGACCAGCTGAACTCAAATCTTACAGCACTCAAGTGAAGGCACCCTCAGACGAGATGAAGACACCCAACCCTCTTCATCTTCCTCTGTTTCAAGACCTTGTCTTGAGACAAGGAAATAAATCCAGTTGCAGGAATTGTTTCACAATTATCTAATTATCTGTAACTGAATTAGTCTGTCCACCTAATGTCTGCTTCCTAGAGTGAGGGGAATGGACAACATCACCTCAGCAGATGCTGGGTGAACCATCTTTATATCAGAGGCATTTCAGAGTATTGGAATTTTACAGGGATTCTAAAAAGAAGAGAAAAAGAATAAGCAAAAGAAAAAGACTTCTGAGAGGAGAGAAGGTAAAACCTACTTTCTTGATTTTTCCAAATCTGTTTTTAGTGGCTCTCTGGTATCCTGGGACTCCAGCTTGGGTTTTTAGAGCTAAGTCAGATAATTTCAAGTATTTCTGTTTCCAAGTATAAAAAACTTACAGTAATCTGCCAAGGGGTGTGAAGAGTAAGCATTTTCTTCTCCATTAGTTTGTACATACAGAATACTGGTAAATGTCTTCTATTTGAAGTTAATTTAACAAGAAGCAATATCTGTTTTTACATTTAAGTATTAATTATGATTGCTCCTACCTGTCAAATAATTATTTTTAGTTATGAGTAAAAAGCTTAATAACTGCTTTTGATTCCAGATCCCAGCTGGAAATTTTAAAAAAGAAAAGGTTCCCTTACTTGTCTTATAGAGGGAACTGTATTAAATGAGATTAGGGATTTTAGGGATTAATTGTGCATTATAAACACTGTTTGGCATTGTGCACTCAGACTTCTGTGGTTTTCTGGAGACTGCTGGATTTAGGCAGGAGGACTGTGTGATTTTTGTGCATGGCTGCGGAGAAGCTCCGGGCAGAAACTGCTGGAGATGTTCTACATTTACAAACTTGATGGGAAATCTAATTTTATTCCTACTCGCAAGTCATTCTTTTGGATTTCTCAATTTCAAGCATTTCTCTGAGAAGAAATGATGGCTGGAGGTTGTTCCTCTGACCTCCCTCGTGCTCTCCCATGCTGTTTTGGATCCAGCTGGGATCAATAGCTGCGTGGAGCTGTTACACTCTCCCAGGCAAATTGTGTCATCTGTCTGCATTTGTCTAGTCCTGGTAGTTCTACAGCAAAAAAACCCCTCCAAATAAGTAGTAAAAATGACAACATAGTAGTAGTAAGGGTAACACTGACTTCAGCTTATTGGACTTTTAAATGAATTACCTGAGTGCTGATTCCTGGCAAGCCTGAGCAGGCAGGAGCTTGAGCTGAATTTTGGGGGCTCGTTCCAGGCTGGTCTGGGCAGTCCCCTTGCTTTCTGTGAGCCCTCCCCAGCAAAACCCACCCAGCTACACAAACCTTCTCGATCTTATTAAAATACATTGAATACTAAACTCAGCAAATCCCAGCACTTTGTCTGTTTCTCTTCAGTCAGGGAAGGGACACATTGCTCCGGCCAGAGCAGACACTTCCCACCTGGTTCAGAGCATTTCTGTGTCGGTCTGGGCCGAGAAGAGCATCTGATGCTCTGATAATTGATTTATTGTTGAATTTTAATTGCCCTGCTTTAGTTTCTTCCCAGTTCCTGCTTGGCTGTTGCTGAAGGCTCCCCGCTCCTTGCTCACACACCGAACAAAGGCGGCTGCGAGCTGAACCACCCAGATTCTCACATCTGCCATCCCTCGGGGGAGACAGGCTCACAGTTATGACAGCTCCCTCCAAAGTGAGCGCTGCCATTGCGGGCTGGGCTCGTTTATCCTGGATACGTGTTTTCATCCATCGGGGCTGAGAACAGGCTGAGTCAGTTTGCAGTCTCTTTTTAAGTCGAAGTTTTATGCACACCAGTTGGGTCAAGGGTATTGTTATCCTAATCCAAGGCTCCAAAGCAGCAGTTGAAGGAATCCTACTCAAAAGCCATTGGATTTTGGGGAAGACTGGGACCACTTATATTTTAAGGATTCAATGATTATTTCCAGATAATCTTGGTAAATCTCTTTTTCTCCACGGAACTAGTTTTTTTGGTGCCTAGATTTTTGCCTTTGAACGCTTAATTCAGCTGCAACGTTTTAATAACAGCCTTTTGCATAAACAAACCGTGGAACTGGCAGTTTAATTTTTAGGTTATGTCAGACTACAGGGTTACAGCACTGTTAGAACACTACCTAACACAGGGTTAGGTCTAGTGCAGCTTGTCACCGTGCCACACATTCCCTGCAGCTCAACTTGTGCCGCGTTCCAAGGCAGCAGCGTCTCTTAGAAAACACAGCATTGCTCGTACCCCAGGGAAAACTGGCACCTTTTCCCTTTGCATCCCAGCTATCAGATGAATTATTGATCACTGATCTGAAGGGGAAAGCTCGTTTCTGGGTGTCACAGGTAGCAGCACATGCAGACCCCATCTCCATGGTGTCTGCCATATGGCGCTGGCGGCTCCCCGTGCGTCACAGCTGATTATAGACCCGGCACAGGGATTGCTTCCCCAGCCTTCCAGCTACCTTCTCTTCCTCCAGATCCACCAGCTGGAAGCAAATATGGAGTGGGAACCTCAACTTGCCATTATCTTTGGGAAAGAATGTCCTTCAGGTTGTGGGAGGTGCAGGGACAGCAGTGTCACCCCCTCTGTGGTTCCTCCATGAGCAACTCCAGGTATTGCAGTTTTGCACAACAAAGTTGGGCATGGGCAAAAAAAACTGCCCTGGAGAGTTTTGTTTGTCCAAACCACCTGATGTATAAAGCTTGATCAGCTTTTGGTAGAAAACATTTAAAGTTCAGAAGCATTGCGATGTTTGCCGTATTACTCAGGGAATTAATGTTTTTAATTAACAGAGGAGCTGTGAATAGTTAGATGAAGAGCATTATAGAGCTATATGAAAAGGCTGTTATTGTCCAGATGGAAGATAATATTTGGAAATAATGTGACAAAAAGTGATAGACTGCAGTACAAATATGTTTTGAGATGTTCCTAGGGCTCTGATTAGTTTATATTAGCTAGTTTTTTGCATGTATGACTACATCTGAAAGGCAGGTTATAGAGAATGTTAACATTCCAGTGGGCTGATTGACAATAATTAGTTTATTTTGAAGGAAAGGAAAGAAGCACGGTATTGTTGGAGCTGAGTAATGTGAATTAAAAGCCAGGTAATCTTTTCTGCAATTACAGAGATACAATGATTGCTGTTATCAGAGAAGAAAATCCACTCGTACTTTTAAGAATCATTGTGTAGGAAGAGCTTTGCAAGCCTGAAATTGAAGCTCTGGTCATGGTCTCCAAAATTACACTTAGTAGTAATTTTATGCAGAAGCAAGACTTCTGAATACTTAAATTATAGCTTGTTTGTAGCAAGGTATTTACCAGCAAATACAGGCATCTTATAAACAGCACATGAGTCATCTTGGTGTTCATTTCGAGCACATCGAAAATGCAAATTGCAGCTGAATTATTCTTGTGTGGAGAGGCGAGGCTTAGAAAAACCTTAAATTCGTACTTTAAATGGAAATTGTGAGAGGAAAAATGTGCACATTTGCCTTTCAGAGGAGGGTATTGTGCAGGGTGGCTACAGTTTTTTCTGTAGCTTTTCCTACAGGCTGTGTAAACAAGAACTGATGGCAGGAACGGGGATGGGAAAGAGCACAGTTCCTGAGTGGTGTTTGTGTTCCTCTTTGGGAGCATTTAATACTGTTCTTCACCTGGACACCTCATAGAATTCCCTTTTTTTTAAATTTTATTCTTATTGAAATGCCTGTGGATTTTATGAGCTATCTGATACAACCTTAAAAAGCTTTAAAACAATTTGTGATAAAATCTAAAGCAAACAGAAACCCGTCAGCTTCTCTGTTCAAAGCCTTGGCCCAAAGGAAACGATCCAGACACGACTGTCAGCGAGATAGCAACTGCTGGGAGAGCTACACTGCGTTATTAAAAGATCAGTAGTTTGATCAACATCATATTGGATTACTCAGACTTCAATTACAGGAGTACCTGAGGGCTTTAGCTGGGATATATTAGAAGAACAACTTGAAGTGAACCTGCTGTTGTTGCACGCCAGCTCTGTGAAGGGCCCACCTGAGAACCCTGTGAAAGTTCCTGTCCCAAAAGGGATTCAGTGTCAGCCAAGGAGTTCAAAAACAGCTAATAAAAATGAAGCAATCAATTGGTTAATTTGATGTGAACTTTAATCTCAGGAAGAGGGAAAAAAAAAGGAAGTAAAATAAATTCTTCTGTGTCTGGCAACATTATTGATATGAACACAGGGTAGAGAGTTGGGGTGGTTCAGCCTGGAGATGAGAGGTGTCTGGGAAGACCTTAGAGCCCCTTCCAGTGCCTAAAGGGGCTCCAAGAGAGCTGGAGAGGGACTTTCAGCAAAAGCATGGAGTGATAAGAGAGAGGGAAATGGCTTCAAACTGACAGATCAGATGCTGATCAGATGCTGAGAAGAAATTCTTCCCTGTGAGGATTGTGAGGCACTGGCACAGGTTTCCCAGAGAATTCATGGCCTATACCTGGAAGAGTTCAAGGTGTCAGACTGGACAGGGTTTGGAGCATCCTGGGCTCGTGGAAGGTGTCCCTGCCCATGGCAAAGGAATTAGAACTGGTTGATCTTCAAGGTCCCTTCCCACCCAAACCATTCTGTGATTGATGATTGGCATGGATAAGTTCTGGGTGTGTTCATGTCACTTCTCTCTTCTCCTGCTAGAATCTCTGCAGAGTCACACGTGATTTATGTCATAAAGGAAGCAGAGCAAGAAAACCTGTGTAAAATGCTGTCCTTTGCTCCCTGGCAGTTTATCTCTTAGATTGTCCTGGAGCTGGGATGGCTCCAGGGGGGGAATCAGTGCTTGTGGTGGCACCTGAAGAGGCACCCCATGAGCTGATGGCTGTAGAGCAATGCCAGGAGCCAGCTGTGACAGAGGCACAGGAGGTTGTGCTGTGGTCTCAGCTTTAGAGTGGCAGAGGTGGAGCTTGGTGCCTGAATGGTGCCTGTGCCCTCCCTGTCACAAATCACATCTGTATTTCCAGCCAGCACAGCACAGGTACTGTAAGCTGGAAACGCCAGATTATGAAGGTGTTTGCATGATTATAATTTTCTTCTGCATGTTTTACCTGCTGTGTGTGGAAAACACATTTCTCTGCATTGTGCTGTAGCAGAGGCACAGATCTCAGCAAGTGTGCATTAATATTGCTGCTAGCAAAATCCAGGTGTTCTCATCACATCAGGCATTTCTCTTTTTATTCCACAACTACTCTTGCAAACTGCCATATCCTGCCGAGAGAAGATGCTGATGGCCCAACGTATAAACCTCCTTAATACAGCTCAGAACTGAGTCCACACAAGGAGTTTGGGCTGTATCATGCTGTCACTTATTAAGTGCAGCTCCTTGTAGAGATCCTCTCCTCCTTTGCCACCCTCCCACCGCACAGCAGGGCCCAGCTGGGTTGTGCTGAGGAGCTGTATTTAAAAATTGATAGACCCATAACAAATATTCTCTCTGCTGTTCCGCCCCACATCAGAAAATCTTGCAGGAGTGTTGCAGTAGCTGCTGATACTGGTGATCTCAAAGTCTTTCTGCTAAAAAGAAATCACCTGAAATTTTGATACTTGTCTTTAAATTGTTCCCTCCCAGCTTCCCTGTTTATAGCCAGTACATTTACCTCTTTTCTACTGGAAGCAGTGACATTAATGAAGCTGGGATGTTTGTTTTTTTAGGAGCCTAAGTTACCGTTTTCTGTGGTTTGTCATTCTTCAGCTTGTACTCCTTTGTTATTTCATGTGGTCATCCACTTATCCTGGCACAGCTCTTCACTGAGAGTTTGTGTCCATCTGTGTGGGTTTCATGTTGATGGGAGTTGGAGTCGTCAAGGGGGTGCAGTTGCCAAAATATCTATTAGTCTAACCCCACTGAGGGGGCTGGTAACCCTATCACTCTTCCTTTTTGGCTTTTCTTTGCTGAGATGCTGTGTCCTACACCAAGATCCCAAAAAGGATCTTTTTCTTTTTCTTTTGAATACTTTGAGTGGAGAAAAACATACAGAACTGCTTTGTGAAAAGGTGGAAAAATGTATTTCTACACGGTTGTGTGAAAACATCAGAGTGTTGTCTGAGGTCTGCCCATGAAATTGTCACGTTCCTTGCTTTAATTCTGTAGACTGGTTTTCCTGCAAATTGTCTGGTTTCAATAATTGCTTAAAGTGTGTGTGTACATATATATATATATGTCTCTGTCTGTATATTTAATGAAGAATTCCTTGAAACTCTAATTAGGGCTGCTTGACTCCAAAGCAGTTTACATATCACAGGCTTACACAGCTATCAAACAGATGCTTCTCCTTTTTTTTTCATTCAGCTGACATTTTCATTTTCTCTGCATATTTTGAGCACTGAGCAGTGATGTGTTTTGACTCCTGAGGCTACAGATGATATCAAAATGAGGATTAGAAATGAAGCTTTACCTGTCAATTAAGTTGTTAAGCTTGTCCTCCACAGTGTCTACACTTTGAAATGGCCTGTTTATTGAATTTGAAATAGTTTTCATTCTTGACTTTGTTTAAATTGAATGGACAGTTCTAATTATAATCTTCAGGGTTTTCATCTGCAGCATATGGTTTGCATTTAGAGCTGTGGATGAGGGGCTCTTGGATGTTTATTGAGCTAAACCACTGTTAAATATCTCGTGAGAGAGTGGCATGTCAGGCATGGAGAGTAAGCAGAAATGGGCAGTACAAATATTGGCCAATTTTCTCTTTTCACATCACTCTGTCCAGGACATCTCTTGGGGGGCAGCTGGGAAATGAACTGTGGTGGCAGGGTCCAGACATTGGGAGGAACAAGTCACCACTTTAAGTGGTTTTCTGGTGCCAGTCTTAGCTTGAAAGGAATATTAAAGGAAAGGAAAAGGAAAAAGAAAAGGAAGAAGGAAGGCTGGCTCTGCTATACCAAGTTCAAATTCAATGAATTCAAATTACCAGGATCTGTGTCAGGTCAATGTTGTTCTTTCCAGTCACCTGTGGCCCCCACTAACAGGGTTGCATGATATCTCATGACAATTTATTCATCTCTTTATTCCCCAGTAAGGCCAGTGAAAGAGCAGGAAATGAAATCCAGGTTCCTTAGACTTGATGGGCTGGATTGTCCCTTGCAGTGCTCACAGAAGTCTTCTCCCCAAAAGCAGGTTGTGGGGCAGCTCCAGCCACTCCTGCTCCATGGATCTGTCAAAAATGGAGATGCCTCTGTCCCTTTCCCTTGAAAACAAGCATCAGGAGATGCATCTCCTTTCAGGTCTGGACATAAATATTTATTACCTAACACAAAGTCCCATTGATGACTCTGCTGTTCAACGTTTCACAGCACTGTGGTTTCCATCCTTTGGTGTTTTCTGTGTAGAGAGAGAGAAACCAGAAAGAGAGAAGTGAAACCTGGCCTAGGCACAGCTGGAAGTCCTTTAAACCACCTGGGAAAGCATCTGAGGTGTAGTGCAAGGTACCAGCTACAGGGCAGAAGATGCCTCTCCATGATGGACCAAATCTCCAGGGAGGTCTGGAGGACAGACTGACAGACAGTGAACCTGGTACAAAAAGCTGTGGTGGTCTAATGCCATTATTTACTTTCCTTTCCCCATTTTCAGGGGCAGGTAAATAATCAGATCACTTGCAAAGCCTCTTTCTTTGCCTGCAAAATGGGTGCTAGTAGAAGTTGCTTTGTCCTTAGTCCTGGGAAAAGAAATATAGTAGAAAACTGGCTGCTCCAACAAGGATCCTCATCTGTTGTGAAATCAGTTTGCAGGGGCTAAATTGGGTGAGGAATCATTAACCCTGGCCTTTAACCAGTCTCTTTCCAGCTCCTTTTGGTTTGCTGGAGCCATTCCATGAGTTAATCCTGTTGGAGCAGCCTTGCCTGGGACACCTGGGAGTGAGGAACGCGAGGAGGCTGCAGAGGCTGGGGCTGACCTGGCTGGCTCAGACAGTGGATGCTCATCTAATCCGTGGCGAAGGGCAGAACAAACAGCTGAGGAGCAAAAATAAAAGCCTGGGAGCACTAACAGTCCAAAATGACCCAGCTGGCTCTGCAGGAGCACATTTATCTATGCTGAAAGCTGTTTCGTGGAGGTGTTTTAACACCAGGTTCTAGGAAACCACTCAAAGGAGTTTGTAGCATATTTGTAGTGTTTTGTGGAGCATTAAAAAAAAGCCCCAGAGCAGGAGTTTTGCAGGTTAAAACTTCCCAGCCACCCAAAACTGCTTTTCTCAATCTTTGCTGCTCAGTCTGGTTCAATGAAAAAGAAATACTTTTTTTTATTAATATGAACTGATTGTTTTGTTTGTTTGTTTTAATTTTAGGCTTTGTTTTGGACCAGACTTCAAACCTCTATTTTCCTTCCTAGAGTAAAGTTTTACCAATGTAAAATTTCTTTCATTGTGGAAAAGATGGCCAAATATTTTTCTAGCAACAGGAGTTTCAGACCCCCTCCAATCAAAGTTTCAAACCCTGAAAATCATTTTAGTGTTATTAAAAGGGGAGAGATTCTTTTCAAAACTTCTGCTGCAAGAACATATGATGTCATGCTTTGTGAGGGGATTCACAATGGTTGTCAAATTTTGGACATTGCTGAGCTTGAGACTTGAGCAGTTCTGTGATTTAAAGGAAGCTGTGAGTTGAATCTCTTATAAATTTACTTACTTACTACAATAACAGGGGCTTATTTTAAGTGTTACTTTATAGAATAATTTCTGACTTTTGTAATCATCTTAAGAATGTCTGGGAACCAAGCCTGTTTCCCTTCCTTCCCATGAGTACATAAATTATTTAATTGAAAAACACACTAAATAATGTGTAAAATCCACCATGTAATTAGTGGGGAAAGAGCATATGATATTTTCACTTCATAACTTTTGTGAGGTTTAAACACCCTTTGGAATATAGAAAAGAGAGTAGTAACAGTGTAGTTACAAATAACAGAAGGCAAAGCACTGTCATGCGTCTTTGTTGATTTAAAATCTCACATTAAATAGCAAACAATCAGTTTTCTTATCAGATGTACGAAATGATCTGCAGCTGAAAGTCTGGGGGAGCTGGTCGGGGCAAGGGAGGGGTGAGCCAGATTGCTGGAACTTGTTTCCAAATCTGTGTTGGAGTTGAACAGTTTATCCACTTGTGATAATTTTAAATAGAGCCTCTTAAGGTTTTTTTTTTGTGGTACTTTACTTTTGATCCACTCTTTCTCTGTCACCATCATTCTTGACTGATCCTCACAATATTTTGTGGGGACCAGTGACCCACAGAGCACCATGTGTAAAGAGGGATCAAACCCTGATTTTCGTGAATTTTAAGATAATGCTGCAAAGACTAGACCATGTTTTTTCTTTCTGGTCAGGATTTTTAAAATAAATAATCATTGTAATTATTTTTAATTATACTCTGACTTTAAAATCATCAGCATAAACCATTCTCTGAGTAAATACAAATAGGGGTTTGGGTTTCCCTGCTTCTGCTGGTCTCATCCTTTCTGCAGCAAGCTGGGGGATTGTGGTGGCTGGAAAGAGGAAAAGTTTGTGTGTCATTCATTCCTGTTCCATGTAGTATTTCTGAGGCATTTAATAAAAAGGGTGTAGTTATGCTTTGTGAGAGCAATTTGGGCCAGATCCACAGATGGTGTGGTGGAGGTTTGGGTCCCTGTGTGCAGGTGCCAGCAAGGAATGGGTTCTCACATCAGCTCCCAGCTGGACAGAACTCTTTCCATCCATATGGCAAAACACCATATTCTGGTGTTTGTGGGGTGGGTGATGCTCACAACTGTTTGGTCTCTGCCTCTCCGTGTTGTTCTCTGCTTGACAAAGTGAAGAGATTTTGCCAAAAACGAATTTATAAATAAGTAAAATCCTGAAATCATGTGGCCACTGAGGTCAGAAAAGACCTTCAAGATCAAGCCCAGCAGTCAGGCCAGCACCAGCACTATGCTCACCATTAAACCATGTCCAGGGGTGGTGACATTTCCATCACTGCCCCAGCAGCCTGTTCCAATGCTTTACAACCCCTTTCAGGGCAAAATTTTTCATAATATCTGTTCTAAATGGTGAGGCTGGTCCTGTCCAGTTCTGGTTTCTTTCTCCATCAGTGCCTGGGCACTAGGAAGAGGAAGTTTTTTGTCTGCTTCTCTCTCAGAAAATAATGACTCTGAACAGTTCTCAATCTGCAAATTTTATAGTCAAGGGAGGGAAAACCTGTTCATTTGTCACCCTCATGCCACTGGGGGGAAGCTCCTTGAGAGGCAAACCTTGCTGTCACCCTGTGTCATGTGGAGCTTTTGGCAGTGAGAATACCATCCCTGGGATACCTTTGGCACATCATCTCCCCTCCATTCAGGATTCTCAAAATGGAGGCTTGTTATCCTGCTGTTTTTCTATTTTTGGAGTTCAGTTCTGTATCTTGTTTGCATTTCTTTGTGGTCTAAAAAGAAAAGCTTTCTGTTAGCGGAGAATTGATCTGGCAGGATCTTGCTTTCTTTCTTCCTTTATGAAAACCATGATTGCAGGTTCACTAATTATCTATGTTTATTACTGCTCTCTGTGTATTTTTGAGGAACTGATTGATCATAGCTGTTCTTGAGCATCTTAATAATTATATGAAAAAAGCATTTAATGTGACAATCCTGAATTCCAAACAAGCAGTCACACAGCTCCGTACTGAAACAGGTTTTGGGCAGGGCAAATGGACTTTTGTCAATGTGGTTAATCAGATCAATTAGGGACCAACCTCCTTGGCAATTAGCAGGGCCCTCAGTCAGGGGTGTGGAGGATTTCACAATCTGGAACTTCCCCTGTGGGATCTGCCCTTGGAAGGGCACGGTGCTGGCAGTGGGTCGGGCATTTGTACATCACATCCCCTCCTACTGTCTTTGGAACTCGAGGTGTTGGGATGGAGGAAGGGTCAGTCCAAGTGCACAGCCCTCAGGAGCAGGAAGAGCTAAAAAATATGTGGTGTAAATATTTTACTTCTTGGGAACACACAGGCTTTGGTTTGTTTGACTGAGTATTAGGTAATTCCTGATGAAAGCTGAATAAACAAGGACACAGGAAGGTACCTGCAGTGGGGAATCCCCCTGTAGAACATCTCTGAAATGCTCTGAAGGTGAGAAGGAGAATATCCACACCCCACCTCTGCTTTGTTCACCCAGCAGAGTAATCTCCTTGGCAAGAGAGCCTGGGGACAGCACACAGCTCTCATTTTCCTTCTTGTCTCCAGGAATTGCTCTCCCTCTGTCTTGTGGGGATGCAGTTGCTTTCATCACAGTCTGAATTGTGATAAGCAAGCCATAAGTGGCTTGAAATTCAGGTTATTCAGATAAGCATCCTAGGTTGTAACTATAGAAATTCGAGCAGGAAGGTGTTTCAGTTTGATCTGCACTGGAAACTAATCCAAATTTAATCACAGCTACAGATACAATCTTCCATAATCCTGTGATGGTCTAGAATTGCAGTGGAAGGGCTTTATATTTCAAGAATGCTTTTAAATATTTTTTACACATCTGCTATTCTAGAATAATTTCATCTTTCTATAGCCAAGTAGAAAAAATATATTCACTTGTGTACCTACAAAAGCAGAAGCTGTTGTTTTGCTGCTACATGTGTCCTTTACTAGTACAGCAATTCAAATGTGAATATGGAAATAGTTTAGACTTTTAAAACTTCCAAAAGCATTTCAGGCATTTAGATCAGTGTCTGCTTTGCAGACTGCTCCTCAGACAAAATAATTAGGGAATTTTTCTGCTGTAACTGGGGGCGAAGCTGTTTCCTGGCCTTGAGATGGAGGAGACGTGGAAAGGCGACTGTGCCTTGCATTTCTCTTGATTTTATCTGTTGGATGTGAAGGAATCTTTCAGCATATAATCCTTAAAATATTGATCTTGCAGAGGAAGTCTGGAGCTGGAAGGGATCGTCTGTCATCAGATTTGCTGTCGATGTGGTGTCGTGGAGCTGCATTTTCAGCTCCTGGGTCTCGCCTCCTCTTGCTGCAGGGAGGCTCAGGCTGGGACTGGGTTTAGCTCATGGGCACAAGTGGTTTAGGATCTTTTATTTTGCATTGAATTGTGTGGCCTTTCAGAAGTATGACTGCTGCATGGCCATCTGGGCTGTGCCAGCACGAGGGAAGTGCTGTTCAGGGAAGAGCTGCTGCTGGGTGCAGAGCTCCCCCATAAACCAAGTCACTCCTCTAAATTTCCAAATGGAGACTAACAAATATCACTAACTCCCAGCTTGTTTTTATTAGCTGGACTATTTTTTCTTCTTTGTAAGTGCCAATATCTGAACTTAAAACTGTGTTTGGTATATGAGAGAAATTCTCCAGCTGATCGTAGCCTATAAAATTAAAATACTGAAGCTCCCAGTGTTTGAGTTTATTGAGGTATAAATATTGTAACGTGGTGTACTATGTGGTTCAGCTGCTTCCTTGTTCTATTTTTCTGAGTCTTTTTGCTTATTTTATTTCTCTGACACTCCATACAAAGGGTTTCCTGGGTTTGATTTTGTCCTGGCATTTTTCAGCAGTCTGGTTCTTAGCGGTATGGAATTAAACAAGGTGAATAACATTTTCTGTTTACTGTTTACATTTTAAAAGGCAAAATTTCTGTTTCAAAAAAAGCATATTCCAGATGTCTCCAGGCAGTAGGACATGTATGTAGTATACAATCTAATAAAACAACAAATACAGCAGAAGGATCAAAAAGTGGTTCATGTTAGCAAATGGTCTGAATTTAAACACCAGTCAACACCAGGACTTCATTTTAGGTGAGGGAAATTCACATGCGAAGTATTAAAATTCAACTTCATAAATGCATTTCCTCAGGAACGGGATGTTGTGCATTTCCAAGTCTTTAAAACTTCCTCTTTCAGTTAATTTTGATTAGATTTTCTAAAATGGAATAAACATAAAAGCATTAAAAAAATATGTAAGCCATGAAAGTTAAATGCAAAACAGATACAACCACAGCAAAGATATGAAAGCCAGACCCCTTTTTCCTCAAGTGCAGTATGGGGGGGAAATTCCTTCACTGTGGACTCGCTTCCCCCACAGGAGCAGTTGTGGACTTGCCTCCCATTAGATAATTTCAGAACATGATCTGATGAGCAATTAAATCAGCAGGAGGCTGCAGTGTTGAAAGGGGGGTTCTTTAGAGATGTCTGTTGCTTGACTTGGGGAAGAAAATATCTTTGGCATTTGGATAATTTTGGACAAGCATTGCCCCTAGGGGAGATAGTGGGAGGTGGAGTTGCTATCCCTGGGGACTGCTAAGGAAAGGACAGAAAAAATCGAGGCAAATATCTGCCAGGTGGATTTTTTTCAGGGAATGGACTAATTGACCCTTATTTCTAATGACCCCCCGGTTGATTTTTAAGGTAATGGTGTCAACATGTCAATCAAATGCTATTTACAGTAGCCCAGCATTGCTGAAGAGGTGTAGAAACTGCTTATGTGGTACTTCTGGAAATTCAGTTTTATGATTCTGTCTTAGACCTTCACCTGTTTACTTAAACTCTTCTTGATCTTTGTCCATCATTGTCCATCATTTTCAGCTGGAACTTTAACAGCAGTGTTCTCAAGCTGGTTTAATGCTTGTTTGCCTCTTCATTTGACTGAATGTAATCCTCTAAAATCCCCTGAAATATGGAATGATGCCTGCTTAGCTTTGGAAAAAGTATCAGCAGGAGCTCACATCATTTTTCTGGGAGGCTGTCTGAGAAGATGCTGTGGAAAGTTTAGGTGAACACAAGGAAGAACAAGGCACAATGTTTTCCCCCCTGCCTGGAAGTGTCCAAGGCCAGGCTGGATGGAGCTTGGAGCAACCTGGGATAGTGGGAGGTGTCCCTGCACATTGCCAGGAGTCCTATCCATCCCAAACCATTCTGTGATTCTATGATTGTATGCAAGGGACACAGAAAATGCAGCACAAATTCCTCACTCTTCTAAAATTTTCTCTTTAAGCTCTCTGTGCTTTCTGTGGTTGAAAATGTAATGGTAATGTGTCTGTTTTCCATTCACGTCAGTTATACCTGCTCGTACCCCCAAGAATAAATAGGATTAAAGGCTTGATGCAAAAGGAAATGTTTGAAGAGCAAGGTTTTATAAAAGCCAAAGGTTTGACCAGCAGTTCCTACAGGCTCAGATGTGTTATCTAACCCTAATTCTTCCCCTATATTTTTCTCGTGGCCTCAATGAAAGAGCCATGTCACCCTAATTAACAAGGACTTCAGAAGCAGAGACTACAGAGGCAGTGCCTGCAGGAGCTTGGAAAAATACCATAAAATTCCACTTTTCTTTGCTGCCAAAATGAAGCAGTAAACAACAACCCATCCCGAGCGCCCTGGCTGCATTTTGGATGAGCCCTGCAGGACAGGAGAACCAGGGCCTCTTGTAATCCTTCCTCACTGTGTGCCTTCCTTCTGCAGACGTGGATGAGTGTGAGGTGCTGAACGGGGGCTGCCAGCAGGGCTGTGTCAACACCCAGGGCTCCTTCCAGTGCCAGTGCCAGCCGGGATTTCGGCTCCACGCCGACGGGCGCACCTGCCTCGGTAAGGAACCCCTCACATCCTCCCAGCTCTGGCTTTCCTCTGACTGCAAAGCCTTCTAGACTCTCCAGTCTGAGATTTCACTAAATATCATTACCCATTTTGGTTCAAGCAGCATGTGAGGATTCAGGTATTGCCAAACTTACTCTTTATTTTGTTTTGATTTGGTTTTTTGATGGTGTCTCATGTTGGCGAGAATTCTTTTGCAGGAGGCATTAAAGAGTTTAGGGGCTCTTCATTTCAAATTACATTTTTAAAACTCTGAGTGCTTTTTCTTTGTGGCACATCCCACCACTGCTCTGGGACTTGGTGATTTTAGAGGTTGTGTCCAGGGTAAAAGATTGTGATTTGCAGGGTGGAGTCACCCTGTGAGTGCTCCTGTCATGGAGCTCAGCCATGGCACATTGCCTGTTTATGTGGAGGGGATTGCCGCTCTGCCATTAGAAATAAACCCTGTGTTTCTTAGGTTGGGCTCTAAAGCCTGAAACAAGGCATACCTGAGTTAATTCTGCTTGTTGTTAAAAACAACAATATGAAATACACAGTTTTTGTATTGCATTTAAATCAGTACAAAAGTCAAATTTTTGAATTCTGCGGAAAGGATTAAAATGTTCCTTCATCTTAGAAGAATAAAAGGGCACCTTTTGTGTTTAAATTTTTAAACCTGATTTGAGGTAATATGGGAAGAACAGTCAAGTACAGTCAGACCACATCTGCAGAATAAGTTCACTCACAGTTTGGGCATTGCCTCAGTTCCTGCACAAAGTCCCTTGGTTGTGCTTAACTTCAGCCAGAGATGTCATCAGTCATTGCTGGTATTATCACAGCAATACATTCACTGGTGCAACCAGGACACAGTGCTCAAGCTGTGGGAATAATAGATTTTTTATTTTAAAATTTACCCTTTTAGGTTTTTTGGGTTTATCACATACAGAGATTTTCAGTGTTTTGTAATTAACTGCAATTAAAAATGTGATGAAGTCTCAGTCTTTTCTTGATTATCTTAGTTGGTGAGGGAGTGGACAAGGAAACACTATAGTGAGAAGGAAAAATAATGTAAAAGCCGAGTGTTTCATAATGAGCTAGAAGCAATTGTGGTTTTCTGTGAATTAAAAGAGAAATTAATCTCACTCAGATCAGATCTGACCAGGGAAGATCCAGAAGTGAAAGATGGGTTGTTTGAGCTGCATTACTCCCTCTGAATAATCTCATTTGTGGTGGAGAGGGATTTTAATATGAAAAGGAGACTAAAGGGACTTTGGGGGTGAAAAGAGAAAGAGAAGTGTGTGATAAAGGCAAAAATTAGATGTTAATGGCAATTAAATGAATTTATTTGTGTAATATGTAAATTTTTCTGTGGACACAAAATAGTTAGGTTTCCTCTTGCCTCACATAATCAGAAAGCTCAGTTTAGCTTTGTCCAAGCTGTGAACAGTACCAGAGAAGAAGTTTTCATTTCATAAATGTAAATATTCTCAAGAAATTATTCAAAGTACTTCATACAATGACCAGCTTTGTTTGCAGTGTCTCAGAAATTATCAAGGAGGAACAAAAATAAATCCTGAGAAGGGAGACAGGAGTTTCAGAGAGCTCTGCTATCATGATAATGGATGCACAAGATACTGAGGGAGGATATTGAGTCCTGTTCCAGCTGTTTAGACAAGACACCAAAACAAATGGGTATAATAAGCTCTCATGCATTGGAGAACAAGACAGTTACTAATTGATGAGGACAGGGAGAAGCATTCCATATAAATCAGGAGTGCCTAGGATCAGGATCTGGGCAGTAGCTGCTTGTTGGGGATGGAGAGTTTGCCCCTTGTGCAGCACCAGGTTGTACATTCAGCTTTCATCACTCATCTGATGAGAAGCAAACACTAATGCCCCTCTCCTCTGACCCAGTGCAGCTAAGCAGAACATCCAGCATTTCAAACAGGCTTGGATTAGCAGTGGTATTTCTTCCATGGGTACTTCAGAGGATGTAAGGATCTCTCCTGCATGCTGAGAAAGAAAAGGGACCACATTCTGGCACTGAGCTGTTTATGGAAGGTGATTATCTCAGCTGCAGAAATAAGAAACAAGAGTCCCTCTAGAGAGGCTTTTCAGAGGAGCCCAGCCCAGATTGCTGTTATGTTCATTCTTTCCACGTCCTCCTTTTCTTTTTTGGCAACCCTGTGTTTGTGGGAACAAAAGTGCCAAAATCATTTGAGGGGAAGCAGATTTTGCAGCCTGGATGGCTTGGAAATCTCCCATACATAAGGCAGTGGATCTCTCATCTTAGGAGATATTCAGCCTTCATCTGAAGGCTCAAAAACCTGGGATAAGATACTTCCTCATGTGATTCATGGAATATTACTGAGCTGCTGTCACAAGTTTTCCAGTAAATCTGGTCCTCCTGCCACCTCAGCCCAGGTGTTTGGGATCCTGAGTAGTTGCTGGTGGTGCATCCCTCCACTGCCAGTATGAGCCTTAAAATACATGGAGAGAGGAGATCTGCTTTTGCCATTCTTCCTGCTCTCACTGGAAACTTCTGCTCATACTCTAAGGCAGAGAACTCTACTCCTACTCTGCTCAGACCCAAAAATCTCCAGAGTGGGTTGATTTGTTCAGTGATGACCAGTGTGTGAGAATAAACTGCTTAATTCCTGCATCCTTTGATGTTACCCAGTACTTTGTGCCGTGATAAAATCCCATCTCTTTCAACACTCCTTTTCTCCCTTCAGCTTTTTGGTCCTACAAATTTTGCTCAGCATTGAATTAATTTATAAACACACGTGCCAGACCAAATATTCACTTCAACCCTGTCCAACTTTTTTGTTTGCTTTGTTTGTAATGCCTTGATTATGTTAATGCAATGAATTTGACTTCACTGGAGTTTAACCAGCTGGTATCTGAAAAGCTGAAACTCAGAAAGAACATGTTTATTGTAGTATCAGGCTGTGGGTTTGGACTGTTGTAGATTCATTGTCTTCAGTGGAATTTATTCCTGTTTGAACTCCTAGAAGTGGAAACAGGGCATAGCCATTAGACCCTGATTCATCTCTGGTGCCAGCTGTTACTTTGATGTCTGCTTTATGTGGAGAAACTGTTGAGATTCAGGTTTTTTATGGAGATTTTAGCACACTAAGGCTCTTATATATTGAGAAAGTAACAAAGAAAATATCTCTACAACTCTATAATCTGTGTTTCCCAACATAAATATAAGCCCTGTATGTCTGAAGTTCCATTTCTTGTCACTGCCAAGGTTGGATTTAAGGTGATGTAAAACACAGGTTGGAAGAGATTGCATGTTCTAACCCTGTGGTTGCTATGCATGTACCTAACTGTAGCTTCAGAGCCAGCTCTTTGTAAAAATATCAACTTTATTATAAAAAATAATGGGTTGAGAAATATGTATTTAACTGTTATCAGATCAGGGGCCTACAAGGGAAATGGAGAGGGAGTTTTTACAAGGACATGTTGTGACAGGACAAGGCAGAAAGGCTTTGAATTGACAGAAAGCAGGGTTAGACTGGATATTAGGAAGGAATTGTCCCCTGTCAGGGTGAGGAGGCCCTGGCACAGAGAAGCTGTGGCTGTCCCTGGATCCCTGGCAGTGCCCAAGGCCAGGCTGGACAGGGCTTGGAGCAGCCTGGGACAGTGGAAGGTGTCCCTGCCATGGCAGGGGGTAGAATGAGATGATCTTTAGGATGAACCCAAACCATTCCATGATCCTTTTTTTTCTCACCTGGTGTCTCCCACCACCGTCCCCCTTCCCAGATAGCCCCTCCCTCTCTTGGCATCACCTGGCATCATCCCCAGCCTGTCTGGAACCCACATCAGGGCTGGGTTTCTACCAAACTCCAAGAGTGAATCTTTGAAAGTGAATGTCAGGCCACATTTCTGCCTGTGGAGGTGCTCATCCCTCCATCCAGAGGCCCTTGGTGACAGCTGGAGTCAGACCCAGGAGGTGCCAAGTCTCTCTCTGCTCAGAGACGTGCTGCTGGCAGCCACGAGCACAATCCTGTCCTGTCCCTGGAGGCTCCTCTCCTTCAGTCTGGCACCTCCTCTCACAGATCCAGCCTGGTGCCTCAGCAGCAGCCCTGACAAACCTGCCCTGGCTGCTCCAGAGCAACCCCTGGCTGCTGGCACCAAGCTGGGACACATGGATTTCACACCTGTCCCCTCCCACCTTCAGATCCTCCCAAGCCCTCATCGTGACAGGTTGCTGCTTATCTCCCCTTGCATCCAAGCTGGCTGGTGCCCAGAAGCAGAGGAAGAAAATGGCACTTTCAAACGTGTATATTCTGTCACTCGGATTTAAGATGTTTTTCATCTTCTGAAATATTTTCATCTTATTTGAATATTCTTGCTGAAAAACAGGTCTTTGGATGGAAATGTGCAGGGAGCTGGAAGCTCAGAGTGTATGGGGTCTGCAGTCTCCTGTGCAGACAGGAGCTGCTGTCAGGTCTTGTCCCTGGCAGGGCAGAAGGCTGGTGGGCACAGGTGGAGGTCAGGGGTCTGATCCTGCCAGGGTCAGGTTTCTGGGCACTGAGGTGCCTCCTGCCTCCTGCTGTGTGTGCAGCCAGGAGAATGTGAAAATTTGCTTTTCTTTTCACCTTTTTAACACATACTTGACTGCACAAACTCGGTGTTTGCTAATTGGTGGCATAGGGTGAAACGAATCCTGTAGCAGGTTTTGCAGCTAACGTTTACTAATGTCTGTTACAGATAAATGAAGAAATACGAATATTGCTAAAATGAATAGGAAAAAATAAATAGCAAAGCTCTTTGCTGACTTCATTGGGTTCAGAGTTTGCTGCATTCCACGATGGACCAAATAATCTTTCCAGCTGGTCATAGAGAACACAGGATCCCAGAATGGCTTGTGTTGGAAGGGACCTTAAAGCTCATCCAGTCCTACCCTGCCCCACCCCTTCCACTACTCCAGATTGTTCCAAGCCCCACTGAACCTGGCCTTGGACACTTCCAGGGATGGGGTAGCCACAGCTTTTTTGGGCAACCTGTGCCACGGCCTCCCCACCCTCAGAGTCAAGAATTTCCTCCAAATACCTCATTTAAATCTCTCCATGCGACATCCCTGCCGTGGAAATCTCCATGCAGCCACACACACACACACTTCCATCAGCACAGCACAATAGCAGAGTCAAACCATCACTCTTATTTTTACATGCAGCGTGTGAATAGGTGTGGGTGTGTGTTAACATGTTTTGTCAGGAGGAGAAATGTTTCTCCAGAGGCCAGGGATATGTGTTGAACAAAAAAGAATATTAATTTGCTTGGGTGAAAGAAGCAGCATCTTTAAAGATGTACAGAGGACCCTCTGTTCCTGTGGTTTGCTGTGTGAGTCTGTTATGCAGAGCTTGTGGCTTCTGTTATTTGATTTTTTTTTATTTATGAGGCTGAGGAAATCAGCCTGAAAGACAATTACTATTTTTAATCAATGAAAGCAAGGAGAGAAAAAGATAATCAATGGGCAAGTGCCAGCAGGGCTGTTCTTTTTTCCCCTCCTTGCCTCGGCAGACTGGCAGTGCTTTGGTGCTGTCAGATCAAAGGGTGCTGTGCTTCAGTCAGCATTACAGCCCTCAGATCTCACCTGCCTCTCCCTGGAGTCAGGATTTCACTGGTGTGGGACGCTGTGTCAGCCAGGCTCCGTGAGCACAAGGGAGAGCAGTCACTCAGGGGTGGGGACAGGTGCATTTCTGAAAGCTGTTCAGCGAGGTTTGCCTGGTTTTGCTGTCATTTATGTATTTAAAATAGGAAATAAGTTCTCCCAGGTTGTTGACGCGCGTTCCTTCCCTGCTTCCTTGGCTGCAGCTGTCAATTCCTGCAGCATTAACAACGGGGGCTGTGAGCAGGACTGTGTTCAGCTCAGCGAGGACCACTACAGGTGCCAGTGCCAGCCAGGCTACCAGCTGAAGACAGATGCCAAATCCTGTGAAGGTGAGTCCTGTGCTACCTGTGAAGACACACAGAAAAGGCAATTTAAAAGACCTCAGGATGGTGTTTTGGGTCACTGTGTCCATTCCTATTTCCCCCTGCATGCCAAAAGCAGTTTTAGGAATTGCTTATTGACAGGGTTTTAAAATAACAAGTGTTTGAGGTGTGAAGTTCACTTCGAATCACAGCTTTGAACAAGATTTTGGCCTCCTAGATCCCTGGCTGTTCCTTGCACAATGATGTTGATGACATAGGTTAGGAACTTAATAGTGATTTAATTCTAACATTTTATTGCTCATCAAGTTGTATATAGAGTTGGCCTGCATTACATGTTTTATTCTACAAAAAGTCTTCTCTTTTATCTCCTTTTGGCTTATCACAGGCTGATTCATTCATCCTGCCCTTCAGGTTTCTAAGCACTCTCTCAAGCAGAACAGCAATGCTACCTTTGCGTTTGATTGTTGCTTTTCTTTTCTTGTATATCTTAACATATTCATCAGTTTTGAAGGCAACTCCCCCCCATTCCCCAGCACAAGCACACACACACACCCTTGAACATGCCAGAGAAAGATAAGGCCAAATTTATGGATTTATTGAGCTGAAATTCCTGTCACAAAACCGTTTCCATATGGCTCCTCTTCTGCTCGGAGATTTTACACGCTGTGGATGAAGTGTAAGTAAATCCTGCTGTTCACATGGCTCCCCGCTCCTGCTGGGTGCAGAGAAACCTTTCCCTTGGGTTTGGCCTCCCCAAATCCTGCCCTCAGTGGGGACTGCACCCCAGGGAGCACTCACAGCCTGGTGGCCTCTGTCTCTCATGGGGTGGCCACGTTTTTCCTCTGAGATTATCAAAGAGCCAGAAAAGAGGAGGTTTGGGGTGTCAGAGAGCTTCCTCTGCTGTTCCCCATCCCTTTTCCAAACATCTCGAGATGTGTTTGGCCAGCTGGCTGTGCAGAGCCTGCTCAGGGCTTTGGGGTGGGTTGTATGGAGTGGTGGCACAGTGGTTGGGTCAGAGGGGTTCGGGTGATGCCAGGTGGGGTGGGAGTTCTCCTGGAGTGCTCACAGCACAGTTCAAGCTCCCGTGGACGATTTCCATGCTCTGTCTCAGCTGGAACCCCTGAAGGGGGAGGTTTTGCCACCACTGTTCTCCCCCTCATGTGGTGGGGCTGAAGAGAGTTATCCACTCAGCAAAGGCAGAGGTTTGTCACCAGCCCGTGGTTACTGAACACTGGAGAGGGGCAGGGTCAGCCTTGTCTGCAGGTGGGCACCCATTACCCGGGTACCTGCTTACCCCTGGGTGTTTGAGCCAAAATAAATAAGTGCAGCCCTCCCCAGGGAGGCAGTTGTGCCTGGGGGAAGGAGAATCTGCCTTGTAAGCAGAGCTTAGTCTGGAAAATAAAGACTGAGTAGGATGCTTTCCCCCCAATAAATACCTGAGTGAATGAATGCCTGGGAGAGAAAAGTGCTAGGTAAGCACATGGACAAGATTTTTACAGGAACAAATGAGGGTGAGGTGGTCATGAATGCATTTGGGTTGTCAGTTCAGAGATATTTTAAGTAGAAGAGGTGGGAGGATGTGAGTCTGGATGGTTTTTTTTTTAATTTTCCAACCAAAGCTTGGCTGCTGGAGTCATGGTTTGGATGGAGGAACCACAATGTCATGAGAGTGTTTGCCACAGCAGGTGTGGGTGCTGTGCAGATGTGGATTCATCCCTGTGGACTCCTTGTGAGTTAATACTGCACCCACAGCCCTGCAAAGCCTTGGAGAAACGCTCAAGCCTGGCAGTTTTGCTCTTTCCCACTTTATATTTTCTCCAGTGTGAAGTCATGGTTGCTGTGAACAACAAAATTTATTTGATAAAGCACAAATCTCTTTTTTTATGTGCTCTAGAGGTTGTGGCAGACAGGACTGGGGACCCTGGTGTTTACAGCCCTGTCTGCCCCATCCCTGGCAGTGCCCAAGGCCAGGCTGGATGGGGCGTGGAGCAGCCTGGGACAGTGGAAGGAGTCCCTGCCCGTGGCAGGGGGTGGAGCTGGATGAGTTTTAAGGTCTCTTCCAATCCAAACCATTTTGGGGTTCTGTGTCCTGAGGCACCTGGGAAATGAAAACATGCCACTAAATTTTTCACCATAGTGTTTAACAGCTTGGAGTAGAGCTTTGTAGGATGGAGTCTGTTATCTACTAAAGTTATTAAATGAACCAGTAAGAGGCAAATGTGTGAAAAAAGAACACTAATGAGTTATTTTTGGCTTTTCCTGAAACCTGCTTCTAACAGGAACAAACATATCACTGGAAAGCAAGTCAATCACTGATTGCCTTATGTCCTGAAGATCTTTCCTTTACAAACTTACCTCATCCAAGAACTTCCAAGGCTGCTACCTTTATTTGAATTACTATGTTTTACTAACATCCACTGTGTAATTTGTTGTTTGCCTGTTGTCATGTCACAGAGCATTACAAGCTTTACTCCGTGCTGTAATCATGCTCAAATTAAAGCTTTAGCTGCTCTGAAAACCTTCATAACACGCAGGTTTAACAGATGCTGTTTGATAGTGATTTCATTTAATTTACCCAAATAGAAAAGGAATCGGCAAATAACTCAATATTTCATATCAGCAAGGAGTGAGTTCTTGCTTGGAGCTAAATCCTTTGTAGACCGCAAATTGTCGAGCTGCAGAGCCAAGTTGTCAGCCTTGGAAGTGTCATGCACGATGAAGTGCTGCTGTTCCTTGGAAACCTATTTGCAACCTATCGTGTCAGAAGTCCAATTTCAGTTCTACATCCCTAACCATGCTTTTTTTTTTCTTTTTTTGTTTGATACTGTCAAGTCAAACTCAGCCCTGCAGACTGGAACGGTTTGTGTGTTGTGTGTTCTCGAGATGGCAGGAGGTGACATGAGGCAGTTTGAGGATATTCTGTGGCTGCTTCCTCCTTTACCAAATGGTGGCACAAAATGCCACTTGGCTGCACAGAAAAGTGACAAGAAAAAAAGCCCTGCCCCATGTTTAAATCCACATGAAGTAAAGGTTTTCTCTCCTGTTCCCTCCACCTGCGTAGCCAGTGGAAGAGCAAAGCAGCCAAGTCAGAGCAAAACTCCTTCAGCCCTTCCCAGGGTTCTTCAAACCCTGACTCCAGTGTTCAACTGATGGTGACTTTCCTCTGAGGCTCTGAGAGAAGTTGGCTTGTACAGAGCAGGGCAAGTGAGGAATATTGGTCATCTGTCTCAAATCAGACAGTAATTAGTCAAATGCAAAAGCTGAATCAGAGCTGGAATTGTAGGGAAATGAGTACAGCTTTTTAGAAGTTTTATTCAAAGCTAAGCAGAACTGTAGGGGACACATTTGCAAGGTGTCCTCCAAATTTACCTGTGGAATGTTATTCACCAGAATTTTGGTGTAATGAGTGCTCCAAAGCAAAACCTCAGCCTGGTGCAGAATGTCAGACCTTAACCCAAGTCAGTGCTGTCTGAATAGTCGTGGTGGGTCTGTTTTGGGGTGTGCCAAGTCTCTATTTGGGCAGTATGCTTCCAGCAGGTACATGTTCCAGAAATAAACCCATACAACACAATGAAATCTTTGAGATGGAGTCTTCATAAAAGTTTTCCTAAGTACTTGCCACTTAGGGCAGCTTATCCTTGAAAAGGTATGTTATTGTTCAAGAAGAGGAAAAAGCCTTGATGTACAACATGAATGGCATATGTTTATAGACTGAAAGATGTCTTTGGGGGCTCTTCAGTGTTTATTTCCTCTCAAGCCTTTTAAATATTCATTGTTTTGTAGTGAACTCCATCATTGTGTGTGTTTATGGATTCACACATACTGGAGTGCTAATTGCTGTTGTTTAGAGAACTCTTGAAATCTGTTCAGGTACAGCAAAATAACAATAAAATGTACCTTTTTTTGTCCTACTTCCAATGTAATACAAGCTCGCTTTCCTGCTGTTTAAAGCCTTGTTCCTGCTCTGTGAAAAATGTTGTCCAGCAACAAAAAGCATCCAGAAAAACAGCAGCTTTACTCACCAGATGCTGTCACATTTTTCCCCAGTCTAATCTCTTACAGCTACTTCGTCATTAGTTGTAACAATGGCAGGTAAGACCATTTTCAGGCAAAAAGTGACCTTTCAGTTGACAGTGTGCTCTAATTGGTTTCAGTGATAGACCCCTGCACAAGTGGGAATGGAGGATGCTCACAAATCTGTCAGAATGAGAGAGGAATTGCAAAATGCGAGTGTCATCCAGGGCATTCTCTTGCTGCAGACAAAAAGTCCTGTTTAGGTAAGAAACTCTGGACTCTTTATTGTGAAGAATGTTATTAATCAGTGCTCTGCCTTACTGAGCTGTGAGTGGAAAGGAATGTTTTAGACAAATATATGTGTGTATTTTGGAGCAGCCTTTCTCTCTGTGATATTCACATCAGCCTGTGGTCTTGAAGGATTTTTTTAGTGATGAAAATTTCTCTGTGATCTCCTAAGTCATGCTTTCTAGCAACTGGATTTGTGAATGCTGTAGTGTTATTCTTGTTGGGTCCCTTTAAAATAATGTCCCAGATACAGCTCCTGGAAAACTGGTTCAAGTAAAACTCTGAACCAGGTCACTGAAAACCTATTTAGAATTCAAAGGGCTTTTTAGCTGGAGAACTGTTTCCATATTAATGGAGAAACTACTGTGAAGGAAGAAATCATGATGTGTAAGATTTCCAAAGAGAGGAGCTTAAAAAGTTGAATTCTAAAGTCCTGTGTTTAGTATGGGGTTGTCAAAAGAATCTGTATCATTTCTAACCTGAAATTTGGGAGAACTAGAGATCAAAATACCTGCTTTTCTCTTTCAGTGAAACTCTTGGAAGATAGTTTAGCAGCTTTATGAAGTAAAAAGCATTTGTGGACTTAGTGGTGCACAGATTCTTAACAGCCAAGTCAGGATCAGGATGTGCATATATATATATATGGACACTAATTTGCACTCCTCTTTTGAAAACTTGGCCAAAATCTTGCCAATATGTGAATTATTATCTCATATAAAGGGTGCTGGGTGCCTTTCAAAATATTTACTTCCTACCCTGAGTATTTTACTCAGTTGCCTATAAGCCCTTAGTGAGTAGAATGGCACATCTTAGTGATTCTCTCTTACTGGAATTACTCATGAGTAATTACTGAAAATAAAAACTGTTTTCATGTACTAATAATGAGTGGATAGAAACAACAGTGGGTTTAGCAGTAGGGTCAGCCTGTTGTTTGTTTTAGCTCAGATGCACATTGACATTTCTGTTGATTTATGTATAAACTGAATCACTGAGTTAACTTGCAGTGTTATATATTGGAAGAAATTTTCTCCCCAGCCTCATGGCAACAATCTTTTGAATCATTAAGCAGTGTGTCTTACCATGGATATACAATTATTGGTTTTTTCTCCTAGAAGTTACTCAATGTCTTTTGCAAAATTCAGGCTGTTGTTTGACTCTCTGGAAACCAAGCTGGAAGGAGACAGAGGGCAGCTGAAGTGTCATACTTCAGCTATTAGCTCTAGGACAGGAAGAAACCTGTGCAGGATGGTGGCTGTGGTTCAACTTTTTATTTTTCCATTAATAAAGAAGAAGAGAAAAGAATATTTACAGCATTGGCCAGCGCAGTGTACTCACAAAATGACAATTAGAGAAAAAGGAGGAATAACCCATTTTATTCTAAGCAGCAGCTGCTCCCATGGCTGCTTCAGAGAAGCTGTCATTTGTCCTGAAATTTTCATGAGCCAGTGTGTGGTGTTTGCACTGCCTGGGGCCTCTCTTTGCAAGGAGCCTGATTGCATCCATCAAGCTGCTTGTGCTCAAGTGCAGGGGCCACGAGCACAGCGCTGGGCACAGCACGTGTGGGGGGACAAAACTGTCAGAAAGTGTGGTTTGCTGGGATAAAGAGTGAAGAGCTGCACATCAGATTGCTCCCTGCCATTTTCAAGACACTGACCCAGCACTGGTGCAATAAATAATCTGTATTTTGCCAGAAAGTTGTCAGAATGGGAAGGAACAGGAGATGCATCAGGGGTTTGCCATGTGTGATACCAGTCTTTGCGTAGAGGTCAGTGTTCTGTGCAGCTGTATTTATTGTAAATTTTTGTGGGTTCGTTTGTTTTTAATTAAAACATAAAAGTTTTAACTAACTCCTTAAAAGTACTTTTATGTTCCACTGAGATTTTAGGAAGATGGATGCCTTTGGGAACATTTAACTCCAGAATACAGACCAGCAAGTGTGAAGCTGAGGAGCAGACTTGGCAGAGGGCTGGGGGAAGAGCAGCCTCCCCACTAAAGGCTCTGCAGTTTTCCTTTCCTCCCAGGGCTGATGGAGCTGCTGTGGCTGCAGCAGGTGCCTCCCCACTGCACTGCTGTAAAGCAGCTGCAGCATTCAGGGAGGATCTGTCTCCATCATCCCTGCTGAAACCCAACCACCTCTTCATCCAGATCATTTGACACTCAAAAAATAATCAGCTACTTATTGTTCCATTAATTTAACTATAATGGCTTGGAGAACATGGTAAAAATTTCAGAATTTTGGAAGTTTCTTCTGAGTTCTTCACATGAGGTCTCCTTTTGCCACTGCTCTTTTTACAGGAATAATAAATAAGTTCCTTTGGCTGATACTGCAAATATAGTGTTTGATACTGTAAATGTTCACACTGAGAAGCTCAAGGTCAATGGTGCTCAGAAAGAGATTTTCCTGGAGAATAATGTGAGTATAATGTTATAGATGCTGTCCTTTGTAGGCTGACCCCAGGATAATCCTTCCAGCAGATATTTGGAAACACAACCACGTCCATGTAGAGCAGCATTACTTTTTCATTTCAGTATCCAGCTGAACGACTTTCTGTGTGCTTGCAGACGTGGATGAGTGTGCAGAGGGCAGGGCCAGGTGTGCCCATCGCTGTGTGAACACCCCGGGCTCCTTCAGCTGTGCCTGCAGCCCTGGCTTCGAGCTGGGCGCGGACGGGCGGCGCTGCTACCGTAAGTGACCCCGCCAGCCCTGCTCTTCTTCCTCTCCTCTCTGCTCCCTGCCAGGCCTCACTTCTGATTCTCTGGGATTACATCCCCAGCAGAGTAAATGTATGCAAAAGATCAAGCTTAATACTGTTTTCTGCCTCTGCTGCTGGGTTTGCAGGGTGACGCGCTCCTAAGCCTGTGTTCACAGACCTTAATTACTGCCTTTCAAAGAGCAAATAGCCCTGTTGGTTTATCTTCAGAGTCTGGTGAATTCTGCTGCAGAGCTACCAGAATGCTGCTGTTCTGTGAAATGTATTCATTCCTGCCCTCCTCCTCCTCCCAGCTTTCTTACGGAGCTGATGCAAGAGAAAACTAACACGATGTTCTGCTCTTGTCTTTACCTGTCTGGGTTTGCTTATGCTTCTCCTGAGATTACTGACACTATTAAGAGGATGCTTAAAAAAAAAAAAGGCAACAAAAAAATGTAAGATGTGGGATGAAAAAATAGTTGAACAACTCAAACTTCCCAAGCTCAAGCGAGCCCTGTTGTCTTTCCTCACATGCTTACCTCTTGCCAGCGGGGTTTCTTAATCAACACAGCTTTTCTGGAGAGGGGGACTGACTCCCAGTGCTGTTAGCTGATAGGTGATCCCTGGCCTGCCCTTGAGGGCAAATTTAGATTAATAAAGGAGGTGATGTGGAAGAGTTGGGGCTATTATGGACCTAACATAAGCTCCCTGGAATGCAGACAAAAGCATGACCTGTTTTAGCAAAGAGGTGGGCAGAGATCATTCAATCTAATAATACTGTGCAAGAGCTTTCAGCAGAGCTTCCTTAGGAAAATATGCTGCATGCCAGAGAATGAGTGCTTTATTTAAGAATGTGTGTGTAAGAAATAGTTATTAAGAATGAAATCCAGTTTCAAGGCATTAACATACATTAAAAACAAAACCCAATTATGTGAGAGACATCCTGGAGAGTTATTTCATAGGTGATGGGGAACTGTGAGTGGTGCAATGGCAGAGGAAATGTGATTAATATATAGATATGAAATCTTCTGTCATAGGCATAAAAAAAGAGGTTTAGACCACTTAGATTCCATTGTGCTTTTCTGATAATAATTTTTCTGGATGTTCAGCAGATCTCAGGGGATGGTGATTCTCTGTGCCTCATGTACAATATTGCAGAGCAAACAATAAAAATAAAAACATTCTGCATATATTTATGATCAGGATTATCCCAGTGTTTGAGCAATTTACAATCTTTGTTTATTCTTTCATTTCCCCAGTGGCTGGGGAAGAGCTGGTATTTCAGTTTTACTGATGAAGAGCTGGGACAAAGTAAATGATGAAGATTGTGTATGAAGTCAGATTCTGCATTTAATTGCTGGGTTTACTAAATCCCAGCTTAACACACTGGACAGGAGACACGATTTCTTCTCCCTGGTGCAAATAATCACACTATGCATGAGATGTAGAGATATTTGTTCTCTTAATTTATACCGTCTTCCAGATGGAATTACATTTCTTGTTGGCAAGCAGGGTGCTCCCTGGGAGCACAGAGAGGGGTAGGACCAGAGCCCACCAGCACAGATGTGTCTGGGGAAATTCTGTGCCAGATCTGATGGCCACTCTGAGCTGGGCTGTTTCTGGAAGTACAGTGGCTCCTTTAGGAAGGTTATTTCTCAGTTTCCCTACATAGCAGGAGAAATTATTTCCTCTCTAAATAGCTCTGTAACAAAAGCTGGCTAATCCTTCATGAAAAACTTCATTACTGACCCTATGGTTTCTTTTTATCCTGGAGAAATCATCTGATGAATAGCTGGGTGGGAATGAGGTGGCCAGGTGTTCCCTTTTCTGTGTGAGGGCTCCCATTGGAAATGGCCAGGTTGTTCTGAGGACTGTCCAGTGCAGCCACATGAGGAGGGCATGGAAGTCTGTCCGGGCAAAGTAGGCTGGCAGTGTCACTGTCTTTGTCCCCTGTCTCCTCAGCAGAGGAGCTGCTGTGTCCCCCGGAAAGGACACCCAAGAACCAAAACCTGGAGATTGTTTTTCATTGTGGCTGGTGTCCATTTCACCAGCAGGACTCTGCTGAGGAAGTTTCAATGTCTGTGTTTGGGGGATGTTTCAGAACCCAGTTCTTTGCCATTGCCATGCAGAACTCAAAGCTGCTCTTTGGGAAGTGTGTCAGCCTGGGTTGGGGGGCACCACCTGGGCTCCCCAGATGATTCTGTTCCTCCTTTGGGGCAAGCACTGTGTCCAAATAAAGCATAAACCTGAGGAAAGCTGGGAAGGCTCCTGTAGCAGGTGGCTGCTGAACACTGAACCAGCTTCACACGGCTGAATTTGAGAGCATCCACTGTCCTGACACAAACACCTGGAGCTCAGTGACTCCAAAGCCTGCTCTGCTGGGGAGGGGCTGTGAGCTGATTACACTCACCTCTACAGCACTCATGGCTGCTGTTTTACATCCTTCGGGCTCGCTTTTTAACACCCCTCTGATTTCTCTCTCTGCAAGGCATCGAGATGGAAATCGTGGACAGCTGCCAGGACGGGAACGGCGGCTGCGAGCACGGCTGCGAGCACACGGCAGCGGGGCCACGCTGCTCCTGCCACCGCGGCCACCGCCTCGCTGGGGATGGCAAAACCTGCACAGGTAACCTCAGCTGCCAGCAGGCAGCTGTGGAAGGGCCGGGGGAGCCTGCAGGAGAGCTGTCGCTCCGGGAAAATTGTGCATTCCCTCCTTCTGCAGGTGTTAATTAACGCCGTCCTCCGGCTGCGCTGCTCCAGCTCGCGCTGGGAGCTGGCTGGGATGGGTCCCCAAGGAGGGCAGGGAGTGGCAGTGACACTGCTGCATCACCTGCTGCCATGGCTGTGTCTCACCGTGGGTCACCAAGGAGGGCAGGGGGTGGCAGTGACACTGCTGCATCGCCTGCTGCCATGGCTGTGTCTCGCCATGGGTCCCCAAGCATCTCAGACCCCACTTTGTGTCCCTTCCCCTCTCAGATGGTGGCTGGGAGCAGCATCACAACTGCTTCCAAGTGCTTCTTGCACAAACTGCACGTGGTGCTCCAGAGCCTGCTGTGTTTCCATCAGATTTGCTCAGTGATGAGGTTACACTTCTGCCTGTGAGAAGTCTCACTTTGTTGCTTTCACCTCCTGAGTTAGATTTGGGTTTATTTTGAGACACAAGCTAAAAAATTCATTCATGTTTTAAGCAATTCTACTGTGAGATTTTTTTTTTTTGGTGTGTATGTTTGTTTTATGTTTTTGTTTGTTTATGGCTTTTGTCATGCAAAATGTATCTCATTCTGCTTTGGGCTTGCTGTCACTATGCCATTACAATTTTTAAGAACAGCCAGGAAGAGAGGGGGAATGGAAAAAGGAACAGGCACCACAGAGCAGTGTAGTGAGATATGAGATGATGAGAAGAGGTAGAGAGTGGGAGCATTGATGAGTGTGAGAGGCATTACAGACAAAAGGAGTCTTGCAAGGAAAAAAAGCCAAGTGCAGGAGAGAGGAGGTACAGGGGAGGGGGGAAGCACTGAGGACTGCAAGGGCGGGTGATGATGGAGCTTAAAAAGCAAAAGCAGAAAAAGTTCGGGAGGCAGATTTGGAGCCAGAGCCTCACAGGGGTGGGTGGGTTGCAGTCTTGTCTGTACAGCTGACAGGAGGCAAAGCAGCCTCCTGCCCACATCCCAGCTCAGTGACCTGCTGCTGGGGATTTCAGAGGGAAGCAGATACTCCAGACAGAGCAGGGGAAGGGAGAGAACACAGAGGAAGGCTGAAGACATGAAAAGTTGCTCTTAACAGCAAAAATCTCCTTTTTGTTGGGTGCAGATTTTGCATTCCTGAACAAACAAGGGGCTGTTGCTGGAACCCAGAGCGAGGCATCACCTGATGTACTGCAGAGGAGCTCAGCTGGTGACATTTCTGGAAAACACTGCCTTCAAATAACCTGCATTAATCATTTTCACACTGACCTCCTCACCTCGATTGATTAATTACATTTTCTTTCTCCTGTCCGTGTTTCCTCATAAAGTTGGTGCTCCTTCCAAGGTTAATTGAGACACTGACCTTTCCCATCTGCAGCTGCTCAGCCAGGCCACGTTCAGAGGCATTTTGCAGACTCAGCATTGACAAGGTGGCCCTTGGATGGCCACTGACCTGCTCAGCAGCCTGACAGCAGCCAGGAGCCTGCAGTGCACAGATAACAGCTCAGCTCTCCTATCTAATCACCAGAGCAGTGGTGTCAATGATACCAATTTCTGAGCGGGCACAGAGCAGGAGGAGGCAGCAGGAAATCAGGGACCAGAAACTACAGCTGAACCTTCCAGGCTGCTGCTGTCCAGCAAGTGCCTGGTTGGATCAGAGCATTGCTAGTTTGCAGTGAATAGGATTGAATGTAAAGAAGGTCTGAATAGTCAAATGTAGGGTACTGTTAAACAGAATGTTTTTGAGGGCTGGTGGGTCCTTGCTGTTGTCTCTTTTTGTAGAACCATAGAATATTTTGAGTTGGAAGGGACATACAAGGATCGTTGAGTCTCATTCCTGGCCCTGCACAGACACCCCAGCAATCCCACCCTGTACATCCCTGGGAGCATTGCCCAAACCTCCTGGAGCTCTGGCAGCTTCAGGGCTGTGCCTGTTTCCTGAGGAGCCTGGGCAGTGCCCAGCACCCTATGGGGAAGAACCTTTTCTGAAATCCAGCCTAAAACTCCCTGACACAGCTCCAGCCATTCCCTTGGGTCCTGTCCTTGATCACCAGCAAGACCAGCTGGTGTTTTGTAAATCCCCTCAAGGCAGCTCAGATGTGTAGAGGAGATGTTTTCCCAGGACATGGAGGATCCTGGCTGGTATGGGGGAAGGTAGAAGGCAGCTGCTGCCAGGATTCAGTGTTTATGTGCTTGAAGGGAGGAGTAAAGCAAGGGGTAAAGCTCTCAGCAGAGCTGTGCAGCAGCTGGGGGTGTCTCAAGGGCTGAACGTGCTGCCCTTTCCTTGCAGATGTGGACGAGTGTGAGACTGGGGAGTCCTGCTGCTCCCAGTTCTGCATCAACTACGCGGGGGGCTACGAGTGCGCCTGCAAGGCGGGGTTCCAGCTCAGCGCCGACGGCTGCTCCTGCGACGGTGAGCGCTGGGACAATGGGCTGGGCTGGGCTGGGCTGGGCTGCAAGGGACCCAAGGGTCATCCCATTCCACCCCTGCTGTGTGCAGGGACACCTCCCACTATGCCAGGCTGCTCCAAGTGCCATCCAAGCTGATGTGGAACGCATCCAGGGATGTGGCAGCCACAGCTTCGCTGGGCAGCCAGGGCATCACCACCCTCACAGGGAAGAATTCCCTCCTAATATCCAGTCTAAACCTTCCCTCTGTTAATCTAAAGCCATTCCCACTTGTCTTGCATCATTCCATGCCTGTGTCAAAAGCCTTTTGGTACCAGTGGCTCAATCTAACTAATCACAGCCCAATGTAGAAGAAATGCTGTTGAAGCCCTTTGCAAGGCTTTGTGGGCACTGCCCTAATGGGAGTCACTGACCCTATGCCAGCTTTGCTGATAAGGTTTTACAGATGTGTCCTTTCCACTTTATGAGGCTGGAATACAGGAATAACCCAGCATCCCTCATGAGGAAGTGGGGATGTGGGAGAGGAGCCAGTAGAGAGAAAATTTCCCTCCTCTCTCCATGGACACTTTATACTGATGTGTGTTAAAATACTCCTTCCACAAAAAAAGAGCCCTCAAAATAACTGAAGGATCAACTGAGCTTAACAGCTTAAAGCATCTGTTTTCACTCGAGACAAAAACATCAGTGAAATAATCTGCTCCCTGTTGCCCTGAAATGTTTTCATACCTCCAATACCAGAGAGAAATGGAGAGCCCCAAAACACATAAGAAAAATTGTGTTTTCTTATGTATAGAATAATTTGTCAGATGCAGCTGGGCACAGCATGGGCTCTCCAAGCAGAAGTACTTGTTCCTAATCACCATTTATGTCTGGATTTTCTAGATGTGGATGAATGTCGTCTGGATAATGGCAACTGTGACCATTTCTGTGTGAATTCCCTGGGGTCCTACGAGTGTGCCTGTAAGGAGGGTTACAGGCTTGGGGACAGCAGATGGGCCTGCGTGGGTGAGTTCTTCTCAAAACCTGAGGGCCATTAAGCACTTCCCACTGATTTAAAAAGTGATTTTGGAGCGGGGATTTTCACAGATCCTGGGATTTTGGGAGCCCAGCTTGAGCCATCTCTGAACGTGGCCATGGTAGGGCTACGTGCAGTGCGTGGAGCCAAGTTCATCCTCCAGTAATGGGTTTTGCCAAAGATTAATGGCAGATGAACACTTAAATCCCCTGGACACGTTTGAAAACCTAAAGCTCCTGGTTTAGAAATAAATACTGTTTTGACACTTTTCTTGCACTATTTGATGAAGTTTAACATCCTGTGGGGGAAAAAAAGGGTAGCCAGGTTGTTCTTTGATCAACCGTGGCAACTTTTCTGTTAGTCAGTGACGTTATTCTGGATTTCTGCCAATGTAACCAGTCCAGAGTTTAGCAGAGCAACTCAGTTTTATAACCAACTTTAGCAACTGCTAAACCTTAAGCCAGAGTTTGATATTCTAACCAACACCAAAAAGAAAGCCAACTGATTTCCCGTCATTTTAAGGCCCAGGTTTTAATGTTTCTGAAAATAAATTGCACAGCCGGCCTCACTTTCTATTTGTCATCTCCAAAACGAGCAAGAGTAATGACCTTCATTAACTAAAAATAATCTCAAACTTCAAGTGAGGAAAATGAATCTCCTCATTTAATTTTGATTCTCCAGGAGCAGAGGTTTTTTTCCAGAAGAAGGAAAAGGGAAAGATGGGGTGGGGAGGATGTCTCCTATTTTCTCTGGTTTTTTTTTTGGTTTTTTTTTTGGATAGGAGAAACTCTGTAAGTCCAGATGAGAAAATGCCTGGGCTGGGACTGCTGGGCAGAGGTTTGACTGGAACATCTAGATGGATCATAATAGTAAAAAAAGATGCAGATGAGAGGCCGTGGAGGCAGGCTGGGTGCTGATGGCTGTGTTTGTCCAGCCCTAGGTGTGGAGGAGGCGGATGCAGAGGAGGCAGCAGGGCTGGCTGGTGCCCCGGGGCTGCAGTTCCGAGGGCCCCCCCAGCTGCTCCACTTCGCCCTCGGGGCCCTGGCCGAGGATGGAGACCCCCGAGGAGAGCTCACCCTGGTGCACAGGGTTGGTGAGTGACCAGCAGGGCCCTGAGCCAGAACAGCAACCTGGGGGGATCATCCTGGGAGAGGATTTGGGGCTGGGCTGGTGGGGCTCAGCATCAGGAGGAGGGATGAGCATTAATCCTCCATCCTGCCTGTCTTCATGTTCCATCCCAAATGGGACATGTTTGAGGAGCCAGGAGGCTGCCTGGATGCTTTGGGAGGGAGGGAAGGGTGAGCAGCCTCTGGGAGGCTGCTTGGAAAGCAGAGTGTCTGCTGAGCCCAGGGTCAGCAGCCACAGAGAGCTCTTCATGCCGGGGTGAGAGGATGGCATGGCTTACTGCAGGGGACTAAATCCCTGGGGAAACTCCCTTCCTCCTAGAGCTGGGAGCATGCATCCCTGTTTACAAACCCTTTTATAACAGCTGGAGGCTTTTTGTTTAAGATATTTGCATTTTGTCTGTGTTAAAAACAACCCTGTGAAGATTCAGGTTTCCCTTGACTCTCTGGGAAAAGCCCCAACCCATCCACGTGTTGCTCAGCTCAAGTGGTGGCAAGCAGCACAGGAGCACCCACTGTCACAGGAGTGGGTGCAGAACAGCTTTGCACCCACCTGGGATTTGCATGATTCAATCTTTCCACCCAAAGGTGGAAACTTGACAATTTTAAGAGTATTATGAGGTGAAACTCTGTGTTTGCTTTGTGCTGAGTGTTGGTGGATCACCAGGGAGGATTTCTTGGTTTTTCCTACATGTGCCCTGTGATTTTTATATAAACTCTATAATTACCCATCTGAGGACTGTGCCCTACAGGCAAAAATCAGGAGCTGGTCTTGACTTTAATAAAAAATTACCTTTTTTTTGTGAACAAAACTGTTAAGACCCTCCCAAATCACGCAGCTTCCAGCCGGACTCAACAACACCGATAACCAACTGGGAAACTGATAAATGAGATAACCACAGGCAAAATTATCAGGCCTAGAAACCACAATCAAATATTTATTGACCACTTTTTGCATGTTTTATTTATATTTAGCTACAGAAATTTGGGTATTATCAGTCACAGCTGAGTAGCTGCACTTTTTCTAATGCTCAGGATTTGCAGCATGCAGTGATTTGTGTGAAAAGGTGATGGAGAAAAGGAACTTTAAATGGTTTAGTAAGTTCTTTTGCCTCCTAAATAGTAATTTATTCCTTGTGTTTTCAGACATGGTTTTGTGCTGCTATCTGTATTATAAAAAGCCTGCTTTAACAGTAAGCTGGTGCAAGTAATTAAATATTTTCTATAACTTGAATGAATTTTTAAGGTGGAAGCATGATGTTTTCAATGGTGGTCTGTATCCTTCTCCTGAAGTATGAGTATGTACCCTAATTCAAGTGGGAGCTGGGATTCTGAATGTCCCTGAGAACTTGGGCATTTGTTCAGCTACAGAAAAGGGAACAGTTGGGTGCTCAGACCTAGAGGAAATCTGGCCTCACACAGAAAACTGTTGGTGAAATGCAACCAGCCTGTGACTTACTGAAATAAGGCTGAAATAAGCTGCCAGCTCACTTTCAGGTGCTGTTAAAAATCCCCTTCCAAAAAGCCTCCAGCCACAGCCATTAAGCCTTAAAGGCTCTAAACTGTGTGGAGGGGATCTTCAATGCCACTGAAGTATTTTACCAGTCACTTCATTTTGCATGCCTGTCTCAATACACCCAACAAAAAGAACGTGGGGGTGGCAAGGGATAAAAGGAGGGTGGGGAAGGAGAGGGAAAAAATGCATTTTCATATTGGGTTTCCTATATAAAACTCTTCATATCCATGAAGAGAAGAGACATAATAAATGTGATTTTGCTTTGTTTTCTAGAACACTCACACTGTATGGCTGAAAATACCACTGAACTATGTTTAACTAGCACTACATCCACTTACTGCAATCAAACAGCAGGAATAGCCTAGCAAGGAGAGAAGGAAAGTCCCAAAAAATTCTTCCAGTTATATACAATATTATCAAGCATTAGGTGCAAATTCACTTTTTCAGAAGGCAAAACTCTTGCTTTTAAAAAGTAGCTCAAAGTGCTTTTGGCTGGAGAATTACAGCATTTAGGGGAGCAAATTCTGGCTGAACAGCCAGCTTTCCTTTCACTTAGAGTCAGAAACACAAAGAGGGAAATTCATGAATGCCTTTCTGCTGTGCCTTTTGTGCCGAACCGGTGGTGTTCACAGCCCAGCCATGGGTAAGAGCTTGTGGAAGCGTTTTTGTCCAGCTGCTCACTCATCCCTGTGTGTTTTTTTGCTGTCAGTGTGCCTGGGTGACACGTTTGGCCAGGACTGCAGCCTGAGGTGTGAGGATTGTCTGCACGGGGGCCGCTGCAACAGCGAGCGCAGCGGCTGCGACTGCCCGCCCGGCCGGGCTGGGCTCCTCTGCAACGAGAGTGAGTACGGGGAATGGCAGGGGGACTGATCCTCCTGCAGGGCTCTGCCACTTGGGAATGCGAGCAACCTCTTGTGCTCTTCATCTGTGAAGCTCCTGAAGGAGCACAGCTGTCTCATAATCGAATTTGTTGTGCTGGGGCACATTAAATAGGAGCTGTAAGTGATGCCGCAGTACACAGAGGTCCCTCCACTCCAGTGAAGGTCAGGTCAGAATCATCCCTGTCCTGAGTATTTGGTTGTTTTCATTCCTATTTGCTCTGCTGTTAAAAGCTGATGAAGTTTGCTGGCCATGCTTCATTCCACAACCTACCTTGGTGACTTCCAGAAGTCTGTCCCAGAAGTTGGTGTGCCAGTCTGGGTGGACACTTATGCTAAAATTGAGTTTTTTCCATTGTAGCCTTTTAAACTTCTTTCTTATGTTTTCCATTTCTTTTTCCTTATAATTCTTTTTATTATTAGCATCACTTTCTTGGAGCAGTTAATTTTTCATATTGGAAATGGTATTTTTCAGAATTCTGGTGCCAAGTCAGTGCCCTTTATAACAGGTTTTCACTCTCCTTGCTCCTGTTTCCTGGCAGAAGATCTTTCTGATTCAGAAGTATGTGTCAAAACCCATTGGAAAGAGAGTGGTGATTTCTTGATGTGCTGTTCTTCATCTGCACTTTGGCAAAACTTGTCTGCTGCTTGTCTGAGACATCATACAGCAGATTTCCTGTTTGAGATGGGTCCCTCCATTTCGTGGTGTGTGACATGATGGCCCATCATTCTCAGAAAGTCTTTGCTGTCACTGGTGAGACAAAAAGTCGATGAAAATTTATTACTTGACATCAGTAGACAGCACTCTTCAGGTTAATTGCCATCAAGATTGTTTAGGAGACGTCATCACATGGACAGAAATGTAGAAAAATCAAGCAAGTGATTGAAACCAGCAGTCTGCCTGTGGTTATTTTGGGAGACTGATGGTGGGTTTGGTTTGTAAACTCTGGGGGCAGCTAAGAGAATAGAAATGGGGAGATTAAAAGGATAATTTCCAGTCTGTCTAAGACAGTTCAATCTATCAAGTGAAGATATTCTTCTGTGCCTGGTGTGCTGGTAGTTCAGGATAGATTATAAAAATTTCAAGGCAGTATCCAAATTCTTTAGTTCATTTCATAAATAACAACATTTATGATGTATATTTGCACTAGACATCCATGCATGTAGTCTGATGGAATTCACCTCTGGAATTTAAAGAATTTTAATAGGACTGTGTTATTGAGCTAAACCTGCTGTCTGATGAACTCAGCAGAGACAGTGATAAATACAATATCTAATCTGTATTAATTCCTTATGTGTGATTGCTTTCACTCTTTTCTCTTGCATTTTTTAATATACAGCACAATTCATGGGTTTAGGGTCAGCAGGTTTAGGGCAAACTAAAACAGTGGAGAAAACTGGAGCTAAATTTCTCTAATAGTGCACCAAAGAAGCCAAATGGAAATTGATGTGAAATGTCAACTTTCTTAATGTACATTGATAAAACGTCAGTGAAGTCAGATGACTCCAGCAACTGTATCCACTCAGGCTGCAAACAGCAGAGCAAGGCTGCATCTCACAGTTTGTTTTTGCTGTTGTGGATCCATTGCTGCCATGATTACCTGGGGAGTTTCAGAAACTGCATTTGAAAAACAAGATATTATTTTTATAATAGTGTTTGGGAGAGAAAAAAAGAATGTTTAAAATATTTATCTCCAAGTTTTCAAAGCTGTGCTCTGATGTTTAAGCAGTTTTCACAGAATCACAGAAACAATTAGGCTGGAAAAGACCTATGAGACTGAGTCCAACCTATGACCCAACACCACCTTCTCAAGCAGCCCATGGCACTGAGTGCCACATCCAGTCTCTACTTAAACACCTCCAGGGATGGTGACTCCACTACTTACCAGGGCAACCCCTTCCAATGCCCAGTCATGCTTTCTGTGAGGAAATTCCTCCTGATGTCAGACCTGAACCTCCCCTGGTGCGGCTTAAGGCTGTGTCCTCTTGCCCTGTTGCTGGCTCCCTGGGAGAGGAGATTGACCCCCACCTGGCTGCACCCTTCTCTCAGGGAATTGTAGGGAGCAATGAGGTCTCCATGAGTTTTCCAGGCTGAACACCCCCAGCTCTCTCAGCTGCCTCTCACATGGCTTGTGTCCCAGACCCTTCATTAGCCTTGCTGCCCTTCTCAGTGACCAAAGCCTTGCTGCCCTTCTCAGTGACCAAAGCCTTGTTTTGCTTCCTTTCCAGCAGAGGGGAAGGGTTTCTTGCTGTGTTCACGCTCCCTGCTCTCTCCACAGCCTGTCCCCCCGGGACGTTCGGCAGAGGATGTGCCGGTGTCTGCAGGTGCCAGAACGGAGGCTGGTGTGACCCTGGCACAGGGCAGTGCCACTGCCCACCCGGAGTGCTGGGCCAGCTCTGCGAGGACGGTACGGCTCCAGCTCTGCCTCAGCTCTCCACTTCTCCCCCCTTGATCCTTTATTTTGAGTAATGAGCAGAACAGAGGGTGAGAAAAGCCAGCAGCTGGCGAGGCTGCACAGAGCCCCAGCTCGGGTTTGGGGCTTTGACCTGTAGCCACTGATGCCTTCCTGTGTTTGTGCACTCCAAAGGTTGCCCAAAAGGTTTCTTTGGGAAGAACTGTAACAAGCCATGCAACTGTGCCAACAAGGGCCACTGCCACAGACTGTATGGAGCCTGCCTGTGTGACCCCGGGCTCTATGGCCGCTTCTGCCACCTCAGTAAGTCCCCGGTGCTTTTGGGATTTGCTCAATGTGGGCACAATGTGACAGGCTGCAGAAGATTCCCCATAACCTAAAGGGGGCTGGCAGAAAGGAAGGATAGTGACTTTATGCACGGTCAGGCAGTTCTAGGACAAGAAGGAATGGCTTTACTAACAGTGAAGGTTTAGCTCAGATGTTAGAAAAATGTTCTTTGCTGTGAGGGTGGGCACAGGCTGCCCAGAGAAGCTGTGGCTGTTCTGACCCTGGAAATGTCCAAGGCCAGGTTGAACAGTGCTTGGAGCACCCTGGGAAGGTGTCACTGCCCATGGCAGGGGGTGGAAGGAGATGGGCTTTATGGGACCTTCCAACCCAAACCCTTCTGTGATAAAATGATCAAGATTTTGGGTTCTGCAGTAGTCTGGAAGTAGCAGGACAACAGGACTTTTGAGATGAGCCAAGAAGCCCCAGAAGCTTCATTAACCTTTTTCTCTAATAATTAACCTTTGCCACAACGGCTGAGATTTACTGATGCTCAAAGGTGAGTATTATAGCTGGAGTGAACAGGTTAACATTAGGGTTATTGCTGAGGCTGGGGTCTGGTTGGAGCTGGTTGATGGGTTGGAGTGGGAGCGGGGAGCAGGGCTGGCTGGGACAGGATGAGGATCAGACATTAGATGGAATAAAAAGAATTAAAACAAAAACTTTGCAAAATAGACAGTCAAGTTTCTTTATACTTACTGTTTTTGTTAGTAAAATCTGTGCAGGATCAAAAATCTTTTGTTTTATTTTGTTTTGGGTTTTATTATGAAAGCTTTTGTCTTGGAGTGCAACCAAGTTTTTTTTTTTTTTTCATTCGGAAAATCAGCTGAGTTTGCTTTGAAATGTTTCTGGTTCTTGCATTCACCACGTATTGCTTGACATGAAATGAATGACCCAGCACAGGGATCATGTAAACTCTTCTTTTACCCACCCACACATGAACAGGTGCTGCTGTGGAACGGGGGTGTACTGGCTGAAAGCAAAACCAAGCTTTTGCTTCTTGCAGCAGTTGTGTTCTGCAGCAGTGAGCAACTTCAGCCAGCTCCTGCATAATTACAGAGCTGATGCTTCCTTTTCTTCTGGCTGCAGCCTGTCCCAGGTGGGCCTTCGGCGCGGGCTGCTCGGAGGAGTGTCAGTGTGTGAAGGAGCACACGCTGGAGTGCAGCCCCAGGAACGGCTCCTGCACCTGCCAGCCTGGGTATCACGGCAAAAAGTGTCACAAAGGTACCACCCACAGCCAGGTTCCCCACATCTGCTTGCTCCTTTGTCCCAGTAACTTCTCCTTCTTCCACCCATCCGCTTTGTTTGTCTGCTACTACTCATATACTCGTATCCTACTAATGGTTTTGTGGGGTTTTAACCCTGCTAGAGTTGCAGAGTATTGAGGGGAATAGAGCTTAGGAATTGGAGGTGTTTCAGCCTGGTCAAATGACAACGGAAATCCAGAACCTAAATCCTAATACAGCCTTAAGTAATGAAGATCATGTGAGTTTTCATTTCTGTGCTTTTTTGACACGGTCAGTAAATAAGTGGCAAAATCTGTGTTTTATGGCAGTGGGGTGATTTGTAAACAGGTTCAGTAATGCTGCCTTTCCTTCAGATTTGCAGCTCTTTGAATTCAACTTACTCTTTGTAGCTTTTGGGGGTGGTTCAAAGAGAATTGTATCCCGCATTCATGTTTGCATGTCTCAGTAGCCCTTTCCAGACAGCAGTGGAGTAACACAATAAAGATTCTCCCTTCAGATTATCTCTGGCCAGGCAGGACTGTGTTGGATTTATGGCAGTAATTCTGGTGGGTTTGGTGGAGAGCAATAATGATAATATTTAATATTTTTATAATTCTTGTTGATGGGCTGAGTTCTGACAGGGAGCGTGCCTTGCCCAGCACTGGCTGTGCACCAAGGCAGAGAGCAGCAGAACTTAGACATCAAAGGAGAGAATTCCATAATGTATTTAATTGAATACATCCTCAAGTATTCTAATTGAATAAATCTTTAAGCATTCTATCACTCTGTTTCTGGGTTACATTTATGCAGTAACCTCTTTGAAATGTAAGCATTTATTAAGTATTTACACTTTGCTAACAACACCTCTAAAATGTACATTGTAATATATTGTCTGCAAGTTGCTGCCAGATTATTTTCTGATTTTTGTTCACTTCTTTTAACTTTTCCTTTTTTCTTGTTCTGTATCTGCTTCTTGTTCTGTATCTGCTTCTATTTCCAGAGTGCACTCCAGGGTTTTATGGGGCTGGTTGCAAACTGAGGTGCAGCTGTCCTCCTGATGTTCCGTGTGATCCTGAGACAGGAGCCTGCAAACATCCGTGTCCAGCTGGGTTTCATGGAGAAAAATGCCATTTGTGTAGGTACTCACTGCATGTTTCCCTGGGAGACACACTTGGGATGGGAAAGCTTATTCAGGAAACAGAGGTTCAGATATAGAAGTTGCAGAAAAACAGGTACATTTGTTGTTGATACGAGCTGGCAGTTCCCCACTGAAACCAGACTGATATTTGGAGCCTGGCAAATGCTGTGTCTCTCTCTCTCTCCCTGCAAAGGTCGAGGCACAAGGCTGAGGCCAGTTACCCAAACTAACATTTGTCCAGGTAACAATAGTTCCTTGTAAAGCTTCAGGCACAGATTTTGCAGGGCTCTGCTGCAGTTCATTTCAGACCACCAGTTGCTCAGACAGTACTGCTAACACTGATCGCTTCTACCACCACAGCTCAGTTTAAAACTGGTGGCCGTAGTGCCTCCTAATGTCTTCAAAATGTTCCTAACCATGACTTTGGGGTTTTTTGTCCAGCTTGTCAGCCTGGCAGCTTTGGGATGGGCTGCAGGCAGAGGTGCAGCTGTGGAGGAGCCCCGTGTGATCCGAGGACAGGGCAGTGTGTTTGCCCAGCTGGGAAGACTGGTGCTACCTGTGAGCAAGGTGTGTGAGGTGCTGGACCAAGGTAGGGAGTGCCTGGCTTTGGAAGGAGTGATGGGAAATAGAATTGGCTGTTTCCCAAACCAATAAACAGACAAACTGTGATGGAAATTGGAGAGAGCCTTTGGTCTCTCTTTAGCTGTGTTCTTGTGTGCTGCAGGTTAATGACAGGGCTGACAGGGATGTATAACAATATAATATAACAATCCACCTCAGTGTTACTATTATTTTAAAATTCTTCAGGGTAAGAGCAGAAATCTACAACTGTCCTGAAACAGAAAATGGCACTGGTTACACCTCGTGTGGTTTTTCTCCAGATTGCCCAGATGGCCAGTGGGGGCCAGACTGCCAGAACTCCTGCGAGCCCTGCGCTAACGGGGGACAGTGCAACAGGGAAACTGGAGCCTGTGACTGCCCCCCTGGCTACACTGGGCCATCCTGCTCTGACAGTAAGTCCTTGTCTCAGCCTTCCCCAGGAAAAGAAAGTCAGATTGAAAATTCAGGTTATGGTTTGATTTCTGCCTTCTCGTTCTTTTGTGAGATAAAGCATGCTGATCTGAGATTAAGTGCCCTTCATCTCCAGGAATTCCCCAGGTTGGATTTGACATTATTTGTGAGAGGGAGATTGCAGATAAATGCATATGATCAGCTAAGCTACGTCCCAAATGGATGTTATCATTAGACCTAATTTATGGCAAGCTGTACTTGGAAATACAGTATTTAACAGCCACACCACTGGTGGTGTAATTTTGGCTGTTTGGCAAGAGGTGTGACCAGCTGGCCCACGGGGCATCATTCTTGATTTATGTTTGCAGCAGCACTCCTCGGTGTAAATCATTTAGGATTAAATAATACTGAAGATGAGGGAGCAGTATCAGTGCTATCCCTGGGAACAGTTTAGGGAACTGCTCTGTGCTGCTCCTCAGCCTCTGGGTGTTAAAAGGCTGCCTGAGCATGGCTGTTGAGATGCACAGAGGCTCTCAGGACAGCTCTGCTTTGTACAAGACCTTGGTGGTGGCACATTTTTAATTCTTGTTAGACATAAGTGGCTCTGAGGAAGGTTTTCCTCCTCTGATGAAACAGCTTGATGCAAAGGACTATCTAAAAGTCATATAGGCTATTCCCACATTCCAGGACACAGCCCCAGACAGCCAGGGTGCAGATCCCAGATATTTCTGTGTTGCTGCTTTGATTCCTGGATTCAGCTAAGCCTGTTTTAGGGGGTGAGCTGTCGCTGTCTGTTTGGGAAGATGGGTCTGTGGCCGGGCTGTGAGCTGGGTGAAGTCACAGCCTGTCTCTGTTTGCAGCCTGCCCCGATGGGCACTATGGGCAGGGCTGCCTGTGGCTGTGCAGCTGTGGCAGCAGTGCTCAGTGTCACCACGTCACTGGAGAGTGCTCCTGTCCCCCGGGCTGGACTGGCCACGACTGCAAACACCGTAAGTGGGGGCACACGGGACCTCCTGGGGATTGCACGTTTGCTCTGTTTGCTCTTAGTTTATTACAGTTTTTTAATACAGTTTTGCTAATCTTACTGCTTCTGAAACGGTGTGTTTGTGGGTTTGCACAGCCTGGGTGGTTATAATCCTTCATTATCCAGGTTCAAAGCATTGAAATAGATGGCTGATGAAGCGCAAAGTATTGATATAAGCTCTTATTTCAACACTATGGATCCCTTTGCCCAATACCATCTGTCCCGTCAGCATTTTGACTGACAGACAGTTTTGTTTTTCATTTTCAGTGCAGATTAGTTTTGAGATTAATTCTCCATTTCTCATTTTGTTTGGGGGAGATTTATTCAACAAGTGAGTGGCATGTACAGTCGTGTGTCTAAAGGTCACTTTTTAACTTGGGAATATAAATGCTGTGAAAAATTCTGTTCTCTGGAAGAGCAGAGCATCCTTCTGTTGACTTTAGTATCGCTCTCCATATTGGTGGCTGTGTGAGAGAGTAGATTTGCCCTTTTTGGATGGCACCATATAAATGTGAAGCCATCCTCCCTTTTCCTGTGACACATCTCTTCTGCTTGATTCATTGTGATGTGTCTTGCAAAACGCCAACAGAAGACAAACCTCTTTGCAAACTTGATCTTACACAGTAAAATCATTTAACTGACAGTGTTGATAGCAGCAAGTTTTGCACCTGACCTCTCAGGCCCTGTACTGAAGAAAATGCTGGGAAAATCTGAAGTTTCCACCCATATGTATATTTTAAAAATCAAACCACTTGGTAGTGAGTAGAGCCACTGAGATGGCTTTTGATAACTGCCTGGGCTGTCTAGAGAATTGAGAGACCATGACAAAGGAAAGCTTTTATTTCTATTCAGGATAAGATCTGAGAAAAAATTGTTTTGCAGTGGTGTCTTGGTACGGCAGCTTTTCCGGCTATTGCCGACCAGGCATTAAACAGATTCCCAACTCCAGAATCAGGTTTCTGTTGCCCTAATTGGCACTTTCATCTTCATCCTTTACTCGAAAGAAAGGACATGCTGTGGTACATTGGTGTAATTGTGTCAGTGCTGTGTGATTTTAAGATAAAAGCAGTAAGTTGCTTTAACAAACATTGTGAGATTCCTTTGTGTCCATGCTGCCTTTTCCAGTATTTTGGGGAAAGCATGGAGGGTGCTCCCAAATCTGTGTGGTTAAACCCATTAACTCATTCAGGTTATGCAGATTTTTGTTGAGTGAGTCAATAGCTGGTATTTTATTTCCTTGAAATTATAGATTTGTGACTGATGGGTGTGGATTCACAGAATCACCAAGTTGGAAGTGACCTTTAAGATCGTCAAGTCCAAGCCATGCTAACACCTCAACTAAACTGTGGCACTGAGTGCCACACCCAGTCTTTTTTTAAACACACCAAATTCTGGTGATTCCACCTCCTCTCTGGGCAGATAATTCCAGAATTTTATCACTTTGGATAAAGACAAGAGTGATATCTTTATCACTCTCCAGCCACTTGAATGTGCCACTTGAATCTGCCTTCTAGAGGAACCCCTTCAAAGGTTCTCTCCCAAATTTGTCCTAAACCAGGACACATTCTTTCAGTAAAAAAAAACTTTCTCCTAACTTCTAACCTAAATTTCCCTTGGCCCAGCCTATGAATGATTAGTTTTATGACTACAAATGATTAGTTTTACGTGGATGGGACAATATCTGCCTGTGTCCAGCTGAAACAGACCAGCAAAATGGTCTTTATTTCCACAATTTGCGCCTGCGCTGCAGCCGGGAGTTCAGTCCCGCAGCATTTTGTGTACTCTGTGCTCTCTCACGTGGAAGTGCAGCAGGGTTTGGGGGTGGTGCTGGATGTGACCCCGTTTCCTTGGCAGCCTGCAGCAGTGGTCGATGGGGTCAGGACTGCGCCAACTCCTGCGCCTGCGACGGCGGCGACGGTGGCTGCGACCCCGCCACGGGCACCTGCTCCTGCCAGCCAGGATTCACCGGGCAGCACTGCCAGCTCAGTAAGTGCCCACCTCCCCGGCATGTGGAACTCCCAAACCCCAACTCCCAGATCCCTGGAAGTGGTGTTTTCCTGGTCGTTCCCTGCAGGAACGCTCCCAGGCTGTTCCGCCCCCGCGCTGCCCCGCGCTGCGCTCTCGTGTTTCAGCAGGGTTAAATGCTTTCCCTAATTGGATTTCCAGAAAAGGTATTTTCAGCCTTGTTTTGGATCCAGCAGCTATTTTTAGTGTTAGCATCTCTTGAGAGGGATAGGATTGATGTGTATTTGGGTTGTGGCATAAGAGTTTCTGTATTGGTTTTTTTAATTCAATTTTAGGGCAGCACTTACCCTTTGTAAGTCTCTATTTCAGGTCAGGTATATAGAAATATTTCACATGTACATAACAGAAGGAAAACAGGAATTTTTGGAGTCCTGTATTTATTAACAACAAAAATGTGCAACAGTCTTATCAGAGGGCCATGACCCTCACCTTAACATTCACCTGTAACTGAGGTCAGTAGCAGACACTTCAAGCATATGAAAACAGGCTCATAGTCAATTTCTCATACATCTCCCCAGGTACCATCAATTTCTAATTCAGGAGCTTCATGAGACAGAAGCAATATCTCTATATTTAATACTGCTTGATTTTTTTTTCCAATTAATGTGCCTATTTTCTTTTTCATTTCATGCAAGCATTTGGAATCCACTTCATCTTGTGGCAGTAAGTTGCATAGTTAAGCTGCTATTACTATTATTATTGATTATATTGATGTTGTTAAATAAAACAAACATTTTATCTGCTAGTTTAACAATCTTACAGTAGCACAGATGTAGCTACCAGAGTCTCAGTAGCGTGGGCAGGATTAACTGCTGGTGTCACACAGAAATGTCAAAACAATTAATCTGGAACCATGACCTAAGACAAGAAAGCCTGGAAAGTTGATCTTGCAGCCCTTGTTGCTGTTGGCACAGAGGGAATGGAAGGACAGTGTGTGGGGAGGACCAGCTCCCAGAGAAGGAGCTGCCAGCTCTGCTTCTCTTTCACTCTCGATCTCTCTCAAAATAGCATCTCTGAAGAGAGAGAGTGGCCAAATAGCTGCTTGTAATCCTCGCTGGGAAGGGAATCAGTGAATCCATCGCCACTGACAAAACATCTGGCAGGCACTAAAGTTCTTTCTGTGGGCTTTCTGTTCAATTTTGTCTGCTTTTTACCCCTTTGTGTGTGTGTGTGTATATATATATATGTTTAAAAATGCACATATATATGCGTGTGTGCGCAAGATTACGAAAACCATAGTTCTTCCCATAATTTTATGCTGCTTTGGAGGTGACATCTTCACTATCCCTGGATATTTCCCCTGCTCCCCAGGCATCCCTTCCTTCTCCCTGCAGGTTGGGCTCCTTCCCCTGGCAGGAGCTCAGGTTCTCTGTCGGGGTGGCTGGATCCTGACACGCATCACAGCAGCCTGTGCCTGCTGGAGCAGGGGCAGATTCTCTGTGCTGTGGACTGTGAAATCATTTGTGAAGTGCTCTGACCCTTTGCCATCACCTTGAAAAGCCTCAGCTCTGGGCTAAACACCTGAAGGGAGCTCTGCTGAGAGCCCCACACCTCTTGCTGCACTGCAGCACCATTTCCCTTGCACAGATTCTCTGACTGAAATTTCAGCTGAAAAGGAAACATGGAGAAGGATCAAGCTTTTAAGGCACAAGTGCACCTTTATGTATTTATTTGTTAAACAGTAACGTGCAGCTTTGGGAAGAGGAAGGGATTTCACCTGTAAGTGCAAAAAAATAGATTCTAACACATATTTAAACAAGGTCCCATTTTTTGACTCTTTGAAAGCAAAGAAATACTTAAGGTACCTTGCTTTTCTCCCAGCTCCTCTGTAAGACACACAGTTGGCAGAGTCACTGAGCTGCAGGAGCAGCTGAATTCCTGCCAGCTCCAATCACTTCCCACCCATGGCACCAAACAAACAGCACCAAACCCAGCCCCCTATTCCAGACATGGAGCTGTCTTTGAGGATTCTTGTTTTCTGTTCTCTCTGATTCCTTCCAGATTGCCTGAAAATCACTTTGTTGCTGTAAATGCTAAAATCATAGACTTCTAGAAGAGATCTGGCAATAATCTCCATAACTCATTTAGAGGGATGTTCACAAGACCTTCAAACATGACTAGAGGCCCTGTAATACTGTATTTAGCCAAGTCTATCTCTGTGTTTCAGCCTGTCCAAAATATCCAATGTGAATTAGGCAACTGGCCCTGGTCTTAATTGATTTTTCTATAATCCTGGAAGAAATTATTTTCATTCTCAAATGTTTTCTTTCCGCTGATAGTGAGTACCATGGAAATCTTTTAAAACTCCTCACATTAGCTGCTGTGGAAATGTAATTGTTAATCTGTTCCCCAGATGTAATATTTTCACTTGAATCTTTCAAAGCAGAGCATGAAAGTAAAGTGTGCAGCATTCAATTTGGAGCTTTGTGAAGGCAACCAACACATTTCATCTTTTCTCCAGCTTTCTGGGGAAAGAGGATTTGCAGGAAAACAGAGGAGCTTCTCCCCTCGCAGTTGATGAAGTCCTGGTGGAGATGTGCACATAAGCAACTCCAGACCAGTGGGCAAAGTGTCATCACGCAGAACCTGTGAAGTCTTAGGCTTTGCAATAGAAGGTGTTAGTTTTCTGTGCAGAATTTGGTCTTTCAACACTCTGGAATTTTTCTAAAATAGATCTTAAATGTAGCCCAACTTACCTGAACCTCAAGGGAACACTCAAATCCTAGTTTTAAGCCGTTACCTTTACACATAGATTATTTTGGAAATAGTCAGATTTCCCATGCATGTAAAAATTCCCCATTGATCCCTGATCTGCTCGGGCATTAAGCCATCCTCTGGTTGTGATTCCTGTGCTGCAGGGTGCCCCGAGGGGAGCTTTGGCCCGGGCTGTGAGTCCAGCTGTCAGTGCCAGAACGGAGCTGCCTGCGACCACGTCAGTGGAGCCTGCACCTGCACGGCGGGCTGGACAGGAACCTTCTGTGAAAAAGGTACTGCTGCTGCCCCTGGTCCCTCTAGGATTCATGGGGAATTTGTTCTGCTTTTTATTCAGAGAGCAGCTTTTACAACTGACAGCATTGGATCTAAATGAACCACTGAACTTTATTGCAAGCCGATCCTGAAATGTGAACTCCCCTCCTAACTCAGCAGAGCATCGTGCTGGGTGCCAAATGTTGGGCACGTGTTTTCATATGGTTAAAATTAGATATGTGCTTAAGGCTTCTGCTTTATGAGTCTTTGGGAAGACTCTTTTCAAGCAGGGTCCCACTATTTGAGCACTGAGCAGGGAAAAGCTTGTTCAGCCTTATGCTTGCTTGTTTCCAGTGCCTCCCTGAAGCGATTTCGAGAAAAATGTGGATGTGTGCATCATCCCTGTAGAACTCTTTAAGAACAGATTCACTTCTGACTTAAATCCAATTCTATTCTATCTAATCTTCTATCACCTAGTCATTTGGTAAGGTGTTGGAAAGGTTGGACCGGATTCTTTAGCTACATGTTGGTGAGTCAGTCCGTGGCATTATCACAGGAGGCTGCTGTTGTGCTGCATCATTTTGCAGATTTTTTTGTATAAAAAAATACAAGAGAAAAAACACAGGGCCATTCAGACGCTGTAAAAGTTAAGTGTAGGTGATTGAAGATTCTGCAAATTATGGTATTTGAACCAAAGTCACAACTATTTTGCATGGAAAGCAGCTTTATCAGCCAGTTTCAGCAGTGAGGATGGAGGGAAGTGACAGCACTTGCAGGCAGCTGCTGCCCTCTCATGGGAAGGAAGAAGCTCCACAGCCTGACCAGACTGTGACAAGGCACCCACAGGTTGGAGTTCATATTCCTTCTTGTTGTTTCTCTCTCTCTCATATCTGGCACTATTATAAAAAATAAATATTCTTTCCAAGGTTCCGCTGCGAATTGCACCTTGTAATTCATGGTGTCTCCACTATGTCCCTTTTTAATACAATTTAGCTAAAATCTAAATCTACTGGGGTTTTTTAAATTATTGTATTTTTATTGGAAAAAAAAATGAGGCAGTTATCTGTGTTGTTGTATAAATCTCTTTATTCCAGCAGGAATTGTAATGGGAACAAAGAGGCTAAACATCCTTTGCCAGAATAGGTGTGAGGAATATGGAGAAGACTGGGGGACTCTATTGGTGGAAAAAACAAATCTCAGTTTTCAAATGAGTCATGTTGGACATTTTAATCTTTTTTTTTTAATTCCTGAAAGAAGATTGTGGAGGGGAGAGTGAAATTTAGGGCTCTGTAAAACATCCTTTTCCGTGTGTTTTCTCTCAGGAAGGCAGTGTTTGCTCTCAGCTGACCGGGGTTACCTCTTAACTTAGGAAGTTTCAACCAGAACAGTTTGGCAGCTTCCAAAAGGCGCCGAGGGAGGAGAACATGTGGGTGGTTTGCCCTTGGTAGAACCTTCTTGGCACCTTCTCTCAGAGGAGCTGCAGCGCTTCTGTTTGGAGTGACTGGGAGACTGGCAGGGTTTCCTTCTGGCAGGGATGTGCTTTTTGCCGTCCTCTTGGCAATCCACCCACGTTGGCCAGGCTCTGTGCCTTGCAGGCAGGAATTCGCATCGAGCCCTGGCTGCCTTGGACTTCAAACATCCTGCTGAAGCCTCAGCCCGTGGCTGGGAAGGACCGCTCTGTCATCACAGAAATGTTGAAACTGAGACTTTTGCACCCTTCTAAGTTCGAGGTCCTGGGAGAGGACAGACAGTCCCTCACAAAATGGGATTTTGATTGATATTAATAATTAATATAACCCCTGCACAACGAGGGTGTTTGAACCTGCAGTCATTGCTTTTGGTGTTTTGCATTGTGGCAGCATGGGATCTGGATTCGAGCTGAGACTGCAGAAATCCTAAAATATGCCTTCGGATTTTTGGTTTTCATTTGGGGAAAGTTTCTTCCCATTTTGGTGGGAAGCTGCTGTTTCTTTTCATTAATTTTCTGCCCTCAGTGTGAATTAAGGCTTCATAGGCTTAGGTACCCTCTTGCAAAACACCACTTCAGTGACCATTTCCAAGCTTATTTGCCACAAATTTCCATAATCTTTTATTAATATTTATTAGAATTGTTAATGCAATCTTAGTCCTTGCTGAATCTGAATGTATCTATATAATCTGTCAGTAACACAGATAACAGCCAAAGCCACACCATCATCATCATCATCACCCAGCAGCACAGGACAGTTTCCAAGCTCACTCATAGCAGGAGACACTTTTGCTCCAGGGCTGCTGTTTCATGAGACCTTGCTGTGAATTATTCAGGAGCTGACTGAACTTCTGTGCTCTGAGCCACAGGATGCTGACAAAAGACCTCACACTCTACAAAGTACTTTTGTCTGTCCATCAGCATCTCAGTTCTGCTCTGCCCTGCGTCACCTTTGATCAGCTGCTCTTCATCTGGTACCACTCCGTGGTGCTGCTGCCTCTGCAGTTGTGCTGTGGTCACATATAATAATGATGGGGAAGAATAAAGCCATCAAGACACTCTCTGAAAGAAAATTAGACGTTTCTGAAGGTGCTACATGCCTGCTCCATCTTTCAGCCCTGCTCAGTGCTTTGTGAAAATGAACCTTGTGAATCTTGTGAGTCTTTCAAAGGAGTTTCAAAAGCAGCAAAACGGTTTCAGTTGCAGACTAGGTAACGATTGCAAATAAGGCTGAAAACAAAATAATCTACAAAGAAATTATTTCAGTCTGTGAGAGCAATCTAGGAAAGGCTTCCTTTGAATTTTCTTGAAAGCAGCAAGTGATACAAGCAGAACACTGATGAAATAATGTATGTTTCTTCACAGGGTCTCACATTACCAAAGGAAAATGAATAATTTTTGGTGGATGCTGCTAACAGTGCCACCGGCCAGCTTCCATATATGAGTGGCAAAAAAAGGGACAAAAGAGTCCAACAGTGGAAGATGTACACAGAGAACTCACTGGGAATGTTCAAGGCCAGGCTGGATGGGGCCTGGAGCAGCAGTGGAAGCTGTCCCTGCCCATGGCAGGGGCCTTGATGGCAGATGATCTTTAAGGTCCCTTTCAACCCAAACCATTCTTGGATGACACCAGTGTTACTCTGACCTGGCAGAGAGCTGTGAATTAGTGTGGAGGGTTGTGGTCAGTGTAGATGGTGGTAATCATTGTAAGGTTCTCTTGGGAATCCAGTCATTGTCATATCCTGGTAGAAGTGTGAGGATTGGATTTTAAATAAGAGTTTATATTGAACAGGGATGACAAAGAGATAAGTTTTACTGAACTGGTGCTTATTTTACTGAATTTACTGCTTATTTTACTGAATTACTGCTTATTTTGTGAGCATCATCACCTCTGAGGTTGATTCAGGGATTCTGTGGAAAGAATGATGTACAGTAGTGTATCTATAGATCTGTCATTACTTAGTGCTACAAAATATACTGTACTGTGTGATATAATATATGCACTTATATAATCTAAACACACGCACAGATGTTAAATTAAGGCTGCATGGAGAATATATTTTAAAACTCTGCATAGCAGCCTTAGTGTTCCTGTAATGCAGCATTTGGGGTGTGATGTGGCCCACTGACAAGCACTGATCCTTATTTTCTGCTACAGGTAAAAATTGAGTCCATGGAGCTGCTCTTCCTTAGTCCAGGTTCAGTTCCAGATGTAGGTGCAGAGCTTCTTCAGCTCCCTGGGGTTGTTTTGCTATGTTTAATTTGTCTTGGTTTTCTCTGCTCCTTCACTTTGCCAGTTTTTCATTGCAGCACTGAACTGCACCTCTGTGGCAGTGGGTTCACTGTTCAAGAAGCTTTAGAAAAGTGTCAGGACAGTAAATGGGAGCAGAAGTTTTGCATTTCCAGAGGGAGGGAAGTCAGCAGGGATGGCCCTGGAATCTTGTGTTATGTTGATTTATTTCCTCTGTCCATTAGAAAGGCACAAGGAACAGCTTGTGTGAACCCAGCTCCATTCTCTCCCTTGTTTTGTGGCTTTTCAATATCCTCAGCCCTGTTTTCCTGTGCAGGAATCTGTTGCTTGTGTAAAAGGGTCACATTTTTCCAAGATGCACTGTAGCAGAACTGGGCAGGCTTAACCCTTGATGTGACTTCAGTTCTTAAGCATCTGTGAAAAGATGAGATGGAGTTTGTGCAGAAAAAAAAAAAGCAGGAACCGTGCTAAAAAAGGAATGTTTTGCCTTTCCAGCATGTCCAGACGGATTCTTTGGGATTGACTGCCACCAGGTGTGCAAGTGCAAGAATGCTGCTGGCTGTGACCACGTGCTGGGCTCCTGCCACTGCCTGCCAGGCTGGCAGGGGGAGAGCTGCGAGCAGCGTAAGTGCACCCTGCTCCCACACCCCAACCCTCCCTGGACTGGGATACTGCCTGCCAGGGCACCCTTCCAGACAGGTCACCTTCCTTCCCAAACATGCCAAAAAATGGAACAATTTCTAGTGGCTGTGTAAAATCACCAGCTCTTTTTAATGTTTTTTTTTTTTTTTTTTGTTTTTTTTTTTAACTCATCAAACGTGATAAACATCAGGTTTTAAATAGCAGAGCTGTCTCCTGCCATATGACAGCTCCCTGCTTTTTATTTTTGTGTGACATTAAGAGATTAAATGTTGTGTATGTGTTTCTGGTGTATCTCATCTAATTATCAATTATAAAGTGTCAGATTACAAATGTGCAAAGTGGAAAAATCAGACATGGGACTATTTTGTTATTTAAGCGTGACAAAATAGTTTTTTTTAATAATTACTAGGGAAGTTATTTGCTTTAAAATAAATTTCAGCTTCCTAGATGTTCACAAGTGTGAATTATCCCACAATTTTTAAGCTAACAAAGTGCTTGTATGTATACATATATCAAATTGGCTATTCTGAGAAATTTTTCATTGCATTTCATGGGAAATGAGGTCATTTTCTTTAGCTGCATGGCATTACCTATAGAGATCCCTGAGCCTATTTGCAAAGTTTAGCAAATAAGTGAGCTTTTTTAAGATTTTCAGGTTTTAGCTTCTCAGCTGCCTTGTTTTCCTTTAGGATGATGTCATGGTCTAAGCTTCCTTTTGAAAATATGAGTGCTGTCTGCAGGACTGGGGTGTAGAGCTGGGCTCCAGGGCAGCTTCACAGCGAGCCAGCTCTGTGAGGGAACACTTCTTTCATCCACAGGTCATGGCTTTCTGCAATAGAAAAGTGGTTTACTTTAGAAAATAGAAAGCAATATGGCTTGTATTGAGGCTGCTCTTCAGTCATACACTATTTTATCATCAGCCCTGTTTGAGGGCACTGCTTGCTCTTCATAATATTTTCCCCCATCTTCTGAGAAGGCTTCTGCTGCAAAATTCCCTGCTCTTTTGTTTACAGGTGGGTCAGTTCTGCTGAATCTTCCCCATTTTAGACAGTTTTCCTTACATCCCACCACTGCAGTTTTTGCCTCCTCATGCCCTCCCAGAGGAACACTTGGCCCTCCACCTCCCACGACCTGAAGGTACTGGTGGTAGCACAGCCTTTGAGTGTAGATCAGTGGAGTGAGCACAGAACAGAAGCAGACCAGAGACACTTTTCCATCCCACAGGTCAGAAGAGGTGCTGCTGGACAGGTGCAATATCTGCTCCTTGGTCACAGCCCATTTTTCCTGTCCAGCCACAATGTTGGCAGTGCGTCACCTTGCCCCTTTCCCAATTCTTAGCATTAGGGATGGGAAGCTTTGCTCTATATTTCATTAAATTCAATTAAGAGTTGCAGCTCCTTCTCCATGGCCTCTGGTGCCCTGCTTTACTTGCATTAGGGGAAAAAAAATCCTATTCATTGTCTTGTGCCAGAGCCATTAGAGCTTTGTGCTGGGCTGATTTATTCCTCCTGCTGTGAAGGTGCCAAAGCCCCCAAGGCCTCCATGAGTGAGAGAGAGAGGTCAGCTAACAGTGCAGGGTGTCTCCTCCTTTCCTCTTGGCTAAGTGAGGGATCTTCATTTTAATTTTACACCTGGGCCTCCTCCATGCTGGTCCAGAGCTGCTCAGAGCAAGGCAGCTCAGGGTGGGAGAGAGCTCAGCACTCCCCATCCTCCCAGGCTGTTTAATATTCACCTTGCCTGTTCCTGGGACCCACCAGCTCCAGCAGCTGGAAGGACAGCACTCGTGTGGAAGTAATCAGATTGCAGGCAATGTGCTGGAGGATATTGAGGAATAATTTTGGCATCATGGGATTTGAATTGATCCTAAGCCAGCCATGCAGTGAGTTTTATACTCTGCTATCTAATTACAGGCAGTATGGACAGTGATGCCTTTTGTTGAAGCTGCCTAATGCTTTCCATTACCAGACCGTGGGTTTCAGTTGTTTGAAAATGAATTATGTTAATCTGGGCTGAAATCTGCCAAGCAAGCTCTGCCTCAGCTTCAGTTTGTGCTTGGAGATTTTATTTGGGGATTTTTTTGAGTGTCCACCTGATGTATTTTACGTTTCCAAGAAAGAGGCTTAGGAAAAGTATGTTGCCTGTTATTTTTTGTTGTTTGTTGGTTTTTGTTGAGTTGTTTTAATGAACTGTTTCACTGAGTGTTGTGATATCTCAGTGATACAGAAGTGAGGAATTGACATTTGGCATTTCTTTGTGATAGAGATGTAACCTTCCTTTATGGATACCCCATCTCTGGAAGTGTTCAAGGCCAGGTTGGATGGAAGGAGCAGCCTGATCATAACAGGGATCCCTGTTCATGACAGGGGGATTGAAAACTGATGATCTTTAGGGCCCCTTCCAACCCAAACCATTCTGATTCACTGCAAATTCATCCAAAGTTTGCAAACTTAAAAAAAAGCCAACCAAACCCTACAAAAAATCTCATGCTACATATGGTCTGTAGCAGATGTACACAATTCAACATCTGAATTTTGCCTTAATTCTGTCAGTACTAAACATGCCTCTTTCTGGAGCTCTTGGAGCTCAGCAAATCTTCACTGAAGTGGCTCCTTGTGGTAAAAAAGAGACCACACTGGTTTGAAAAATAAATAGCTACAGAAAAATTTGCTCAGCCAGCCAGAGGCACTGATAACAGGGGTTTGACATTTCGTGGTGTGTGAGCACTTGAATTTGCAGATCCCCTGTTCTTTTAAAGCTAAAGCTTCATTTTGTGGAGAATAATCCATTAAAGTCACTTGAAACCAAAGCTACTGGACACCCTATAGAACATTAGAGCCATTATTTTCCTTTTCTCCTGGGTGGTTTTGGTGGCTGTTGACTTCTAGTCTGGAAGAAAAGTCTCCAGTTTCATTTATTCCTTCCTCTGCATGTAAAAGGGGTTTTAAAGACTGCAAACAAATAAATCCTCCTCTTGCAGATGCAAGACAACAAGAGGAAGATTTTGAATCAGGAAAAAAATCTATTCATTTAAACCTTTAGATTAAGTGATTTTGTCTCACGTGAAGAAGGAAGGGATATTTGTACATTCAGTTTTGGAACTCCATGAAATAGCTTCAGTGTATCAATTTTTCCCTAAATCTTCAGAAAAGTACTTTGCAAATCATGATTGTCCCACCAGGAATCAAAAGAACATTTGTGTCTACCTAGTAGAATAGTTAAAATTTTCTTCTCCACAAACTTCTGCATTCTTACCAGAATTTTCACTGAAACACTCTATTGTCTTTTTGGTAAGTGTAACAAGAGCTTTGCACACATACTCCAAAAACCTCCCACAAACCACTGGTAACCAGTCAGGGGATCTGGTGATGAGCTGGTTTTTCCTTTGGCTTGGATGTGCTATAGTTCTGGTCTGTATTGTGGAAATATTTAGTTCTGCTCCCAAAACCCGAGCCAGAGCTCTGTAGATGTGCTGAACTTTTCACTTGGCAACCAAGCTTCATTTGCAGAACAAACTTTTAGCTGTGATGGGATTGAGCTCCTGCTCTTTCTTGTGGTTTCAACATGGATGGGGTCCAAGTGATGACAAGAACGAGCAGAGTAGAAAAGAAGTCCAGGGAGAAATGGTGTCTGAGAACCAGGCTGGGAAGCTGGAAGCCTTTCTGACATGAAGAGAAAAGGGATGAGAATGGGTCAGAGACTGTCAACCAAGTTCACCTCCAAGATCAAGGTGGTTTCACACCTCCCTTCTGTCTCCAGGGACTTGTTTTCTCACAGCACTGCATCATGTTCACTGACACCATGAAAGGCAAAGAAGTTTGGGTGAAAATTCAGTTTGGCTGTGAAACCTGGAAGATGTCACATTCAGTGAATGCAGGACACTCTCCTGGATCAAGGATCCAGGCTTTTTTTGCCTTCCCAGTGCATGCCAGAGGTGCTACAGGGATGAGAGGCTCTGACAGGAGCCCTTGCAATGCAGAACAAAAACCATGCAAGGAGGCGATCCAGCTCCATCAACCCTCTTTGTATTATTTTGGGTGTTATCTGAGAAAAACAGGGTAGCAGAACTGTCTGTTCTCCACCATCCAAAGCTGTCCAAATCTCCAGTGCAATGGAGACTGCAGGAATTTTATCACTGCCATTTTTCACAGGCAGCAGCACCGAAAGCTTACCAGATGACTGCGTTAAGTTTTCACCTGGGAGCCAGCTGCTTAACCAAATCCATTGAAAATATCACCCCTCTCTGACCAAAGAATGAGAGTCTGGGTGAGCAGAGGCACCCAGCTGTGAAAAATGAACACTGAAAACAATGAAGTTGTCAGTTCTCTTACCAGGATGCAAATAAATACCGGGTCTGTCAGGCTGGCAGTTCTGCTGGACCATTAGTTTAGCAGAAAGACCTTCTGCAGAGCAGGGGATGACAGCTGATCCATCACCCCCAGTGATCCAGCCCCTCGATAGAAACCTCTTCAGGATGGGCTGTGATACATATTTTTAACCCACATTATTATGTTAGGCTTTTATAAGACACATTATCTCTAAACTGCAGAGTGTTGCAGAGCAGTTTCAGTTTATGTGATCTCAATGCAGAACATTTTTTTTTAAATGCCTTTTGCAGTTTATGTGTTGGCTGCTATTGTGGACTTAGCAGTTCTGAGTTAACAGTTGAACTTGATGATCTTAAAGGTGTTTTCAAACCTAAATGATTCTAACCTAAATTATTATTGCTTCTGGAGTCAGACATGGTTAATATAGGGAGCTTTATATATAAATATATATTTCCGGGGATGGTGAAGTCACCGTTCTTTGTAGTGTTCAAAAAACAAGTAGACACAGCACTTTGTGTTTTGGTTTAAGGATCATGATGGGTTTTGGCCAGAGGTTGGACTGATGATCTTGAAGATCTTTTCCAACCTTAATATTCTATGATTTTATATGGACTTAGGCACCCTTATGAAGTGGAAAGTGTCACTGGAGCACAGCTCCAACCTGATTTCCCTGGCACTGTGTTGTGCTCTGTGATTCCTGATGGGGTTTTATGGAATTCTGTCGTTGCAGCCTGCCAGGAGAACAGCTATGGGCCGGGCTGCAGGAGCACTTGTCACTGTCACAACGGAGCCCTCTGTCACCACGTAACCGGGACGTGCCTCTGTAGCCCAGGCTGGAAAGGAGCCACCTGCCAAGAAGGTACAGTTGGAAATTCAAATCCCTGCCTACGGATTATAGGGGGGAAAAATAAAACCTGTGTTTGGGGAAAGCTCACTGGTATTTTAGCTCTCAGCTCATTGCCCTGTGTTGTTGTTGGGTTTGGATCTGCAGTGACGTGAATTGATCCATTAAATTAATCCATGACATTGTGTTGTAGGATCCCAAAGTGCACAGGGCAGAGGGGTGAAACAGCCATAAATGGAAAGAGCTGATTTTGAAGGCTGATGAAGGGAGAAAAGGTCCATAAAACTCCCAATTATGACGCTGAAATGAAGCTCTGTTTCTTTTCTATGGGCTGCTTTACTGTCCCATGCACCAGACTGATCCTCGGCATTACCTTGTGCTGTTCCAGACAGAGCCTAAATCCAGACCATGTGAAAGGCATTGAGCCTTCCAGCCTTGGCAATCAGACCCATACGTGAGGCTTAAGCACAAGCCCAGCTCCACAGAGCCTTAAGAAGAGGCTGGCAAAGAAAGGCTGCGCTGCACATCCTAATCCATGCATCCCAGGCAGCAGGAAAAGTCTGTCCATCCCAGCTGCAGAAGCTCCTTGTTCTGTGCTTTCCCCACAAGGTGTCCCTGGGGTGGCAGCAGTACCATGGAGCTGGGAATGCTGCTGTGGCTGCTCCTTGGTGAGCAAGGATTGCTAGGGAAAGGGGATGAAAGCTGGAAGGGGTGCAGTGATAATTAAATTTAGCACATTCCCCTTTTAAAACTTCATTTGAATTTTTAAATCCTTCCATAAAGGATTTAAAAATTGGGAAGGCACCAAACTGTTCTTGATGACATGTACCTAAATTTTTGTTTTGTCTGAAGGCCATAAATACAAAACCAAAATGAAAGTTACAGAAGCTTTTTCAAACACACCTTTTCTCTTCAAATACATGTTTGGGGATTTCTTTTTTCTTTGAAGTGAGGAGGCAGAATAATTGTGTGAGGCTTGGGGAGCCATCCTCTGGTGCCAGTGCTTTTTCAAAGTGACAGCTTGCCCCTGTTTCCATCTTAAAGAGTTGTCACTCCAGCACATGGTAGAGGTATGTGGTTTTTTGCCAAAAAATTAGGCTCTATCGATAGAAACTGGTTGTAGTAGGAATTAATAGACTTCCCTAATTAAAATTAGGTAAACGGTGAAATGTCATCAGCCAGATGTGGGCAGCAAGATCAGCTAGAGAAGGAGCTATAATTTTAAGTGGACTGTACAAATAAATTCTGAGAAGAGGGAAGTCAAGAACTGCACTCCCCAGTGCTGAGCAAGCTGGAAGGAGCAAAAAAATATGTTTTGTAGGTACAAATAGAAAGTCTCAAGGTTATTTGGTAGGTCACTAATTCACTTCACCACCTACTGTGTTCCAAGACCAGCTTTACAATGATCAGAGTAATTCCTTACTGGTTGCATCCCCATTTCTGCTTGGTTGCACCTCCCACAGCACCTTCCAGAAGGGCTGGAAGGTGGGAGAGCTGATGTTGAACCTGTGTCCTTCTCCTGCACCTCCTGATGGAAGGTTTTCCCTGCCTCCCTTCACAGCCTGTCCCCCGGGGTGGCACGGAGCAAACTGCCTGCAGCGCTGCCTCTGCCACGGCCAGGCCACCTGTGACCCTGTGAGCGGCCAGTGCCAGTGTCCCCAGGGCTGGACAGGGACAGCCTGTGAGCTGGGTGAGTCCCACCGCCCCCTCCAACACCTCGGTTCAGTCACTCTGCAAGGAAGCACAACTGTTCTGGGGTCTGGTTTGAGACGATCTGGAGGAAAAAGGGTGGAAAACACCAGGTGGGGAGAAGTTTAAAACAAAAAATGGGGTTGTTTAGTCAGAAATGAGAAGGCTGAGGGAGAACATGATGTTGGAACTTGAACATATCTGAGGTGCTGGAAACTTGCTGCAGAGGAGAGGAATAATCTGCTCTTTGTCCCTTGCAAACAGGGAAGATAGGTAATGAGCTCCACTTAAGGAGAAAGAAAGAAATGCTTAAAGAGGAAAATTGTGTATTTCTAGAGACTTTTCTTAAAGGAGGCTTCAAAATTTCCTTCACTGGTGGTTTTTAAGCCCAGTTTAGGGGGCTCATCATATTGCAGAGGCATGAGGGAGTTCCTGCTGGGGTTGCTCCAGCCTGGCCCCCCCTCATCCTCCCCATCCCATTTCAGAGTGTGGGGATGGGCAGTTTGGAGAGAGCTGCGAGCAGAACTGCAGCTGCCACCACGGGGTGTGTGACCAGCCCTCAGGGAAGTGCCTCTGCCATGCTGGCTGGACTGGGGACCGCTGTGATGTTGGTAAGGGCAGCTCCTTCTCCAAATCCTTCATTTGAACCATCAGCCATTTCTGCCAATTTTCTATCTTAAATTTCCAGTATTCTGAATGCCAGTCAGGATTTATGCCCTCTCACCCCATCTCAGACCCACAGGCAGGTCTCTGCCCAACCATGCCCTTGTCCAAATGATTTTACCTCCTCCTACCTCTGTTCTCTGCCTGCTCAGAAAATGAAGATATTTCTCTCTCTTACACACACAAGGAAGAACACAGGAAAGGGAGGGAATTTTAAGGAGAATTTTCTAGATCATCCACCTGCTGCTGGGTCTCTGTGGGTCATTGATGGGAGCTCGGCAAACTGGACTGTGATGGTTCAGACAGTTCAGATCTGGAACACGACCCAGATTTGACACAGCTGTTTGGCATGCTTAGAGCCATCTGAATCCCTGAAATAGGGATTAAATCTCGCACACAGGTGGCTTAAAACATGCTTTCAGCTCAGCCACTGAGGTGCTGTGCTTTTAGCAAGCCACAAGCAGCTTCCTGAGGTCTCCTGAGGTGCTGAGGTCTCACAAAGCCTCATCCACCAGTGCAACCTGTAAATCCTTCTCAGTGCCCACCTCCCTTTCTCTGTGGTCACTTTGCAGGGACCTGGGAGGTGGAAGCAGTTCATGGGCACAGTTCCACTGCTCAAAAACTGTCTCTGTGTGCATAGTTGTGTCAAAACAAACCGCATCACCCTGTCCATGGACCCAGTCTGGATTTACACTCCAGGCTGTGACTCAGTCTTTGCAAACTTTCCTGTGCACACTCACTAGCAGCCAGCATTAAACACATCTAATATTTTTAATATCTTCACTGATATTTTCTGGCCATGCAGTCTGCTAAATATCCTCCTGAGCAGGAGCTCAGGTAGGGAGGATCCTGGCTGGTGGCAGTGAAGGCTGCTCCCCAGGCAGCAGGTTGCAGTAAACAGGACTCCGTACAACAAACCAATATGATTAAGCAAAAGCCATTTATTGTTTAGATTATACCATATTTATACATTCTACAAACTACTGCACGTGCTAATTGATTGTGCTTCTGTCTTGTCCACGTGTTCTGCATGCACTTCTCAGAGTATTGGTTACAGTCCAGGTGCTTCATAACCCTCTGTTATTTAGATCTTTCGGTCTTGGTATTCCATTTCTCAGCCTCTTCTTCCTTAATTTAGCACAATTTATGTCCTAGTAACCTTGACAAATTCCTGAGGGCACTGACAAGAATAACTAGAAGCAGCCTGGCTGCCGCACACTGTGGCCTGAACCTTGCAAACGCATTGCCACAGCAGGTAGGACGTTGCTCTCTCTGCCTGCCCCCAGGCTGCCCCCCGGGGTTTTTCGGCAAGGGCTGCGAGGAGCGGTGTGACTGCGCCCACGGCTGGTCCTGCCACCCCCAGACCGGAGCCTGTCACTGCCACAGGGGGTGGCGAGGGAGGCACTGCGACAAACGTGAGTGATGAGGGGAGCAGCTCGGCTTGGGGTGTACGTCCCCCAAACCCAGAGCTCTCGTGGCTGGGGGTTTTCACACCCTCGTTCCGCGGGGTTGGGCTGGGGGTGCTCGCAGGGATGGGTGCATGGAGGGGGTGGCTGTGGAGATTTTGTGGGTTTTTTTGTTAAGGTTGGGATTAAATGTGTGAGATTGTATTTCTTGTTCAGATTTAGATGTTTGTTAACTTTTTATTTATATTGTAGTTTTACAAACCATGACTTTTGCAGTATTTTATTTTAATAAAAACTGAGTTGTATTTTATAAGGTTTTTCTCAGGATAAACTGTCCTTAGAATTAAATTAAGAAATTATACTTAAATTATTTTTGTTTACTTAATAACTAACTGCTTGTGGTTTGTAATGTGCACTTTTTTATCTAATTGCATAATACCCATGAAGAAGAAGGTGAAGAATGACTACCTTCTGCCCCAAAACATCTCTCTTGCTTTATCTATAATATATACTATATATTATATTATTTATACTACTATATATATTTATATATATAAATCTACTATATAGATTATATATATCTTCATATATAGATATATATAAAATATATATTAAATATATACTATGTTCTAAATATCTTCTATACTATCTATTACTGTATTCTAAAACTTTAAATCTTAAAACTTTAAACTCTTTAGTTTTTCACCCTGTGATACTACGCACTTCTATTCAAATTACACGCTCATAATCCCAGTTCCATCATTCCATTTTGGAAGCCTTCCCCACGGCCTCAGGCCGAACGCAGTGCTCTCTTGGCGGTCAGTGCCTGTCAGCGCAGAAAGTCTGAAACTCTCAGTGGATTCAGGGAACCCTCAGCAATTTCAGGGCTCCAGCAGGTGGCTTTGTCCCTTCTGCTGGCCCTGACGGGTTGGTGTCCCCCGCAGCCTGCCTGCCGGGCCGCTACGGCGCGGGGTGCGCGCGGCGGTGCCGCTGCCCCACGGGAAGGCCCTGCCACCACCTGACGGGCGCCTGCGGATGTCCCCCGGGATTCACCGGCCACGGCTGCCACAAGGGTGAGTTCCTTGTCACAGCACAAATGCTTCCCTTGTCAGTTCCTTCGTTTGTTGAATCGGAACGCGGTGATGTAGCGCCCGAAGAGGGAGGAGACAACAACGTGATGGGAGGGAAGATGGCCAAGGGTGTTTGTTCCTCACCCAGCTCTGAGCTCTGTTTGGGCTGCTGGGGTTTGCCCTCTCTGTGTTTGCAGATGTTGGGCTGGCAGGGAGCAGCCAGGGGCTGAACTGGGCCCAAATAAACTGAGAATGTGCCAGTGGAGCGCTGCCCTGCCCACAGCCAGTAAAGCAGCAGCTCTTCTGTTGGCCTTGTCCTTGCGCTAGGCTATCCCTGCTCTCAGAGCTCATGGAAAGGACATTTTCTGGCTTCTCTTAGCATGGACTTTTGTCCCCTAGTTCTGTATTTGGAAGCAGGCTCCTGTTTTGACCCCAACTGCAACACCCTGACTTTGTTCCTCCCTCCAAAAGTTTGCCTGAGCCCTGTTTTAGTCAAAGGAGAGCCAGCAATAAATAAGAATTGAAAGGACTGACATCCGTGTCCATTATCCTCCACCAGAGGACTCTAAATGCTGACCCACAACCAGGGCAGCTTAATGGAAATGAGATGTAAGAATTAAATGTGGAAGGTCCAAAACCTGTAGGCAATGTGGCTGTCAGCAGGCAGAATGAAACCTGTTGATGTTGATGTTTCAGCAGCTTTGCAAGTTTAAACTCTCTGCAAAGGTAGAATGTCTTTATCCACACGCCTGGTCCCTTGGGAATTATACTGTTATTTTAGTCAATTTCTCCTGACATTTCCCTATGATTTTTTTCTAGTGACAAGAAAATTGTATCTGGCCCTTGACAGTTGGGCACAAATTGACTGAACAAAACAAAATCAAGCATTCAAGTAACCCCCAAGTAAATGCAATAAATCCAGAGTCCCGGAGGAGAGCGTCATTCCATAGGCAGGGATTTTATTTAATAAATTTCAGCCCGCTCTTTGTTTGAGCACTGTATTTACCAAGACAAATTTAATTTATTGGTTTGCATTTCTTCTTCCCAAAGCTTGTCCAGCGGGCACGTATGGGCAGGACTGCCACGGAGTGTGCCAGTGCTCTGCTGAGAATCAGGAATGTCACCCTGTCACTGGCCACTGCTCCTGCAGCCCGGGCTACCATGGGACCCACTGCCACCTCCGTGAGTATTCTGGGGGGTTTCTGCCTTTCTGACAGAGAACTGAGTCTTGCAGTCTTGCAGGAAGCATGTGCTGGAGCTTTAGGTTCATCTGTGTCAATACAGTAGTGATTGAGAGAAGTAGAGCCTAATTATAGTATAAAAGTTATAGTATTACAAATAAGTTATAGTATAGGACGTAAGCATAGGATGGGTTAATTTACACTAAAGAAAACTACTTGTATTATTGCAAGGAATTAATTTTAAATTTTTTTTTAATTTAAAAAATTCTAAAAAATTAATTAATAATGTTAGTTCAAAAATATAATTAATTCAGTCCTTCAAATTAATTTTAGACCCACCAGATTTACCAGCTAAATTCTTTCCAATCTCATGTCACGCTAAAGAATGTAAAGATCATTCTCTGCATTGCATCTCTCAGCTACACCTGGATTTTGTGCAGCTCTCTCACTTCCAAATACCAAGTCCAAAATACTTCCCGAAATCTCTGCGTGCTCAAGTAAGGACAAATGGTTATGAGAAAACAACAAGCTGAAATTGGCAATAAATCCAAGTGATTCATAAAGTCCTTTCAGTTACAGAGCCTTCTGAGGAACAATCAAATTAAACCAACTGTTACTCTGGATTGAAAAATGGTGACTAGTGTAGAGGACAAAATGCCAACTGGCCCAATGCTCCATCATAAAAAAATATTCCCAGATCCACATGGCTCATGCCGGTATTTTAGGACATCTGTAAAGTTGTTTTTGGTGGAATGTGGCAACTGATAAGAAACATATACCAAAGCAGCCAATAAAGGAGACACTTAATTACTCTTTTATTTACAACTTTAATTTTGGTTTTACTCTACGGCTTGTAGTAGTCTCATTTAGAGGAGAAAAAAAAGGCAAAAAAAGAAAAAGCTGTTGTCTTTCTTGCTCAGTTTTTCTCTCTTTGGAGAGTGCTGATTTCCCTTTCTTGGGAATCTAGCACAGCTCTGTTTGGCTTAATTGCTCTTTGGGGTGACAGTTTGGATACAAAAGCCAGCATGTATCACATGCACAGCTCTAGTAAGGGTTAAACCAGTGTTGTATTCCTTGAGCAGAAATAGGAGAAAGGCTTGCTTTAGAGATGGGTTTTTGTATTGCCATCACGTCATCACAAGTTATTCTTTAAAATATAAATTATAAATAAAATACAAAGGATTGATTCTGTCCTCCTCTGTGCATCAGTTTTTGCTGTAAGTGAGATCGAAATCTGGCCTTCAACATTGGGGCTGGAGCCACCTGGATCCATTATACATTAGATTGTAATAAATGTTGTAGTAAAGCAGCAGTGGAGATCAACTATTTAACAGGATCATTTTAAAAGACTTAATCATGGTCAGCCTTTATGTAGCAATTTCTCAGTAGTCATTACCCATGCGTGTAGCACTCAATCTCTCATTACAGTAAACGTCCTCAAACTTACTTAGATACTTCAGGTTTTATTTCAGAATTTTAAAATTTAAAGCTTAAGCAATTTCACTGAAGTTCTGATAGAGAAGATATAAAAATACTCATTGCAAAATAAAATGTGTTTTTCTGCATTCAGGGGGATTTTTGCCATGAATTTCTGTGTAGCTGGGATTAAAACATATGAGATTTGAGATTTCATGGTGTTTTGTACTGAGGTTCCAAAAATGTGCAGAAAATTCTTAAACACAGGTTTGTTAGATATTTATTGGAGAAATAATGAAATTATGGAAGTTCACAGAAAAATACTCATCTGTGTTGGTGTTGTTTCTATTTTCCCCTGTGTCATGTGTAGACAGACACAAAAATAAGAAGGAAAACAGTTAATTGTGGGTTATTTTAAGTTCAGGTCAGTGGAGGGAGAGACTGTGGGCCTGATTCTGAAGTGACTGACTGAAAACCAAGGGTGGCTCTCGTGATTTTGGTGGGAATACTCCAAGTTCCTGCTGTCCTCCCTGCAGGGAAAGCTGGGGCTGCTCCAGGATGAAGAAGCTCTGATAGAATATTAAACCAGCCCAGGGAGCCGCTCCCAAACGGGCTCTGGTCCAGTCAACATGTGGTTGGATGCTGCTGGAAACAGTTTCTGGCAACTGTTGCTGTATTTATGAAAAAAAGGTTCAAGAAAGTATCTATAAAAGGTGTAGTTGGCTGGGAAGTCAAATTTCCAGGAGCCAAGAGCAACGGGGCTTTCATGTTCACAAATTTTGGAGTGAGGAGCTGAAAAAGTCTCTTGGCATGGTGCAGAGGAAACAGACAAACTAGCAATAAGGTTCCCATCACTTGTCCATTACTTGGTGGATGGGTAGATCTACTTGTTAAAAGGAATAAAAAGCAGTAAGTGGTGGTGAAATTATTTTTTAAAAAAAAGCATGGTATGTTTCTGTGACATTGACTGGGCTGGGAGTACCCAGAGCCAGAAAGATCTCACCAGCTTCACCCTCAAGCTGAAAGTGACAGGATGTGTCAGAAGGGATTATTTGACAGTGTGATTTAATAGCATTGGTCAGAAAAGCCTCAGTGTGTGCAATTGCTATGGAAAGATTTAGGAGCTCTTGGTCATGACAAACCCACTCAAAGCAGGAGGAAAATCAGGAAATGAGGTGGAAATCTGGCTGCCACTCTTTTGTTCACAGAAAAAGAAACATAAGTCAGAAGCACAGGAAACTGTTAAATTAGAAAATGTCTTTATGAGATAACTGGTGGTGCAAGAATAGCCCTCTTTCCAAAGGCAGAGCCTACCAAAATGGTGGGACATGGTGCAAATTGCCCTCGTTATCTGCATCAAAATTCTTCTGCAAAGTACTAACAGATGAGGTGGCCTTGTTATTGGGCATGTGCACGGTGCAGCAGCTGAACATGCCCTGCATGTGCTGCTCCTTCTCGAGCCAAAATACAGGAAATACTGCAAGGACAAAGAATTTGGGAAGGAGGGAATTACTGCATCCCGTTTATGGAGCCACTTCTGCTAGGCTTGAGCTAAGGAACAGCTCTGAAAGCTTTGCCAGGGAGAAGCAGCATTTTTTGGAGTCTGGGAGACAGATTTTTTTTTTTTAAAGGAGAAAATCCAAATGATGACCAAAAGGAAAAGAATGAGGAAAAGAGAAACTCACATAGACCAATTAAATCATTGAATCTGGATGAGTCCTTAACTTCAAGTCTTGGTGGGAATGAAGGGGGTGTTGCAGGGCTCACTCCTTGATGCCAGGGCTTGCACATGAAGGAGGTTTTGCATCCTGGCAGATGGAAGCACTGATGACAGAGCATTCATTGAGCAGAATCTGTGTTTGGGAAGGGCTGGGGAGAGTATCTGCACATTATAAAAGCATGTATCTCTTAGTCCTGATGATCTGCTATCCTGGTGTTTGAGCAGAGGCCAACATTCAGTTTTGTTTAAAAAGGCACCCCTTCAAAGCTTCCCATAAGCTCTCCCTCACTGTTGAATAGTTCAGAAAAGCCAGAGATTTCTCCAGCCACTCAGGCCCTGCTTTCGTGCCTTTAGGAAAGACAGAATACATGAAGTTATTTATGCACAGATTGCAAGGGATCTGTTGCTTGGCGACGTGAGCAAATATATTTTCAACCAGGTTTCTAAAGTAGCCACAGACTTTCCTTCTGCCAGGGAAGAGAAGGAAGAGGTGAGCAAAGAAATGACATTTCGAGTTAGTAGCACAAGTGGAACTGTTGGATGATGATCATGCTGCTAGAGCACCAGCTACTCCTTCTTCCACTACACTGGGAAATTAGGAGAATAACCTGCATTTCCAGAGTTCAGAGGTGGCACACTGGAGGTTCACTGATGCCCGTGCCCAGCAGCTCTGCCCAGCTCTTCCCCTCTTTTCCAGCCTCCATCACTAAAGATCATCCAGAAGATGTAAACTAAGCTAGCAAATGCATTTACATCTTCCTGATCTTTTGTTCAATTCTTCTTGAACATTAGCTGTCAAAAAAGTAACCAGAAATCCTCTCTACCCCTGGGAAACCTCTCTATAGACAGTTTGTTGCCATGTAACACTGGCTCAGCAATCCATCCAGGTGTGGTGATTTTGTGGTTCTTACAAAAGCTTTTTTTTGCCTCAGAGAATTTTCTGGCTTTTCATTTAAATAATGTTCCTCCCATATCTATCTTCTAAGGAGGTGTCTTCTGAAATTCTGTGTTGCTGTCATGTGAACATTTTCGTGGTCTTCCATCCACAGGGTTGGAAGGGAGCTAAAAGCCCATCCAGTTCCAGCCCACCTTCCACCTTCCATGTTGCTCCAATCCCTGTCCAACCTGGTCCTGGACATTTCCAGGGATGGGGAATCCACAGCCTCTCAGGGGAACCACTAACAATGCCAGCTCCAGTTTGCAGGGAAGGAGTAGATTATAGATGAAAGAAACTCTCTCCAATTTACACATTTTAAGAAGACATGACCTACCCCACATCCATGAAACAGCTGCTAAAAGAGGCAGAAATGGCTCACAGCTTCTCACTGACTTGGACAAACCAGGTGGCTGCTGCCCAAAGGAAGAGTCACCCCATCTCTCCTGTGTAGGAGAGGAAGGGGGAATACATTCATGTGGAACAGAAATCTCAAGAGGAAAACCTCTGTAGAACCGTGCTTGCTTTTCCTGCTACTGTCACATAAGGGGAATGGGAGAGCAGAGAGCCAGGAGCAGCAGCACTCAGCCCAGCTCTCCAGCATTTGACAGTGCAATCAGAGCTGTCCCAAGGGCACTTTGTCCAAGGGAGCTACCTGCCCCTCAATGCCTACTACTGGTCCTCTGGAAGTGAATAACATTAGAAAATGAAAATCAAACTTTGATTGAAAGCAACAAAGTGCTTAAGACATGAAATGCAACAGGCCCAGTAGCAACCTAACCTAATTGCTGGGTATTTTTTTTTTTAAAACAGGGTGTCCAGAAGGTACTTACGGTTCAAACTGCCAAAATCCCTGTAAATGCATGAATGGAGGCCACTGTGACCCCGTGTCAGGAACTTGTGATTGCGCTCCCGGTTTCATCGGAGCCAACTGCAGCAAAAGTAAGCCAACATTCATGTTCTGCTTCTGTCAAAACACAGCAAAGAGAAGCATTTGCATAAGAGCTTGTCTGAAGAAAAACAGACAGATCCCAGCTACCTCTTCCTTGAATTGTAAATCAGGATTCCAGCTTTGTAAAAAAATCTCTTGCAAAATATTTTCCCTCACTGCTGCATGCATAGAAGCAAGGACGCTTACCCCAGGATTGCAACCTGCTTGCCCAAGTTTATTTCTAGAGCCAGGCTCAGCATGAATTGCTCAAGTTCCTTCTTCCTGTCCAAAATTTCTAGGTTGAGAAATTATCTCAATATTTTGCTTCACACTATGGTGCCATTAGTTTCAATAAATGGGAAAAAGATCAAGTTTTGTCATGGCAAAACTGGTAATGACTCCATGGCAACCCTACTGTTACTTCTGTTTCAGAGCTAAATGGTGTGACTGAATTTCTGTGCTGCTTCCAAAGCTCTGGTCTCTGTGAAGTTCTCTTCAGCTTATTCACAGAAAGGAAATTTTGAATGTTTGCCTGCTCATAGCTTTGCTCTTCAATGCTGGGCAGCATCAGTATTAAGGAAGGAAAGATATTTTAAGCTGGAAGGATGAGCAGCTGATATTTCACTCTTCTGATAGGAAAGACAGTAAATATTCCATGTGAAATCATGGGTTACATTTATAATCACAAGTAGTCTCAGAAGGTAAAGCAGTCGTGTCTTTGGGTGAGTTTTGGCTTCGTGGTTGATGCTTTGAAGCACTTTAGGGGGAATACAAACAAAGCCAGCTCTTCCCCTAAGATTGTAGCTATGTTAAAAATGAAAACCGCCGTTGGATCCTGTGAGTGTTTAACAAATGCTGTGTTCCCTGCAGCCTGCCCTGAGAGCTGGTATGGGAAGGACTGTGCCCAGCTCTGTGCCTGTGGCAGAGGCCAGTGTGACCCACGGACTGGCGAGTGCTCCTGTGCCCCCGGCCACACGGGCCCTGCCTGCCAGCAAGGTAACAAAGCAGGCCCAGGTCACCTCGCCAGTGGGTGACACACTTGAAATACCCAGCAAATAAACTCAGTGCCAGGCATTGTTCATAGCCACGTTGCCCAGGGTGTTTGCTGATAAGGCTGAAGTTTGGGGCCTCTGTCCCTCCCCGCTCCATCACCCAGCCTAATCCTGCCCACACCTCCCTGCCACCCTCTAGGGCACTGGGTTCTCCAGGAAACTGAGGGGTTATGTCAGGACAGAGTGTTTGGGTGACACTGATAAAAATCGTGGTGTAGTGTCCCACCACCCTAGGGAGACCCTAATCATTTGGGATACATGTGGGGAGCATGTGTTTGTATTTATTCGCTGTCACCTTCATCCTTTCCCTGGGATGCTAATTTTTGGGTTTTTTCAAACTTTGTTAATTCTCTGTAGTGTGTCCCCAGGGACAATATGGCCCCAACTGTCACCTGAGGTGTACCTGTCAGAATGGTGGCATCTGTGACCACGTGGATGGCAACTGCACCTGCGGGCTCGGCTGGACAGGAAGATCCTGTGAGGAAGGTGATTTCCTGCTTCGATGGCAGTGGATTTGTACATTCAAACTGAGGTTTGCGTGTCCCCAGACACCCACAGACAAGGACAAATAGTCTCACAACTGCCTCTAGTTAGAGCTTCATGTCTTTTTTCAGTTTCCTCCTGAGTCCTGCTCATGGATTCCCTTGTACATTCCTTATTTCTTCTTCACTCCATTATTTCTTCTCCAGTCCATCTTTTGTATTCTTTTGTTCATAGGAATTCTGGGTTTTGTCTTTCTTCTTCCATGTGATCCTCAGAGCAGGAGAAGCCTCTGTCTTCCTCCTCACTGGTGGTGTTCTCTTTCATTTGACTCTGAACTGGAGCTGACTTCCCGTGTGTTGACTTCCCAGATGTTCTGACAACATCTGTCCAAAGCAATTTGTACTGTCCTGCTCTCTCACCCTTATTCTCCATGACACCTGTCCCTTGTGCAAGACAAAGCACGCTAAAAGAATAAGCTCATATCCTACTCCAGAATCTCTCTTGTCAGCCCAGTCTTCCCACAACTGCCCTGTCCATCTCCCAAAAAACCATTCTGCATTTCTGTGCTCCTATTTTTCTCTGTAGGTAAGAGATACCTGTATAGTTATGTAGTTGAATGTTCAGGAAACCACAAGTTTACTGCTATGGAATATAAATAAATAGTTCTAAGTACACATTCAACACAAATGTCATCATTAAATCGTAACTGCCATGGCTCAATCTCCCAGATTCTCATTTACAGCACTTCTCTCCCTGACACCTCAAATATTCACCTCAAACTCCATATGTATCTGTACCAAGAGCTGGTTGTTACAGGGTTATGTCCCTATATATAAGTGACATCTAGAAATGCCACTTTTTAGCAGCATTCTGAGATGCAGTTGTTCCACTCTGCACCTGAGGAGACTCAGAGCCCCGCTGTGCATCTGTGTGCAGAGGAGGAGCAGGGAGGAAGGGAAAGATGCAGCTGCTCACAGTGTGAGTGCTCTGAGGATTCAGTGGCAGTGAACGTTCTCTGGGCACAGGCTCTAAAACATTTGCAGTTAACCAATATCTGGCTGACCTAGCAAAGGCCACCTGTGGTCACCTCCATTTGCCTGTTCCTGTAGTTACCCACAGGCTGAGTTGGGGCTGCCAAGGCTCAGCAGGTGTCCCCACATGGAGCAGTGGATTGTGGGTGTATCTCATAGATAAAACATCTCTGGAGTGGAGCACAGGTGGCAGACATTCACACACTGTATAAGGAACTGTGTGTTGCATCACTAGAGAGAGCTTCACTATTTATCTTTTGACAGAGGGAGTGAAATTATTGGAAAATTGAGTCTTGATCTCCACAGCAGTGTGGGTTTGAGTGTGTTGTGACTGGAAATCAAAGACAGCTAATCAGGCATCCTTTTAATAGAGATTAGATATGATGTTCCTGGAAGATCCTGTCTGGCATTTGCAGGGTTTTCAATCTGATTATTTGGACGGCCACGCTCGTTTAAGTTCGTCTGCCCAGATTCAAATTATCCCAGCAGTGGGAAGTTAACTTATTCATAGATGATGCTGAGGTTAATTATATTGGCACAGTCCCTTCTGCATGACTTGGCTTTCAGTAATTTGAGATGTGTTTAGTTCTGTAAAAGCAGATAGCAACAGTCTGTCCATGTATAATGAGCTATGTGTGAAAAAGATCCTCCTGGTTTTATTAGGAATTCAAATAGTGTGAACTCCAATGATAACACAGAGGAGGAAAAGCTTCGTGTTTTCTTTCACACTTTTTAAGTGCCTAAAAGAAAATATTGCTGTAGATAAAGAAAGAAAAAAGAAAACCTAATTTATGCCATTCACTAAAAGTCTTTACAACACACGGTGCGGGTTCAGCATCGAGTCTGTGAAGAGAGAAATTGAAAAAGGCAGACTGTTAAAACTGGGGAAATTGCTGTTCAAACATCTATATAACATAAAAGATCTCTCCCCAAAGTATGCAAATGCATCATAATTGTGCAGAAATCCTGTGTCTTCACAACAAATATTCTTTGGTCTGCAAATTATTCTCTGGGTATCATCTCTTGGCGATGCAATCTATCACATACGAGCTTTTCTGGGTGAGGGCAGTGATTATTTGTTTGATTGTTTGTCTGTTTTTCTCTCCATGTCCTGCCAGCAGAGTGCCTCCCAGGAAAGTATGGGGCTGGCTGCTCCCTGGACTGCCTGTGCCAGCACAATGGCACCTGTGACAGGTTCACAGGGTGCTGCAGGTGCCCCGAGGGTTTCTACGGCCACTCCTGTGAGCACAGTAAGTGGAAGCAGTCAGGGTCACAGGTTTGGGGCTTCAGAGGAGTCAGGAAACACCTGAGTCATGTTCAGTTAAAATTTTGGGGACATCTCAGATCATCCAGCTCCTTCCAGATCTTGCATGTCTCTGATGCTGGGTGGTACAACTTTAAAAGCCCATGGCATTATTAGAGTTAAGGATAAATATCATTTTTTTGTTGGCTGCCAGCAAATGTCACAGAGAATACAGAGGATTTTAATGGTGTGTATGATTTTCTCCATGAACCTTCTTCATTTTAATTTTTCAGGGTGCCCCCTGGGATTTTATGGGCTGGGCTGTCTTCAGGCCTGTGCCTGTAAAAATGGAGCAAGCTGTGATGCAGTGACAGGACAGTGCCTTTGTCCTTTGGGTTATCATGGTATCCACTGTGAAAAAGGTACTGGTACACCTCTAATGTACCTCTGGTACACTGGAAAAAAAAGACAAACACCAAAAAAAAACCCCAAAAGCAGAACTCAAAAAAACTCATATAATTACTGAAATATTTGTTGAGAACCACTTCTTCCATATTTTGAGCTTAATGAATATCCTGAAACACTGAATTTGGGACAGATTTCCTGTTATACAGCTGGGTGTTCCCATTCCCTTATAAATTAACTAACCTGGTTCCAATTAATACAGTGAAAGTCCTGGTCTCCATGATGTCTTGCAGCAATGAGTTCCACATGCCATTTATTAAAAATAAGTCCCTTTTACTGATTCTAAATTTGCTTCTAAAACTCCAAATAAGATAATTAAATAGGTGCATGACAATCCTTTTGAGTGTTATGGAGGGGTCTTCTTGAGAGTTCTAATTAAAAATAAAAAATAAGTGCCAGCTACATTTCTGGGACAGATTTACAGCTACCTCTGAGAAGTTAGATTAGACAACCTCAACAGGAGGAGAGCTCATATAAATATTGTGCCCATTCCACTATGTTTGATTTCTTCATTAAGCTTGGCATTTACACTGATTTCATTCATGAGCTCTCCCCTGAGACATCCTGGGAAAACTCTGGGTTTAATGTACATCTTGCCATTCAGACATGTATCTAAATTGTTCTCTTGCTGTCAGGCTGTGCCAGGGGCTGGTTTGGTGAGGGGTGCCAGCATCAGTGTGACTGTGGAGATGCTCCTTGTGATCCAGAGACTGGGAAGTGCCTTTGCCCACCTGGGAAGACTGGAGACAAATGTGACATTGGTAAGGGCAATATTTTTAAGGGCTGGACTGTGTATTGTTAAACCACTCTGACCTGTTGGTTTCAGAATAACTGTAAAAGGACATTTGCTGGTGTTCAAGAACACGTTGTTTGTAGAAAATTGCTCTTTGTGGTTATCAACACCTTTATCAGCATGCTTGTACCTCTTGATTTAATCAATATTTAAATTGATATCCTGATAGGAAAACTGTTCATGGGTCAGCTGTAAAATGTCATTTGCCTTGAGTTTTGGAGAGCACAGGCTGGGGAATAATAGACCAAGTTTTGCAAATGTAGTGGGGAAGACTCCAGAGGGTGCAGTTGGACACCAAGGGCTCCAGCTGCTGTGTGCTTTGTCACACTGACATTTGTGACCCTTTTCAGACCTATGCTCAAGTGTGTCCAGCTCTGGATTTGCTTCCCCTGGAAGCAGGATGGAGTCCCCACAGATGAGGGTGTGGAGCTGCAGCAGCTGTGCTTGCCCAGGAATTTTTAACCCAAATGTAATTCCCTCCTTTGCAGCACAGGCACTTGGGCTGTGTGTTGGCCCACAGGAGCAGAATTCTTCTGTAACAAGGATATAAAAATAGGTGAGAAATTTTTCCTGTAGGGAAAACCAGCCCTGCTGCTGTACCCTGGTGGGGTTGGGTGCAGGGTTGAGGGGCAGCAGTGGCAGATTCCTGAGCCAGGCTCTGGTCACAGCTGTGACTCTGATCAGAGCTCAGGGCCAGGCTGGACAGGGCTTGGAGCAACCTGGTCTGGTGAAAAGTGTCCCATGCCTGTGGCTGGAACCACATGGGTTTAAAGACCCCTTCTAACCCAAGCTATTTTAGGATTCTGTGATTATGATGGAGCAGCTTTAGGGTAATCACTGGAGTGAAAGGAATTGTAGTGGTTTAACTCTGCATTTGTGATCCCAGTGCTGTGACAAACAAGGTAAAAGGGGTGAACATCCATGTCCTACTGTAGAGCTTCACCAGGAACCAAAATCCCCCTGAGCTCCTGGAGCAGAGGGGGAAAATTATTTCTCCTTTTGTTCTAGGATGGGGCAGAAGTAGATTTAAGCAGGCTGTTATTAATACAAATTGCTGTGAACTTAAGCATTAGTGCAACTTGCAAAACTGAAATGGAAAAGCATTTGATTCCCTCTGGGCAGTGTCCTGTGGTCAGGAAATGAAGCTCCCAGTCTCCAGCACTGTCCCAGTGGGAACATGAGCCACCCTCAGTGCCCACACAGTCCTGGGTGTCCCTGGGCCTTTCCAGTAAAACTTTAGGCAGAAGTGGAACACAAGGGGGAAGTTAAGCACCAAAAATGGGAATTGAGGTTTTCTTCCTCACAAACTCTGTGAGTCATTTTTATTTTTCTTAAATCAGCTAGGGTAGCCCCCATCCACGAATAGCTGTTATGGGGTAGGTTTTATTTGCATTTTTATTTTCAATTAGGCTCAGTTCATCTGTGATATAACTGTGAGCAGCTGTGACTGTGCAGCAGCCATAAAGATAAAAGGCCTGATTTTAATTTGAACTCTGGTAAAGCACCCATTAAACAGGCAAAATGTTAATTAAAAAAAAAAAAAGAGAGAGGGAGAATATAACAGACTTTTATGGGCGTTCTTTTTCTGTAGTAAATTAACATTGCAGACTTTCAAACAGATGTCTTAAATACACATTGTTATTAACATGAAAATGTGGTATTACATAAATTAAAATCAGGTCCAGAGGTGTTTGGGGAGACCTTTTCTCATAACATGTCCTAATTGAAAAGGCCAAGCTTGGAGCACACAGGGTGAGTTCTCCCACGTGCTGGGGCTGCAGCTGATGCAGGGCTCAGCAGGACTTTATTTACCTGAGGGTGCTCGTGGGAGAAGGCAAATTCCCTGCATACAGGGTTTTCAGTGAAGTGAGGGAGAGAGGGCCATTGTTGGCTGTGTGTTTTACACCCTGCCTTGTGACCCTGCTGCTCACTTTCCTATCCTGCCTGTCCTCTGATGCTTAAGAAATTGCAGTGAGGATTTACCAGCCTAGCTATGAAATGTATTTGCATTTGGAAGTGAGATTTTTTTTTTTTTTGTGAGTTTAGTTTGCCAGGATGCAGCAGAATTGTGCAACCAGAGCAAGACATGAGTATCAATAAAATGAATTAATTCTCAGAGTCACATTCTGTGAGGGAAGGCTCTTGCCCAGCACGTACTGACAGCCCAGCCATGCAGGACAGGAGATAGTGCGGATGCTGACAGCAACTTTCCTGAGCAGATCCCAAGATGTTCTCTGTTGGGCTGTCAACCCCTGTTTTTACACCAGCAATGATTTCCATTCTGGGAACTCTTCAGGACAGCTGGGCTGCAGCTTGGGCAGAGCATGTGGCAGACGAAACTCGACAGCAGCTGCGCTTTCCCAAATGTCATGTTTGAATGTGAGCAGATGTAGGTGTCTGAGCAGCTTCCTGATCCCACTGAAGGGGGAGGCTGCCAGGAGTGCTCACGCTGTCCCCAACCCTCCTGTCCTTGCAGGGTGCAGGGCAGACAGGTACGGCCCCGGCTGCTCCCTGCGGTGCCAGTGCTCCGGCAGATCCCGCTGCAACCCCCACAACGGGAACTGCGCCTGCCCCAGCCCCTGGATGGGGCCAACCTGCAGAGAAGGTAACCAGCCTGGGGTGCAGCCTTTCCTGGAGGGATAAAACACCTCTGGCCCGTGTTTGGATGGGAGGGTCAACCCGTTGGATTGTTTCGATAATTTCTCTTCTTAATGAAATACAGCACAGAGGGAAAGTTTCCTCTCACTTGTAGCGTAACCACAATTCCTCCTTTAGTTTAGGAAAAACTTCAGGAACCTTCTGATTTGGAGGTGTTTTATAGTTTTGCCTGCTCTCTGCCTCTGTGAGGAAGCTGCTGTAACTCCCTCCTTTACCTTCTTTTCAAGGTTACCATTTATTGAATTATTTAAGTGTAAATTGTATAATCTATATAACATTTCAGTATTAGGTTATATGGACCTGAAACCGTGTTTCTACTTAATTCTCTAGGTGGCCCTCCAAAGCTTCCTTTTTATGAAGAACAAGCTCAAGAAAGAGGGAGTATTTTTCCAAGAGCTCTACAACAGTAACATTTGGACTAATAAATGAACTGTTTTATATGCACAGACGGTATTTGAATTTGGATATGAAAACAGTTATTCAATTCAGCTTGAATTGTACTGAAGTATTCACACTTCTTATGGAAGACTACAGAGGCCATTTAGTAGCTGGATCCTTTTAAAGAGTTGAATCTGTTTCATGTGCTCATTCCTAGCCTCTTGCCCCTCCATTAATCTACTCTGGACATTCTTTCTGGTATTAATATAATTCATTTCGTGAAAGCCTGGACATGTTTTTAATCAGACCAGCTCCAAAGAGTATCAGGATAAGCAGCATGTAACACATCACCATGGAATGAGCCACACTCCCTATCGGGGACTTTCTAAACCCTCTTGACAACCAGCACCAAGTTTGAAGAGTATTCCACAGATTATTTCTCTACAGATTCATTGCAAAATCACATTGCACAGAAACTAGACGGATTCGTCAAGTTAATTCCTCTTTGAATGAGAAGCATGCAGTCTAATTTTGAACTTGCAGCTGAAGAACAATCTGCTACAATCCCACAAGAGTCCTCAATACATTGTTAATTTATTTAAGAGCATCTTCTGTATTTCTGGTGTGGTTTGACTGACTGGAAGGTCTCTGTCTGAATCTGTCTTCCGAAGAGTGTGGTGTCATCTGCCAGACTCTCCTGGCATCCTGTGTTCTCACATTTTACCAGATTAATTTTTCAGTGGGTTGTCAAGCCAAACTGTGCAGCACTTCTCATCAAACAGTATCTGCTAATGCAGAAGAGGTTTTATCTTGAATGGAGAAAGCAGATAGTAAGCAAGGAGAAATGCTTAAAGATACTGTCTTTGGGGTTTGTGCTTTTATTGAGCAATTTGGGTTTTTTATCAAGTCATCTCACAACAGTCCTGATACCACTCAACAGCTGCTGTTGAATGAAAAACCTCATAGAGCACAGGCATTTTGGTGCTAATTTGTCTGTTTAGACAGGTTTTCTTTGATGTAGAGCTATGTCATTTTAAAGAAATGTACGTTCTGTATTTTAATATTCTGTTAACCAGAACTAAAAGATTTCAGAGTGCCTCTTTATACCTCTCTTTAGGTTAGGAGTTACAAAATCTGTGTAGTAACCACTTGATTCTGACTGTATCCAAAGTGCATTTAAGAAGGAGCATCAGAACCATGGTAGATCCAGAGTATGGGCAGTTCCAGCTCTTGTGCTGATCCTCCATTCACCACCAGAACAAAGTGCACCTCTGCAAGAGCAGGGTTTTGTTTTGCAAGAGACAAAATGACAATAATTGATGCTAACTTGGGATTTTTGAAGAAGTTTGTTGCTGTGGTTGGGTAGGTGATGAGCTGGTGAAGCAGGTTGCAGGAGGTTGGATGGGAAGGTGAGGTAACAATTTTCCCCCACGGTTCACCCCAGGTCTTAAACACATCTGCAGTCAGTGACTGTCCAGGCCAAAGCAAGAGGCACTTGCTCCCCTGGGAGTTTATTTCAAATTGTGATCTATGGGAGGCAATACAGTTTTAAGAGGTGTTTTCCAAGCTCCATGGAAGTCTTACTGTTGTTATTCATCACTTTGTAGGTATTGAAAGTACAGGTATTTGTGAATGTGTCTAAATTAATTAACTAACTGTGCTTTCAGCCGGAAAATCACTGGAGCTGATGCTGATCCCTTTTAATTTCTTCTGTAGAGCTCAATGAATGTCACTGGAAAGTTCATTCAATGTAAATGTGGCAAAATTATGGTCCCAGAAGCGTGTGACTCTCAGCAAGGCAATGACATTTTAAATGTTCTTTTGGAGGTGTGATGGCCTGGGACTGATCCTACAATTATGTGAATTTGGGGCAGTTTCACTGGCCAGGAACCTGCAAGATTTTTTTTTCTTCTTTTTCTGATCTCTAATCAGAATTTCTTCAGTTTCATCTTTGTTCCACTGCTTCTCATTATTTCAGTGTGGATCTCTGAGGAGCCTTTGGCTTCCTCTCCCCCATGGGGTAGCTGGCTACAGACTTGGTCTTCTCTTCACCCCATCCACTGGCCACATTCCAGTACCTCAGACATTCCAGTTCCTTCCAGCTGCCCAGAGACTGGTGTGGTTACTCAGCAGCATAAAACCCTTTACACTGCTGTCAGACAGCAGAATGTATCAAATGTACTGTTATTCTCTTATTTTTGTAGATTGATGTGTGATTCGAGCAGCTAATCAAAGGGGAAACCTCTCTCAAGCCATATTATTTACACCCATGTATACTTGTTTACATTTTCCACAGTACCTTGATAATAGAATTGTAAATATGTAGTATAAGGAAATAAAAGATTTTTGTATTACGTGTTTTTAAAGGATGTCACGATTTTAGGTACGTGATGAAACACATATTTTAAATGACTGATACTGAGCCTGTGCCAATGAATTAAGAGGCCCAAGTAGATCTGCTTTGGGAAATATTTCAGCAAACTTTTTTTATATCAAAAAATGCCAGTTCATACAAACCACTCCATATGCAATAGACTTTTTTATTCAAAATGCTTCTTAGCTTCTTTATGTTATTACCTTTGGAAAAGAAGTTTACTTCAGTGCCATCAAACAGACCATTCTGATTTGTGGTTCTGCATGGCTTTTTATTCCAAAACAAAGTACAGCCATATAGAGGTAAAGATCAGAATTAAAGATTTCAAAAGCATTAAAAGAGGAATTTTGACTGAGATACTTGGAATGTCTTATATTGGTTCTTATTTTTTTTTCATAAGGCAGAGAAAATGTTTACAGGATTTTGTTTTCTAGAACAGTCACAACTTTACATTATTAACTACTAATTAAGGAAGTTTCCTTGCTTCTGATATTACTGTTCTGATTCTGCTCCTTACTACAGTTTAACACATTTACCTAATTCCTTGCCTACAAAGTAGTCTTTATTAATAGACAGGATGGACTTTTTTAATGGAAAACTGACTAAATCAGCTTTTCCAGAGATTAATTTTGTGGCAAGTGAGTGTAATTGCTATTAATTAACACAACTCTGCTTCTTTGCTTCGTCAGATTCCAGTGAAAGAGTGTCAGGCTGATCCAGTCCTGAGCACAGCACTGGGGCTTCTTGAAAATAGAAGTGAAAAATTCAGTGAAAATGGGGTTTATAGTTAAATTGATGTCCATCTTCCTCTTGGTGTAGGCCTTTGCTGGCTCCCCATTTCCCAGGGGGCTGAAGTTAATTACATTTCCTTGAAGAGAGAGCTCTGTGTATTCCTCTGCAGCACACTTGCACGTGCAGATAACTCCTTTCAGAAAGACATTGGAATTATTTCAGCCATGCAGTTCCTGTGCCAAATCCCCCTCTCTTACCTTGTGAGCTCCAGATAACTTCAGCTGGAGTGGGAAGGAGTTGAGTGTAACTCAGTGGGCCCAGCAGAACCTCACTCACTGTGAATTCATGAAACCAGAACAACATGTTTTAAGTTAGACTTCACTAACACTATCCTCATAGGAAAACAATCAGAATTTTAAAAATTCCCCGCTTCCCCTGCCAAAAATTATTATTCTACTTTTATCCTTTTTATGTTGAAGAACCATAGCTATTAAAGTTTGCCCAGATTCCTTGCCAACCATATTATTTTGATTGGCTGCAGGTTTCTGTTTGTGTAAGTAATAACCAGCATAGTGTCAGGAGTTGCCAACGGGACAAACATGGAAATAATACCTTCATGTCCTTCCCAGAAGAGGCAAAGACACATTTGGGAGCCATCGTGGCTTCATTGTGCAGATCAAACAGTGACTCTGTTAGAATTTAGCTTCTTATCAGAGCAAAGTAAAGATTAGGACCAATCTTTGAGAGTGCTGGTGGACTGAGAAGCCTCCATCCTCCCATCCTTGTGTTAATATTTTTATATTTAGGCTAGAAACCTTCTCAGTCCCCAGGTTTTGAAGGACCTTTCCTTCAGGTTGACCTGTAGCTGACTGAGCAGCTCCGTGCATGGGCTGCAACTGTGCCCAGTATTTCTTTTGCAAGGTCACAGCTTTAAATTCTGACACTGTGTAAAGCAATTTCCAGCAGTAAACACCAAATCTCAGCCTTGTAGAGCATAAATTGTTCGTTCTGTTCTTTTTATTGCTTTTAATAAGCACTTGCATAGCAATATAATGTCTCTGTGAATTTGTAATCCCTCTTCAAGAAAAGTGTGGGATGTGTCTCGGGTTTGTACTGTACTTTCTGTTGTAGACATATTGTAGTGAAAGGATGCTGATTTTTTTATATAAACATGTCATTAAAACTTGGTCTTGATTTTCCCTCATTGCAAGTCTTGAAGCAACAGGCTTATGTTGTGGATGAGACATTATTCTACTGAACTAGTTCACATTCAGAGCAAACAGGCTGAAATAACATCTGCTTTTGGTTGTTTGTGTAGAATAAATAATGGCCTGTGCCCAAATGGGTTTGTATATGATCCCTGACCAGGGCAACCTGGCCAGCGACTGAGCCTGACAAATGGAGCTTTCTGGCACTCAGACTCCAGAGTATTAGAAATATTCAAAACACAGCATAAGTCTTGCTGGAAGAGGATGGTTGTGAAGTGTAACATTTTGGGAAGACTTGGGCACAGAGTGCTTTGAAGGCATTTGAAACCATACACCTGCAGCCTTCCATCAGCCTGCCCAGGCACTTCCCAGAGCCCAGTTCTGCCAACAAATTGCCTGGTTCACCTTCAGGGTATTGTCTTCTTGCATTGGCAGGAGCTGAAGGAATGTGTGTGCCTGCTTAACACCAAATAATGCAGTAGAAATGTGCTGGTTAATTGGAAGTAGCAGGCTAAATTGAATTCAAAATGTGTAACAAAGGGGGAACGGTAGATCAAGCTGTCAGAGAAAAAGTGGACAGCCCTGGCTTGCTGCTTTCTGGGAGAGTAGGCTTGGATTCCTTTTGAAATTTCAGGACACACATTTTGAATTGAGCTGTGTAATATTGCAGGGTTCTGCCTTGCGTGATTTACTTCACTTTTCCTGCAGTTTTCAACAAGGAACAGAATAATTAAGTTCATTTGGTTTGTCATATTTTTGACATATGTTCTAAAAATAATTCTATAATCCTTGCAATTTATCCAGTAATTTCTTTATTAGAAGCCATATTCATACTATTCTAAGAAGCTGTTGATGTTATCCTATAATATCAACATATCATGTTGATTTTAACTTCTCAGATTGCTGTTAAAAGCCGATCAAAAACTAGACATAGAATATTAAACCAGAATATTCTCAGTCTCTGCAGAGTTAGCATTGATCTGTGTTTTAAACCTTTAAAAAGCCACCCCTCTGCAGCGGTTCAAATGTTCATAAATCATGGAATGGTTTGGGTTGGAAGGGACCTTATAGACTATTTATTTCCAACTAAATGTGGAGCAGCCACAATTTCTTTGGGCACCATTTGCCAGTGCCTCACCACCCTCCCAGTAAAGATTTTTTTTTTCTGGTATCTGAGATTTGTGGGACCAGAGTGACCTTGTGACTGTGTCCAGGGATCACTGTTCCATGGGATTGTCCCTCAGCACCTTTAAAAATCATCATCCCAATCTGCAGCCAGCACTGCTTATCTCTTCTTTTAGTCAGCACTAGAAGTTCACGGGGTGCTCATAGAATATTCTGTATGCACGCAATAAAAACAACCATCCAAACCCTGTGAATGGCTAAAAAATGGCTTAAAAGTGCTGTATGATAAGGCACTTTGTTGATTCCTTCAAGCATGGTAGTTAAAAAAAACACAACTCAGTTGTGTTGTTTTATATATGAATAAAGATGTCAGCAAGTAGTCATCTAACTGTCCGTGCCATTTGGCAGTATCTAGCTTCCTTTTCAGTAATAGCCCAATAAATCTTTATCTTCTACTGAGCTGATGACAGCAAAACATCTTGAGAAGCTGCATGTGGTGTAGATATTACAGTTAATACTTAAATGCTTCATGCCATAGTCTACTGGGTGTTTTTTCCCATCCAGATGTAACTTCCTGATTTAAGGCATGTGCTCACTTCTCCCGCTAGTGATTCCAAGAGCCTGATGATAATTAATTGATTAATTAAGGTCTGTTATCCAAGAGCGCCATGTTGATCCACAGTAACTGAGATCCACCTGCTCAGGTGACCTCACTGACCTCCTACCTAAAGGAGTACCAAAAAAAAGGAGTACAAAAGTTGCAGCTTTGCCATTTGGAGCAGGTTCTGTATTTTGCGTTTTCTTTCTGCCTACAAGCCCTTGGTTCATCCAGAAATCCAGGGGTTGTCTCAGCTCTCCCCCCTGCTTTGGAGGTGGCCATGGAGGCTTCCCAGTAGGAGCAGCACTGTGGACTGGGCTCATGTTGGCTGGGTAAGTGGAGCCTCGTTTAGGGTGGAAATGCCCCATGTCCCACAGGTTCTGCCCTGTTCCTATTCAAACCAGCCTGTCATTTCTTTGTTACCTGGTAAGTCTTGGAGTGCTATAAATTATTTATAAAGTGACTTAATGAAAATTCTCTGATTTTTGCAGCTGGAGGAGGCTTTTTTCAACCAGAAATCCAGTTTTTAAATTATTTACTTCTCCTCTAAGAACCACATTAAGATTTCTTGCTGTACATCATAATCAAAGAGCAAGATTGGTGCAAGTAGAGGCTGTGTGGTAATTCCTGCCTGTCCATTTGCTTTTTTCCCCTTTTCCCTGACATTTCAGCTGTGGTAGCTGTTGTGGATCTTGGCCTTGCACTGCCAGGCACAGGGGAAGGCTGCTCTTAATTATTACTTTACATTAAGGGTAGGTATGAAATACAAAGCAGCAAATAGCATCACATTAAATAAGGGCTGTATCCCTGGGTAATGAGGGGTGGGAATGCTGCAGGAGCAGCAGCCATGGATGGCATCACTCTGCTGGAACCTTTTGTGGAGCCCTTCACCCTCTCAAAAGTAAGAGGTCTGAACAGGCAGCTTGAAAGACTATTAGAACTGCTCACGGCCATAGTTAGCGTGTTAAAATATTTTACAAGAACCCGTGAATTTGATCAGAAAATAGTTATTTTTGGCTGCCAATGTGGCAAAACCACTTAAAATACAAATTCAAGAATGTGTTGAAAGGAGTCAGTTTGCCAGCACAGCTATTGTTTTAGCAAAGTCTCCCCTCTGATCCAACGGGAATCCTCTCCTCAAGTTTTATTACATAAAAAGTTAACATGGATGTCAAGCACCTGGAAACCTTTATGTCTTTGAAAAGAGCATTGGTAGGGGCTGGATGGGTTTGGTTTCTTGTTGCAAACTCTTTTGCTGTGGGGTGTTAGCGGGGGGTTTCCTTCCCTTGGGAAGCTTTGAGGATTGATTTGGTAGTTCAGTGTCACTGCTCTGATAATGTGCTCTCTACAAGGGATAACAAGATGTGTGATTTGGTGCAAAAGTATTTGAATTTGCAGTGGTTTGATTTCTAGCTTAAAACAAAAAAAGAAGCCTTGGCTTTTTCTGCCTTTTTAAAAATATGTGTAGAACCCCAACCACCACACAAGGGTCCTCTAGAGACAGGGCTGCCTCCTTTGAGAAAAATCCCAAAAATGCCTGTAAGTACTTGGGACAGGATGATTTCAGCAGTAGAAATCCATTTTGATGCATGTCTCAGTCAGGGCTCGTGCAAGCAGAAAGCCCTTGGACCCTTGAGGAGCTGGAGAAGGGATGGGTCTGCAGCCCTTGTTATCTCGAGTACATAAATGGTGCTGCAGCATCACGTGCCAAGGCAGGGGAGATGTGAAAAGCATCATGACCAATAAATTAATGTTTTACTTAGAGTGGGCATGAAGGAGGATGTTGAAAACTGGGTTTCCTCCTGCCTCTGCTGCCAGCAAAACAAAACCCACACAAGAGGGTTTGAAAGTCCCTCTGGGAAAAAATGTTATTGCCAGCTCCACCAGAGTGCCTTGTCCAAGTTGCCCTGAAGGAATCTCTGCCAGAAATACCTGTTAACAATAAGGACCTGTTAATGTTTCACAATTATTTTCCCAAGTATTTAATTGCTGGACCAGTCCCCAACAACAAGAAACTGGTAGATATTAAATACACAGTAACTGTGGAAACCTCTGGTCTGTCTGCATGTGCCAAGACCAAGATACAGCTGCACATCTGCAGGTCTAGAGAGGACTCTGTGTGCAATCAAGATGAATAAAAAGCTGGGGGTCTGTCAGTCATAACTACAACTTTTCCAGAGAAAATCAGCATGTTTTCTGTCTTTTGTGGAAGGAAGCTAAACCACAAATTACTCATGGCAGTCACATCCCAACTTTTCTGCACAGAGGTTGCTCTGGGGAATGAAGGAGACCAGTGGTGGTGGCCAGTCAGGAGGGATTGTTTGAAATTCCCCATCCCTACGAAGGTGTGGCTTTGTCACTGGCTTCAGACCAGATACAAACTCATGATTTACCACAGGTCTGATTTTCCTGCCTCAAGGTGTATTTACAGAGCCCTTGCTTGACTTCCCCTCGTGGATGTCAAAGCTGATGAGGCTGACCTTTACAACTGACAAAACCTCACAAATTGCAGCTTCTCTGCCTGATATCAGGGCAACATTGCAGCTTATTTTGATAGTTCAGCCTCCCCAAATGAGGAAACTGCAGTGCTGGCACACCTTCAGTATTTCTGCCCCACTCTGCAGGATCTTAAAGACAAGGCTGTGCCTTGATGGATGTCAGAAAGGAACATTGGCTTTTGAAGTGGTACTGAGAGCCTGTCTTCATTCTTGAGCCTTGGTAAACCTTTTCAGCTTGTAAATTTAGATATCTGCCTACACTTCATCTGCCTGATAGAATTTAGGAGCTACTTGACAGCAGACCTTCCCAATTTCTGTCAGGTTGATCATTGGTGTGGGTCCCACAGAGCCGCTCCTGTTGGGTGCAGTGCTGTTGGATTCTCACATGTTGGAACATCCATTGCTTGCAAAAGATATTCATGAATCGGTCTGTGGAATAACATCCTCAACACAGACTGATTAATTTTCCTTGGGTTTTCCAGAGGAATAGGTGGATTCAAACCTGCTGGGAGCCAAGGGAGGGCTGGACTGGAGTCTCCTACACCCCTGTGAGAGCTCCAGTCACTGAGTGATCTGATAACCAGAGAACTCCCTATGGCTATCTTCCCACAGGATTACAAATATAGCTTGAAGATTTGTTTATTTAACTGGAATGAGCATATTGGTAATTTGCATGATTTTTTTTTTTTGGCCTCCAAAAATGTTTGAGTGACTCAGTAGGTGGCACCCTTTCTATTCCTTTATTTTCCACCAAATGTCAAAAATAAGTTGGAGCTGGAGCCTGTGAGTGTGTGTGAAACAAGTTCAGTAAAAATGTAAATGCATATTTGTCTCCTTAATTGAATATAGTATATTGTGAAATCATTACTGTCAGGGCACACTTGGGTTTATACAAACGCTTAAGTAAAGAAAATATATAAACCTAGATTGACTTGAACAATTTGAATGTGATAGCGGACATCTGTGTTCAATAACATCACTTTGGTAAGCGGTGTTTAATATTTCATGTCAAAGCGAGGAGAGTAATAGAACGGGGTATTTTCAGAATTCTTAGATTGCTGAAGTTTTATGGCACGGCATAATATATAATCTGTCCTTTGTCAAGCTCACCAGAAAGAGCCCTACTGCAGCTGAAGACGTAAAGTGCTCTAATATATATGTTTCTAGACCTCTCCCTGCTTGAGGAATTAATCTTGGGAGGTGCTGAGTGCCCTGAAGTGCCAGTGAAGTCAGTGGGATTTGAAGTTTCTCACAGCTCAGAGAACAGGGATCCTTACAGGGGCTAATTACTCTCCTCCAGTCCCAGCCAGGAAAGCCCTTCAGAGCTCCTTAACTTTTAGTGTGTGAGGAGTCCTCTTAAAACTGGCATCAGGAATGCTGCTGGGACAGTGTCCAGAGGTCCAGCTCATTCCTCCATCACCTGATAAAATGAGAGCTGCTCCCCAGCCTTGGGAATTTAAAATTTGGTGGTGAAGAGGTGAAAATGAGAAAGTTCCTTGCCCAGGGGCAGATCTGCTGCTGAGGGCTGAGCTCAGAGTGCCCCAAAGCAGATCAGAGCACTATCTGCTGGGTTTTGGGGGGTGGAGGAGGAGGAAAGGGGCACCCCCTCATTCCAAGTGAAGTCCATGCACAAGAACATCACCAGCTCAGGGACGCTGTTTGGCTGCAGAAAGTTCAAAGGAAGAGAAACATTTTTAAGTATCTTCCAACTCTCTTATTAATGAGCAATTACACTGATGTTCTTGGATGAATTTCCAGTGAGTAATTCATCTACAAACAAATCTTTCTTTTGTATTTCTCCCCCCCAAACCCCAGTCTTTTGTATTTCATTTTTAGGTGAAATTCTGTAGTGAAAGGGGCCAAAAGAAACATGCTTTCCTGAGCCTCATGCTGAATGTCTGTCTGGATAGTTTCATTTTAACTGCAGCTTGGGAAAAAAAAATGTAAACATGGTGTGAGTATCATTTTTAAGCTGAAACTGTTTTTCCCCCGTGTTCAAATAGCATTATAAATGTTTGCTCAAAAGAGGCATATTTATTCATCTAGCCTCTGAGAGAACACTGTGTGCATAGGTAGCAATAAAAATGTGTTAAGGGCTGAGAGAGATTCCCCTGGTAAATGGCTTTTCTCTTGACCTCCTCTTAAGCATCTTAGCGGGGCTCTGCTGCTGCCTCTCTGAGGAAGTATGTTTGCACTGGGGAGGAAGAATTTTTAAAGTTGCAGAGTGTTACAAACAGTGAGCAAATAGCTGTGGGGGTTTGGATGTTTGGGGTTTTTTATATAATGTTGAGAAAAAACTCTTATGGAAAAGACATGAGATGCAAAACAGTCACACACATTGAAAGTTTCTCCCAGCATGCTGTGTGATTTCTTGCAAGGAAGGTGATCTATGCAATTGTTATTCTCTAATTTTTTTTTTTTTTCTGACTAATTTCTCAACAAATCTTTTTGTGTGTGGCTATTCACCACTCCTGAGTTTGATAGCTGAATCTGCCTGTATGGGCTGTTTGGTATGGACAAAAAGAGGATCAGAGGGACCTTATCACTTTCTAAACTCCCTGACAGGAGGTTGAGTCCAGGTGGGGAGTGATATTTTCTTCCAGGTAACAAGTGATAGGGTAAGAGGAAATGGCTTCAAATTGTGCCCAGGAGAGGTTTTGGCTGGATATTAGGGAAAACATCAAACATCTCCTCTGAAAGGGTGGTCAGGCATTGGAAGAGGCTGTGCAGGGCAATGGTGGAATCACCACACCTGGAATTGTTCAAATAACTTGTAAATGTGGTGCTTAGGGGCATGGCTTGTTGTGGCCTTGGCAGTGCTGGGTTAATGGTTGGACTTGATGGTCTTAGAGGGCTTTCCAGCCTGAATGATTCTCTGGTTCTGTGCATGTTTGGATGTAGATGAGACACTCAACATCATGTGACTTCTCTGGCACATGAGGTTACTGTTCCCTGATTACAAGACCAAGTATTTTTGTGTGCAGAAATTATTTCCAGTGTCTCTTTTGCGTGAGACCATGGAGTTGCTTTTCCCTGAGTTTGGTTCATTCAAATGTTTGTGGAAAGGAAAAACAAAATAAGGAGGAACTCCAGCAGAAAGAAATTCATCAGGCTGTTTGTAGGAACAAGGGCAAGGCTTCCCTGCTTTGCTCACCCAACTCTCTCTCCTACCCAATTAAATGTGCACTTGGCAGTTGTCAGCCTGAATAATTCATCTCTCACAGAAGCTGGAGATGGAAAACACCTGCTCAGACCATCCCTGCCCAGTGTAGAGCCATTTCCCTGCAGACATGGGTCATCCCTAAATCCTGCAGCTGACATGCAACACACAGCCTCAACTGGCAACATCCTGTCCAGAGTTGCACCTCATAAATCAGGCCCAGTAAATCAGCAAGGAAGAGCAGTTACCAGTGCTGTATCTCCCCTCTACATAGTTTTCTTACGTTCTGAGGAATCAGTGGCATGTCAGAAATGACTCTCTTACCCAAGCACTGACCAGTATCTCCACAGCGCCATATCTTGCCAAGCAGGAACATAAGCAAACACTCAGGTCTGCACTGGGGACTTGAGCAATCTCCCTGCATGGCCAAAATTCCTCCCAGCTGTTTATGTGTCCTTCACGGGGTCGCTGCTGCTGTTATCGATAGCTGATGTTGTTGCTGCTGCAGCACTGAGTCATTTTATCATTCCTGGGTGGGAGGATGAGTTAAACGATGAATCTGTGCATATTTGTCACCATGGGAGCCTCCAGATCGCCGTGTTCCTATGGAAACCTGGCCCTGGTTTAGCTGAACTGGCCCCGTCGTGGGTGCTGAGCACTCAGAACAGGAAAAAAAGCTGGCGCTGGGCTCCTCTTGGAAATCTACTCCCAGATGTATGGATGTTTGTTTATTTTTGCATTTAAGAGATCTAGAAAACTGCACCAAGATGCAAAATAGCACGGAAGAAACAGTCTTTGCAAAGAGTAATCCTCACTGATTGGCATAAAGCGGGTATGTATTCTTTCCATGAATTTGGGGTGAGATTAAATTACAAGAGGCCTAAAAGGAAAGATTAAAAAAAAAAAATCCTAACTTGGCCAAGATTGTTAGTTTAGAATATATGTAGTGCCAAAACAATACAAGTTGCACAATTTCACCACACATGCCTATTTTTTAACCCATTCTGGCTTCATCAAACTCAACAGAAGTTGGTGACCCCAGTAGCCTGTGATGGATTTCTGGACTTCACAGTGGGCTGTGGCAGCTGATGTCCTTCTCCTGGTTATGGTCTGTTGACCTCAGCCAGGTAATATTGGACATCATAGGGTTATTTCTGCCTTACCTGGTGAGTATTTTCAGATTCCTTAGGTCCTAATCAGAAATAGTGCACCCTCCCTTCTGCTAGACGTAGGTTGGAAGCAAGCCCTGCTGAAAGGCTGCTGCTTCACTTTCTGAAAAAGCCCAGTGTTACTGTGTGCCTTGCCAGGCCTCGAGATGAAGTTTTTCCATGTTCTGTTGAGATATCTGTAACATATGGTGACATTTTCAGATCCTCACCACGCTGAAGAGTCCGTGCCATAATGTCACTGTCACACCGCAGGGATGCTGGGGAAAGGGCTGGCAGAGCAAAGATTAAATTGCATTGGCCAAATTTTAACAAGTTATCACAGTGGCCCTGGGAAAACTTCAGCCATGTGGTTCTCTGAAGGCTTTGAGGTATTGTAATTAAGCAACTGCTGTGCATTTACCTCCCATAAAAAACTTTGCCTCCCATAAAAGGTTTTTCGCTTGACAATGCATCAGGCAGAACTCCTGCCCAGTGTCTGCCTTATATTGCTGCTGGGGCTGTGCAAGCAACACAGCTCCAGGGGCAGCACCCCAACCCAACTGTGTCTGGCTGGAAGGGCCCCGAAATGCCAGCCCTGCCTCCCATTTGGTCACGAGGGAGACAGTGACAGTAATTTCAGGCAAGGTGGGAAGGGCATGAAAAGATTCAGATTGCCATGAGTGAGAAGCAACACAACATCCATATTGCGTCTCTTGTTCTTGGCATTGCAACAATGCATAGTTTTCTGTTGTCTCTGGAACCACTCAGGCCTGTAATGAATGGAGTACCAGTGATTGGAAACGGTCCTTTTAAGCGGATGTTTCCATTAATTTGCTTTCCTCCTTAAACCTTATAATGTTGGTTTTTTTCAAGTGTCGGCAGAAGGGCTGAAGCATCTCTTGATCTTGCAGATTGTGTGTCCATGTGGATCAGTCCAGGCACTACACGGAATTTCCAACACAATATCCACTTGTTCTCTGAGCTCTTGATGTTTTGATTAGTTCATTTCACTGGTACTAAAAAGGGAGGACATCCAAGGTCTACATTTTTAAAGGTGATCACAGACAGCAATTCTGTTCCCAAAAAACGGTATACATAGAGCTGATTTTTCAGAAAAGCTGAGGTCACCTCCTTCTCCATGACTTCAGGCAAAGTTGTGGTAGTTTGATGTCTCCAAAGAACTGAAAAAAATAATGGTCACCCTTAAACCCTTTAAAATATCAGTCAAATGTTGAGTTGATTAGGACACTTCAATTAAAGCAAATCTTTAGACAATTATTTGTCAACACCAAAACCCTGTGAAAAATCAGATTAATTTACACCATCCCTTACACTGTCTCCCCTTCTTGCTCTGTGATTTACTCAAATCATAAGAATGCTGGTTTAAACATCCCAGTGGTCAGGAGAGCTCACGTATGTGAAAACTGGGATTACTATCTTCTGAACGTGTCTGAGCAGCGATTTTGTCTTGAATTTCCAACAGCCAAAGGCCCAAATTTCAGGATATTAGTAAGATAGAAAAAGTTGTCAGCCATCTATCTTGTTCTGTTGGAGGAAAAAAGGTGGGAAAAAGAGAGAGAAATGGAGAGAAAAAGTCCTTGGCTTCATCCTAGTGTGGAAACTTTTTCCCATCTCAATTTAGCTGAAAAAAAGAGCCAAGACTAACAGCCAATCCTCAGCAACATAGGGACCCCATTCAGGGAACTGTTTAATCCCATGCTTAAGTGTACCTATGGATATGGGTTCTGTTCAAACTTGCATGTTTTGCTGGATTTGGATGGATTTAGATGGAAGCTTGAAGATCTGGAGAAGTAAGTCTGCATTAGGATGGTTGGTGAGGCCCTGGCACAGGCTGCCCAGAGAAGCTGTGGCTACCACATCTCTGGGAATGTTCAGGGCCAGCTTGGACAGGGCTTGGAGCAATCTGGGGTAGTGGAAGGTGTCCCTGCCCATGGTGGGAGGTTGGAATGAGATGGTCTTTAAAGGCCCCCTGCAATTCAAACCACTCCAGGACTCTGTGCTGAAAGAGGAATATCCTGGATGTGATTTACTTTTGCACCACTTCAGCAGAGAAGTCCCACGTTCCCATGCTCCCAGACGTGCTGGACGTGTTTTGATGAGCTCACAGAAATGTAGGGTTGGCTGGGACCTGGGAGGTCACTCAGCCAAGCTGCTGCACTGAGGCCAAGACCATCCCTGACGTGTGTTTGCCTGCAGTTATTGCAAACCTCCTCCCAAGGGACTCGCTGATTTCCCTCTTTGCATTTAGGGATTCACAAGGTCTGTGGCTGGGGAGCACTGCCTGATGTCAGAGCCACACCACCTCTGCCACAAACCCTGTGGGATGCAGAGCTGTTCATGCCCTTTCCATAACCCCCCTGGAGCTGTGCTCCTCTCCCAGATCCAGCAATTCCTGTCGACCACTCTCAGCTACACATCAAGTGACCCTCTGCTTTTTGCTCCAGGTCATTTCTCTAGACTTTGTCAGACTATGTCGAACAGGGACTCCCAAATTCCTCCCCAAATCCTCCAGGCCCAAGGTGGGGAGGTGCTGAAGGACCTGCAAATCCCAGTGGCCGTGTGGGGTGACCCATTTTCTGGGGGTTCTCACACTGATATAATGGCATTGTTGTTAGTAAAAGAAATATGCTGGGATTCAGGCATGAATCTGCCCCACAGGATCACAGAGCGATTTAATATTTTAAGCTATGAAACTTGGCCTTTAACAGTTTCTGCAGGGTGCAAGGGGACTTACAAGATAGCACTGTATTATTCACTACCATGGGCCACCTTCTGAATATTATAAACCTTAATTTACTTTTTTTATAATCTGAATGGACTTTTTAAGTATATCTAAGGGAATTGGAGTGAGGAGAAACATTGCTTAATTCAGCCATTGCATCCTTAAAGCCAGATTGGAAACATGGAAACCATATGTGAGCTTTTAGCTAATAAAATAAAATGCCAAAATGTGGCGGCTGAAGCTATTGCACCCAAAATATAATTGCACATATGCTCATTTACTCACTTATAATCAAAACACTAAAAATAAAAAAAAAATCTTTGATACTCAGACTAGGTGTAACTGTTGGACTAAGTTATTTTACAAAATTATTTTACATGGAAAGAATGTGAACGGGTTTTTCTACTAGCAATATGAAAAGCAAACTGTATAAATACAGCCACACACAGCAGCAATTGACAATGTTTCACCTGAACACAAAAATGTCTTCAAAATCCTTTAGCAAGCTAAATTTATATTCATTTTACTATAAGGTAATCTTACTTTTAGATGGCTCTAGACTACATATTAATGCTAAATGTGTGTTTTGTGCTGAGTTTTGGTTTTCTTAGTAGAACATTCATTTTTTCATTACTATGAGTCCTGAAGAGATATTTACCCTTGCCAAAGGTGCCAGAACTGAAATCATCTCTTTGCTTTAACACTTCATCCCTCATGTCCTGACTGTCTCTAAAACATTACTTTTAGCTGGTTTTAGCCTCTCTTCAATCCAAGTTTTACTGTCCCAGAACTGATTGGAAGCCTCTTGGAGATGTTGAAAATGGTCTGTTTAAAAATCAGTCAGAGAAAACCCTGCTTCTCATACAGAGGTTAAGGATCATACAGTCCTTTTCCTCCTCCCATTTTTTGCTCTGATATCACTTCCCTGAATCCAAGGAATCTCAGCTCAGTTGGGGCAGCAGGAAGGGGATTTGCAGCGCGTGGTCCCTTGGGAGAGGTTTGCTGAAGCCACGGAGGGATGGGCAAAGAACATTGACAGCATCAGTCTTGGAGGACGAGGCATAGTTCAGGGCTGAACCACTGATGGGGCCACAATAAATTCCCTTTTCCTGTGGATTAGCTGTCAAGAGTGGGAAGCAGGAGGAGCAGCATTGCTCTCTCTGACCGATAGACTGCACTAAAACTTGTCTGAGCATAAACCTCAACCCAGTGTGCAGCAAGGTGCCGTTGTCTGGCTGGAAATAACAGGAGCAGCTCTTTGACTTTGGCAGCAGTGACCTTCCTGGTGCTGCCCTCTCCAAAGCATCACTCCCAAGGCCAGCACAGAGCTCCTAGAAATTAGCCAAAGCGACTGAAAAAATGCATGACGTTGGTGAAGAATCTGTTTTTTCAATTGCCAGCACTCAATTTTTTTTTAGAAACGCGAGAGAAGGGGGTAAAAATTATAATGTGCCTTCTAAAAGGATGGGAGAAGAAAATTAATTAGTAGGGAAGAAATTGGATGGGAATGTGGGTTAAGTGGCTGGCTCTGCCACTGGCTTCTTTCGCAAGCATGGCCAACATCCATAATTCTTCCTCTCCCCAACCTCCATGTCCCTCCTGCCCCCATCCTCCATCTGTACAACAGCTCCCATCTGTAAAGCGTTTCCATTGTTTGTCTCAAGGGTTTGATGGCTTTTGACTCTGTGCAGCGCGTTGCACAACGGCCTCTGGATGTGATTCTATAAACAGCAAATATAAATAGAAGACTTTTAGGGGAGACTAATGAAAAAACTTTAGGAATAATCTGTTTAAAGTGAATTTGAAAGTGAAAAGCTGACATGCAGATGCAATGCTGGGATATCACTAAAACGGGCTAGCCAAGAAATTGGCCTTTGTTTATTTTCTTATGTGATAAGTTCGATAGCAAAAATGTATTTATTTTTTAATTATAAAATCAGATGGAGCAGCCAAAGGAATGAGTGAAGTCAGATCAAAGATGATAAATTGAGTCTGATGAGTTGAAGACTTTACCTATTTCAAATACCCAACTGAAAGTCTAATTTTGCAGAAATTTCTTTCTTAAGAAAGAGAGAGGAAGAAAAAAAACACAAGAGAAATGAAAAGAAAAACATGCCATAGCCAATAAGTTGTGAAAAACTCTAGAGACTGGCACTTTCAAATGCTTGGCAGGTTTTTAAGCCAATTTTTATTTAGTCCACTATAACTGTTGGAGGGTCTGTGATTCCCAACTGTTTCACATCAGAGAACGAAAACAACTATAGCCCAGCCAAGACCACATTGGTGACTGCCAGCCCCTTTATGTGCCAAACATGAAAGCAACAAGTCCAGATGCTTTGATCCCAGCATTTTTGGATTTAGCCCAGAATGTTTTTAACTCATGTTAGGACAACATACATTATAACTGGAAATCAATCAATAGCACTGTGACCTTCAAACGCAGTAAATGTTTGGAGTTAGTTTCTGAGCGTGTAATCTAAATTGGGGATTGGAAGTTGGAAGCAATCCTAACCTAACAGAAAAAAAAAAAGTGTATAGTTTTAAAATGTGGAGTTGCAAGGAAGCAACAAATGAAGGTTTAATTGTTTAGGGAAAGATTATCAGCACTGGAGATGCATCTGGTGTGGAGAGAGGGCTGGAAAAGCCCAAGGAGCAAAGCAATGCCATCCACCCAAGAGTGGTGGGGAAGCAATAAATAGGATAATATGAGAGAAATTGATATGGATAAATAAATAAATATAGCCCTTGCCCACTCTGGACATGGTTGGTGTTCACTCCACACTGAGGGTCACCAGGGCAGGGTGGCACAAAAGGGAGAGGAGATGCCCAGGGGAAACAGGCATGGAAAACCCATCCATGCATCCCAGGAATATTTATGCCCAATATCTGCATCCTGGACATTTCACATGAATCCTGAGTGACAGCCCCATGCTGAGGGACCCCTTTGACAAAGTTTGTAACAAGGAAAAAAAAAGAGAATATATTTATTGCAAATATAGCTGTGTTATAGGCCAGGCTTTAGCCTGTCTTATAGACAAACACAAAATTCCTCTCACCTTCACACTGCTGCTCCATCAGTGCACCAACACCTGACGTGCACCAATTTAAATCAAGGTCTGACCTCTACAGGGAAGAAGTGGCTTCAAAAGGTAATTAAAATAATTTAATCTCTTTTTCTTTTTTTCTTCTGCACTATGATTTAATTGTATTGCCACTAAATACCAGTCTAGACAAGGTCTTGTTAAAAGCTTTAAAATCCCCGAATAGTTTAATCTATTAGTGGTGGTGAGTAGCTGTTGGCATGTGGACCAATCTCACACAAAGCTCTCTTATAGTAGTGCTCCCAAACCCTATCACAAGGAATAAAAAAACACCCAGGAAGACAAAATGAGGGGGAAAAGAGCATTCTCCAGCTAGAAAAACAAGCTACTATTACCAAATATGAAATCTGTAATTAAGCAAATCACAAATTGTCAAACAGCTATGTCAACAAAATGCCCAACCTGCAGTTGTGGGGACACAGGGACAGTGGTGATGCTAAAAAGGTGTCCATCCTTGTAGTATAGTGCAGGAAAAGGAGAGAGCCAGGTCAGTGGGCACATGGAAACCCCTGGGAGAGGACACACTGCCCTCAGGCTGGAGTGTCACCTGCTGGTGGCTGGTCCTGAGAAGTGATTCTGGGGGCAGGCAGAGGCAGCACCACCCCTGGGCTGAGCCTGGGTGTGCTTTTGTGAGCTCCAAACCCCTGTCAGAAGGGGCTGACCACAGAACGAACGTGTTCCTCATGGTTTTGCTGTTACTTCTCACACCTGGGCTTCTCACACCGGTGTTCCTCACACCTGTACTCCCTTTGCCCTCTGAACACAGCCCTCACCCTCTCTGCTTTTCCAGTGCACCTTATTCTCAGTGGCCCATTTTTAAGAAAAGGGAAGATGCCTCCAGTGGCACAGGGGATACGAAAGGGTTTGCATGAGCTTCCAGCCCGTCAGTGCCAGAAAAAAATGGGTTTTTGTCAATACTAGGAGAAAATAACCTAGTGGTAGATAATTGCCCTCGTTTGTCAGTCTGGGCTGATGACTTTCCCGTTTCATTTCCTCCTGTGTAATGTTACAGGGGACATATATGAGATATTCAGAAAAGAGTGAGGCAGGGAAGTCTGCAGGAGTGTTTAGTGGGAGGTCAGGAATTTTTAAGAGGTATTATTACAAGGCGGTGTGGTTTGGGTCATGTTTCTTGTAGACATCTTGTCAGGAAACTTTTTGAATAATAAATTATAATCTTTTTATATATTGTACAAGCTTATTAACCTTAATCTTCAAACATAAAACTGAATTTTGAAAATATCATCAGACAAGCTCAGAAGCTAAACAAATAACATAGAAACATAAAAAAGAGAAGAGAAATAAAACATATGCTGGCCAGAGTTTTAGAGACAGTAGCCACAGCACAGCAGATCTTAATTAGCAGCTACCTGCAGTGGCAGTGGCCTGGGATGAAATGTTTTGATGTGTGTAAATGTTTCTATAAAACAGTTGAAGCTTTCTTAGATCCTGTATCACTTTTTCCCTAAGCGTTGCGGTTTTCCAGCATGGACATTTCACAGACTGGGATCTCAGGAAGATCTAAAGTCTTTGCTTTCTGTTTTTGTTTCTCCAATCGTAAATTGAGGATACTTACATTTATTTACTATGAAAGGCTCTTAGTGCTTCCAAAAACCCAGTATTTAATGACTGGGTAGGACCAGCAGTTGTGGTAGCAATAGTTGAAGGCACAATCTTGCCATAAATCCTGCTCACACTCAGACTTGAAAAGTAGCTCCATATTAAGGGATACAGAATTCCTGTCTGAAATATTTCTGCAGTGCCATCTTTTGTTAAAAATATTCTTGAGCTTTACCAACACAGACCTTTTCAGAAATATAAAATGAGCAATTTCTGTTCATTCTGCCCAATGCCTCCTGCAAGTGGCAGGGCACTGCTGAGTCTGACTCAGCCAAGACTTCACAAACTGAATTCTTAAGGGTGGCTTGGGACCAAAGCTCCAGCTCTTCAGGGATTTCCTCATGGTGGGACCTCAGCTCTGGTTTGCATGTGAGGAAATTTGCTTTAGCATCACCTCCCCCCTTCCAGATGGGTCAGGATTGCCCAAAATCATGGCAAAAAGCAGTGGTGGAACCACTGACATCACTTTGTTTCCCAAAAAGACATGGGATGATGAGGTGGGTCCTGAAAAGCTTTTGGAGAAGGAGGAGATGCCCAGCACCGTGCTCATCCCTTGTTCATCCCAAGGGACTGACTTCATGGCACAAAAAGAGATGGAAAAGCAGGACCAATGCAGTCTGTGAGTCAGGACTTCATGGTAAGGGCTGATAATGTCTGATAAAGTCAGGAGAAAGTCCACCTTTCTCCTGCTCAAGCCAGGCAGGTGACTGTTGATTCTGCTTAAAGGAATGTCTGCAAATTACTGGGATTCCCTTTAATTCATGTGCACTGTGAATCTAAATGGGAGAGAAAATCTATTTAAGTGTGTATACGTGTGCCCCACCTTCTGTGCCCGTGATGCTCATTTCTGGGCTCTTATTTCTGCCCTGAACTCCCTGGAGTCCAAGATGAAGGATCTTGTCTTGTAGCCCACACCTCCACCCACATCCCCAGGGAGGTCAGAGGATGCAGAGGATGCACCACATCCTGTCCTGATTTACACCCTCCACAGTCCAGCCCTGCCCAGGCTGGCACCTGCTGAGCAGGTTGTATTTATAGAGTAGAGATATAAATCAGGGAGCTTTCCAAGGTAAAGAGTACCAAAAGGATTTGACCCTAGGTACTAATTTCCTGTCTTAATCTGTAGTCTAATAGAGTGTTCTTGTAAAAATCAACTTTTCTTAAAAGGTGCCTTTTTCAAACTCTTGATGGAGGTCTGTGAAGTGAATCTGATTGTGAATCTCCAGCCTCAGAGTGAGGGTGAATGTGATTCAGGTAATTATGTTCCAGTTCCTGTTACATATTAGAGATAACAATAGATTTGTCTTATCTGCTGTGTCACATTTAATTGGTGTCTCTTGGTGTCATGTCAGGACTGAAGACATGTAAAGCTTTTAAATGGGAAATCTGATCTCACCTGGGGGCATCTTCTGTCTGCAGCCATTCTTCTCTATCCCAGGAAATAATTCATCAGTACCACAGCAGCTCTTGATGAAAAAAAAAAATCTTCTAGTGGTCATGAGGAGGTTCTAGGAGGTCTAGGATGAATGGGCAGATGGACAGGAAAATATAGGGGATATCAAGAAACCAAGAGTTTATTCTCTTGCAATACTAATTACCTGTGTTTGAATTTCTGTCCATTTCTCCCTATTTTTGTAAGTTCTCCAAGATAAGAAGAATTACAGTATATTGGTACAGAGATGACCATATTGGCTTTTGTCTCATTTTTGGATCTGTTGGTCTTCCTATAACACAAATAATAACTATGGAATACTACCAGATGCTGGGGATTCTTTAAAATTTTTATTTCTAAGTCAGATACAGACCCAGGCTTAGAACAAGAATTTCTGGCATGGGCACAGAACAGGAAAGGGAATTGTATGATCCTTTAATTAACCATGGAGCGGGCAAGATACATTGGCAAATCCCTGTGAGAAGCTGCTGATTCCAGCAATGAGCTACAAGGGAACCTTGCATTATCCTGGAGGAAACATCCTCACAGCTGAACCACACAGCTCATCAGCCTCACACAACTGGCTGGATTTATCCTCTGCAAATTCTCATCCCCATGTACAGAGTCAGCCCAGTGTTGTTAAGCTTGTGAAACCTGATGGGCTCACAGCATGAGGCAGTTCAGCTGCTGCTATGTGAGATCCCCTTCACTGTTCAGGTTTATTGAAAACCTCATGTCCCATCTGTTTCTGGATGCTCCTTTCATGTTCCTCCTCTCTTTAGGCTGTCTTTCCCAAAGAGCTCTCTGGATCCATGTGGACTTAATAAGCGATTTTGGTGTGTGCGTATAAGCGCAAGGACCAAGATGTCTTATTTCATAAAAGTCTGTCACTGATTTATTCCTCCTTCTGCTGCCCTGCTTCCTGTTCATTTCTCCTCACACTTCCAGAGTGAGGGACGCTGTTTATGTTAAGGATGTTTCTTGTGTTTACAGATGGGGCAGCATTTGTAAATGCTTCAAGAGTTGTTGTTTCCAAGGAGCCTCTTCAGGCTTTCAAGAAGGGCTCTCACCATGTTAGTGCTTGTGCTCATTGCTTGTTTAAAATTTGTTTTATATGTCCTAAAAGCCTCCCATGGGACCAGCCAACTCCTAATGCCGTTATAGCCTCCCTCCCCACCATCTTCTGGTGGCTGGACAGCCAGGAATGTGTGTGGACACTGGATCCAGCAGCATTTGTCTTCTCTTTGAGTGGGATCCAGCATGACCCTCACTCAGGGAGGTTTATTTCAGAAAGGCATTGTTCTACCTCTTCTCTGTCCCCCACGTGTGTTGAGTCTCTACATCATAACTGAGAGCACTGCAGTTTAATAAAAGCACTGCTTTTTTTTTTTTTCAGGAAAAGGTGCAAAACCACACTAGTTGTGTGTTTCACTGCTTTGTGTTCTTTGTCATTTGAGTTCTGCTTGAAAGACACATTTGTTGTTTTGGACATTTTCAAGTTAATTAAAAATATTGTCCAGGAATAGATCAGCCAGAAGCATGGCTCCTCCTGGAAGTCCTTCTGCCTCTCATGGTAGAGTTTGTCCTTCTCTTGACATCTGAACCATAGAGGAACACTGGAAATAAACACATTTATCAGCTAGATGTGGATGCACTTGTCATGGAAGAGTGGACATGAATTTGAATCGACTGCCATCCTTTTTATCCTGGGATGCAGGAGGATATATTTTCCCTACCATTTGGACATAGTTTTGCCTATCCTAAAATAAAAAGCACATGTTTGCATGAAGGCAAAGTGCACGGATATCTAAGCTGTCAAAGAGGAACAGCAACCAAGCCAAATATCTTTGGCTAAAAGAGGCAAGAATTCAAAGCTGAGCACTGTTGATGAAGAAAATGCCAAATTCATTGTCATTGCTTGTAGGTTTTTATAAAAGAGGAGCATTGTTGGCTGATCTCAGCAGGCAAATCTAACCTGGAGCATTGCTGAGCCAGTGAGACCTGCAAGTGCATGTGGCAGCTGATGGCTTTTGGAAAACCTCCACTGAGCAGGAGCATTTCTATGTCTTCTAAGTCAAGCATTCAGCTCCTACTTGTTAAACAACTATATTTAAATTATACTAGACCCAGTTTCTTGGATGAGATGGAAAACTGAAGTCTCAGCCTCCTGTTTTATAGATTTTTTTTTAAATCTGATTTTGAACTTCACAATGTCCCAATGTTCTTACTAAATTGCTGACATATAATCAGTCAAATCCTGGGGGAATTTTTTTAACTATTTCTTCTCCAAAATAAATTCCCCTGGGAGGAATTGAACTTAGCAGAAATATTTGCCTGAACAAGCACAGTGGGAGAAGTTTTAAAAGACACTGCACTTGCTGGAGCTGCTTATGCTTGTGAGAACTGTGAAAAGTAATTAAAGTCACCAAATAGATATTTAAAACCTCAATTTTGGCAAAAACCATCTCCATCTGGAGATATGTACAGAGAAACTGTTGTGACCTGAAGCATGGAGAAGTTACAGACTTTGTTTAGAGAAGAATTTTGGGTTAAACACAGAAACCTGCCTACGTATGGGTTTAATACACACAATTTCAGTTTTAAACATAATCCATGAGCCAAATTTTAGGTAGAGCTGCGGGTGCTGAAATGTTATCCAGGAAAAAGTCTGAAAGGAGCTGATACTTCTCTGATAATGCAGCTTTGGGTACTTGATTATTCTTTCCATTTCTGTTTTTATTATGCTCCATTACCAGTAAAATATGCAATGTCAGTCCAGCTCTACCAGTTTTGAAGTGCTCCTTGAGAATTGTAGGAATCTTTTGGCAGGAAAAATGTATCTTTCATATGAAATTCTATAACTATCAAGATAAGTTTTAAAAATATTTTCTTTCTTAAAGAACTGCAGATCAAGCACTGCTCTGCAAACTGACACTCTTGATGAAGCAATGAGCCCGAGCTGCCCGAAAGCAAAGTGAAGAGGCTACAAGTCCATAAATTTGCTGTTATCTGAGTGCCTTTCCAAAAGGTACTTGAATTGATTTGTGTTCTTGGAAATACCATTTTCTGTGTCAACACTGTAGGATGATGCTGCCAAAAAGCCCCTCATTCTTCTGGGGAAAGTGGCAGTTCAGATGTGGATGTGCCTGACTGTCATGAGCTGTTATCCCCACTTTTGTCTGGCTGCAGCTCCCTAGAAGTAGCCAACCTTTGAGATTCAGTTCCTGCTGTAATGGATTTGAGCAGGAGATCCTTAGAGAGTCAGTTTTCAAGCCCCTTGACCTTCCATGCCTTGAGTTTTAATATTATTCCTACAAGTACCTCTGACATAAAGCACCTTTGATGCAAAGAGAAAGTTGGGTTCTCTCTTGGCCATTATGGGAAATATTATCTTTCAAAAGAAGGGCAGCATTTACATCTTTTAAAAAATCAATTCAAGATCAGAAGCAATGACTTCCAATGCTATTTTTCTTTCAAGTTTTCAGCACCCTGAACCATCTGAGCTCACCCAATAATGGTGATCACTTCAGCTGATCAGTTCCTAGGCAGCCTCCACCAAGATGTATTTGGGTAAGTTACCAACTATGCTATGCCAATATTGTTTTGGGGGTGGACAATTTTCTGACATTTGATTGCCCTGGGTAAGACATTTTTGGTGAATCATTATACCAAAATGCAAAGAAGGTAATTTGAGAAAGATGCTTATGTTTCTGTAGCACTTTGCAGCAGATGTCTCCTATTTACTGCTTTATTTTATTGCTTAATGACTGGATCTCGAGTAATTGAGCGATTTGACAGATATTTATTTGTAAAACGTGATTCATTTAGTCAGACATTGTGAAACAGTTTCATGCCAGTTCTAGATATTTTGGTAGAACTTTCTAAAGATGCAAACATTCAAGTAAATTGCTCATGTCAGTAGCACATCCACTTTTTACTGTTCTTTACTGCACACAAATATTTGAGTTGACAAAAAAGCGCTGGTGAACAGACTACAGGGACTTCTGAACTTTAATCAACCACAAGCACTGGCAGGGTTCAGAAGTAATTTCCTAACTATGAATCACCTGCAGACAATGAATCACATTCTGGAGAAGATTGCCAAATAAAACAAGCCATCATGTATAGCTTGCATTGACTGGACTATGGAAAGGCCTTTGATTCACCTAGCTGAAAGAGAAGATGTGATGAAAGCACTGAAATAAAGGCATAAAAGAATGTAGGAATCCCAAACCACATCTGCTAGCAGTGAATGGCGACATTTAAGTTCAACAAGGAAGATAAAAGAAAGCGAGACTAAGCAAAATAGCAGGCGAGGAGACACTATCTTACTGGAAAAGACTTGCCTGGAGAAGAACTTCACAAAGCATTTCTGGGAAGAAGACCTTAGCTTAACTTCAACCATATGTGCGAGCTCAGATTTCGGCTGTGATGGAGCAGTTGTCTTTGCTGAACTGGCCAATGATCTCCAGGCGATTTTGAGGGGAATTGAAGTGGAGGGAGAGCAGGGAAGACAAATAGCAAGGGAAGGCTGCGGGGACAAGACGCTCTCCCTCTTGGTCTGGTGCTTGCTGAGGTGAACAGAAACCTTCTCCTGGGATTCCACTGGCCAAACTCCTGCTGCTGGAGAAGATGTGTTAGGTTTCCATCTCAAACAGAAAGAGGCCAAGATTTTGGGTGCTAACAATACAAAAGAAGGACAGGATCTTGAACAATGTTTTTCAGAGACAGCGCTGAATAAAGGGATAGTGAAATAGGAGAAGAAACCAAAAACTTCCTGGAGGCTGTAAAGAATCACATATAAGAGTAAGTCCTACCACAAGGAAGAGAAAGAGAAGAGGGGATAAAATTGACTTTTTTTACTATTTTATTTCTTTTGAGAGGTCTTTGGCCATGCTCTCCCCAGCAGTGAGACAATAGCTGGTAAAGCAATGACAGCGGAAGCAGCGAGAGCCCTGCAATTATCTCCACTTTGATGATTCCCCTCTGGTTGTGCCAGCATTCAATAAACCCTCAAATTGCATGCTGTAGCAGGAGAGTGAATTTACTGCAGCCAAAATCATATGAGTGCAATGAATCAAGACAGGCTTTCCGCACTGCTCAGGTCTGGCTCGTGCGTTCCGCTCCACAGACTAACATATATTAAAAAAAAAAAAAAAAGGTACAGCTGAATTCCAAAATCCTAACAGTACCTACCAGCTAACTGCCAGCATAAAGAGGTCAAAATTGGTACCTCTGCCTTGGTTTATCTCCTGGGTGTTTCTCGGCTTCTCAAACAGGCAAAAATTAAGTAAAAAAAACTGAATTTGCTTTACAGAAAGGAGCTGTGGTAGCGCTGAGGTACTGGGCTGTAAAAAGTCCTCTTACAGGGGACTTTACAGACATCAGCCTGATTTGCAGCTGGCGGCGGGCCCTTTGCTTGTATTTGTTTTGAAGAGGTGCGGTGTGAGCGGCGGGACCGTGAGCACTTCCCCGCGCAGCCACGAGAGAGCAGCCGGCAACTGGGGCTGGAGGAGGACGCGAATCACCCGCGGCGCCCCGGGAAAAAGCCCTGCTCGCACTTCCCTCCTCGCCTCGAGCCCCTCAGGCAAAATGCGAGCCAAGCCGGGGTTAGCTAAACCCGCGCTACTTGTTTTGAGTCACTGCGAGGTTTGGTGGTGCAGGGATGGATGCAGGCTGTGGATGCTGCACGGAGCAGGGGATGGGGGAGTTTGTCCCCTGGCTCAGGATATTCTTGTTCAAAGCCAAAGGCTGCCTAATGACTGCTGGCAACTTCGCCTGCCCTTTCACGGCGGCAGCTCTGTACCTAAAAGTCTGAAAGTTGAGTTGTCCATTTTCCTGTGTGCTGAATAATAAAGTCAGGCATTGGCTGATCAAAGCGCCTGCCCCGTGAGACGCAGCTGAAATAAGTACCCCACACTTTATTTCTCACATGTTAGATACAATGATAGAGGTAAGAAATGTTGTGTAGACAAGCAGGCACAGGGAGGGGGTCTGTGGGGGTCTCTTGCCTGCTGCTGTCCCCGCCAGGGCACATTCTATTGAACCATAGAATCATTTAGGTTGGAAAAGACCTCTAAAATCATCAAGTCTATCCATTTCTGGTGCTCCTGTGAAGAACTGCTGCACTCCCAGAATATATTAAACTCTTGGTTATAAATTCTTTTTTTTCAACGCTTATGTCAGTTTTTACCACAAGGTTTGGGGTGTGCTATCAAGAAAGGAAAACAAATATTATAAATAATAGAAAATTCTTAATGTTCCCGGACAATACTTTCAAACACGGATAGTATTTAAAAAATGCAGAAATCCCCTGAAACCTCAGATCACACAGGAATCATGTAGTTCACGAGGCACATGTTTACTTGTGTGGTTACTGGGGTACATATTTTCACAGGCATGTAACAGCGACTCCCGGGCACGAGTCTGGGGCAGCGTGCCCAGCCCAGAGCTGGGATGTCCAAGGCTCAGTCCCACCCCACTGACAGAGCCTTGCTCACCTCCTGACATGGCCTGGCTGTGCTTGAGCCAGGCTGGGGACAGTGCCCTGCGTGGCACAGTGAGGACCCTCAGCAAAGGGGCTTTGGCTCTTCGGGTTCAGCTGTGGGGTGTCCCTGAGGTGGGGCTCCATCACCTGGGGAGATACTTTGCTCCCAAGACTTTCTCTTGGGAGAAGAAGGAAGAGGAGGAGGAGGAGAAGGGACAGTGGGCCTTAGGCTGAGGAGTCTTCAAAGGGATTTTAGTGCTTTGCCATCCAGCAAATGCCTCAAAGGCGTTGAGGTCCCAGTGAGGAGCCCCTGCAGCAGCAGCGCACTCCCAGGTACTGTCAAGTTGGAGACTTACAACAGAAATAAAAAAAAACCCTTAACAATAAACAAAAAAGTAAAGTTAAAAAACAACAAAGTAATTAACCAGCAGTACAGACCTGTGTGTTTTTTTCTTTTTTGCAGCCCCTTGCAGAGACGCTCTGGCTCCAGCCATTCAAGCAGTTTCCTATCCCTTGACTTCAAAACCAAGACCAAGAACCAGGAGCTCTGCCATCACTGGGACAGAACACACACACCCAGGACAGGTGGGTGAACCCCCTCACCTTTCAGCCAGGGGAGTTTGAAGTCCCCTCCTCACTTACAGCCATTGTGGTGGCCTCTGTCCCTTAGGTGAGCACTTTCTCCAAATTACATTGATGTATACGCAATTAAATGCAATACTTACATGTAAGTACCTATTATTATATAAAATGTGTGAGTGTTGTAAGTGCATAAAATCAGAAAGGAGTGAAAAGCAGCAAAATGAGTTTGAAACCACTTTAACTCCAGGGATATTTCAAGTCCTGCCTGAGCCAGAATCAACCTAATTCAGCAGAGGTTTCATTCAAGTTATCCCATTGTAGGAATACCACTACTTAAGTCTACACTTAAATATCAGAGAAATTGTAAGGAAACAAAATCTTGCTTTATACTTAATAAACACTTAATATTCAGAACTTAATAAAAAGGTTTGTCAATATGCTCAACTGAGAGAAATCAGATAGTTGGTCAATAACCAGGTGCTATGAAATGTAGTAGAAGGTGCTTTGAAGGACACCCATAGTATTTGGTGGGGAAGTGAAAAAAATCCTCCAAGTGAAGTACTTGATGTATCTATTCCTCTAAATAAATTTGGGGATTAACAGGCAATAACAGATGGTACCACGGGAAAAGCAGTGCCAAGCAGCCAGTGCTCAAGTTAAATTTTCACTAAGTTTTCTCAATTCCCTTCATCTGATCATCCTAAAATATTTTCAGAAGTTGAAATTTTTCCTCCTGAGATATGTTGTAGCCAGTAAATGTTGTTTATATTGACCACAAACAAATCTTAACTGAATCTCTGCAACTGATGTCTAAGTTCAGTGAACAAAAATAATCATTCCAAAGAGTGTTTAAGGTGAAATCAAACTGGGGTTGCAAAAGGCTGGTGGAAAACATATTGGATGGCATGGATTGACAGTCAGGCTGCTAAAGACACCTTCTGGATCAGTTTTAGGAATTGCTTATTAACCACTTCAATAATAAACAGAGAGACTAAGGGCATGCAATAAAAGAAAATCCAGTGCATATTTCACTCAATGTCCTCAAGCACGACACATTTATTTCATTCAAAAATTCTTTGTTGTTGACTCTGTAACGTGATTCAATGTTTACTCCAGCTAATGATTTTTAGGGATTTTCACTGGCCTTTTGGGGCTATAAATGCAGTGAAGATCTGTAAGACATGTAAGGGTTCAATTTGGTTTTGAAATGTAAACCATATAAAAGGAATTCAAATTATGATTTAATCTTGACTAACAAGTTTCTGGAAGACTGTACACACTGAAAGCTTTGTACAGTGGCACAGTGATGAAACATAGCCATGGGCTCGATGCTGCAATGCAAAAAAAGGGTTTTATTCCTATGTCTGTCTTCATTTGTGTGCTTTGGGGTCAGCAGGAATAGCCCCAAAGGTGGGTACTGCTCTTGGAAGATGCTGAGCAATGAGTTACTTTCAGGGCTCTTCAGTAGGAGGCACTGACTCCTAAGGGGTTTCTAGTTCATCCCCTAATGTGTGGATTTAGAAGCAAATATGTTTATTTCCAGTTTCTTTCTGAGGGAAACACTATAGTGTATTTAAGGTTCAATTTAACCACAGTTCTGAAAGTCACTTTACACTGAGGATGGGCTGCTGGGGAAAGAGACACCAAGGAGTTGGTCCTTAAAAAGGTTCTCATTTCTGCTCTGAGCTCAAATTCACTTCTCATGGCTGTTTGAAGCCAGTGAATAAAATGCAAGCGGAGTTACTTCTTTTCTCATCCTTAAGAAAATAAGTCAGAGTGGGTCCTTGCAGTTTGCTGATCCAGGATTGTTTTAAGATACAATTGTTAGGCATGTTTTAAAAAGAAAAAAGATCTTTCAAGAGCTCATTTCCCAGAACATTACCAGCCAACAGCCCTAATGGGCTCACGCCACACAACAATTGTTGACTAATACTATGTGCTTTGCAAAGAAAAAAAAAAAAAAAACAAACTGTTATATGTTTTTTGTTGAGATATATTTAGAGAGCTTTCTTATTGTTAAGAGCTTTAGGAACAATAATCAGTGGTATGTCATTCTGGTATTGTTAGCAAAGTCCTTTCTATTGAATTTTCAAGATGTTGTAAAGTGAGATTATGTGAGTAGCACCTCTGGACACTTTTTCCCATCATTGTGTTGGTATCAATCGCTGACTTCCACTGTTTCTCCTGGTATTAAATGAAAATGTTGTTTCCCACTACGCTGATTGGAGGCTGTATAATGCATGACATAACTGATAACCCTACTGAGATTACACATTGTAACATTGGAACTGCACAAGAAATTTGGACAACAAAGTAGGTGGCCACTTGGACTGGGATACAAAGTTTAAAAGAGAATGTACTGGCATCATTGTTTCAGCTGAAATGAAGAAACATTACAAATGGATAATTTACGAGGCTGGTTCCTCGGGTTTTGGGAAAATGCTTCTTTTTGTTTTTCCCTTGTTGTTCTGTGGGGACAGTAGGTAGAATTTATCTTCCAAGGGCAAAGTGTTGCCCTAAGGCACCTCAGCCTCGCTCACCCCTGGCAGAGCTGTGTTGGAGCAGAAACCCACACCCTGCTGAGACTCCTGACATTTTCCAAAGAGGAAATATTAAAAATTCAGTGGCAGAGTGGAGGAGGAGTAAGTTATACTTTGGAATAGCAGCGAGCTGAGAAAGCTGGATTTTTCAACTCTGTAATAAAACCCCCTGAAAATAATGAAAGGGTTTGAGCTGACTTCTGTGTTACACCCCACCAGTATCTGGGCAGCATAAAGAGCAGCATGGGGAGTTCCTCCATAGCAGGTTCTGGCTGTGCCATTTCCCTTACAGCATGTCAGGTTGTTTTGGTCTTGCACTTGTGCTTCAGAAGGATTTTTTTTTTGAGAGATGACTGAGCTGATCAACGCCTCTGTGCCACACTGCTGGTTACCCACTCCTGCTTCTTTTCCCCCAGCACCATGACAAGTTTAGGGTGGCTCAAGATTTTTGTTGGGGTTTCTTTTGGGTGGGGCTTACCCCAGTCCCTCTTCCTGCTCTACTTTATTCTTCACACAGTGGCCTTCTCTCCCACTTTGCTGTTTCCTAAGCTAACAGAGGGTGGCATATTCAGATCTTGGCTTATGGCTGGCACGAGGGGGAGGGGAGGTCATTGCCATCCCACTCCCTGTCTATCCTTACAGGCAGCAGAGAAAAGCACGGGGAAAAACTCAGCTCAAGCCATGCTCCTGCCCTTCAGCACCTCTCAGCCTGGTCCCTATGCTCAGCCAGGGTAGGGACAAATTCAGACCTGACTCTGGCACTCCTCAGCTGATGGGATGTTCAGTCCAAAAAGTAGTTCTTGATCTCCCATTCAAGTTTTTATGGATAAGTGTAAAGCTGGAGTGAGTTGCTCCATGCAGTGGTTACGGTTTTAATAGCTCTTAAGTAATAAAAACAGTAGAACTGCTTCCAGGGAGTACCAGGGAATCAAGTCTAAATGTAATAACGGTCTCTCCTTCGTTACAGTGGATTGCAAAGTGTTTTGTGGCTTGTGGTTGCGCAGAGCAGAGGGGCTGTGGATCCTTCTGAACCAAACTTTTATTACACCAGTGTGATTGCAGCTGGCTGGACCTCACACCTCTGGGAGGGCCTCCTGAGGAAGGGTAGGCATGTCCACCTCTCATTAGTCTGAGACTGGCAAAGATTTTCCTCCCTTAAGACCTGACCCCAAGGCTGGGTGCTAGAAAATATTCCTGGCCATGCTCAGATGAGAGAAGAATTCAAGAGAAGACCCACCAGAGTGGTGCCCAACAGGCCACAGGGGCAGGGAACAGATTCTAATGGGGCTTGTTCAGCTGGACAAGGAGTGGTGGTTTTAAGCTAAAAGAAGATCTATTTAGACATAAAAGAGAATTTTTTACAATCTGGGTGGTGAGGCCCTCTGGTTGCCCAGAGACGCTGTGGCTGCCCTGATCCTGGAAGTGTCCAAGGCCAGGTTGTGGAAGGTGTCCCAGCCCATGGCATAGTTGGATTGGAACTGGAACTTGGATGGTCTTTAAAGGGCCCCTCTAGTCCAAACTATTGTATGACTCTATGAAACAGCTGGGTACAGTAAAACATGTTCTTCCTTAATTAGGAAGATCAAAATCCTTCAAATATTTGTAGGAATCAGTTTTGAATTAGACCATTAGGTTTTGTTTTAGGGAAGTCTGGGGAGATGGTGAACATCTAATAAAAAGTAAAAATTGGATTATGGATAATAAATGGATTACAAATTGGATTATGGATAACCTGATACTGAGTCTGCTGAGATTTTCACATAAATCCCTCTGAAATTCAGGAGAGATTGAATGTTTAAATTAATTTTAACATCCCAACTCACGCCTGAATTTTATTTTTTTTTTTCTAATGTATCAACACTTCAGATGTCAAAAAAACTTTTGTTATTTTGGGAGTGGAGAAAGATGTGTGGATGAGATAAAATGAGATGAGATAGGATCCTTGGAGGATGCTGAGGTCAGGTTTGCACTTTGTGTGTGGAGAAGGCAGCTCACCACCTTTCTTTTGATGGCAGCTCTAAAGCAGGAGACCCCACAGCGAGCTGCTGCTGAGCACCCTGAGCTCTCTTATCCTCGCTGAAATCTCTCCCTCCTTGTGAACTTTCCCAGGAGCTTTTCTAGCAGGAGTTCCTCCAGTGGCCACCCTCGGGAAGGCAGACGGGCTGGCGTGGCCTGGACAAAGGGGCTGCTTTGCTGCAGGACCACGTTACCCCGCTGCACACCTCCCCCAATTAGCCTGGACCTTAATTGGGGCTGACACGCGCCTGTTGAAAGAGATTCCCCAGGAATTAAAGCGCTACTCCTCTGGTTTGAGTTGGCTGCTGATGTGAAACATGACATGGTCTTGGAGGGTTTTCTGAGCTCACCATGAAACAAGCCTGCCACAGGTATCAAGCGGGCTTTGTGCTGGGGCTGTAATCAGATTACAAATTGAACGCTTCCACATGTGCGTGCTGGCACATCCACCCTCGGCTATCTCACATGTATCTGCCCCAAGGTACAGATGCTGAGGTCTTGACATAGCATAATATGGATCTAAATATATTTTCCAGATTGCCTTAGCACATGCTAATGAAAATGAGGAGTAAAAGGCCCGCAAGAAGCAGCTGTTTAAAATTTTCTTCAATCCCCGAAAATCAACTTCTTAATTACTGATAATTTAAGCATCAAAATCACCACTAACCCTCTTGTCCCACTAGACCCTCCCAAGCTGGGAGGCCTGCTTGAAGACTCTTGGGCAAAACTTTTTCTTAGAAGTGTAGCATTTCATCAAATTTCTCCAGCTTTTCTGGAATTAATTAGTATTAAAATAAAGCAGGGAAAAGGCAAGTGCCTGCTGGAGGTGCCTCCTCTCAGACCCCCCGCTTAGACTGCTAAAGCTCATTGTACCACAATACTTTCATATTTCCATGGCACCTTTCATAATAAAAGGTTCCCCAAACATCCCCAAATGGATTTATAGATACAAATAGCTTCAATTGCCTTTAAAATGTGCAGGATCAAAGAAAGAAGCAGGCTTTGCTTCCATCATGCAAAAGGATCCGTGTTCAGTCTGGTTTGTGTTCGTTCCTAGTGGGGCAACCAGCCCCAAGCAAAGCTGAGGCAGAGGTTTTGGGATAAAGGCTGGCAAGATGTTCCATGATTTCCTGGATCACTGTGTGGCAGTGGGGCCTCTTTCCAGGGATTATCTAAATGTTAGTCTTGTTAAAATCTAAATTCTGCGATAATTTTGCTGAAAACTGTTTTCCTCTAGCAGCAAATAAATCTGAACCAGAGGAAAAAAAATAATGGAGAAGAAGGTGTAAACAGTATTTATTTTTTACTTTTTATTTGATGTTCACCATCTCCCCAGACTTCCCTAATTGACTCTGAACTTAAGTTGAGCCTTTCCTAAAGCTGGCACCATTTTCTGTACAGAAACAGAAGCTGAATTAATTTGGCTCTTGCCAGCCCCAGGCTAGGTGTACTCACAGACCTACAGAGCCAGTCAATGGATGGGAGTAAGGTGGTTTTGGCCAGGCTGCAGAAAACATTTTCCTGCTAACTGGAGTCCTGGCAAGGAACATGGGCTTTGACATGGAAAAAGGGGTTTCTGTTTGCTGCTGGATACCTTTGTTTTGTTTAAATCATTACTGGAAGCATCTTTAAAACTGAGTTTTCCACACCACTCTACAAGTGAGCAACAAAACCACAACTGGAACTAAATATAGCTGGAAGGGAGAGAGCACAGTGGAGCCATCCAGGAGCTCACAGTGAGTCTCTACGTGTGAGAGACCTGACAGAAAGTTTTAAAGTTCAAAACATGCGTGGAGCAACGGGCCAAACTGAATAGCTGAGCAAAAGCAGCCCTGCAAATGGTTTTATAATAACTTCCCCTCCCATTACTCCACAAATGTACCCATTGGAAACAGCAGCTGACACGGGAACAGCGACTGAGACCCACAGGGGTATTGAGGAGCTGGGCCAGGGTGAAATATTGATTAATCATCTTGTCATGCTGGGGCTTTGTTCAGTTCTGTAGATAGGAATTGAGAGGGTAATGTGCAGCTCCTCCATCTAGGAAGGCTGCTGGATCACATGGGAATGATTTGTTGACTTACAGAAAAGTGCTACAGTGGGGTGAATGGTAGGATGATGCTGAAATAAACTGAAGGGATTTTTGAAAAGTATTGACTTTTTTTTTCCTTAGAAAAAATTAAATCACTGTAGTAGAAAGCCAGAAACATCAATCCTCACTCAGCATCTGCTTGCATCTGGACAATTGCACCTGTGTGGTCCATTGGGGAGGGTATGACACAAAGACAAAAATGATCCAGTTTTCTTTGTTTATTGGGGAATGACATGAGTAATCAAATCTGGGTTTGCTTTTCAGATATTCCTCTGCGCAAACAACTCTGGTACTGAGACAAGGCAGTGAAAATCAAGGTCATGGTAAGGGATCCACATGCAGTTGAAGGACTCGTTGATGTTACAGAAAAACACTTTGTCCCCTCTGCCCATCAAACCCCATGGTTTGCTGAGTGGGACACTGTGACAAGAAAATACCAAGTTCCAGACAACTAATGGGAAAATCAGCCCAGGGATTGGTGGCAGTGGCTCCCTAATGGTCACCAGACCTGGTTATGGGCAGGTTGAACTAACCCTGAGCATGGCTCCAGGAGTACTTTTCCTGACAGTCTGTGATACGTGTGCTACTGTAACCCAGAACATTAAACCCAGGGGACACTGTCCCACCCTTTCTCCACCTCCCAAACCCTCTTTCATCTAGGGCAGGTGAGGGCAGAGCTGATAAGAACTGTCATTGCATCAAATTAAAGGGGAAAACGATCTGGAAAGCTGTTTGCAGATAAAACTTGACTTGATTAATCTATTTGTTCTCTGTATTTGGCAGAAACCTAAAACCAAGTTTCACAGTGACTTTAACTGCACTAAAAATAATGGCCTATTTATGCAATTATCTGCATGTACGTGGCCATTGCCTCAGGCCAGTGCGGCACAAGAATATGCACACAGGATATTTTTTTTCATCTATTTACTTTTTTTCCTGGTGGGGTTTTGGCTTCCTGCATGAAAACCATTCCAGCGTAGGTTCTCGGCTTGCCACCAACTCGTGCAAAAGGCTCTCAAGCTGAAGGAGCAAACCAAACAAGCCCACACCTGGGCCGAAGACAAAATGACACATACGAATTATTCTGAAATATAAATTAAGTATCTTATGAGCTATGAGAGGTCTTTGGGCACTGACACAGGCTGAGAGAGGAGCATCTCAGCCCTTCCTTCTCTGCTGATAAGATCAGCAAGATGGGCATTCCCTGGGTAAATGCTGTCTTTTCTTACATCCCTCCTCCACAGGTTGTCCAGAAGCAGGGATTCGGATCTGATTTCAAAGGGAACACAAATTAAAATGCTCTCTTTTTTTTCCCTTTTAGACTCTAGAAGGCTCATTTTATGCAGCTGGAGGCTCATTTAGCTTCTTAACCATGGATTTTGATCATTCTGGTGAGTAAATATTTCACTATGCACCAGCCAAGCCCTTCTTCCAAAAAGCAGCAGGCGGGCAAAACTCAAACGCAGGGCTCCACAAACGCCTCTGAAGGTGACACTGCACCAACCTCTTCTGTGAAATGACCTAAATATCCCTCTTTTCCAAGGTAGTGTTTTGAAACTCAAAGGACTTCACTAAACCCCTCCAACAGTCAGTCTATTGAGAGGCTCTGGCTCCTGTCCCACATTTCATGGCCAAGTCCAAGACACCTCCCAGTGCCCCATCCTCTGGTTGCCCTCATGACCCCACAGATCCATCTTTGCTGCAGAGGAAATGCTCCCTTTTTTTGCCCCAACTCAGACAAAACCAAGACAAAAAGGAAATAGATCCCTTCAGTTTTGTAGTCCTTTATTATTTTTTTTTAAGTTGATCCTCCCATAGTAATGTACTGAAATGCGTAACAGTTACATTGTACAAAGCATTTAAAGAAAGTACCTCAACTTGCCGATTATTTCAAAATGAGATTATAAACAAAAGGAAAAATAAATCTGGTCCCTCACTAAAGGCCAAAAAAACCCCCAAAAATAACTGAATACCTTCCGTTATTTATTTATTTTTTTAAAACATAAATTTGGAACACTTCATCTTACAAATAGGATTAACATGAACATAACATCACACAAGCTCGCAGACAACCAGCATAAAATATTGGGTACAGTTTTTTTAATCAGAAGAATCATGCTTTCATGAAGAAATTATAACTGTTTATACAATCGAATCAATTTACTGTATTACAAAAAAAAAAAACAGAACAAAACTAAGTCGCATCTATTAGTTATTTAGTTCATTAAAAGGCAAAAAAAAAAAAAAGAGGAATGTAAGAAAATTTCAAACACTGTTTTGCACTCCCATATACACAGATCAGTTCACCTCACTTTTTTGGAAGTACATGGGTGCCTTACATCGTAACGCAGCGGGGGACTGGAGCAGTGCTGTTTGTTACAGGAACAGTGCTATTGTAATCAACAAACAATCGTTTGCCAACAAATAAATACACGGTACACACAACACAAAGGAGAAATTAAGAGGGTAGGGGGAAAGGAAACAATACAACAAAATAGTGACATGATTGTCGAAAATTAAAAAAATCTCCTTACAATGATTCGAACTAGTGGTGCTGTCGATGAACGCGGTGCTTTCACGGAATTATCTGGATGATTTAGCTTCTTGGAGTAGTGAACATTCATAGTTTACAATATACACAAGCCTCTTATGTATTGTTTTTCAGAGTTCTTTCTTTATCTGTCTTTTTTTTTTCTCCTTGTTTTTCCTTTTTTTTTAAACAATGCAGTTGAGAAGGTAAAAGAATTACGGAGAGAACAAAATATTCCCTGTTACTTCTTTCTACATTTACGATGGATAGTGTGCATTTGATAGAACTATTTTCTTTCTTTGAAGGGCTAAAATGCATAAAGCTTTAATGAAGAAATTTGTACATAAAAGCAACTGTTCCCAATCCTGTGTCAAACTATCTTATACAAAAAGAAAATCAATTCAGTTCCTACTTTAAAGGAGTGCCCATGTGTGTATCAATGCAGTCTTAACCCTTCTGCCCCTGCCCCTCAAAGCCGGGTGAACTGGAAGACACTTTTTCCCGGCCCCGTTTACATAATCCACTGAAACAATTTTTTATTTTTTATTTTTTTAAAGTCGCATTGATCCTCCAGAAGTCAGCAGCTGCCTTTGCTGTGCAAAACAAAATATTGAGAATAAATAGTTTCTTTCTTTTTTTTTTCTTTAAAATTATTCCGTTTAAGGTCACCGGACTTTAAATGAGTGACCCTGCAGATTTATAAGGCATTCTGCTCAGCAGTCTTTTAAATAGTCATATATGAAAGAGCCATGCTACTGGTTTGGACTTGGTCCCATCCTCGGAACGACTCCGCACTGTCATACGTGGCTGATGGACTGGATGGCGCTGGATTCCGCGGCGGCTCTCGCCATACTGTGCCACATGTTGGGAGAACTGTGGGATGCAGAATGAAGGGAGTCCTTGTCGGAGAGAGAGAGCATCATGGCATAGGCCTGGATGGGGACAGAAGAAGGACAAGGAGGTCACACTCCCGTGGTGAGGACCTGAGCTTGGACCCGCGCCACCCGTGAGGCTGCAGGCAGGCTACAGCCCCTGGGCTCAGCTTAGTTAGGGAAAAAAACCCAACAAAATGCTTTAGGTAAAACCACTGTCAACCCTTTCACTGACACTTTTGACTCACTAATAGTAATAATAATTTCTGCTTTCATCTGGTTTCACAAAGATCAGAGAAACCTTTAATAGCTGACAAGGTCCCAAAGTCTCCTTTGCCTTCAGATTCTTGGCACCGGAGTCTCTTTTCAAGAGGCTGAGGAATCACATTATCCCTTGTCTCGTCCTGTATTTCACCAAATGTAACAGTCTCCTTTGCTGACCTTTCCTACATGCATATTCTGCAGTTTTTAAAACAGGAATCTTCCAAAGGGGCTAAAAAACCCCATTTTAATTAGTTAATGTTTAGAAAACGGCAAAAAATAGCACAAGGATACCATTTCAGTTATTGCTGTTTGTCAAACATGCTGAGGACCTAGAGGTGGTACCATCCATCAGGCTATAAAAAAATACCAAAAAGCCAAGCCAGCCAGAAGATCAAGTCACATCCCTGTGAGGCTGCAGCTAAACTCTGCAGCATCAGTGTCAGCAGAGTGGGACTAGTTCTTATTGTGGCATTTCTGGGGGCAGCAGGCAGAACAAAAATAGTATAAAAAGTAAGAAAAAAAGTATGGAAATCCTCTGTTCTCAGGGACCAGAGTGCCCTGCCATGTCTCTGGGGTGCAGTGGGATGTTGGGTGAGGCTGAGGTTTGTGGACGTGGAGCACAGCCCTGTCTGACAAAGCTAGAACAACCCTGCCTGCCACACACTAACAGCTTAATCCTGTGGGTATTTGGTGACAGTAATATTTTAACTGAGTTAAGCTTTTACCTGGGATTTGGATTTCCTGTACAATGGTTGCTTGAGGTCCTCTGGCAGCTGGGAAGCATTGAAAGCTGCCAATTCAGCTTCACTGTATTGATTTTCTTCCATTTTCCTCATTTTGAGGCTATCTGTGAAGTGCCTTATGTGGTCCAAAGCTGAAAGTCCAGTCTTATTATACTCCTCTTCTTTATACCTACAAAAACACCATGGAGGTTTTAAATGCCAATTAAATGATCCTCTCTGCATGCCCTCATCTTCTCAGATTTACACATCTGAGTAACTTCACCCTTCTTCAAATTCATAAACCACCTTGCCTCATGGAATGGCGATCCTGAAGTAAAAAGAATTCCCTTTTCTGCTCTAAAGAAAGGGCTGTTGGGTGGGGGAGGGAGAGTTTGTCTCTCCCATGGTGTCTCCACAGCCTTTCACAAGGCCATTATGAGGGATCCAGGACGGTTCACAGAGCAGATAACGTCTCTCCCATGGAACTGTCTCACCCTGCTTCCTGTCTCACCCAGAACCTCACAATAGCTCCCCAAGCACAGTCAATTTTCCTAACAAGGGCTCCAGACTGCACGAAGAGGCTGAGAGCAGGGCTGGTGTTGACCCAAACACAGACGCACGTTGCTATTGTGAGTGGGAAGCGGCTGCTCCGGACCGGTTCCCACGGCAGCCGGTTTGGTGCTGGCACTCTTGTATGGTTTATTGTTTTCATTCCGCCTATCGGGCACACCAATACTCGGAAGGAACCAACCTGCCAGGGGAAGCTTTGCAGTTCATGTCCAAAGCACTTGTTTCCTCATAATCCTCCTCAGGAGTGCCCTCGTGCATGTCACTCGTCGCGGGCTCTTTGACTGCTTTCCCTGCCACCTCGCTCTCTTCATCCTCTTCATCCATCATTACTTCATCTTCTGCCTCCTCGTCATCCAGCAGATCCGAGTTCTGGCTGGCTACCATGGCTTTTTCATCCTTAAAGTGGCTGCCATTCATTCTGAAAGGACCAAAACAAATGCAAGCTATAAACACAGATCAGATATGAAAGCTCCTCATGGGCAGACTCTTGGAGGCAGATCTGAAAAGCATCTGTCCCAGCAGAATAAAGTGATTTCTGTATTTTATATCTTGCTTAGCTTCAGACATTCAGGCAGCATTGGAGAAAATTCCACTCAGAAATCAGTGGGACATTACAGCACCATCAGCATGGGATTTTCCTGTTATCCTGCTAAAACTACTGTTCTAACAGAGGCAAGTTTAGATACCCATTCCAAATTTTCTCACACATTATTTCATCTCAAGTTTCCAATCATGTATGTAGTCTAGGCAAAACAACTCACTGCCTTTTAACAGAAGCTGTAGGGGCCAAGAAACTCTGAAAATCGGATCTGGGATTCTTAAAAAAAAAATTACATCCAATATTGCATTCAAAGTCTTAAAGTCAAAATTACATGCATAATTAATTTTACACACTACCACCCCTTTGGAAGCCATATTGCTTCACTGAATGTATGGATTTCATACATGGGAACCTAAGGGGCTTCAGCTGGAGACCTGAAGAGTGGTCTGCAATATCACCTCCCTGCTGAACTAGGTTATTGACTGATGTGAAGGGTGAAAAGCAATGAAAAGAAAGGTCATACGGCAATTTAAGTGCATTTGTTCTTATTAAATGAGTAATTACAGCAATACACACATGGAAAACCATTTGGTCTACAAACTGTTATTACGCTGCCCTTTGCTCTCAGACAATGACTTCTCTTAACTACTTCCTACAGGATTTTTATCAAGGACATAATACCCACACTGAAGTAGGGGCTCATTTGGTAATGGTCTCAACCCTGTAGGATTCAGACTCCATTGTGTCCATCACATCAAATGAGAACTAAAGAAATTCGGCACCGCAGCCTCAACGAACGCCCAGCCAGAGGCACAGGGATGTGAATGAGCTGCACCCAGTGGAGCCCCCCCAAAATTCGTGCTACCACTGTATCTGCACCCACCACGTCATGCAGCACAGAGGCCTTGATTCATCTATTGTTCTCATTGTGCAAAAGGTCCTTAACTCTTCCAGGAATACAGTTACAAAAATGGAAACCTTATTGTCCGCACACAGTTTGCTTCAGACTCCGTGTGCTTCAAACTGTGCGGGACAATATGGGATAGACCCAACGTTGGAGCAAGATAAGATGAACCCTCACAGCCTTGTTGGTGTTTAACATTTGACTTTCTGAGGAGCAAAGCTGGTTTCTGCCACAATAACAGCACCATTTTGCTGAACATATTAGAGTTTCAACTATTTTTCGAGCAAATTCCAGCTGACTGCCATGAGTTCAGTATTGCACTGAAAAAAATGCTCAAGGGAACAGTCTGTCTTTAGAACAGTATCAAAAAAATCTGAGGTTGTGCAGAACAGGGAGAGCTGAAGCAGCCACCTCCCTCTAAGATCATCAGAGAAATATCTCTTTATCATCTTTTATTTAAATAGGCAGAAATAAGAAATTGCTGAGCTCAGTTTGGGCTGCCAACTTGCTTGTTATGCTCAATTGAGGCTGCTAGAAATGAAAGGGAGATGGACTACAACCAAAGTAACAAAAGCCATGTGATTAAGAAAACAGATTCTCTAATTATGCTTTCAAATGCAGCAATTTGCCAGGGATAAAATATCTGTCAAGAGCAGTCTGAAGTGCCAAATTTAGAAAGGAAACACTGCACAAACCAGCAACCTTTCCACTTTGCTGACTTCCTGTTGGAGGACATGTTGAGACCAGATGTGCAAGGAAAAAATCCCAAGCCCTCATTGCCAATCAAGATGGAATGAAATTTGAATATGCATGTAATCACTTAATCCAATACTATAGTGGAAATTGTGTTGTGTCCACCCTTTTTATCCTTTCACAAAGGCATCTAGAAATTGAGGAGACAACAAAGTTTGTCACCAACAGTAAAAATTTTTTGATGCTGATAATGTAATGCCAATTCAAAAGGGAAAATAATGCATAACGCAACGCCAACCCCAAAGAAATATGTGAGGCTCCATCCCACAGCCTTTTCTGCTTAGCTGTACTTTTATTAACTGAAAATATTTAGAAGTGGTCTCTCTTCTGTTAGTTCAGAAGAATTCAAACACCCATATACTTAATAAATCTTAGTAGAAAGAGCTCTCTCACATGCTGGAGCCCTGTGGACTCCCAGCGCCCACCCGCAGCCGCACGGGCTTTTGGCCACTCAGCATCTTTCTTGGGATTGAGTTACTTACGGGAAAGGACTTTCAGCTACAATCTTTCATTTGATCCAAGAATTTAGCCTGGTCTACTTTATTAATTACACATTTAAATTGCACTTAAATCCTAAGGCTCCGTGCATTTAGCCACAGGATGTAGAATTCACCTGTTCTGCCATAAATGTAAAGAGAAGGAATTTTTCAGCAGACTTAAATCAATGGGGGCAGCCTGAAACTAAGAGCTCCAGATACAAGGAGAAATGTGTTCACAGATGGAATCTCTTGTCCAGCATCTGCCCTTTGAAACTTCTTCATACACAGTGGGGAGGGAATCAACACATTTCTTTTCCTGAGACACCAAGGTGGCCACTGAAGGCACCAGATTCTAAAATAACTCTGGATCCAGACATCACATAAGTGAAGTCTGCAGACCTGGAAAAGGAGCAGTGGGCACCTTCTGAAGGCAGATCAGACACAACTCACCTCTCCTCTGAGTTTCGGGGGGATTGATTGTTGTGGTTGCTGTTTCCAATAAAATTCCTAATTTCTGTGAAGTAAGAGTCCTCCTTGTCATCTAGGATTGCCCCTGTGCTTTCCAGTTCTGAGTGAGGTGAAGATGTTGCAGTACCTTAAAGCAAAACATACGATGTCTGTTGCTGTTCCTTTTCATTTTCTATATTTGACCATTTAAATCAAAATTAAATTGAAACTCTGGTTAAAATGGGTGAGAGCCAAAAGCTGGTCAGTGTGAACTATCAGCTTTTGGCCATAAAACCAGTAATTAGTAATTATTCTTGAGCAAAGGTGATTTCCAGCCAAAATGACTTGGTTGCATGCTGGGTACCATTTCCATGACTTATCATCACTTTTGCCACGTCTCTATTTCAACATCTCCCTCCTGCTCCTTGTGATTCCAAGACTGTCCATTGATAACTGTCCTTCTTAGACCAATGGCTCAACTGAGCAAATGTAACTTAATTTTTATCTATCAATTACGCAGATCTGCTCAAAATATGGAGCAGCCACTGACACATTCCCTGAGCACTGAGACACCAGTGTCAGATGCCTTTCTCTGAGCACTGGGGAAGAGACAGCTCTGCATTCACTGCATGCCCCTGGTTATCTCCCTTGAGGCAAAATGCAGACCGAAAGGACTGCAGAGAGAGTTTTGTTAAACCCTGCAGACACCCAAACCAGCCCAATGACATCCCCTCCTGCCACTGCCTGTGCTGCTGCTGTGCAGTGACCAATTTGCTTTGGGGCTTGAGAGGCACCATTAGCTCCATAATAGCCAGCGCTTTTCAGCTCCTGACAGTGGGAATATTTCAGAAGGTGCCAGGAAAATCTTTTAGAGTGCCCCCTGAGACTCTAAATCTAAGACTCCTTTTGAGAGCCAAGTGATTGCGGAGATGGGATTAAACCAATTTTCCCAGTCTGTTCTCAAAATGCTATGGGTTGGCTTAATTAAAACCAAAAGAAAAGACATCATCCAGTGGTCTTAAGTTATACAAGGGGAGAGTTTATGGTGGGATTTTCAAAGCACTTTAAATGTCAGCACAGCTTAGGCACTTACATATTTTGCTACCCCCCACCCCTAGGAGCAGCGTGTGCCTGGGGACACTTAGCAGCACTGACAGGGAAGGGGCAATCCCTGCACATGGGACAGGGAGCAGGCTGGGGAGGGAAGAGACAGGAGGGAAAAGACAGAACATACCAGACATGTTCCCGTTCTCGTGCTTTTTTAGATGTCTGTCAAGATTGGTTTGTTGACCAAAACACCTGTCACACAAGTGACACTTGAATGGCTTCTCTTTATTGTGGATGTTACGCACATGTCTCTGCAGGTTAGAGGATATGCTGAAGGATCTGTCACAGTATTTGCATCTAAAGAAAACCAACAAAACAAGTGGGTAGGAAAGAGTTTGTTAGTAGCTGGAAACACAAGATTTTTCCTAAGATACATGAAGAGCTTTCTGGGCTCAGTCTCAGCACCCAACCACAGTTCCTTGTTCCCTACTGAGGCTCAATCCTCCCTGACATTAAGACAAATTTTGGCTAACTAGTGAGCTGTGCTCTTGGAATGGAGACATAACTTCTATGGTGGGGTTTTCAGCTTTAATTCACATTAGACTTTATATTTTAAATACTGCCTCTAGGAATGAGCATAATATTTCTGAGCTAATGGCATCAAATTAGCTATGGTAATTGAGTCCCATGTTTTTTAAACTGTTGCACACAAAGTTGGGAAGTTTGAAAACAGTAGAGCAATAACTCTATTGTTTCATGTGCTGCCAATACAATACAATTAAACACTTTTGGAAAAAACATGAAACAGATCTCTTCTAATGCTCAAATAAGGTAAAAAGGGCTATTTCTTTTCCTATTCTAAATTATACTGTGTGATTAAATCTTTTCTTGAGGAATTAGCTTGCTTGATTGCTAATCCCAGAGGAAATTTGGTTATCTTGCAAAAACCAGCAATAAACAATCCCAACCTTTAATACTGTGCCAATGTGAGTAGTTTAGTCTATCACTCTGGTACCAGAGGCATCAATTTTCATACTCTGTAGCGATTTGGAGTCCCTAAAGCCTTTACTGTATTGCTCTTTAAGCCATTACTAAGTCATACTATAACTATTCCAAATTCTCTGGCTGGCAAGTAGCCAAGAGTCTTCACCACTTTAGTTTTTCAATCTTTTACTTCTCCCGTGCCTCTCTTACACTTGTCAAGGATGTAAAATTTTTTTTTAGTGCTGAAATCACCCATTATGCTACTAATTGCTTGTGGCTTTTATGCAGTGGACGGGTATAATATGCATCAAGACCTTCCTTCAATAAAATTAGATGTGAATCTCATTTCCCAAAGAGACTAGATGCAAAAAACATATTGTTTCCTCACAAACAATGAGCTTACTCTGCTCTTTACAGCTCATAAAATGCAGAAATCTGTGCATTTGTTTTAGTGGAACATGAACTGGCCTCTCTCCAGTTTAAATTAGCCTTTCATTTTCAATAAGGTGAAGCTTTATACACATTTCTGCATGTGACCGTCCTGGATTCAGTATCATACACATATTCTTATCAACAGGAGAGTACACCCACGTGGGTTTTGGTTAAGCAGACCTCAGAAAGGATCCAGATTAGGCAGGAAACAAATAAATACAGTAATGCCTTTGCAACTGGGACCTTTCAGAAATCAGATGACTGACAAATCACCCAAATTTAGGCTGCAAATAACACTGCAGAACTCCAGTAAAAAACATTTTTGCAAGGGAAAATACGTCCGTGAGCCCTGCTGAACATCACTTCAATCACACTGGTTCAGCAGTGCCAGCCACCCTGCCGGCAAAGGCAGGACTTGGGGGTTGTGTTGGGAAGCTGTCCCAGCCAAAAGAACTTCCCTAAGACCAAAACTCTCCCATTTCTGCAGCTCCAACACTGAGGATCAGCACAAAACCCTGACACCAAAACGTAATGGTGGGTCCAAAGCTAAGGAGGAAGTCCAGGAGCTGGTCCAGCAAGAATGTTGAATTCCCTGGCTTTATTCAGAGAAAATGTCTGCATTGGAAGGGACCCAAAAGCTTGGTCACAGCACAGACGGGGTGAGGGGTGTGGTACCTGTAGGGCTGCTCTCCAGTGTGCGTCCTCAGGTGGCGGGTCAGGTTTGCAGATCTCGGGAAAATCTTGCCACAGTATCTGTGATAGGAAAATGTTTGGTAAGACAACACAGCCTTCAGTGGCCTCATCCCAGTCTGAGGTGCACTGGATGCACAGCCCAAATGGAATCATCACAATATGGTCCTATTGGCTTTGCTTTGGTGCAACAACATTCAATAAAAGCATCAGTAAATGCAAGGGATCATCACACACACAAGAATGGGGCTGGAACTGCTGGCACCAACCAGCTTCACTTGTGCAGAAACAGGGGTTATATGAAAAACCTGTTTTAAAGATCACCCCGAGGTTCTAAGCCCACTGGGTGATTATCAGCCTCATTCAGATTTGGAATCAAGAGAATCTGTTATTAAAGCCTTGGATTTCTGCCTCTGTGTAAGCAAATTTCAAACCTTTCAACCAATTCTACGTGTCAGCAAACGTGACACCGTTCTGTGCATTGAATAGGATCAGAGCAGACAAGACTCAAAGACCTAATCCATCAAGGTATGTTTCTATAACAACATGTCTTGAAAGAAGGTGACATGTTTTCAAAAAGATCAGATAAACCGATATGCCAGTGTCAAACGCCTGCACATTCTGGAGATGATATAGAGACCTAAGCAGTGCAATTTAAAAACCATTCTCCAAACTCAATAATATGTCACAAGAAAAATAATGGCCAAAAAAAAAAAAATTATCGTGAGTTCTCCCCCTTCCTTCAAGTAGCATATTAATATTCAGTTTATAATTGGCCCATTCTGTTGAGGACATTGAGCCCATTTTTGCATGGGGGCAGAGCACACACAGCACTCTCTTAAGTGAATGAGGGTGGTGGCTGCTCCAAGCAATGACTTTGAAGATTGCATCCCTTCACTTTTAACATCCCATTTATTTTTTCACAACGTGATGTATAAGCCTTCAAAATACCCACACAGCTAATTCCACTCTCCTGGACAAAGCTCCCATTCATTTTGGGTGCACATTCAATGACTATCTTCATTGTGGGGTTTTTTTTAAGTCCATACACGCAAGTCCTAATAAGTCATGTATTTTATCACTGATCCCTTTGGATATTAAAACCAGAAGCCAGAGAGAAAACACGTCTGTAGTTTACGATCAAAAAAATCAATTATGAAAGCACACTTTTATATATTAAAGGGATGAGAAAATTTGGGAAAAAAAATTGTTTATATAACGGTTTCCACCTCATTTATCAAACTGCTGTGATACAGGGTGATGCCTTAGGATTTAGCTTTTATATTTTTCAAATTCTGTACTACTTTAGTGTATAACTCTAAAACTCCATATAGAGTGTTAGCTACTGTCTTAAAATTTTGGTCAGACAAAACAATTCCTCTCTGGGCCTGAAACTCAAGAAGATATGTAAACAACGGAGAATTGGGAGGGGCAAAGTTGGAGTAAATTACTTCATTACCTGAAACTGTAATTGGAGGATTAACCTCTTATAGGTAAATGGGCCAAACTTATAATTGTCTGAAAAACTCGTGACTGTTGTCCATCTTGGGTGTAGCCTCTGGGAGGCTTCTGACAGCCCAAGGTGTATCTATTGAAGGCCTGCTTTTATTCTCTTAATCTTATCCAGCCTCTGTTCTAGGCAGCCACTCCAAGGCATCAAGGGAGAGCTCTTTGTTTTGTAACACCAATAATTTAATAAAGAGAATCACAAAATCACTGGGTTGGAAGAGACCTTCAAGATCATCGAGTCCAACCCAGCCCCAACACCTCAACTCAACCCTGGCATCCAGTGCCACATCCAGGCTTTGTTAAACACACCCAGGGATGGTGACTGCACCACCTCCCCAGGCAGCCATTTCAGAAATTTATCACTCTTTCAGTAAAAAACTCTTTTCCTAATATTCAACTTATATTTCCCTTGGTGCAGCTTGAGACTGTGTCCTCTCGTTCTGTGTGTGAAGTAAGAGTCTTCCTTGTCATCTAGGATTGCCCCTGTGCTTTCCAGTTCCTGGAGACAGAGCCCAGCCCCAGCTGAGCACAGGCACCTTTCAGGAGCTGTGCAGAGCGATGAGGGCACCCCTGAGTCTCCTTTTCTCCAGGCTGAGCACCCCCAGCTCCCTCAGGGGTTCCTGACAGGGTTTGTGTTCCCAGCCCCTCTCCAGCCTCGTTGCCCCCTCTGGATGCCCTCAAGTGTCTCAAAGTCCTTCCCAGGCTGAGGGGCCAGAGCTGGACACATCACTCGAGGTGTGCCCTCACCAGTGCCCAGCTCAGCAGCAGAACGCCCTCCCAGCTCCTACTGGCCACGCCATTCCTGATCCAGGCCAGGAACCCCAAAGGGAAACGTTTTCCATGCTGGGCAGGGAGAGGCCTGAGAGCCTCGCTGTTGGATTTCAGGACAGGGGAGGCTCGGGGTGGCCCGGGGTACCTGCAGGTGTAGCGCTCCTTGCCCTTGCGCAGCAGCGTCTCGGGGAGGGCGCTGGGCGGCGCGCGGAAGTTGAACATGGATGGCACCGACTGGATCAGCTCGCTGGCCTCCGGCTTCAGGGCGCTGAAGCTCTCCAGCTTCTCGGCCATGTTCTCTATAGCTGACACCTGCAGCAGGAAACAGCACAGAGCACACCATGGTAAATAACCCACTCAGATTTCTGCCCCCACCGGGAACCCGAAATGCAGAGAACATCAACTGACAAGTGAAAGAAGGGAAAAAAAGTCAGTGCAGAGTTGCAGTCTACACTGCAATTTATGGGTCATGAGGGTAATAATCAGCCAGTGTTCATTTATTCATATTTTTAAGCTCCAGCTCCTATAAAATTCCCGGTTTTGCAGTCCTGCTCTGTGGTTGTGTGCCTACAAGTCTGTGCATCCCATCTACAGAAATCATTGAATATTTATTAACAAATAAACAGAAATAATAACTGAATTTCTAATTTTATTTTTTTAAGGACTTGCAGAAGACACATATTGCAGAGGAAACCTTATGAACACTAGCTCAACGAAGGGCTGCAACATTCCAGATCCAAAGAGGCTCCATCAATGTCCCAGCCACATCCAACCATCTAGTCCAGAGTTCTAGCCCATCTTAGCCAAAGACCATTAGATAAACACAGAAGAAATGAAGCTTTGGTGGTTTTTGTGCTCAGTATTCACATTTCCTGTTAGATGCCTATGCTCTTTTTCCACCTCAGTATTCCTGCTCTACCTTTAGTTTCTTGTAACTCCTATGTGCTTTGGGATGGCTCCACTCTTGATTAGCTGTCTGTAATTTGCAGGGAGTGGGGATTAAATAATTTCTGGAGAACAGTTTCCTTTAAGCTGTCTGGAACTGACCATGAAAAGCTCCTCCAAAACCTCAAACATTGCCACTTGAAGAGTTCAAGAATGCTGCTGAGCCTACTGACAGGTGAGAATAACCATTCACCTCTCCATAACACCACAAAAAGATGAATAAAAAAGAAAGCCAAGCTCTGACCTACAGAGCACAAAACCCACAGCATGAGCCCTGTGCAAGATCTTGCTTGTAATGAAGAAGGAAATTATATGAAAGACAGTTGAAACCTTCTCAGCTGGAACACCTCCACAGACTGTTCTTCAAAATCCATAAATGGCTCCTCTGATTGTTGGAAAACCGAAATTTTAATTGGAAGAACTGGGATTTTTTGCAGTTTTATTTAATTTTATTTTCATTGGCAGAATTACACGGTTGTCTCCTGGCATGACTATTTCCATGCTGGTTAGCTCTGCCTTTGGGCTGGGTTGTTTTTCTCCCTTTAGCCTGTAGCCTGCCCTCTCATTTCATGCTCAGATTCCTAATGCTGAGTACAAATTGCAACGTACAGGGTACCACTGCCAATTTGCCAAATGTCTTTCATCAAACACAGTGGAAAAAATAAAAAATCTCAGAGGGAAGTCAAGATACATTTACTTGTCAGGCAACAAATGTGAAAGCATTGCGAGGCAGTAAGGGCTGTAAGCTCTGGGGTTTGATTCATAATCACTCAGCTGCTAAAACATTCTCCACAGATGCAAGTGGACAGCACATTTGTCAATATGAAGGATTTTGACATGTACTGATCACAGGCATGAGATATGTAATGACGATGCTGCTGGGAGAGGAGGTAATTCTATCTCGGCACCAAGATGTCATTATCAACCCATGCACCTCAACATTACCATATATTTCTTTTTATACGACTTCATATTCTCCTTTAGTTGGAATTGATTCTTAAAGCTTTTAAAATAGTCATTCCGCTGCTTTTAATTCCTTCTAATTGTTCCTCACAAAAATTCACTCATCTATTTTAGATCTGCTGAAAATAAATGGTTTGAGTGAAAAATGCCCTTTGGCCTTCAGGCTGATTAGCAATGACAAGACAGTGCATGGGTTATGATATCACATATTTATGGTGAAGAATAATAAGGGTACTGAGAAGTATAATAAATGTTTTATTTATGTATATTTAATATTCAAGTCCATTTCATTATCTAGTGGGTTTAAATCATTTTTGGATCACAATTTCTCATGCACATAGTGCCCGCCAGTAATATATTAAAGCAGCTATTCTCCCCTCTACATTTAAAATGGCTTAGTCATGCTGATTTTTGCTTTAGTTCTTATTTCCAGGATTTTGCAGAGTAGAAACTGAGACAGACTCTTGTTTCATGCACAGCAACGCAGACCAGCTCTACCTCCAACACTGCCTCCAGGATTACATCAGTCCCAAAATAGGTATGAAATCAGCACCTAATCTTAAATCCCTCATCCAGAGGAAACACGAGCACTTCCAATTATTCTAAAGTATTACTCGCTTTCTAAAAATATGTTTCTCACCATAGGAATGACTATTGTGCTTGCTGTTTTGCTGTTAAGCTGTTTTGGTTTTTTTTGTTTAAAGCCTGACTTATGTGGTGACCTGGTATGATTTATGTTTTTCAAGAACTGCACCAGCACCAATGGGAAGTGTTTGGCCCCACAGCTTTGCTGATCCAAGGCACTGTCACTCCACTGCTATCAGGATAATTATAGCTGGTACTATCTGCTGGAGTTAGGGCTCCCAAGAACCAAAACTGGGGCATTTTCTTAAGAATCCTGGAGTGTTGTTGGTGCTCAGAGCCTTCAAGATGCAAATCCCTATCGCGAGATGGGTCCCTGGGCTGTGGGGGCATTTTACAGCTCATGAAATCCTGCAGCCCTGATCCAAAACATGCTGTCCATCACCTTCAGTGCAGGCAGACAGCCCCTGCTCACCAGTGCACTTGCAAAACACCAGCTGAGCAGTGAGAAATCCAGGGGGTTTGCATTGAGGGCTAATTCAGACACCAAAACCAAGCAGGAATTCTAAACCTGCCACACGAGCTTTTGGCAGCTGGTACTTGGTGCCAAGCAGGGGCTCCAGGGGACACTCAGGAGGGTGGGCAAGGGACAGATCTCCCCACTGCCCCACTCCAGCACAGGGAGGTGCAAGAGCATTAATTGGAGGCTCCATCTCCATTACAACACTGAACAGCCATCGGCCACTGCTCCCATTCACTTGGCTAAACCTTTTCAAACCTATTTATATTTCTGTCAAGGAGAGTTCACAAATTTAATTAGGTGCATATGAAAAGATACTGGCTTTTGTTCCTGCTAAGCCTTTTGCCTGATATTTTTGTGGGGTTTTTTTTTTGGTATTGTTATCACTAATGAATAACCACTCCTCATCCAGGTTCTGCTCACCATTCATGGGCTCACAGAGCTGGGGCACAGCTCCCTCAGGCATTTTTTTCCCAGATGAAAAAATCAAAACCTACTTAGCCTCTTTCTGAATGGAAGCTGTTCCCTACCTGTGAGCATCATTGTTGTACTTTTCTGTGTCTTTTCTAATTCTGCTATGGCCTTTTTGTGAGGAACATTAGCTGTATTAAAGACCTGAAGCCACTATAACATAATGATGTTTTCAACTCCTTTCTGCTAAGCACTCAGGTGATATTTCCACAAGACTACCAACTTCAAGATCTTTTTCCTGAATGACAGGAGTTGGAAGTCACACTTCCCCATGGTATTAGTGGGAATTTACTGACATTGACTTTTATCACTGTTTTAATCCTGGTGTCTCAGCTTTCTCTGAATCCCTGCAGAACCTTCATAGTCAGTTCTGGATTTGGGTGCTCACAGTGAACAGTCACAAACTCCCTGCCCACTCACTCTTCTTCCTATGGCATTTACAGACATATGCCACAGTTCAGCCCAGTGACACCCCAAGGTGAATGCACTGTTAGTTTTCAATGATTTTAAAAAGAATTATTTTTTTTCCCCTTTCCCCCCTCTTTTTTTAGCGACTAAAGGCTAAACTAGGACATGACTTTCCTTCTTCCACAATGAACCTTCCTCTTCCAGCTGAAACATGATTAAAGTAGCTGCTCTTCCTTCCAAACACTGTTAGTACTGATGGCAAACCAAGCCCTGCCTCCACAGGAGTTGTGCTGGCCATGGAGATGCTACTCAACCCACCCAGCTCCTGCAGAGAGGCGTTGGTGAGAGTGCCTGTCCTGGGGGTTGGGGGGGTGCTCATGGTCACCTCCCCTCTCCAGGGATGATCCCTGGAACCACCAGGGAGGCGGGTGCGTGGCCAAAGCCACCAGCTGTGCTTTCGGGGGTTCTGCACCCCAACCCAACACCCAAGGGCTGTGGTGATCCCTGAATGGGGCACGGGGTGGGGAAGCACTGCTTGACCCCAAGGATTGGATTAGTGGAATTGCCATGCCCATGGAGAAAGCTCTCTGAGGAGGCAGGAGAGGGAGAAGATCCTGTTACATATTTTACATACAGCTATTGCCTTACGGACAGGTCACGTGCGCTCCTAATCTGCCATCAGTGAATGACAGTGTTTTATATAGAACAGTAACTTTTGATTTACATATATAAGAGTTGTTGATTCTATCTGTGTCCAGATGTCTGGAAAAGGAAGCAGCTTTCCCCCACCTCCCTGAGAGGCTATTAACCTCCGACTGACGCAAACTAATGTGCAGTCACAATTCCCCAGCTCCGACTCAAAAATGCAGACATTACCATAATCGGCTAAAACAAGTATTTATAAACATTTCAGCGGGCAAGATATCATCAGCAGGGGCCTTGAACATTTGTCTTAAAATTTATTAACCAACCCAAGAAAAAGTGGCATAAATAAAGTGAAGGTTTGCTGTTGCTGCTTTTTAAGAATAACCTGATGATATGAAATAATCTCGCAGACAATGTCATGAATTACATGACCTCCTGTTTGACAAACGTGACTGCTTCATTGCTACTATCACAAAAACAACTGACTTTATGGCCGGACCTCATGGGAAAAAAAACTGTTCAAGTGTTTGCTTTCTATTTTTACTACTGTTATTTGGGGAACTCTTCAAAATCCAACTGCTAAAGCTCAGCATTTCTCCCTCCCCCAGCTGAAGTTATAATGTTGCCTCTAAAATCTGCAATTTGTGAATCATGTTGTCTTGAAACTGCATGTATTTGGACAGCCAGCCCTGGAACTTGGCTGAGTTATATTCACGTTCAAGAGACCTATCACATGTGGCTGAACTTTATGAAGCAGTAGCAAGAAACTCCTGATGTGCAGTATGGCTCCAGAATAACTGGATTTGTATGAATCCAGTTGGTGGGGATTAAGCTCAGTTAACAGAATGGATCATGCCCTAAAACTAAGCCCAGTAAAACAAAAGCTTCGTTAAGGCACTCACCAAATCCCTTTCCATTTATTTGTAATATTGTTTTAATTATTTACAATGGTTCTTCCCAAAGCAAATACTGTCTGCCTAAAATTACAGAACCTCCTTAGAGTAACCTTCTGCTGATGGGACCAAAATGGCATAAATAGATCAAATTAATCCTGATCCATTCAAAACAGATGTCCATTGATTTGCACCATAGGGCTCCTGCCAAACAATGAAAATCCAATCTCAAATGATCTTGAAATATGTGGCACATGCAACTGGGAATTGAGATGGAAAGGCTTGTGTGACATAACCAAATCTCTCAAGATGGAGATTCATCCATGAATCAGCATCCTGCTCAGTCACTTCATGTTTTAAACACCTATTTCTGCTGGAGCTGCTCAAAGTGTGAGCACAGCCAGGAGACGTACGCTCACAAAAGGAGCAGAATGATGGAAATTTGAGGACTAAGCCAAAGTCAAGGAAATCAGACAGAAGAAACAGACTGCACTGGGTTTTTCCACTTCCCAAACCTGCTGAAGCAGAGCCACTTTTCTCAGAGCAGAGGATTAAGGGTGCCTGGGCCAAATCACAAATCCTGCTATGGCCCCTTCATGTCCTACAGCGAATTTCCCAAAGAAAATATTTGGGAACCACCTCCTGTGCTCTCCAAGTCTGGCATCTAACCCCACCTCCTGCTTGCTGAGCTCCTGCAGCACCTCTGGGTGCTCTCAGGAGTCCTTTGGAGCCTGCTCAGCTCCATTCAGAGCATCTCTGCAGCTGCATAAGACAGCTCTTCCCAGAAGAAAGTGGGATTAAACCCACACAAAGCCAAGGTCCAGCACTGCTGTAGCAGTGTGCCAAGCAGGGCACGGAGCAGAGGGCAGGGCTCAGAGCCCAGGGGCAGCACCTCCTGCAGCAGGGCCACACGAGCAGAGGAGCACGAGAAGATCTCAGTGCTCACTCTGCAGAATTCTGGCTTTGCCTGGTGAAAGGAGGCCAGGAGGCAGCGAGAGCGAGGAGCAGCAGTGAGTCAGGACCCCAGCCCTGCCTCCTGGCTCCAGCTCTCCCCTCCAAAGCCCAGAGGTTGGGAAAATCTGGGACAAGCATTTATGGGTTCGGCGCTGCAGCTGAGGAGCCGGCAGTGCGAGATCAGAACACGGCGTTTTTGGAGCTGCATCTGCAAAAGCAGTTGCTGTGGTTCTTTATTTTATTTTTTTCCCTTCTCATGAACAATTTAGATGTATTAAAAACAAGGTTTTATAAAAATAGAAGAGAAAGCCCAAATTTATCCCATAGTGCATTTAAAGCACAATTCCTGTTCATGTAAGGAGGATGATGTAAGTATACACAGAGGACAAATTTGACCTAAACACAGCAAATAAATGGGTGTTTTATTTCTGCATTAAGCACTGCAATGAGCAATTAGGCTCAAAATTTCAAAGCTATTACAGTGACTATTAAAGTGACTAACTCCCAACAAAGTCAAGTGAGAGAAAAGCATAAAATCCTCTGAGACTCTGTATTTTAATGCAGATTAAATATTTATTAACTATTGCTATCTAACAAGATTTCAGCCTGCAAATTTCACTGCAATCTCTGAAGGAAAACGGCTTGGAACAATTTCAGTTACATATAAACAAAAGACTGCATTCTGCAACCCTCACTCAGGTAAAGCTCCCATTGCCTTCACCAAACAAAACCAGCAGGATCAGGTACATAAAAATAAAGCCAATTTTTCACAAGAGCATATTTATCTGCTCAGCTGTAAGACCCTGTAGGAAAGAGTGGCATGCTCCATAATTGAGAGGTAAGTTATCTTTCATATTATATTTTTCTTATGCAATTTATTTCACAGTGATTAAATTAAAAATATAAGCAATGAACTTACCCAAATTCTTTGATCAGGCAATTGGAACTGGGAGCAAAATTGAAACAAAAACAACACATTATTCCTGCACTGGAATCCTTATTGCAATCAATGTACTTTTTAAGATTTTATTTAAAGATACTAATTAAAATGTTTTTATGAAGGATTTATTGGACAAGGATGTTCTCTTCCTAAAAATTACAATCCTTGTAATGGCAAATTATTGTGGAATGCCATTAAATTATCTAATTTTCATAACTTTTGGGCACAGGGAAGAATTTTGCCCAGCCAGGGACAGGATACAGACTTCAGGGTTTATGTCTGTAAGTTCTATTTCAGAAACCTATTTGAAAGATCCATCTGTTTGCTGTCATATTATCCAGTTAAAAAACAATAAATTCTTGGTCCCTGAGATAGCAATTTTCCGGAATAAATTCAAGAACACCACCACAAGCTTTTAAGACATGAACAATAAGTTTGAAAATATTTTAAATCCTGCCAGCAGAAAATCAAAACTCGTGGAGCACTCCCCACCTGTACTTTTACAGGGGTGAACAGGACTATAAAGGAAAAACAGCTTTTCTGGAAGCCGTTCCCCAGCCCTCCATAAATTCCAAGCCAGATTCTGCCTTTGCAAACAGAAGGCTGCTTTCTGTTCTATTAAAGTTTGCAAGAAAGCATTTTGACGTTTAGTTTTTTGACAGGACATGTGCTGGTGGTTTGGTTTTCTTTTACAAGGTTCCTTGGTGCCCGTTACACTCCTGACCTCTGCATCGATCCAGCTCACACCAAGTTACAGACATCATCCCTCTCACTCAGGTAAGTGATAAAACCAAAGCCAGGCTTTGCCATGGACTCTTTATTCTGTTGCACAGTGAGAAATGTGGAGGAGGGGGTTCTGCAGAGCCAGCCCTACCTCCTGCCCCTGGGGGCTGGCTCTGCCCCACCTGGGCTGGCCCTGCCATGGGGAGGTGGTACCTGACACCTCCACCTCACACTGCCTTGGTGACAGCACTGGGACCTTCCTCGGGCACCAACGAGAGATTCAACAACTCCCTGGGACAAAACACGGAGGGTGGAAGCCTGGCATCATTCCCACTAGCAGGGAAATGCCCCATGTCTCCATTTCACCCACACATCCTCGCCTGACTCTCAGCTCCCCAGGTAACTCAGTCACACAAAAGAAGATCCAACTACGTGAAAGAATACATAAAAGAATATCCAAATCCATAAAAGAATACATAAAAGAATATCCAAATCCATAAAAGAATACATAAAAGAATATCCAACTCCTTTCCAACTCCCATCCAACTCAATATCCAACTCCTTTCCTGCCCACCACAGCCAAACTCCAAAGAGTGAATTTTACCCCAGCAGCCCCTTTCCCACCCACTGACCACCCCTCCTACCACTGGCATCAGTCCAACCTGCAGCAACATCCTCAGAACCCCCAAATCCAACATCACTGAACCACTCTGAGTTACAGCTTCTGAACAGCTAGAGACCACCAAGCAAAATAATCCTGCTTTTTCTATCAATGCCCTCATTTAAATAATTTGCTCATAATTTACAGCTCCTTAGCTGCTCTAACAGAATCAGTGACTTGATGGGGAGCAACCAGCCTGTTGCACAGCAGGGACAAAAAGCAGATTGAGGTCCTTTGTGTATTTGTGCATTAGCACCATCAACTACTAAAGGGGAATTTTCACTTGTGTTGTCGTTTGGGCAGATTTACCTTATTTAAGGTAACTCAGCAGGAGGTGTTAAGCTGCTATTAAACCTTGCACATAAATTCTCAATCATTTTAATACATCTTAAATTCTTATTTAATGCTTATAAATACTTACATAATGCCATAAATACTTATGGCATGTAAATACTACTAAATAATTTCATACACAATCCAACACTTTGTTCAGACATTGAAATTGGTAAGGGATGTTTTCATATGGTGCATCTGCAACCATATATGCTATCAGCTGTTCTTCCCAAATCAGCAGAAGTGTCATTTTTCAGAACATATTCCATGCAAGTTAGGACATAATAACTTAGGACTTCATTAGGAAAAAAAAAAAAAAAGGTGGTAATTGGGCTGTTTTGCCCAGGAATTCAGAGGAACCTGAACCAGAGACATCAGCTTATGGTCGTGTGCTTAAAATACAGGATGTGTAGAGGGTGTCACTACTAAGATGAAACAGCCCACAGTCAGCAAGGAGTTCAAATCTGTAAATACCACAGAGCATTTTATTTCAGGTATAAGATGTAACCGAGATTTTTACCAAAATCTCCTTCAGCAAGGAGGAGGAATACAAAATGAGGGTGCAGTGCTGGTGAAGAAAAGCAATGTACAGTTTGCACACAAATCCTCTTCCCATGCCACATACACATCACAGCTGTTAAACTGTTTTGGGACACCCTCCTAAATGTTTTTCAACCAGGACTGTGATCTGTGAACAAGCGAGAAGCCCTCATAAATTCTCTCTTCAGGACTGGAGGAGCAGGAATCCCACACACACTGCACACATTGCAGCCCACAGCAGCTACCAAAGAAACTGTGGAGCATTTGCACTATGAGCCTTGGAAACAACAGGTGGAAACTTTTCTCTCTTTTATGAGAGTCCTTAAACAAAATAAAATCCCTTTTAAAGTGGGATGCTCAGCTATTCTGGCCATACTGTGAATGTCAATACTGACTCTCCTTGCTCTGAGCACAGGAGACTGCTGAAAACATGAGTGGCTGCAAATGTTGGTAGCTACATTATGGTTTCAGAGGAAAATGGCTCTAAAAGACACACTCAGTTCGAATCTAGCTTCCTCTATAATCAAAACATGTTGTTTCATCTACAAAACATCAAGAAGCTCAGAACAATGCTTACGCTTTTCCACCACAATGGTCCAGCAAAAACTGTGTGCTTTAGGAAATCCAAAAATGACTAAGACTGCATTCATTTCTCTGCACCTGCTTTGAAGCATCAACAGGCTTGTTTACAACATCAAAATTCCCAAAATACTTACTTGTGGATGAAACAAGAATCCCGGGGAAGGTCTCAAGTATTTCTCTTTTAAAGCTTCCAGTGGGTCAGTTAGCTTTCTTTTTTCTACTCTGTAAATGTTAAAATTAGATTTGCTTGTGATGAATCAGTCTCAATATTATTAATCATACAGCTACTCAGGTTTAAAACAGGCAATTACACATCAAGCAATTTGTTTCTAGGAGATAACAGTAAAAGATAAGGGAGGAGCTCAAGACTTGATTCCCACACACAGCTCATTACTGCCAGGGTGGGGCTGGGAATCACCTTTAAAGTAGATTATACCATTTAATTAGGGAATAATCCCTTTTCAAAAGGTTGATAACCATTGTAATAGGAACGAATGACTAACTACTAAGCACTTTTAAAAAGAAATAAGACAACTGAACATGCTCAGCACTAAGAGGAGAGGAATTCAGGGGTCCCTTGAGCAATGGGTTCCTTGCCATCTGTCCAGACATAACCTCACAGCCACCACCCTGGAAACCTCCCCTGTGCACAGCCAAGGTCAAGCAGGGCAAGAAAGGTGGACTTGTAGGAACACACTGAATCTGAGGCGCCAGCAGCAAATCCTGCACTTCACTCATGGCAGCAAAACACAGCGTGGACAATTCAGAAACAGTGTGGAAATTTGAGGATTTTGCTTTTTCTGTTATTGCTGTGCATGGTTTCATGGATGAATCGTGTTGTCCACGTGTAGAGGTAACTCATGGCAAAGGAAGGCTCAGTAATAACTGCCAGAATTTGTACAGATTTCATTAAAATCACAGACATGTAGGCTCACAGAATGGCTTGGGTTGGAAGGGACCCTAAAGATCATCTTGTTCCAACCCCTCTGCCCTGGGCAGGGGACTTTGCAATGCAATTTTAATTAGTTGGTAATGCAGGGCCATAAAACACGGATCATTATTTCTGCTGCTTCAGGCATTTTAAGTGAATATGACGCAAAGAAAACTTATGGTCTAACACAGATATCAATCTGGCATGAATAAAACCATCTCACTAAATAGCATCATATCCTGTTTCTTCATAATGCAGACTTCTTGTCTTATGCACCAGCACTCTCCAAAAACTTTGCCCACAGCATTTCTTTTTCAGATAAAGTAATAAATTAGCATAATTTACATGGCAGTATCCTTTTTTTTATAACAAGAGGCTATAAAATCAGTCATTTATATTACAGGCTAATATTTTTATGGCTAATATTTCTCTGAACTAATTTACATGCATGACTTTGACTTGTTAGAGATATAAGTGCAGAAAGGGCAAAGGACGGCTGACACACACAGGATGCAGGTGAAATTCACATCCCATTGAGATCCATCTCAGTTCTGCTGGGAAACACCAGAAGGTCTGGATTTTACCACTGGTTTTTAAAATCTCAGCTCACTGACAGTGTACACCTTTCAAAGCCAACAATGCTCCCACTGATTTCACAAGGCAGACCATGGATGGGGATCTGCACAGCCTGGTGGAGTGGGAGGTGTCCCTGCCCATGGCAGGGGGTTGGAATGACATGAGCTTTAAGGCCTCTTCCAACCCAAGCTTTTCTGTGATGATTCTATGACTAAAGAGCCCACTGGTGAAATTGTACACACAAGGATGCTGTGCCTTCATTTCGATGAACAAAATGCCTGAAGAAATCAACCCAGTACTCAAATAATGGCAAAAAAGGGCAGAAATCATTCTCAATTTCCTTACTTTTAATATATCTTAGGGCCAATGTGTTTCTTTCTTGTACTTGTGAGAAACTCCTCTTGAATTCAAGAGGAGCTGGAAAAGTAGAGTATAAGGAATACTGTCATCTCCAGGGGAAGCCAGAGGAGGCAGAGTTTTGGAAGAAAATTATTTTCAGGCAAATCAGTGACATCAAATACAGCTCAAATAAACAAACATTCAGTACTGATGCCAGCTCAGAGAATATATTCAACCTCTGCATGTGAAGCTATGCAGGTTAGATGAATGACTCATGGCAACCAGGGCTTGCTGATTGCAGCATTGCCAGTCCCGTGGCTCACTTGGAGCAGCTGGGATGTGAGGAGGGATGTACAGGTCACCGTGTGGCCCCCATGCCCTGGCACTGCAATGGCACCTCCAGGGACACTGGGAGGGGGACAGGGCTGCAGCCCTGGCAGACCTGGCTGCCTGCACCAAAGGATGCTGAAAGGCAGCAGAGAGTGCTTTACCTGTATATGGGATCCATAAAGAACGGGGTGGGCCTGGCGTGCTGCAAAGAGGACTCTGAAGCTTTCCTCTGCTCGAGGTCTCCTCCTTTCTTCTCTCCAAAGACGTGGTTTTTCCGAGGCTCAGCCTGCCTTGTGCTGCTGGCTCGGCTTCGGCTGCCCATGCTGAGATCCAGAGGCTGGTCCTGGCTGGATGCAGAGGGGGCTGCTGGCTTTGAGGGGATGGGAGTAAGTGGCTTCTCCTCCTTACGTTTTATGGTGAGGTCAAAGGGAGACTCAGAGCTTCCCTTTGGGATCTTCTTAATTTCACTGGGTGATTGGGGCTCCACTTTCAAGGGTAACGGTCTCAAGTCTCTATCAGGAAATGGATACATTGATTGAGAGAATGCTGGAAAAAACGGGAGGGGAAACATGGAAGGGTAAGGTAAGGCTCCGACTTTTTTGTCTTGCAGCCCCACAAGTCCTGTTGAACCAAAGTACTTTTCAGCAATAGAAGCAATAGCCTTTATAGAATCATTCACCGCTCCTGACACCGCAGTCTGCTCCTCTAAGGATGGTGAGAAAATGGAATGATTGCTGTGGTCTTTCTTATTATTTATTGACGCCAGGCTCTGCAGAGAGCTTACTTTGTCTTTGAACATTTTACCATTTTCTTTAAATTTCTCTTTCTCACTTTCAATGTCACTTTCCAGATCAGAGCCCGAGGTGGTTTCCAGGTCACTGCCACTGGGGGTACTGACATCGTCAAGGTCAAGGTCACTACTCTCTGACTGGTCACTGAGTTTCTCATGTGGCCTCTCTTCAGAGGACCCTTCTGGTTGAAGCTCCACTGGCTTATTCTCCCCTACTGATGGTTGTTTATTTAGTGCCTTCAAAATATCCTGGGTGGCTGGCAGTATCTGAGGATTTGTCATGAGGGGACTTTGGCTTTTGTTTGTCTGATCTGCGCTCGGAAGTCCTTTAACAGGAGAACTAGTAGGTAGCAAAGGTGGCCTGTGGTACAAGCCTGAAGGAAACAGACCGGGGAAGCTAAAAGAAAATCCAGGAGCTGTTGGAAAGGTAAGACCAGCAGGATGCCTATTGGCTCCAAAATAGTCAGCAAGGCCCGGATTTGCATGATTCATATTAACCATGGACGTTTTATCCATAGCTGGGGTTCCAGGAAGAGAAATGCCTTGGCCAAAAAATCCTCCTGCTGCAAAATGGTTCTTGCCCTCACAAAATCTCCTGTGTTTATTTAAGGAAGACGTAGTGCTGAACATTTGTCCACAGTCTTTGCACTTGATTTGGGTTCTGCAATCAGCATGCATGCGCTTATGACGACAAAGGTTTGAAAACTGAGTATAGGATTTATGGCAGACCTCACCTGTATGTAAACAACAACAACAACACATCTCAGGCTTTGTGGTAATTGCCCCCACCCTCAAAGTTGTGCAAATAACACCATTTTTTACCCATCAAATTGTCAATGAGGAAGCCACAGGGAGAGGTCTAGGTGCACAAATGTATAAAAGCAACTGTACTGTTCAAAGTAAGGCATCTGAGCAGACAAATGTCAGAAGACAGCACCAAAACCCAGTCCAACCAAGCAGAAAAGGTCTGGGATCACTAAAAGACACACTCTCCTTGTTTGCTCTTTGCACTGCACAGTGCTGCACATTCAGTACCATTATTCCACATTGCATTAGCCCCCAGAGCCCCCCAGGAGCCACGACCCCGTGCTGTGACCCCGCATGAACCCACGGTGCTCCTGTGTGAGAGCACAGGTGTCTTCAAATGGCATCCATTTATGTCACTATTCCCATGTGGAAATGAATCATTAAAATAAATATTTGCAGGACCAGACAGAGATGAAGCTGCCTCACAGAGCTTTCACTCTGCGAGAACAGGAAAAAGGTGAAGAAGAAGACAACCAGGTATTTCCTATTTCCAAGTATAAATGTAACGAACATTTTTTTTTCTACTTACAATGAAAATTTTAATCTTGTGGAAGTCAAGTCCAGGCTGGAACCTAGAAAACCTCAGTACTCTCATATGTCCAGTGCATTTCTATTCATGCAATGCATACAGTGCTCACAGGTGCCTGTAACTCTAAATTCCACATAGTAACTTTCCTAGTCTTAACATTGCTCATTTGCCTCTTGCACATGACAAGATAGACCATATTTCAACAACAATTTCCTTTAAGAATGAAACTCTCTTTGTTTGCACTCTGATGCTCAGTAAGAGCCTGATGAATTCCCTTTCAAACAGTTTTGGGATGAGAATGATTTCAGCCTCACAAATGCAGCATTTGGGAGAGAGCCTGGGAACACACAGGGGAGCAGATCTGCTGTGACACTCTGCATGCTGGAGCTCAGCTTCCAACAACCTTCCAGTGGCAGGAGGCTGGAAGAGGTCCCAGTGGTGCAGAGTGAGACACAACAGAGTCAATCACGTCACGGAGGCAAACAGGATTTTGGAGGCTCCTGGTTTTCTGGCTGTTACAAACCTTACAGAGCAAAGTGGGCAGCAACCAAGCTAAGAGTCTGTAAGTAGAAGTGGAGTTTGGAAGAGGGCAATGATTAGTTCCCCAGTGACTTTTTGCATCCCTTCTTGGCATCTTTTGGATGAGCAGGAGCATCAGGCAAGCCCCAAGGCTGTGCTGTGCCTTGTGCTTTTCCTTATGCCAAAATTTGCCTGTACTTCTGCACTACCTTGCTTCTAACAGTGTCAGCTCCAGACTTGTTTGAAAACAAGGCAGCACCACTATCAGCAAGCACTGTTATCCCTGCAAAAAATCCTTTTTTTTTTTTTTTTTCCCAGCCAGGAAAAAGCATGTGGCCACTTTATTTTTTATTTAATTTCTGTTATATCATAAACTCTCATCTTTCACACATCAAAGCCGCACAACAATGCGCATTGTGTATTCCGAGGCCTTTTTAACAATCATTTTCATGATTCGAGACAGTCTGACATAATTTACAATGGCTCTATTTTAAGCCTGCAGAGGAAACTGAATTGAATGTATCCCATCCTGCACTCTTGGTTCCCATGAACTGCAATCACGTCCTCTAACTTCCACTCGCACCGGGGCCCGCGCTAACCTTCCTGCTCCTCCAAACCCCTGCCCTTGAGAAACTCCACCACTTGTTGTCATCTCCTAACTGTTTACCTCTTCAGCAGCCTGCTCCGTATCTCACCAACAATGCTCCCATTGTTCCCGGGCCTGATCCTGCCCCATCCACCCGTTTTTCCCCTGTTCACATCCCGCACTGACAGATATCCCCGGGACAATTCGTGGGGTAAACGGTGCAGGATCGGGCCCAAACACAGGAAATTTGCAGTGTGGTAATTCAGGAAGGAGGTTTGTTTCTGTGTATCTGTTACTGTTCCTGCTGGAAATCTTCATTCACAAGGAAAGGCAAGAAAGAAGAGAGAGAAAATCAAAAATCAAGCAAAAAAAATGGAAGAGAAAGAAATAAAAGAGACAAGAAAGATGAGAAAAGATTATTCTAGTTTCTTGAAAATGCTTGTTTTTCTCTTGTTAAGTAGTTTTTGTCCTTTTAAAAAATAATTTATTTGCCTATTTAACATAGATATATTTTTATTTAATATAGAATTATTTATCATTCATTTTTGTTCTGATTTTTCTGCAATTTCCTCCTATTTTTAACTTAATTGCAGGCATTAGACTTCTGTTCCACAGTCCAGGGTACAGAATCAGGCCCCTTACCTTCACTGTTGAGGCTTTACACAGTAATTTCCCCCAGCTCTCATGACACTAAGCACAGAAACCAAAATTAAACTGAGCCAAATGGTGACTCGAGTGTTGCATCCATAGGTTCACACAAGCTGGATGTTATGCATTTACTCCTCTCCCATGTATAAAGCAGGATAGACCATATGTATCTTTTCAGAAAACAAAATATCTCAAATAATGCATTTCTAATTATAGGCTATTGTAGAATTAAAAAGAAATAACGTTTTATGAACTTTTGATCTTCTACCAGGTTGCATTGAGGTCCCTGCTTCTTATTCACATGGCTTTATTAAAGATAAGGCTTTGATCAGGTTGGTTGGAGTGGCAAAGGATGGAAAAGAGATTGGCACAGATTAGTTCTTAAAATCTGGAAAGTTCTCCCTTAAAGAACAGTGGTACATTATTAAGCTATTATTCTCCATTAATATATTCCAAAGTCAACAGAATCAAGAAATATTCCACTCTAGAGAAAAGCAAAAATATGCACTTAAAATTTTAAGATATCTTAACAGGCTATTAAGGGAGATGCAAATTAATAATTTGACTAAATGCATTTTATCTCAGTTTTTAAATTAAATTCAATCAATAATGGCAATAGCATTAAAATACGTAAATATTTATTAATATAATCTCAGCAAACAATTAACAGCTGTACCAACAATTTACCTTTTCAAGCATTGAAATTATTTAAAACTATTTAATGAGGTGCTGCTTGCTTAAGGTGCCTTTTGCATTCAACAGGCATTCTATTTAATTTTTAGGGCTGGCAGAGAAATTTTGTGCCCAGGTGGCAGCCCTTGCTCCCTGGAGTACTCCTGCTCTTGGGCACTGTCACCTGAAGCCTGGGTGTGCCACAGCATCAGTGACAGGCACACCCAGTGCCACAGGGACTCTGGACAAGACTCTGTGTCTAAACTGACTGTGACACCTCCATGGATATTCCCAAGGACTCCTCAGATAAATTTGTGTTGTAAGTTCTACCTCCTTTTCATCACACGACTTAAACTTTGTAGATGGAGGGTGGTTATCAACTTTAATTGTTTCCATGTATGAAAGCAACAGAAGCTGGGTTTGATTTCTGCTGTTACACCGTATTACACCCTTTAAATCTCACTGCCATACTTTTAGCAACTGACTCATAAGAGAAGCTCCCCTCCTTGCAGCTTTTACTGCTCTACAGACCCCAGTTTTAACACAAACCCCCAAAAATTGCAAAAAATTGATCTCGTGCCCACGCACTCCATACGGTGATTGTCTCTGGACCCCAAATTAGCCAGCAGTTAAGTTTGCATATTTTCTGCTTATTAAAAAAATTACTGTAAGTACTATTTAGGATATGTTCAGCCTATTGTGGCATGTGGTTTCTATTTGGGGAGGCTGGAGATTCTGCGAAGGCAGTGAGTAATTACCTTAGTGTTGGTGAGTTTTCACTCAGGCTTGGGCGGCACACTGTAATGAGAGACAGTTGCCATAAACAGACTGGTACGAGTAAATCATGGTGTGTGGCCTTCTGGTGGAAAGCAGATATCTGCTCTAGGTGACCCTACCTCACTCTCACAGCTCAGCAAAGCCCACCAAACATGTGGTCTCCAAACCTTTTTGTTGTGTAATTACATGGCTGTTATCCGTAGGTTGCTCCATGGGGTTTCATCCCTCATGCCACATGTGAAGAATACCAGTTGTTGTTTTGATTTATCAGGAAAAACAGCAACAAAAAAGCATTTGAGAGATTATTTCATTCATTATGGGTTCCACTTACAGACTTCTATGTAGGATGTTGCAATAGGCCTACCTAAGGAGTCCCTACCTAACCAGAAGTTAGCTTCCTAATTAAGTTTAATCATTTAATCTGCAATCAGCTTTAAAAATTATTAATGATGTTTAACATTGGATCTATTTATATATTTTCTTATTGAAGGAGTCCTAACCAAAACTATTACTAATGCAATGGCAGGTTAGAGATTTTGCACAAATAAGTTGCTTAAGCCAATACTCCTCCTCTTGAGAAAATATATGAGTTTGTGGTCAACGCTCTTCAAAGATGTGGTGCAGATATTTCAGTAAATTATTGTTGAGAGCAGCAAAAGATTGAAAGGTTTAGCAGACAAGTAGGGGAGATGGTCAAGGTACCTTTCAAGTCACAGCAGGTGCCTGAAAAGGCCATGGTGGAGAGTAGCACTACCAACAACATTTTTAAATATTTTTTGCCTCTGCTTCCCTGGTAAAAAGGAGAGAAAGCAATCTGCACCGTTCCCAAGCAGGGTCTGGCTCAGCAGCAAATGCAATCTGTGAGGTGCTGAGGATCCCATTTAAGGCCAGTTTTATTGCTGGAGAAGCTGTTAGTGAAGATCTAATAGCTCAACTCAGCCCTCAAACTTGGGGCATGCTTGAGGAAGGTGGCAAGATGAACCTCATTGCCACTGAGATTTGTTTTCCAAATCCAGCAAAAATCATGGCATCTGCTGTGGAGACTCTGCAGCCCAAAATCGGCTCCTAAAGCAGGAGGAGAGCAGCCAGCTCAGCACGGTGCAGAGCAATGAGGCTGCAGCCACCGAGCCTGGTCTGGCTAAATCCCATTCCTCACTTTGCATCTGTGCGTGGAAAAACATCCCTGGGACAACAGGTACATTTATACAGCACACAGTGTTTGTCTGAAAAGGAAAATCACATGAAAATAACTCCTTGAATTGGACCAAAAATTACCCAGAACTCATTCAGTAACTCCCAGCCCTTGTGGCACGGGTGGGGAACTCAAAGGGAGCAGAACACAACCTCCTGCTTCCAGACTGCGCTGCTTCGCGGCAACAGAAACAACACTTAATCAAAGACGTTTAGTTGAAGACTTACATATAAAAGGTTTGACACTGCTGTGGATGTGTTTATGCTGTTTGAGGCCTGAAGAAGTGGCAAAGGTTTTGCCACACTCTGGACACGCGTGAGCACGAGCCCCCACATGCTGGGAACGAATGTGCCTCTGAAGGTTGCTGGGGTCCGTGAAAACCTGCTAGGAAATGAGTACTGATTAACCAAGAAACTTGACTGTGGAAGAAGCCAGTTATTACAAGAGCCTTTTAAAATTCAAACCTTGGAGCTATTTTTGGGAGCATTCTAAGGTTAAAACCCTTGCTAATGGCCAGAAATGGGAGCTGTGCCTGCAGGAAGGGGCCTCAGTTTCCCTGGATCACCCAAGTATTGTGTGGGTCTGTTCACCCCTTTGCAGAAGAAACATTTGACTTTGCTGTTAGAAATTGCACATTTAAGGTCACAGATTTATGGGAAATGAGTGAAAATGTGGCTGTTTGAAGCCTCTAAGCATTACTGCAATAGAAATACTTTATACTGACACCTGAGTGTGTGACAAGTAATCCTGTGCACAACTCAGAGCTAGAAACCAGGGCTTGGTTACATCTTACAAGTGTCAGCTGAATATGAAATTCCCAATATTGAAGCAAATCTACCTTAAAACAATTAAGTCCTCATGAAAAAGGGCCAAACTTTGGAAATCTGATAAAAAGCAAATGCAGAGTACCACATACTATACAAATAAACCCCACAGAAAGCCCAGTGCTCGGAAGTGATGGAGATGCTTTACAGATGAGAGTTGTACTCAGTGCAGCTGGGGTGCATTGCCATTGCTTATTTTTGATTTATATTGCAGTACTGTCCTGAAGTTTCAGGTCCCAGCAGCTGGCAGACAGCCTAGGGAATCCTCTGCCCTGTGTTTCCCTGGGTGCTCTTGCCCCTCATTGACCCTCTTATACCCCACCAATCCTTTCAAGGAGCCAAGCCCTGAGCTCAGAAATGCTCAGCATCCTGCATCGGTGCCCATTTCAGACTCCACAGCCATTTCCAAATCAAAAAGGAAATAAAAAGAACATATTTTCAAAGTAGAAATTAAAACCCTTGAGAAACCATCTGGAGCATGGCAGAAGCCCTATGCCCTCCTGCATCCCAGCCTGGGGCACCCCCACTTCCAGGCTCCCCTGCATCCAGCAGCACAAGAAGTGCCAGGCAGCCTAAAAATTCACTGTACCTTGGCACAGTTCTCACACTCGTAGTGCTTCCCGCTGTCGTGTGACATTTGGTGACGTATCAAGTTGGACTTCCAGTTAAAAGCTTTGGGGCACTGGTCACACTTGTACTCCCTCTCCTCACTGTGTGACAGCATGTGCTTCTCCAGGCTGTGGAAACAGGAACAGGGCTCAGTGAGATGTGGGTTTATAGGAAGAGGAGAGAGCAGAGCACACAGTTACAGCCAAAAGAAAGAAAATTAAAAAGCCCCAAAGGCCCAGTCCTGACAGAAATAAGTCCTGTGAGTTCCAGGCCACCCCAGCCAGGAGGCAGAACCTCCTTCTCCCCACCAGAATAACACATCCTCTCATGTTTTGCCAGGCCACTTGCAAGTGCTCCAGGAGATGCTGCTGCCATCACTCCCCAAGGAGATTATTTCATACACCTCTCACTATTTCACTCTGGTAATTCTTCCCTGCAGTCTGAATTATTTCTGCCTTATGACTTTCCCTCTAAACACACCTTGGATGCCACCACCTGCTATAAATCCACTCCTTTGATGGGAGTCAATTTTTCTTACAGCAGGAACAGATGAGGAATAACTCCTCTGGAGTAAGACAGGATGAGTTTAAGAAGCCTCTAGCTAAGGTACACCACAACTGAAGTTATTCTTGATGATTATTATTAACTGTGTGCAATTGTGTGGTTGTTTAGTCATTCATTTCTTAGTGGTTTATTCAATCTATTATTAGGATATTCAATGTCCACCTAAATTCTGTTGTACATCTTTAAATTAAACTTTGTCTCTGAATTTTTATCATTCATTTGTAGCAAATATGTATTTTTAAACAGCTGTATTGTTTGGCCACATACAGAGTCATAATTCACACCACTGCTTGAGGGAAGATCACTACATAATGTAAAAGTGGATTCACAGAAAACCCACTGGAAAGTGGGAATTTTAGCCTGGGATGCCCAAACTGTTTTCACATGAAGTTCCCACTGACCTCTGCTGAATCAGTAACCAAACGTACTGGTGTTACAGCCTTGTTTGTGTTGTGTAGCCCAAACAGCCACCTCCATTCTCAGCCACAGGCAATGGAAATGCTTTCACTCTGCAGATGCTCTTACTTCTACCCCTTCTTCTTCTTCTTTTATGGAGGACAAAAAAATTCCGGCTTCTCTTCCTAATACTTTTATAACAATTGACTTTCCATCACATAAACAAATTTGCCATAACCCAGAGAAATTCTTGTCCCTGGTTGTGGTACCAGCTCCCAGACTGGAACATCAGCACTGGGCACTCCTGGAGCCAACACCCCCACCTTCCTGCTCAGCCATTTCTCCATCTAATTACTCATACCCTCAAGCACGGCTCATTTGGGCCCTTTGTTTTATGTAATCTGGATGTAGCACACTTTGGCACTTTTTGCAGTGAACTGTCTGTGTGGTGTATGAGCCTTTCAATAATTCAGAAGTTCAGAGAATGGCTGCATTCACTCTCATTTTTCACTCTTTCTCACAGTACTGCCCATCTATTTATGATGACTCGTTCTTTGTTTTCTGCCTTTTCTCTTCAATATTTAATATTTTAAGCTAAATTTACATTTCCTCAATGATTCCCATATGTTAGATATCGTCCCCTCACTCACAGGGAGAAAAGAACTTTAACACTGAATAACTCCCAACATGCAAAAACCTCACAGACCAGAGTCCTGCCTCAACCAGGCAATTCTTCTGCCTTGATCTGCCTCCATCAGCCCCTTGGAATCAATCCCTCAGACTGAAAATCAGACACGTGGAACACACACTGCCCAACATCGGCCAGTGAACAAGCAAGACCATCACAGAACCTGCCCCACTCAATCATGTTTTAAGCACCTTCTCCTACCTTTGTAAGTCTGGGAAGACTTGGTCACACTCCTTACACTCCTGGATTTCATGCACGTCCTGAAGGTCATTCTCGTTCTCCAGCTTCTTCTGGAAGTCCTCCTCCACCATGGAGAAGGCGGAGTGGGGTGTGCTGCAGGGGAACTTCTGGTGGTCCACCAGCTCAGCCTTGGACTCAAAGAGCTGGTCACAGTCCTCGCAGCGGTACTGGCGCTCCTCTGCAACACACAGGGGTGGGCACAGGGACACCAGCTCAGTTTCCACTCACCTTTAACCACCACCCCACCAGAAGCTGGATGATGGTGTGGTTAATGAATTGCTCAATAAAAAAAAAAAGAGAAGAACCTCAAAAGAAAGAAGGACTCCTAAGAATGCTTTATAATAAGGCTTTGATTCCCTGTTAACTGCCTGGGTGATATCCAACAGGAATCCCTAACACTGGCTTAGGACAAAAGTTTAAATACCAAGGACAAGTGTTTAAATGCCATCCTAAACAGAATTATACAGGGTCTAACATGGACATCCAGCAGAGGCTGCCAGTTTGTGCATTTCTCAATGAAAGGGACTGACTCAGACACAAACACCAGCATCTAAAATAGCCAAAAGGGTGTTTAGAGTTTTTTAAAGACTCTTAATTTCCATCAGTCCTTCTGCAGCACCCAGCCCTGTTCAAAGTAAGCCAGAGATGCATGAAGTTAAATTCTTCGCTTTGAATTCCAAAAAATTGGTCATAATTTCTTGCTGAAAAGTGTAGAATATCAGCAAAGTGTTACTTTGGAGTGAGTACTGCATTCCCTTAACTAGCAATGCCTGCAAAAGACTAGATTAGCTGAAGAAAATTCCAAAAAAACAAATTTGAAGAAGAGCATCCCACAATGTTTTGTTTTGTTTTTTTTTTCTGCTGTATTTTCTAGTGTTGGTCCATACAAGGAGCCAGACACCCTGGTTGGTTCCAGATATAAATGCCCTGAGGCTCTGAGTCAGAAAGGCACTGGCTGGAATCCCCAATGAATGTTCTTGGTTGCTACTTGACAGTTGAGCTGATCCAGAGAAAGTGTCATGGGGCTCTGCTCTTGGCTGTCCACGAGCAACACTTTGGCTCAGTCTGCTTCTAAATTAGCCCTGTGGGACGTGATCCTGCATGTGACTGCAGAGATTTCCTCTGTGTCATTTGTACAATAGCTACTTGACCATGGGGACTAGGCAGGGAGAAGAGTGTGCTGGACAGGGGGACACCTTCAGCAATAACTCAAAAAAGTTACCACTGGGGGAAAAAAAAAACAACACAAAACCTAATGGGAATGAATGTATAATCCACACTTTTTTCTTAAGAGAACAAGAATGTACAAGCAGTTAGAAGAAAGGGGAGGCCTGCCCTGTTCATTGTTCCTGAAACCCTGAAAATTTGTAAAATGTCCCTCTGGGCATAAACTGCAACATGCTGGGCATTAGAGCAGATATCCCACACCCAGTCCCCACTGTGGCTGATAACCCACTGCCCAACAGGCAGCTAAAGGAGATTTTGGAGACTGGGGGACAAATCTGAGCAACAACTCAGGAGTTTCAGAGGAAGAATCTGTGTGTGGGATGAGTAAAGGACAAGTGTGAGGAGTAAGAAAGGCTGAGATGTCCTCACAAGTGACAGCAACATTGACAACCTCAGATTTCCTCTTTTCAAGGTCACAGTTGTTTGGCTAAATTACAAAAAATAATCTATAACCAGGGCCCATATGTGTCCTGCAGGAGCAGCACAGTCTTCAGATAAGGACATGGATTGCTGTTCTTTTGCAACCCCACAAAAAAAATCAAGTTTCAATCAGGAACAGAAAGGCAGAAGATGGACAAATGCAACCACAGTCCAGCTCTCCTCTCTGGCTGCAGTGAAGCCATCCCAGATTTCAACAGAAGAAAAAGTCTTCCTAAATTCAGGGTTAATGTCAGTGATACTTTCTGTCAGATGAAAGAGTAAGAAGAGGCTAACCGTGGATGTCCGGAGCCATTGTTTCATGTGAATAATCTTCACTCTTCATGAACAGTAAGAGCTCCTCTCCTGGTTCAATATCTGCTACCACTCTGTAGAATATCTGGGGGGAAAAAAATGGAAAGAAAAAGCAAGGTAAGCACTACAGCAGGCAAAGAAGCACCAGCCCCTGCTGGTGAGTGTGGCAGACCTCGCGGCCAGAGCCTACCCACTCATGATGATCATGGTAAGGCTGCTCCTTCCAGCCCCAAAGCCGTTGTGTTTTGGGCTCTGTGAGGATAAAAAGGATGCTTTCAACAGCCTCTGCTGCAAAATGAGCTGTGTGATGACTGCAGATATCACCAGCAACTTGTCTGCTGAGTTATACCAAACCAAAGCACAGAGCAGCCATAAAACACATCCCTGAGTGATCCTGGTAAGAGAAGGAACTCCTGTTGCACTGGGAAAAGGTACTAAAGTAACTTTAATGCTTGGACTCAATTATCTTAGACGTCTTTTCTGACCTTGATGTTTCTATAATTCTAAAGCAGACATGAGGAGATGCTGCTGGTTAAGCCATAGGCATCCAGCCCTCCGTTCCAACCATCCACACAGTCCAAAAAAGCTGTGAGGAGAGAAGCTTGAAAGAACCAGTGCACCTGGCTATTCCTTAGCTTCAAATGGAAACCAAGGGAAAATTCAGTCCTGGATGAAGAAACACCCTGAGCAGCCAAAGCTGCTGGTGGTGGCCCTGGCTGGGGACACCTTGTCCCTTCATACAGGTGATGCTGGGCTGTGGGAAAGAGCCCTTTGGGGTGGCAGGAGGCTGTGGGGGAGGGCAAAAGGGACACCCTCCCTTGGGTCCATGCACCAGAGAAGCACACGCCAGCACTGCCAGACTCTGCTGAAAGGAAATTCCCAAAATCCATCTGGCTGCTTTCTGTCTCAGCAGGAAATGTGAAGAGCACTAAAAAGCTCCATGAAGCAGCTCAAATAAATATTAGTAACTTCCTCAGGCCTTGTTAAACAAAACCACATGACAGCTATGTTTCCTACGCAAAAAAATGATGCCTTTGCTTTTCCTCAGTATTTTTAAAAGGTTTGCTCCCAAACTCTCAACGCTCATTGCAGTGCACAGGGAGAGAGGCAGAAAATCACCTGCAGTGATCAAAGTCCCACAGATGAGTTTGTCACAGGTAGGGACAGGTGTCTGGAGGCTCGTGGGCACCTTCCCTGCCGGGTCACCCAGGGTGGTGCTGTCCCTGCCCAGGCACACGCAGAGCATCGCCCACCGGCAGCCAGCACATACCGGTGTCCTCCAGGAGGTGGCCGTACAGCCTAATCCTTTCTGCCTGCACAAGCCATGCCCACTAAATGGGCTAAATACCTAAAAAATATCGAATTTGGATGCATTTCCTCGGATTTGGAGGGCTTTTTCCCCGCAGTTTGTCCCAAAAGCCGCTGCAGAGAACAGTGCAGGGAGTGGCAGTGGAGGCTGCTCATCCCACACCCCAGGGCTCACCCCTCACCAGGTGACAGAACTGCTGGCAAAACACATCAAGCAAAAGGTACCAGTGCCACAACCCCCTGCTTGTGGCCAATTTTCCCCATAAAAGGGGAGAAGGGGTTAATGGGCAGTGTGATCCACCCTCCCTCCTCAAACCACCGGCCTGGGCTGTTTGGGCTTCCCATTTGTATCTCTTGTCAAGGGGATTTCAAACTCCACCGAGCATTTTGGATGCCAAGAGAGCCTGGAAGTGTCCTGTGAATATCCCTTCATGCAGCCAGGCAAGATTTGGTACCACAATCCCCTGAGGATCCAGTGGTGTTGACACTGCCAAAGGATACAGGGCTGCCTGGTGGGCTTCAGCGTGCTGGGGCTGCACTGAGGCAACACAGCTCATCCCAACAAAGGCCAAACCACATTTAAATGGAGCCAGCTTTTACCTCCTGCAAATAAACCCGGTGACAGTGCCACATCCAGTGAATATTTGCTGCAAGCAATGCTTGGTTTTCCCTTGTTACGATGGACGTATTGAAAAGCAGATTTTTATTTCCAGAAGTGTAATGGCCTCTGCGTATCTGAAAGGTAAGCTGGATCTGTGGAAGATAGGCCCAGCTGCTGGCTGGTTTGGGGTGAAAATAATGTGTAGAATAATGACATGTGCACACTGACTGAAGAGACTTCTGGAGACCTCTGTCTTGGGGTGGAAGCAGAAGGACAGGACACAGAAGGAGCAGCACACAGCCAGGAGACAGAAGGACTTCCACCACCCCAGAGGGACTGTGCCAAAGCTTCTGCTCTGCCCAGGACTTGCTTCTTCTCACAGGTTTTGTTTCCCAGTCAGGTAAACACCGCTGTTCTTCCTGGCTGGTTTTGCACCCACACCGAGGAGTGAACAAAAACCACAGCAGAGCCTTCTCTGGTATTTTCCCTGTCCCATCACAGGTGTCTGGACAGACCTTTTCACCTCTCAGCACAGAGGGAGGACACACGGGCTGGGGCATAAAGAGGGTCTTGTTCACAGGCGCTGTGCTGGGGAGCATCACTTCTCTGCGGCAGCCCAGAATGATGCCACATCTTTCCTGCAGCTGTGGGACACATCCCCAAGCAGGAGCAGACTCTGCAGCCAGCTGTCTTGTCTGCATTGGTATTCAAAAATCCAAAAATGATCCAGCTACCCATCAGAAACTGCCTGGCCAGCCTCTCTGTCCCTCAGCAGGGAAACAAGATGAGTGTTTCAAAAAACTCAATTTTTTAAGTTGAGCAATGCTTCTTTACTTTGCATCTCACTCCTAACATTCTCCAAAACAAAGGCTGAGTGACAGATTTCCAGCTCTGGTATTTTCACACCACTAGAGTCTTAACTTTAATTATTATTAAAAAATAATTTTTAAAATTTGTATATATACAGAAAAAATTTACCTGCACTAACCCTTTATACATAAATTTACATTGCCGTGAGAATCTAAAATAAAACATATTTAAGTTTAAACCAAAACAATCATGCAGGTAAATTTATTCTGATGTAGAAATGAACTACATTGCCTGAATTTTGAGGCAGCAACAGATGACTGAGGGCAGGCAGAGAGGGGGGAAGTTCTGCAAACCCCATGTGGGGAACCTCACAAACTCCCCCCAGCTCCACAGGGACCCCTTGGGCTGCCTGTGTTTTGCAAGAACAGCACCTCCACCACGGGCAGTATTTTTTGTATTAGGAAATGCTATCATAAAATAAGTGGATTTTTCAATTGCAAAGCTTGAAGATTTCTGGCACACAGTCCTGACTTTACTGTAATTAATGAAAGGTTTCAATTTTCTGGCTATTATTTCTCCAGCTGACTGATGCTGCTCCATTAACCAACTTTTTTGGGTTAACCTGCACTGGGGTCTGCTTGAGAACAAGTCAAGGAAGAGCTTCTGCACAGGAGAGAAACAACCAGAGGAGGAGGAAAAAAAAAAAATAAAAGCAAAGTCCAGATGCTCATTTCACATGCCCTGGGATCAACGGTGTGTGACTACAGTTTATGTAGGAAGAGCAAAATCAGATTCAGGTCTGGAAACACTTTCAAAGTTCAGGGGGTCTGAGGTGGGGAGAAGTTGGGGGAGGCCAGGCTCATCAGTGCTCTGTGCCTGCCCACACCCACACTGCAGGTCAGAGATCTGTGCTACCGAGCAGAAATAAAAGCTCCCAAACTGCAAAGCCATAAAGGGAAAGGGGAGGGGGGAAAAAAAAAGGAACACACACAATTCACTTTTAAATGGATGAATAAGGCCTCATTGTTATGAATCCCAGTTTACTTTTCCTGGTCAGGCACTTGAAATTTTATTTATGCTTAATAGACTGCATTTGGCATGTGTAAAGATGACAGAAGCGTGAATTATGAACGACCTTCGACCTATTCAGGAAGTTGTAATAATTGAAATAATAGCGAAACGCGCTCCCCGCGAGCTCGGCTGGGGCCGCGCTCGGCCGCTGAGCCCCTGTGCTTTGAAGCACCCCAGCCAGCCCCCTGCCCCTGCCAGCCCCACACTGCCCTGCCTGGACCCCCTCTGCTGCCATCAGCATCCCCCAGAACCAGCAGGGGTTAATTGAAGTTAAGGTTTTGGGGGGAAAAACAGCAACTCAGTCACTGAGCGTGAGCGAAGGCAGGAACTGCCATGCACACATTTGTGCTGCCCCAAAGAGGAGCTGAGTTCTGGTGCATCCAACTAAACCCTTTATTCCTGCCTACAGCTCTGGAGAACATTGCACGAGCTCCAGAGCTGCTGGGAAATTCAGATTTTAGGCAGGCTAGAGATGCCACTCAAGTGGATGCAGTTTGTCCCTTAACCCCGAGGCCACATGCTGAACTCACAGCTCCCACCACAGGGGAGGCACCCAGGGATCCTGTCCTGCACCGGTGCAAACAGGAGGACCCAGCTTGGGATGGTGGGATGGAACACAACACCCCAAAAGTGGACTGCTCCCTGGTGAGCCCCACCAGCACTCACTGGACCACATTCCATGGGTGCACCCTCCCCAAGCAAGGCAGCCCCATCTCCCAGCTCCTTTGGGGAATGTGCCCCAAGAGGCTGCCAACTGGCATCCACTTCCACACAGAGCAAGAGTGGAATTTGCTTGAAAAATAAAACAAATTAAATGTCCAAAACTACTAATGAGCGTTATGTCGAAGGAGCTCCATCAAAATGAGGAATTACACCCTCCAGACAAATGAAAAGGAGGAACAGACATACAACTTTACAACAAGCCGTAATTAAGAGTTTGAGGGGAAAAAACAAGAAAGAAAAAGGTCCAAATAGTACAGCTTCAATTTTAGCTCCCGTGATGAACAACTTGTGCAGCTGGAGAGCTGTGTGATGAAACCCGAGCCAGGTTCTTTTTGCTATACTCAGACAAATGATAAATTGAAACAAACTGGAGTTTTTTCAAGGGCCAAGGTAGAGGAGTCCTGCCTGAGAGCTGTACTGGGCCCAAAGAAAACTTCAGCAAAAATCCAGAGGCAAAAGTCAGCAAGTCTCTGCATGCAAGGGGCTGCAGGGGCACAAGTGGGAGCCCAGCAGGGAGAAAGGACCCTCCTCTTCCTCCTGCAGAGAGGGCAGGGGAGCACCACAGTGCCTCAGCACCAGGGCTGTGAATCCTTTCCTTCTTCATTTCCAAAATGCTGCAAAATCTCTACGCAGCAAGGACTGGAGGAAGGATGCTCCAGGAATCCCCATTTTAACATCTTGTGAGGGAAGAGGTGCCTCCTGCTCCCCAAAACAAGAAGAGAACTGCAGGATACCTCTCTGCAGGGCACCCTTTTTGGCATCTTGGCAGGCTGCAGGCCACCTCCCTCCCCAGTACCACTCAAGTTTTCTTCCACTGTCATTGAATTTTAGCTTCTGTGAAAACCTTGGTTCATCCAAGCTGCTCTGGTCCTGCAGAACCTCTTCCCTGGGGATCAGCAAACACTGACACCAGACCCCAACTTCTGTCACCCAGCTGTTCTCCTGAGCTGATCTAACCAATCTGCTGTCCTCTAACACCCATGAACCTCCACCAATGAACCACAACAATATCAAGCAAGGTGCAGTCTTGTCCTTCTAGGCTCTGTGATTGCTCATAACTCTCTGCACTTTAACGAGCAGATGAGTAGGATTTGATAGCCCTCATCACAGAAAATCCCTTATCACTTTTATGAAACATGAATCATCAAGAAAAACCTCAACACTTTTCATAAATGGCAACAACAAGTTGCTAGGTTTGGTCCTACACAGTTTATTAGGTCACATCAGGACAATCCAATGCTGAGAGCAGTAACACCACCAGTGCATCAAATTCCAGATAACACAGGCAGCCATAAACCCAGGCAGGAATTTCACCCACAGCCTCAGCTCTAACTGCAGCAAGTGGAAAATCACCACTAAGCAGCTCTTCGTTCCACCAGCCCCAAGCTAAAACATCCCTGCTCCACTGGAGACAGATTTTTAGTGGGAGCTGGATTAAGCTTTATTTGTGTAATAACCAACAATTCACAGGAAGAATCATGGCAGAACAGAACCCTGTATGAGCTCAGTGTGTGCGTGCCCTCCTGACCCACAACAGCCAAAACCTCAATTTCGCTCTCTGACAACAAAGCCTCAAAACTATTCCTTAAATACACAACTTTTGCAGGTGGCTGTGCGAGGAGCCCCTGCCCGCCACGGACAGGGGGCCGCGGCCGTAAAACCTGAAACATGAAGCTGTGCCTGCAGATTAAAAAAGTTTGTAAAACGTGTAAGGTGGGATCAGATCTGGTGGAACCTACAGCAGTAGGTTCACTCCTGTAAGTTTATATTACTGACATCGGGCATGCTGTTAAGAGTGTGATACTACTGGTTTTGCTCCCTTTGCAGTGGCACGTACTTGAGTATGAGGCAAGGAAACAAAACACAGGCACAAAAACCCACTAAAAACCTATTTCAGCACGCACAGCAATCTAAAACCTCAGTAAAGTGATCTTGAGTCATTCTGAGTTTTCCGTGGATAAACCAAGGGGACTCTTCAGGAGCTGCTTTGTTGGGGGGAAAGAGACCTGGAAGCCCAGGGCAGTTTCACAGCACTAGGTGTCTGTATCACTGTCAGAACTCTGCAAGCAGTAAGCAAGATAAAAACAACATTCTGGGGTTTTAACTTCAACAACTACCAACAATCATTCTAAAAATAAAAAAGTTTAAAAAAAAATAATTTGTAGTTTGAAGGTGACCGTGATCTCAGCCTGGAATGTGTGACAGACGCTGCCATGCCACTGCTTGATTTGCAAATGCACTTTCATTAACATACATCTTTAAAAATAATGCTTTTGCTGGGCTGACAGCACTGCCAGAAAGCCTAATAGAGCCAATCATTCTGAAGTCATTAAAAAGTTGAACTAATAGATATTTAATGATAACAGAGAGGAGTCATCCAAGTTAGCAGAAACTGCTCTAGAATCCTAAACTGACTCTGAGCTGAAAAAACACATTCCAGGGCAAGAACAGTGACAAGACTCTCTTCAGCTCTGCACACACTGTAGTCTCTTTAGGGAAAAGAAAAAACTGAGTGCCCAGTTTGTGGAATTTCATTATTGATATATACTGAAAATTACATATGTTCAGGTTAGATTGGGTATGACAGGAGATAATAGTAAGACAGCAAAAAGAAATCCTAGATCGACCTCATTCAAAATTTTTTTTTTAAAAAAGTACAAAAATGCAGCTTTTAAGCCCTACTCCAGCTGCAATCAAATGAAACATGAGTTGCATCCAGCGTGCATGTTTTGACTGCATCCCACCATTATCGAGCTGTTCATCTCCGCAAAGCTCATTTATAGAGTCATAAGAAAGAGCCCAGGCCTTTTGTAAAGTTGATCCTAAGTGATGAAACCTAACCTCAGCCGTGAGTCAGGGGGTGGGGTGGTATGTCTCTGAAAAAACTCTGAGAGAGAAAATGACAAAAAAATGTTTTTCTTTCCCTCTTTTTGTTAAATACAACAGGTAGAACACAGCAGAGCAACCAGATTACACACTGCCCTGGGCTCATCTCAATCCTGCCTCGAGCAGTCTGGGAACCATACCTATCAGTCAAGCTTGAATTTAGTAGTATAAACTTGTGGGCAGCATGAGGCCGGGAGCACTGGCAGGATCTTTTACCTTCTCAGGTACAGCCCAATGTTTGCTTGTGAATTTTACAGATGAGTTGAAGCAATTAGAGGTGAACAATTACTGCTGATCATGTGTCTGCGGCTCGGGAGCGAGCAGGGACTGGGGATGCTCCCTGTGCAGCCAGGGCTGCTGAGCTGCTGTGTGCCCCTGGGGGAGGCAGGAAGAACTGGGGTGTCCCCCCATGCCTGCACCCAGCACTGGCTGTGGCTCCAGCTGGGCTGGGGTCTCCTGTACCAGCTGGGCTGCATCATCTCTGCCCTCCAGCTCCAGCCACAACCACTGACACACATCCTCAGCTTCACCTTCTTTTTATTTCCCCTCTTTATTCCCTGCTTTTTCTTTTTTTCCCCCTGTTATTTTCCAGGAGCTACCGAGGCTGAGTGACCCGAGGCAGCCCCACAGTCTATTTGTGCACACTCAGCCCTGACTTGCATTTGTCGCTCCTTGTACACGCACACGTTTGGCCATGTAACGTCCATTTCCCAGTTTGCCTTCCCATTATATTTTATATTACCTCTGGTGAGCTCGTGCCAGAAGAAAGCAGAAGGAGGAGCTGTTAGAAAGAGTTTCTTGCTTTAAGATTCGAGAGCACATTTTTAGCATTAACTTTTTAGGCTCTGGTCATAAAACGTTAGAGTACGCGGACGATTTTGTGGGTAAATGTGCAGCGTTTCCAGAGAGCCAAATGAACAACAATCTCTTGCTGACAGCACCCAGATCACAACAAGCTACTTGAAAGACAACCAAACCTTAATTTGCAAATCTCAGCAACAAAACACTACAAAAATATGGAATTATGAACAGCACGATACTGTGCAAAATAAATAACAAGTCTCCAGTGAATGAAGGGAATTATTGGCAGCAGTACAGCCACCATTACCAAATGTCAGAAATGTAAACACTTAAAAAAAAAAGAGAAAGTTAAAAGCACCATAACTTTCCTTCCAAAAATGTCAGAGCACGGGTGTGCACTCAGAGGGAGATGCTGATGGTTCAGCCTCGCCTGCCCTTTCAGCTGCAGATCCCCAACACCAACCCAAAGACAGTAAATTGCTTGACCAATGCACGTGATTTCACTTCTGATCTTTCCTACCTACACCAGCTCCTGCTCAATGTAAAATACTTGAATTCGCTGTTTCAATTAATCTACATAGTTTCCTTTTCCTATCGCTGTTCCATAAACGCTCTGCATGGAGAGAATTTATCGTTTTTCAGCACAAAGCATATTTCAGCTTGGAAAACGTAACTTGCTTTTACTAATAACCTTTATGGTTTCTTTAGTTAAACCAGCTGCTGTATAAAAAAGAAATTATCTCTCGGTCCGCTGGCTCGTTCCATGCTACATGTGCTCAGGGCTGAGCTGTAAAAGTTGGAAATGAAAAAGATCTTCTCTCATAGTTCTGAGAAAGTTATTTAACCCAGTTTTAATCAGCTATCTCGCATGAGTGAAATACGTAGCACTGGGCTGGAAATAGCAGGCTCCCTCACATTCATTTCCTATACGTATGGAATTTGATTAGAAAGAATGATTTCTAATTGAAGCTTTGTGTCTGGTTGTGATTCTTCTTTCAATACTGTCAAGGCAATTAAATCAGCTGAAGATAATCTTTAACATCCACCTGATGCAGTTAATTAAGTGGTAAAAATGAAACACTGATTAAATGAGCCGAATTCTATGTTCCAGGTAGCGAAGTTTAAATTGGAAACAAGAATTCACAATTATCTGTTGCTTTGCTGTTTGAGGTATTTTACTTTAAAGAAGCAAAGCTTCCTCAGCCTAACTTTGCCCATTAAAATATTTCATAATGGCCTGTGTTATCCGCAGACAAAAGCAAACCCTGATTTAGGAAACACCTAATAACTCATCAGCATAATTGAAAACAAAATGCTTTGCTGCTTTACTGCATTCTTCCTCTGCCTATCCCAGCCTTTTTTCCAACACACAAGGATAAATCCACTCTTTGTTGGGCTGAAACATTATTTAAGTACAATAAATGAAAAGAAAAAGAAAACCACCGAAGACCCTGATTCAGTATTACGAGTTCCAGCAAAGTGTATGGGAAGGCACAATAATATCCATGCATGTGTGCATTCAAATCCAAAGCCCCACACATGCAAGTACACTGGCAACATTATCACTTTTGTGTCCTCCCCTCTTTCCATTAAATTCATGTTACAGCATCCAACCAACTCAACGATTTAACACAGCAATCCAAGTGGACTGCAACAGGAGCCAGAAAATGCTCCTAATTCAAAATCAGCACATAATGCCTTTGTATCCCTTAGAAAGCAGCCCTGAATTTTATCAGATATAAGACCAAAAAAACTCATATATGAATTGAACAATATGGAAGACTGAAAATTTGTATTTTCTACTGCCCATAATCAAAATTATTCCATTCTGCATTTCCATCTGTACCTTATCTTTTACCACAACAGCAGAGGCCAAAAGCTGCTGTGAAATGCTGTTATTTTTTTTTTTCTATTGACACCTGAAAGTTCCTTTAAAAAGTAAGTCCAGAAAGTGAGCACCACGTACCTGATCACTTATTTGACATGCAACAAGGTTGTGCTGATTGTAGCATCCAGCAAACTTGATATATTTGAGCCAGTTTCCTACATCTGGTTGACTGGCATCTATGCAGAACTTCACATTGCAAAACTCATCCAAGATCTAAAAAGAAGAATATGAAAGGGTAAATCTTTCTGTCGCTGGCTGAGTATTCTAATCAAAAGATAAATCATAGATTTCCAGATAAACAAACATAATAATAATAATAATAATAATAATAATAATAATAATAATAATAATAATAATAATGTTTATTCAGAAATATGTTTCCCTGCTAAGATTTTAACTGTCAGAATAAATGCATAATAATAAAAAGACAACAAATGTTCTGAAAAATGTCTTGATATATATTTACAAGTAATCGAAATGTTGTCTAATTATTGCAATGAAACACTATGTTAATTTAAGAGGCACCTGATTTTCTATGCATTCATCAATGACCGTGTCTGAAATTATTATTTTAATTAAATAAGAATCTGACAAGAATATAACAAAAATTATTAAAATAGATGGTGTTGGCTTCATTTAAGGTTTCTGTTTTGTTTCAGGATTTACATTGATTGCAGCACTCATTTAGAATTTTTCTATTTGTTGCTCGGAACCAAACTTTATCTGGCAAGCAGAGTTATTTATCTTGTTTTAACATTACACTTCCCAAACAGTCCTGTGCAACACTTAAATCCCTCCCCTTAATCGAAGCGAATAACAGAACTCCTTATGTCAAAATAAAGAGAATAAATGAAAAACAATGTAAACACTCATGCAAACCATGGCAGTATTCAATACACACCAATAAATGGTTCCAATTATGCAGACAATAAACAAATATAATGAGACTGCTCGTGGACAAGCTAAAGACGATGTTCTCTTCTAATATTATGACAAATCACTAATCATTACAGCGGACTGAATATCATTATTCGCGAGCTTCACCACCGGCCTATCCCAAACTTCCCACGGCTTCCCGGGGAGCTGACCGCTAAACTGTAACAAGCTCGCCTCGGCAGCGGCAGCACCCACCCCACTTCAACAGCAAAATAAAGGAAACAACCTTAAACTCCCCAAACGAAAGCGAAGGGCGCGGGCGGCTGCGCCCGCCGGGGAGCGCGGGGAGCCGCGTCCGCAGCCGGCGCTGCCGCTGCCCGGCCACGGGAGCCCTCGGAAGTCGCTGCCGGGACCCCGGCGGTGCCCGGCCGAGCCCCCGGGACGCGCTGTCCCCGCGGGACCTGCCCCGCGCCCCCGGGGCCGCCACCGGGCCCGGCCGGTGCGCGCAGCCCGCGGGGCAGCCCAGCACCGCCCCGCCGAGCCGGGCTCTGCCCTCACCTCCGGAGGGAAGGTGGAAAAGCTCGCCCCGCAGCCCGAACCCCGCAGCCGGGCCATCTCGGTCCGCACGGGCGCGCACGCCGCCCCGCCGCCCGCACCGCCGGCTGCCCTCGGGAACGGGACCTTTAATTTTCCCTTTCGGAGAAACCCCCAAGGAAGGAAGGGGGGCTCGCCCCACGCTCCCCAGCGCCTGGGGTCTGCCCCGGGGTCGGCGGCACCGACGGGGCAAGGCGGCCCCGTCCCGCGGGGCCGTGGCAGCGCCGCCGCCGCGCTCGCCGCTCTTACCTTGTGTCGCCGGGAGCCCGCGGGGGCAGAGAGCGGGGAGAGGGACAAATATCCTTCAGGCGGCTGGAAGCAACATCTCGGCGCTAAAGGCGGGCGGAGGCCGCGGCCGTCGGGGTGCGGGGAGCGGCGGGCGCGGCGCGGGGCGCTCCAGCGTGTGCGGGGGGCGGCGGGGCCCGGGCGGGGGCTGCTGGCCCCGGAGGGCTCAGCGGCGGCGGGGCTCGGCGGGCTCCTGCCGGCTCGCCATCACCGTCCCCTTTCGGCCCCTCCTGGTCTTATCGGCTGGCTTTGGGGCGGCGTGTGCGAAAAAAGTTATCGGGGAAGGGGGAGGAAAGGGAAAAAAAAAAAAAAAAAAGAAAAAAACACCCCAAACCCACACAAGCCTCTTCAGGGAAAGGAAGGGGGGGAAAAGAAAAAAAAATAAAAAAAAAGGAAAAAGAAAAACAACAACAAACCCCACGGCGCACCGCTCAACAAAACAAACTTCTTTCACTTCTCCGCCGGGGATGGGAGAAAAGTGAGTGCGCGTGGGAGGGCGGACGGGCGGCTCTCCCCCTCCCCACGCCCGCAGCCTGCCCGCGGCGCTGCTTCCCCGCCGCACCCCCGGGCAGCGCCCGGCCCGGCCCGGCCCGGCGCGGCCCTCTCCGCCCCCCCTCCCCGCCCACCCCGTCGGGCCGTGCCCTCCCGCCGCTCCCCTTTCGGGCACTGTCTCTTTAAAGCGGGGCAGCCCCGGCCGCTCGCTCCGGCCGCCTTTCCCCCCCACCCCGTCCTCCTCCCCGGCCCCCCCGTCCGGGGCGGCGGCGGCGCTCCCGGCGCGCTTAAAGCGACAGCGGCCCCGCGGCCGGGGGTCACCGCCAGGTCGCGGAGGAGCGGCCCCGCCGCGGGGGCTCACCGGCAGCCCGCGGGGGCAGCCCCCGCCGGCCCCCTCCGGACGCATCCCCCGCCCGGGGCCGGCGGTGCGCGGAGCCGCGGGGCTCTCGCCGCTCGCCTCTATTTATTCGCCGCCGCCGCTCGCCCCGGTGCCCGCAGCCCGGAGCGGCCGCCCCGCAGCGGGGGCTGCGGCGAGCGGGAGCCGCGCCGCGCTCGCCCCGACGGCTGCTGTACCGGCGCGTTACCCGAACTGTTCCCGTCATCGCGTCACTCTGGTTATTAATAACGATATTTAATGAAATGCAACTTTTTTTCTTTTCTTTTCTTTTTTTTTTCTTTTTTTTTACTCCCCCCGGCCAATTTCGCGACGACCCCGTTTGGTGCCGCGGAACCGCCGCCCCGCTTGCCGCCGCTCCCTATACGATTTTTAAATATTTTTTTTTCTGCCTTTATTTCTTTGGTAACGAATGCCGTGAATGGAGCGGCGGGAGGCCGGGCTCTACCTGCCGGCGGGGGCAGCTCCCCCGGCTCGGGGCTCTCCCGGCTGAAATGGACCCGAAATCCACCCGTGCCGCAAACGTCCGCCAAGTTTGGAACAGCCCGGGCTCACTACGGAGAGATCCTCGTATATGTGCTTTGGGAAGAGGGCAGGGGAAAAAGAAAAACTAAGAGGGCTGAGCTGTATCTTTTATTGCACCATACAGAAGTGCCACCCACTTTTTTTTTTTTTTCTTTAAGTGCAGATTTATTTTTCAAACTAAAAGTGAATTTTTCTTCCCTGGGGAGCCAAGAAGGGCCGGAGAAGGAGAGCGGGGGGAGGTCGAGAAGCCGAGTGACAGGAGATGCTGATGGATTCGTCTCAGCGGCCCGTTATCTGTGACATTGACCTGTTAGCTCAGATAATGGCTATTGTCCGAGGGGAGAGAGACGGAGGAAAAAATAAAATAAAATAAAAAAAAACCCAAAACCCTCACGCAGTGGTGGTAGGTAGGACAGGGGGGGAAAAAATTCCTTTGTCAATAACCTCAAAAAACCCGGTGGGAGATTCCCAGAGTGCCCGGGCCTGGGAACCGGAGCCCGCCCGGTGTGCGGGGCCGTGGGTTCCTGCCCTCCCTCCGCTCCCCATTGTTGGAGGTTTCTTTCCTTCTTATTTTTCCTCCCTCTCTTTCTCTCTTTCTCTTTTTCCTTTTTTTTTTTCTTTTTTTTTTTTTTTTTTTTTTTTTTAATTTAGCCATAAATTGGCCCGGCTCGCGCTATGAGCTGTTCTATTTTCTCCCTGTCAGGATGAGGGATTTGCTTTATGATGCATTGTGTATTAAATACAAGTAATCTGGGAAACTGATTGCTCGAGCCCATCGGCCTGATCAGAGCCCCCGATAGCGAGCCCGAGCCCCCCCGTTCCCTCCCCGTGGACCGCGCCACAAAGGGAGGAAAGGCCGGTGGATAAACAAAAGCGGCTCCGGTACCGGGCCCGGCCCGCTCCGGGGCTCGCCCGCCGCCGCTGGATGGCGCTCGCCGCCGGGACACCGGGAGCGCGGCCGCCGCTCCCCCTTTTTTGGGGGGGAAAACCCGTTTTTAATTCTTTTTTTAAGTTCCCCTTCATGCAGCGCACGCAGCGGTTCGGGTGTAACCCAGCGCGGCCAGAGGAGGAGGAGGAAGAGGGGGAGGAAGGATCATGCCCCCGAGCCGGGGGTAGGAGGTGCGGGGGTCAAGCCTGGCCCCGCCGCCGGTCGAGACCTCCAACATCCCGGTCCGGGGATGTGGATACACACGTCAACACGCGGCGAGGTATTTCTTCTTTCAAGCGAAAATCTTTTAAACGTCTCTTGCCGCCTTTCCCCCTCTCCCCTCAGACGGTTCGGTGGGCGCTTCAAGAGGCCCAAATATTTCCACAGGGTCCCGTTGGCAATTGTTTATTTAAAACAAGTCGCTCTATTAGTGGAGCAGTCAGGAGTTAGTACTCCAGTCTGCTAGTAATTCCCACCAGGCTGTAAACTGATGCCTCTTTTAAGCCTTTAACTTCATGGTCGTCCCAGAAGTAAAAGTTCTTCTAATGGAGACCCTATGGGCATCGTGCATTCCAGCACATCATTAAAGCAAAGCAAAGCAGCTCGGCCACAGCCAGATGAAATAACGGCACTGTCCACGTTTAATGGGCTTCCTGGGGCCAAACGCTGCCGAGGACAATGGGGGAAAATCAGACAAGTCACTGGTGATTTTTTGAATACCGTAAATGTTCATATTATGCTTAATATTATCCTTTCATTTGTAGAGAAGCTGCTTCACGACCGCCTTTTCGAGAGGGGTTTAATGTTATATATCTCAAGGTGACTAAACACAACACTGAGCATCCTGGCTAACACTGTGATGAGTGTTTGAAACACTGGGGGATTGCACTAACGTGGAGAGAGAAAGGAAGAGCAAAACGAAACAAACACGCAGAAAAAAACTGCTTCCTAACATATCCAAATGCTCCAGGACAGACCTGGGAAACAACAACAAGACCGAAAGGCAACACAGTTTCTGCATGTCAATTCCTCCCACCCAGTGTTGTGGGTATCAACTTGAAAAACAAAAATAAAAACAGGTGAAAATACAAGTGTTGCTGCTGATTTCAGGGGGAAGAGTCAGGTAATTTCCAGCACTTGATGAAGGAGTGGGGTGGGCATTGCAGTGCCCCCCACGTTGGTGCCCTGTCCCTGCTGCCCCTCCTGCCCTCACACTCTGCCTGGCTCATCCCTCCCAGCCAAAAGGCAGTTTCCAAGTGAGGGAGAGGAGGAGAAAATTAAAGGTAAAAAAAATGTAAATAAGAAATTTCCCTTGGTCTGGAAATGGGCCCAACTGAAAGCATGTTAATCTCCACCTCAGTAATTTGGTTCTCCTGGAGAAGACAGAAGCCCTGCTGCTGTGCCCTGCACTTCATAAATCACGTCTTTATGTGGACAAGGTCAGGGCACCTAACAGCTCAGACATGGGCCTTTGCAGTGGCTCGGAGGGCTCCGGCATGTTTATTCTCTCGCACAGATCTCTGAGGAGCAGTCCAGCACACTTCTAATTACTTTTGATTATTTTCATTTGCTCGGGTCAGACTGGCTTTGCCGGCACTGCTGGAGGGTGGGTTTCCTCCCCCCAGCCCGGCTGTGGGATGCAGAGGGATCAGTGCTGTGCCCTGCACCCCCTTCCCCAGGGCAGCGCAGGGCTCCAGGGACCCCTGGGGCTCACCCCGCCAGTGGAGGGGGTCCTGTTTTGGCAGCAAAGCCTGGAACCTCCAGCTGAGCCAGGGACCCCCACAGCTGCCCTCCTCACCCTCTCATAGCCAGGCAGAGCAGGACATTTACCAGTGTGAAATGAGGGGCGTGCAGAAAAACACACATTTCACCCCTACCCCCCCCAAAAGTACCTACTGCCTTCGGGGAAAAAAAATAAACGACCCTGTATCCTTGCAAAAAAGTTACAGCGGTGCATGTGCAGGCAATAAAAAAGTTGAAGGACCTCTGCTATGCCTGTGGGGACAGAGCTGTGCTCGGGGAGCTGCAGAGCACAGCCTGCACAGAGGCAGAGTGTGAGTTGGTCTGTTCTCCTCTGAGTGCTGAGCAGTCACAGCACAATTCATTGGGAATGCTCGGTGCCCACACAGGGGGATGCACCACAGGGACACAGGAGTGTCCCTGGTGGTGCTGGAGTCCTGGTGTGGGTGAAGCCATCCCCGTGCTCCCACAAGTGCTGCTGCACCCCCTGTTATGGTCTGTGACAGCACACGGCTGGCAGAAGCCAGCTACCCAAGTACTGAACAGAAAGGCTCCACTTCTTCTCTCCCATTAAAATGTGGGGTCTAAAACAGCATGTTCCTTCATATCCCAATTGAGCTTGACAGCCCAGCCCTGTATTCTCATCCTGGTGTGAGTGAGCAGACCTCGTGTCCTGTGTGCCAGGGTCTCCAGCACATTCCAGAGGTGAGGGTGGGTGTTGGTGCCATCACACTGGTGGTACCCACACTCCTCAAGCAGGGGCTGCCTGATGGGAAGGAATTTTCTGGGACAGGGTTTTGAGCCTGAAACCTTTTGGATATTGGGTGTTACTGCAAACCAGGAGAAGGGATATCCCAGCAGGTTTACCTACTTCATCAATCAGGAAGATGTAAAAAGGTGTCAGTGGCTGGTATCTGGCTGCCTGGGTGATTTTACTCCTGTCTTGGGGAGGAAATCCTGCAGACACCCTTCCTTGTGGCAGGACATGAGGTTTGCCTTACTGCAAACAAACCACAGCCCTCACAGCACACCCCAAATTTGACGCTGGGGGAGGCAGTGCTGCTGGTCCACACCCCTGCTGTGAGCACACTCCTTGCAATGCTTTCCTCCTCCAAACCTTTCCCCAGCTCTGCCTGCCAAGGCACGTGCTGTGGCGCTGAGGACTGTTGCTGTTTTCCTTTGCAGCGCTCATTGCTTCCATTACAGAAGGGTCTGGAAGCCCTCAAATCCAGCCATTTTCACACTCGAGGTTACTTCCCCCACAGGGTGAGGCAGCCCCTGCTGGATGAGTCTGGCACGAGTTTGGCTGTGGTAAAAGTCTGGGGAGAAACGCACATCAGCCAGCTTGTCTTAGCACCTACGAGAGCCAGGGCAAGGCAAGGCTGACTGATGTGGCTGTTGGCCTGCTGTCCACTCAGAAGCTGTGTTTTCCTGTGCTTCACCTTTCTCATGTTTTGAAAGGAAGTCAGAATCCTGGAGAATCTGGGAAATTCCATTGGCAATGCCCTTGTTCTGCATTTCCCCGTGTGTGCTGGGCAGTCTGGAAGGCTCTTTTCTTTCTTAACCACCCAGAGAGTAAAAGATCATGAGCATAGCCCTCCAAATCCTACCAACATGACCAAAAAAGTGCCTGCTTGTTTTTTTTTAAATCACTCTCTCATTCATCCTTGTTGAAATACAACTGAATAAATCCCTCAGGTTTGCACCCACTCCTGCTTCCCATGATATGCTCATCTGGAGATGGAGCAGTGAAAGCCAACAGAGGGTCCACGTGGGGTGGCCAGAACTCCCACCCAATGTAGCTGCTGCTTCTCTGCCTGAAAACACAACTTCTAGAAGAAGCTGCCCTAAAAATGGAAGATCCCTAAGAAATACTCCCTGGGAAGGCATCATATCCAGGAGGGAGGAAGGATTTTGACTTGTATGTGCATAATTCAACAAGGTTCAATTAACCCTTAATTTCTTCAATTTTTTTAATTTTCAAGCCTTCTCCATTGACAAATAATTTGACAAATAATTTAAAGCCTCCTTTGAAAGACTCCTTCCAGTCCCAGAGCCCTCATGGCACAGGAAGAGCCACAGAAGGATGTTGTGTGGGAGCAAGTCCTGGGGAAGCATTGGGGGTTTTATGATCTGAAAGCAAAATTTGCAAGCCAAAAGAATGAAGAAGAAAATATGGAAACAAGGAAAATGCCAGGCCAAAGGAGACTGAAGGGGTTAAACAACAGAACTTTACACAATAAGAATTAATGTGATGCATAACAGGTAATTCTATTTTAATAATCAATTTTAGGAGTGACTGGCTATTTTCAAAGCATTCCTGTTGTAGCCAAAGTTTTAACTAGGCGTGCGAGAGCGGGCATAAACACCTGTGGACTTTATAAGAGTAAGAAGCAATTTATCACCCAATAAAAAGTCAAACACTCATGTTAAAATTTTCAGGTTTGCATTTGCTGTTTTAAGTGTCACATGTGTGGACTGTTCTGGGGGAGGTTCAGAAGAAGTGGAAGCACATCCTACACACAGGAACACACGTGCACACAGCCAGCACAACGAGCTCTACAGCAGGGAAGAAAACCTGCCTGAAAGCACCAATGTTACAGTTTCATCCCTCCCACGTTTTGTGTTAAACCCATTGTGATCATCGACCGGAGTTGTCTAAAACCTGGACTAAATGGGCATTAAGTCAGTTGCTATATGAAATTACTGCCATTCGATTTTCAGATAAACCACAAAACTTGATGAACTAACATTGTTCCAGCTGAATTAACTCATCATCCCCGGGAAGAGAAGGCTGTGGAGGAAAGGGAGGGCTCTAATAGCAATGATTAATCCTCCTCCTATTGCAAGGCACTCGCCTGCAAGTAGAGAGATGCCCTACTAAAGGCAGGCTGGGGATCCACCGTGCCTCCAAAACATCTGCCTTGCCAAACCCTGATGGTAGGGTTAAACATTATTTACCTGTGGGTAGGAGAGGGAGAATATTTTGTTATGGGCTTGTGATGAAACTATAAATACACTAAAATCCCCGTCAACGTTTCAAGTCATGCTTGGCAGACAAATCCAGGGACTGAAATTCAGGAATGTTAATTTATTCAGCTGGTGGAGGAACATGCAAAGCTGATCCTTATCCCGTACTCAGGCGATCTCCCTGGGATTAAGCCATAAAGTGTTGGGGCAGTGGTGCCCTGTGAGTGGCTCGGGCTGCCCAGCCCAGGCAAGCAGAGCCCCTCGTGTCCCCCAGCCTGGCTGTGCTCAGGGTCCTGAGCAGTAAATGCTTAACTGGCCCCGTGCGTGCACAGCAGCCCACCTGGGCGTGCAGGAGAAGTGTGCTCCACATAAATTAGTCACACATGGGCAAAGGTGCCTGATGCGTTTGGAAAAATCTTACCCTGAGAGCTACCTGGTTTGCTCTGAAAAGATTTTGCTCATCGGGAAAATTCGGGGCAGGGAGCGGGGAGAATGTATTTGATGCAGGTGTCCAAATAAACCTGTCCTATAACCCATGGATCACAATGGGTTATTAATGAAATAGCTGTGAACATCAGCGTATCCTTGTGGCAGATTTCTTTCATAAATGAGTTGAACATTTTCCAATTTCAGGAAAGTGCTGCTACCTATAAACTTGGAGATTAAGGGCTTTTTCCCCTAAGACTCAGATCCCTCGGGGCACTTGTGTTCTGGCATGCATCCCTTATTTGCTGAAGAAATTTCAAACTTGGTAATTTAGCACCATACTGATAAAACAAAGGGGGGAAGGAAAAAGAAAACCCAGCAGTTGGGCATGCATGTGAAGGAGGAAAGAGGTGAGTGGTACAGCTTCAGGCTTTTTTTTTTTCTGACTTTTTTTTTTATCCACAAGCCATTCTGCAGATTTTTTTGTGAGATTCATAGAGAAAACATTCCCAAGATACAACACATAAGATGCATATCAATCCACAAGCTGAGTTTTGCTGATGCAAAATGACCTGCAGAATTTGAAGGAGGATGGAAGCTGTTTTATAACCATTTTTCCATATAATTTATTTAAGCCTAAGATGTTGGGCTGAATTTGCCACTAGTAGAATTACGAGTATTAGTTTTATTAGCATTACAGCAGCACCTAGAGGTCCCAGTGAAAATGAGGACTCTTTGTGGGTAAAAAACTAATAAACATGAGACTCTGTCCTGAAATCTTACAGTTGGCATGGATGGGATAAAAAGTGTCCAGATGGGAAGATTACCATTTTATTTTTACAGATGGAATACAGAGTTTTGTTCATGGAGAAAATCAGTGGCAGATTCTCATGCAATATTTTCGCATAATTTTCATTCATTGATAAGTTGTTTTTTATTCCTTTTCTTTGAGTGCAAAGAACAGAAACTACTCTCTGCCTGCTGGTGCTTACAGCTTCTCATGGATAAATAGTGGGAGTCTTGGTCACTGCCAGTTAAAACAGTCTGCATGCTTTAATATGGCTCATCTGTAGCAGAAATTCTACTTTATCTCTCCTTTTTTAGCTAGGAAAATATTTTAGCCTTGGAAATGAGCAGTTGATACTTTGGAACAGATCTTTAAATGTAAGCACATTGTGCTGATTGGTGCCATAAATGAAAGCTCCTCCTATAGAAGCAGTTTTGGGGAGGATACGTCAAACTCTGCCTTTGACTTTTGTGGCAGAAATGTGAAACGGAGTTCATGATGTCAGGTCTTGTTGCTAGGAGTCCCCCAGCAATCATGCAAGTGCTGTGCACAAGATGGATCACGATCCCCACCAGGGAGAGGGGGAGAAGCTGCCCCAACCACTCCACTGTGAGCTCCTAAACCTCACTAAGTGGCTGCAAAAAGCAGCAGGGAATGGGCCTGTGCTCAGTTACAGTTTTTTGGGCCCATAGAAGCAAAATGAGGCAATGTGCTAAGAACAGATGTCTTTCTACCAGGAAGGATTTCAGAGGCTGCATGATCTGTCCTGCTGAGAATCCAGCATAATATATACAGCACTAAAGATCATTCCTTTCCTTGTGCTTCCCTGTGCTGGAATGCTCACATGGGACAATCCAGGAGATCCACTGGGTAAAGGAGCTGTTGTAGGATGTTTTGGCTGAGGAAGGTGCTCATCTCTGTGGGCTTTTCAAGGAGTCATGGTGAGATCAGGGCTGTCACACATTCCCCAGGGAAACACCAGCACCTCCAATTCCTGAACACAGCACTGACCTGAGAGCATTGGGGCTGAACTGGTGGCCAGAAGTGTTGATCAAGGTCAGACAGAGTCCCATTTCCACACAAGATTCCTGTCAGTCCTGGGGTCAGACAGGGCACTCAGACCAGTCCTAGGCTGTCCCAGGGCTGTGGATGGAGGAGCTGCTCCAGCTCCAGACAAAAGTCAGTCCTAGATCCTCCCACAGCCTTCAGCTCCAGGACCTGAGGGCTGGAGCACAGTGTTTTAGTGCTATATTTGTGAGCCCTCCAGAAACAAATGGGAGCTAGAAGCTGTCCTGCCAGGCACTGTGAACAGAAGCTCAAGCCAGTTGTGTGTTGCACGAAGGATGTCTGTCAGCTTGGGTGATAAAGCAAGAGTATCTGTCACGATATGAATGACCACAATTTTCCCTGGAGCTTGTGGTGCATTTAACAGGGCTATAAAAGATGCAAGTGGGAGCTATGAGGGCTCATTAGCACTTCAGAATTACTTAATTATTTCATTCTCTAAATTAATCCACAAATTTTGTCTCAAATTGAAAACAGTAGGTTTAGACCAAGGTTGCTGTGGACCAAGAAATACTTTTATGAAAAGAAGGAACTGAATTGGTTTGAATGATTTATAAAATGTGAGGGTTTCATTCCAAAATATCATTTATGTGCCCAGAAATCTATGCAGCAAATCTAATCCAGCAAAGGAAAATGAACATTCTCAATCCATGAATAAAGATGGGAAGTAATTCTGCAGCAGATTCAACCTGTGCCTGCCTATGTATGACAAGTAACTGATCTGAAGCCTATTTACACATCTGTTAGGTTTGTATTTACCCTGAGTTTAGGAGACAAAATTTGGGAAAAAAGAACATGACAGTAGCCTTGAAGAAAGCAATAATAATGACAGCTACTCCCTACACTGACAGCTACTCCCTACATCCTTCCTTCCTTTATGCATCCACTGATGGGAGAGAAGGAAGAAGGTAAATTCCAGAGGCAAAGACTGACCAAAACCCCCAAAACTCCAGTAAATCTTTTTGCTTTTGAAAGAGTGCGCCTCCACTAGTTTAAGGGGTTCAAAAAGAATAACAGAAATGGGGTTTATATGAACAGGGTATAGCAAAGACCTTGTTGATCTGATTTTCAACAAGCCACACAAAGTGTGGTGACCACGCGTGGTGCTGTTCCAGGTGATTCATTGCAACTCCAGTCAGTAGCCAAGTGTCCAGCAGACACATCTGAAGTGCAGTGACCTTGGCTTGCATGAGTGAGGCCAGTAGTAAAAGCAAATGGAAGCTAAAATGAAAGATGTATATTTTTAGAAGAATTTGTAGTGTTTGGACTCCAGCTTTAGATGGCTCAAGAGTATTTTGTAAGCCAAAAATCTGTTCTTCGCTTCTGGTTTGTTGATTAAATAGACTTGTTACCAAGAACTTCAAGCAGAAAAAAAATTTAAAGAGACTTCAGCTACGATATTGTCAGCTTTAGCTGCAGCACTGAACAACTAAAACATAACAGCTCTTCAGATCACAAGTTATTCCCACTGACTGCCGTATAATCAGCATGTTAAATCTGGGCACCTCTTCAGGCACAGTTATTTGTGTGATATATACAGATCAATACCTATTGATTTTATAATTTTGATTCATCTCCATGCAGTGATTCAGTTTCACATCATCTTATTTATCAAGCTTTTCTCCATGCCTTTGCTTCCAAGCCTCCTGACACTTCCAGGCCACTCGAGGAGGGTCCCACCACAACCACCCCTTTTTCCCCTGCACCCAGTGTCAGTGGGCACTCACTTGGTCACATTCCAAGGAATTTTGTATGCAAAGAGCTGACACAGGGTACCCAGGGTTGTTAATGCATGAGGGTAAGGTTCATAAACCTCCTTTGCTAATGCCATAGCCCCACTGCCCCTGCTGGATGTGGAGCCACTCCCCACCTTCCCCTGGAGGCTTTGTCACCCCAAGGGACTGAATGCAGCCCCGTGTTTCTTACCCATGAAAGCTAAAACTTAAGGCATCATTCATGCCTTCAAACTTCCCTTTGTGCTTACTTATGAAAACACGAGGGGGATAAAACTTTGCACTGAATATTAAAATTTGTTCTTTTTACCCCTGGAGCTTTTTTGGACCCGTGTTGGTACCTGAAGCCCCTGTGGGCAGAGCAGCAGACTGAGCAGAGGAGCTGGCACAAGAAACCTGATGGTGATTGATTAACAGCAACCTGCTTGACACACTGGAGGAAACCAACCCCATTGCTGCTGCTGACAGGGCATCAGGGAAATCCTGTTAACCTCACTGCATTGCATATATGCAAATGACAGCAGATTAACGAGCGTCAGCGATGCCACCACTCCCACTGTGCTCACACCACTTCCCATCACAACAGATTATGTCTGGACACACAAGAGACACCCCAAATAGACTAAATCATGATTTAGCAACTCATGGCTGCCCAAACTCCAGCTCAGTGGGGCAGCCCAGGTCTCCTGCTGCTGGCAGCCCTTTCACAGCACCACGGTGGCCAGCGGTGGCAGGATGTGGGGTAAATGTGGTTAAAAACCATCTGCTGAAATTCATGGGCTGAATGAATTTAAGGCACACAACAGAAACTTCTTTATGTTGAAAATGCCCAACAGGAAGAACTGAACTCTGTTCCAATGCAACAATTTCCAAATGTTTTCGTACAAGGTGCTGAAGGCAGCTGGGATGCACTGCATCCGTGAAATGGGAGTTATTGGGGTGGATGCCTTTGGAAGGGAAACAAAAAGGATTGATGAGGACTAAACATTTCAGCGGGGCTCACACACTCCAGCAAGATAGAAGCATGGGCTAATTACAAAATAAGACCTATCACCATGCAAAAATAAATGACTTCAGAAATAGCTTTAGATATCATGTTAAAAGCACCTTTGGGAACAAAAAGATGCTGTGCTAAAAACAGGAGATCTAAAGAGCTGTTATTACACATCCATTATGTTTTCTGAGCTGTCGCATTTACTTTTTGAAGTTCTGTACACATGATACAGCAAGGCAAAACATTTTATGTACCATAAGAAATTTGAAACAATGTTTAATGTTCAGAAGATAAAGTTAACAAAACTACACTTCAGTGGCTTTTTTATTTCTCTATTTTACGACCTTTCAAGAACTTAAGAGCAAAAGGAAACAAGAAGGAAGGATAAGCAACCATACGTTCCTGCTTGCTTTTTTCTACATTGCTGATCAGAGCCCAAGAAATCATAATAAAAAATGTCTTCTTTTTAATGTCTAAATAGGAGCTGTTGAAACGCTGATGGTACGAAGTGTTTCAGGATGGAAAGCATTTGTTCCTCTTGCAGCTATCAACAGTCATATGTTACATGATTTTCTGATTTTTCTCCCTGAAATTACAGAAGCCTATCACGTCCTCATGACCATTTGGAACAGTTTTTCTGCAGTTTCTGCTTTTTCTAAAACCAAAACCAGCTACCACGATGGCTCGCAAGAACTGTTTATACAAGCACCAGGCAATTCAGATTATTGACAATTTCTCTGTTCCTTATAAACATTCTTGGTTATATCTTGATGGCATCGACAGTGATAAGTACTGAATTTATTGGGCAGTGATCCCCCCACAAACTTTCATCCATCTGGATGCTAAAATGCTCCTGATGCAGCTGCTGTGATCATTGATGTTGTAGCACAAACGCACACACAAAAATCACTCCCTAACCCAAGCATCCACTTCAAATTCAAGTTGCTCATTTGCCTTGGAAGGAGAAGGCAACCACAAACAACAAAAAAAGAGTGAGTGTGATGGGAGATTGATGCGAGTTTTAGAGCATGGTGTAGTTCACTAATTTATTGGCCTAATGAAGAAAAAATTGACATCTGAGTGGCATGAGCTACACCAAACACAGCGTCCTGCCAAACCTACATTAGACAGAAACAGGTGCTTAGTTTAAACTGTCAAAATCCTCCACAGTAGAACATCTATGTTACTTGTTAATAGAGAGTCTGATAGAAAGTGAGGGATTATTTCTGCTGGTTTCAGGAGGAAGATGCAAGGGAAATAGTAAGAACACCAGCAAAGTTTTATTAAATGTATTTCATGACATATCTTGAATGTGCAATCACTGAACTTTTAAAAAATCCTATATCTTAAAGACTATATTCAAATATATTTTGAACATTTTTTGACATCTGTTATTTCTCTCAATGACAGACTTTTCTTCCCTTAAACTAGAACTTTCAATATCTATTATTTCTATATCAATATCTAATGTCTTCTATTACAACCCTGCAGATTTACTATCTGTGATTCAGAGGTAAGTTTGAGCAAATCAGGAGGGATTTTGAGGACTAGACTATATACCTGCAATCCAAGTTAATGTGGTCAAAATCATTCCTGGTATAACTTCACTGAGCATTTTGGTGTTTTTTGTGGGGTTTTTTTTTTTTGGTTTTGTTTTTTTTTTTTTTTTTACTAGGGAGAATTTGCACTTGGATAGATTCATTCCTGGCATCAATTTCAATGTTCAAATAAACTACTTAGGGTGACATCCTTTGACTAAAATCAAATGTATGGGGGAAAAGAAATGGGTGAGTGACTCAGGAGCAGCCTGATGGTGTTTTGAAGGATAATATCCATGCAGGATAGATCTACAGCATCTCCTTAGCTGATATTATGGCTTTCTAATTATGGTAAAAGGTACAATAAGTTGGAAGGAGCCTATAGCAGAGTGGTAGGATGTAGCTCCCTGTGTTTAAGACCAAGGGTGTGGTGGCAAAACCAGAGAAAAAGAGCTGCTTCTTAATGATATTCCAAACACCTCTAACAGTAAACTCTGCAGGGAGCTCGTGTCACTCATGACTGAACAAGCAAACAGCCCGGGGATGGAGCAGCAACCAGTGAAGGGGGAGAACCACATCCCACCAGGACCACACTGGTGGTGTAATGGGGTTGTTGATTGCCTGGGCATTTCAGGTGAACATGGAGTTAATGTATGAGCCTTTAAGAAAAGATCTTTAATGACCCAGCCCTCTGAAACTTCCCAAATCTGAAAGGAGAGCTCCGTACACGTAACCATTACGTGGGTTCAACAACGACCTGGGGGAAGTGTCACCTCCTGAATCACAGGGGACACTTCCAGTAACATCAATATTTTCCATGGAGGTCCCCCAGCCAAGCCTGCCTTGTCCCAACCCTGCTTGGAAGGTCTTCTAGGGCTGTAGCTAAGGTGGTATGGCTGGAGACCAAGTCAAGGCATTATTTTATTTTGTTTTGGTTAGCAGAGTTGATATTTGGTCAAAGGCTCCTAGCTGTGAAACGATGAAGAGCTGCCAATTTCTAAGCTAAATGTTGTACATTCATATCCTGCTACCACTAAATCCATTATGATTAGTCAGGAGTGAACTTAGAAGGTTCAGAAATAACGTTTGGATAAACATCCCCAAATTTTGGATGCTTATCTGAGCCTGACCCAAACCCCCTGAGTATGCAGAACTGAGCTGAAAATCTGGCAAGAATGTTAATTTCCACACTTTTCATTTCTCTCTTGAAGGCTATATTTGCAGTTTAAGATATTTCCTTTAATTGGAATTAGCATAATACATTATTTCCCTATGGTGAGAACAGCTTTTCTCTAGTTACTTTGCCTGTTTGGATTTAGTCCAAGGAAGTACAAAAGGGGATGAAAGAGAACACGAAAATCCAAAGTAAATAAGTGAACCAAACTCTTTAAACCCCACAAATGGGTAGATTCTACTAAAGGCTTCCCAGAAAATAAATTACTTGGTCCAACCCTAAAATGATGCTCTTCCTTTTTAATGGTGCCTCTGTACTGGTGACAGCCATATTCCTGTCACATGCCTTTGGTAAAAATTAATAACTAATAATGATTTGTGCTTTGGGGAATTTTGTGCCCTTTCTTTTCTGGGGTATACCACTGCTTCAGATAGCATCTGATTTGTTTAGTTCCATTAGTGATCAGCACCTACAAAAATATTGTGCCGGGTATGGTGAGTCTTTGGGGAGCTTGGAGTTCCAATCAATAAGCGATTGACCTTGCAAAATTTGCAAGTTATACGATGCCATCTCCATGTGTATACTGAATTCTGTGATATTTTCTGTGCAAGTGTAGTATTTAAGCTGCCTTCAGAAGAGAGGAACTTCACATCCAGGTTGCACGTGGGAAGCCCAGCCTGCTGTTGGGAAGACCCAGCCTATGCAGGTGTGAATCCAGCTGCTAGACCTGACCTCACTGCAGACCTTGGGGTGAAGGCCCTAAAATGAAAACCCTGCAAATACCCAAAGTGAGGTTCTTTTCAAATTAACCTCTTTGCAAATCAGCTGGGGGTGCGAGGTGCATTGGGAAGGACACGAGTGACCTCAGACCCTTTCCAAGCATGAGGCTGGGAAGGTCGTGTCAGCACCCAGCTGCTCACCCTTCCTCCTGCCACTCTTCCCAGGCAGAACTGATTATAGCAGCAGCCTGTGCCTGCGTGGGGGGATAAGCACATGGATACATCCACACACCTCCACAGACCCGAATGTTTGCTCACATTTAATAATGGGCAAAACAAATAAAAATGAGTATTGACATGAATGCCTGTTACCCAACGCTCCCAGGGAAGGAAAGCAAGGCCAAGTGCTATTCCATAAGCAGTACTCAAAAATATTCCTCTCCAAGCTCGAATGCAGAACGTGGCATTGAGACCATCTTGAGCACTGAACAGAAACCCAGCCTGGTGTTTCCCAGCTCCCTGCTCCTTATCAGGGAGATCTGGGCAAGCTGCCGGGCAGTGGCTGAGGGCTGTGCCGCTCCTCCCTGCCAGCCGGGACGGGGCCGCTTGGGAAAGGAGAAAATGTCATCCAGCCCCAACACAAAGGGCAAGATGGTATCTCACCGCTGCTGTGGTGAAGTCATGTACTAGGAAAAATATATTTAGCTGTTCCTGGGCAGTCCCCAGGAGGCTGCAGAGCTGGTCTGATACCAGCCTTGTTCACCTGCCCCAAAGCGCAGTGTGAGACACTCGTGGCTGTGGCACAAAGAGGCTCAGAATGACAATTGGCCCCCGTGCCAGTGACCCCCAGGAGCACTGTGGAAAGGGGGAAAGATGCTTCTTACGCAGCTGAGGACATGCCAGTATTGAAGATGTGAGCTTGTTCAAAGAAAACAACCAGGATCATACAGGGAGATCTGCTGTAAAGTCAGCAGAAACATGCCCAAAGTGAAGAGCGAGGTGTGAAATATTCCCATCATGAAATCCTGACTCCACTGAGGGCAATAGAAGAGCCCTGACTGCCTTTTGGACAGAGAGGGCAACAATTCAAGTGTTTGTTTAGCCGTCAGAGAAGGAACATTACTTGGTGTACAGCCCACATTGCTTTGTGATAAACATGTTATAAAACAGATATTTGCACAGACTGCATACAATGGGAAAGTCACAGGGAAAGGTGGGGTTGGAAAATGGGTTTATAAAATTATAAAAATGCTGTGGAAGAGGACAGGCTGGAGGATGGTGGCAATTCTGTTCTCCTGGCTCAGCATTCTGAATTTTGTTGTTTCTTCTTGCTGTTTCTTCTGTCACGTTACCATAATTTTACAGTTGAACTCATCAGCTGGCATTAGTCAGAGTCACCCTTTTTAACAGCACCATAAAACAAACAATAAAGAAGAATTTGTCTCTGCAGCCATGTACTTTATAAGGCACAAGTCTGAATAAATATGTAACTGTTCACACCCTTTGAGAAGTGCTGGAACAGGAACACACTGAACCCAGTGCACTGATTTATATCTAAGGCAACACTGACTCCAAAATAAGAGTGAAAATGTAGGTTAGGTGGATAGTAGGTACTACAAAGAGTAATTGCTCTCTTGTTTTACACCTTGGAGAGCTGTGTGGGGTGGAAAAAGGCCCAAGACAAGATAGAAAACAGCCAGCTTGAATGCATGGACTGGAAAAAAAGGAGAGTCACAGCTCATCCTGCCTGATTAAAATATTCAAAACCATAATGTGCACTGTAAAAGCAGATGAAGGCTGGGAGGGTTGTCTCTCAAGAATCTTCCCTCTACTTTCCCTGTAAGGTATGGAGCCCTTCCAAAAACACACCAGCTCTGCGTGCAACGCCTGAACGGCTGCGTGGAGCTGCATGGCCACTTGCAATGCATGAATTCAATCAGCTGAAAGGAGCCACTTATTTAATGGTGTTAATAAAAAGAAAGTTATGCATCCTCACTGACCACAGGGGGAAAGTTGGCAAATGGTTTGAGATCCTATCTTCTGGATTTCTCCTGCACAGGCTGGGAGAGCAGAGAGGATTATTCCTGGGCAGCCCTCTTAGGCACAGCAAGCTGAATTTTAATAAATGAGCAAGCAAACAGTCTATCTGTGTAATTTTTGTATACACACTGTGATTTACTTCGTGAAATTCACATGACAAATAATAATTAGCCATTGCACTATAAACCCTCATTTCCCAATGCTCAGTACCAAACCAAAGAAACCACGTGTTTAAAAGGACTTTGCCTCTATTCTTAATGTCAAAATGTTAAAAAAAAAAAGTTAATTTGGGAAGGGAATTACGGTCAGGTTGTGTGAGATTCACTCTGATGTACTCTAAATGATGTGTTAAATGATGATTTCCAACAGAGCCTGTAGCAGAGAGTTTGTTTGGAGTGACATTTGTTGTGGCACCAGTGGCCACTACGAAGATGAATTTATATATACACTTAAAGCACCTGCCTGCAGAGGTGTCGCAGAGAAGTTCTGCATGAGCAGATGACAACAGATATTTTGCAAGCACTCACAAACTGAATTTGTGCTCCAAAATAGCAACGAAAAGGTTGTCTAGAGCATTTTCTCCACTTCTTTCATGAAACGCATGCAACCACACTCTCTGCTGTTGTTATTAAGCATTACATGGTGATTTCTTCAGCAAATAACACTCCTTTAGCAAACCAGCCACACTGCTAACCTTTTTAAACAGGTTTCTTGCAACCTGTTTAAATTTTAGTCGTGCAGGTTTTGCAGAACTGCTTGTCTTGGCTACATGATTGTGAGCAGTGACATTTATAGATGAACATAATGTTTGAAATTCTATTCAGACCTATTTAGGCACCAGCATCTACACAAACAAAGCTCTGGTGCTCTGAGATTAGCAGAATACTGACAGAAAGATAACCCACACGAAGGCTGAGTAAGGAGCAGTGATGGATTTGCCCGCTTTTCTTTCAGGTCTGTTAAGGAACCCTCCCCAGTGAAGTCACTTCTTTACCCTGCAAACACTGAGCTCCGGTTTTACAGCTCTGTGATTTTAGATAAATACAACAATGTCCATGCCAGGAGACAGATGCCACCTCCCCTGAGGACAGTGATCACAGGCAGATTTCCTCTGCTGGGGATGCCTTTGTTGTTTGGCCATCAAGTCTCATCTGCCTTCCTATCCCTTCCCTCTCACACATCTCAAACGTGCCACCCTCATGCCAAAAGAGTTTGTGGAGTTTTCCATCTTGTTACGGTGACAGGACCCAGCAGGATGCTTTCCACCAAACTCTTCCTCAGTTTCTAAGGCCTAAGATGCACTGAGTGAGAAAAGAATGGGTTTTTGTGCTGGCAACCCTCCTAAAACACCATGGGATTTGTATGGCAAGAGCAGCATCCACCAGTGCACAACACCAAGTGGTTTCCCAAACACCAGCAGTGGCCTTTATGCTAAAACCAGTTGTGCCTGAAATGCCTGCTGGGTTCAGCTCACACACAGCCAAAAAGCGAGTCTAACTTCCCAAGTGCTGTCTTTGCTCTCAGATGCTTTTTTCTTTACTGGTTTTCCACTGTCTGGCATTTACAATATACCCGCAGAGGTGGAAAGGCTTATATTTACCGCTCTTTCCTATCAAAGCTACTTTGAATTTAAGGCACAGTGCTGTTTCCATTTGGAAATTTTTTTTGCACGAGCCATTTACAAGACCTTTACAAGCCCTGGTATGCCAAGACCTCTCCAATTTCCCCAGTTAACTGCAAAGGAGTCTGGCTGGCATGAAGAAGGCTCCACCATCCCACCCAAACCCCAGCTGGAGGACAGTCCCTGCTGCCTGTGGACAGCAAAGCTGCAGGTAGGGAGAAGGGAAGACTGGGAGGCAGCAGAGGTAGGAATCAGTTTTTTATGTTCCGGAAGTTTGGGTTTTTTTGCCACACACAGCTAGCCTGGCTGCTGGCAATTTCTTCAGTTTGGATGGGATTGATGGCAGAATAAACAAGTATACTGATTAAGTCCTAAATACATCTGAAAATATATATAAATATACCTAGATATCTGTTAATAATGGTGTAAAACTCTTCAAACCTTGGTACAATTTATTTCTTAGCTTGCTATGACCCTCACTGCTACTGTTTCCATCATCTGGTATGGGACACATAAATGACCTTCTACTATAGCCCTGGTCAGCAGAGGTTTGGTGCCAGCTTTGCAGCAAGAAATCATCATCTAATGGCTTCAGCTAGGGATGAAAGCCAGAATTTTCTGCCATTTACTGTTGGCCTGAAGTGGTTTCTTCTCCTGTGAGCATCACATGCTGCCAAGCAGAGGCAGCACCAAACACACAGGAGTTTTTTGGGAAACTGGAGAGGATTTGGGTACTCAATCCAGCTGGCTCTTTGGAAATTAAAGAATTAATACCACTTGGAAAGAAATTAAAGTAGAATCATGCCATAGCAAGGAGAATTGAAGAGGAGTGAGAGGTGGGAGGGCATTAGGAGCAGCAAGAGAAAGGCCAAGGAGGGCCCCTAGAGAGAGCAAACAGGGCTTTCCCGGGGCTGGGCTGGGCTCAGGACCACTTCTGGCTGCACTTGATGGCTTCACAAACACCCAGCACAATACACGAGTGTAACATAAGCCTCAACTCCTCGAGATTAGCCATGGCTGGGAAATAATGTTATCGCTCCCCATTATACTCAGGAGCCCTTGAGAAAAAGTCCCCAAAATTCCCACGAGCTTTAAACGAAGGTGAGATTTTCCCTGGTGCCCATCCTCCTTTCCTAGGAGGTCGTGTGTTCTGCATGTGTCACATTTTCTTAGTCTTTGCCCAACCATGCAAGAGGTCAATATTTTGCACAGCAGTTTCACTCTCTATGAAGATGCTGCTCCTCTTTCACCATCTCTCACTCTCTCCTCTGCTGAAGTTAGGGATCTAGGATTTTCCTGCTGGGTCAAAACCCAATCTCCTTCCTCACAAGGGCTCAGTTTAATGACACATCTCTGTGCCAGACGGTGACTGTTAGTACCACCCAGTTTCATTAGTTATCAAGGGCTAAAGTTGCACTTCGAACAGTCATCAATCAGTAGGAAAAAATACGCATCGAATTAAAACTTCCAGCAAACTCCAACACCTTAGGGCTTTTTCCTTTTACAAGCAACATTTTCTTCCACTGAAAACAGAACTACTTGTGCAGGTGGTTTTTAAACACAAACAGCTGCTCCATGGAAATGCAGTTGGGGAAAATTATTCAGGAAAAAGAGGCAAAGACAAAGCCATGGGTGTGGAGCAAGAATCTATACTGCCCAAATTCCCAGGGAAATATACGAAGGAAAGAGAAACCTAAGATATAAACAGTAAGTGGAATTTCCATTGCACTGGTCCCAATAAACACACTGGTTTTGGGGGAAGGAAAGTGGGATCAAGGGACCAGAGTGAGGCAGTAGGTGTTGTGGGGGAAAGCGTGGTGGAGGGTTACGGCTCGTAAAAATCCGCTTCATCTTTCAGTGTCAGAACAATGCCCGGGTGTATGGTGGGCTGTGTTATCAGCCAGGGAAGCAGAGCAAGGCTGGGATAAACAGCACCAGACAGCCAGGGGTTTGTGGTCATGATTTACTCCTGCCTTCCCAGATAGTTCCTCCTTTCTTTCTGCTTAATTTCTGTTGTTCTGTACATCTTTTAAAAGGTTCTGTAGGCCATAGCTGTTTTTAGCACTGTCGCCGTAATTTTAATTATCAATACAATATTTTTTGGCTATACAGAATTTTTTTAAAGCCTCAGTAGCTGTATTTTGACCAGAACTACCACAGTCACAGACAAATATTGCTGCTCTTTCCTTATTCCACTACTTTTCCCTGTAATGTCTCTCTTCTATCTATGAACTCTTTTATCACCTCATTCTCCTATGCATCCCCTCAAGTAAAAACTTCACTTTCAGGGCACTTTGGTGTGTGCCATCCCCATGCAGGGACACAATGACAACTCCCCTTCCAATTACAGACTGCAGAGGCAGCTCTTGAAACGCTGCATTTTCTCCAACCCTCCAGCCCTCTCCAGGCAGAGAAGGCTTTTCCCTGCAAACACCCCCGAAGATATTTCACCAGTTTCCTCCCAACTCTCCTTCAAATTCCTCTTTGAATTCATCAGGATTAATCTCCTGGTATGCTGCAGCTGCTGTCAAGATGACAAGTTCTGGGTTTCCTCCTCTCTTACATGCATCCATTAATGTTCTCTTGGATTGAAAGATCCTAAAGCAGAAACCATCTCTGTGCCCTTTATTCCCCACCCAGGTCTCCTGGCTTTTTCTGTCCTTGTGGTGAAGCCCTAAAAATGTTTGAGTAAAGGCTGAAAAAAGCAATTCCTTAAATTTTGTACACATAGGAGAGAAATGAACTCAAGTAATGCAAGCAAGCCCAGGGCCACCTTCCTACCAGAGCAAGTGTAATGTCACTGCATCAAGAACCCCATTACTTTTCCTGGTGCTGAGATTGTATAAAATACTTCATGCACAGACATGAAGATGGAGTCTCACCTTGGGATCTGCATTCCAGGAAAATCACATTTCCTGGAGAAGAGGTGCAATGAAAGCCAATCTGATGCTGCTGAAGGCCCACATGGAACTTGTTAGTTCCACCATTATTTTTCCCCTTCTCTACACTCTATATGGAGGCACGGGCTTTGCAACAGGATAAGCTCTTTTATCACACTGAATCAGACCAGTAGAATCCCAAACTGGGAGAGCCTGAGTGCCAGATAGCCCTGGAAGGTGTGCAATGCTTGCAGCAGACAAATCAGTAGCAAAACCTTAAACATTCAGGAGGAACAGAGAATAATCAATTGGAATATTAACGTGCTGGTAAAATGATTAAAGTTTGGCGTTACACATATTTTCAAATGTACTGACACTTCATTCTCATAAAGACCAGCTCAGTTATGTTTGATTTGTATTCATATCCTATAATGTGAATATATTTGCTCAAAATTGCTCCGTAGTAAATCACCATCACAGAAATAAGCTTATATTTATTCTTAGCATTCATGAATTGCATGGTGTTGGACCACCATATATTTAACACCTCCGAAGAAACCCAACCGCAACTTTTGAAAGCAACACCTTTATATATCATTATGGACATTGTTTCCTTAACAGTTAATCACACACTCTCCAATCACATGGTTTTTACCTTAAGAGAGAAAAATGAGTGACTCTATGGCTTGAAATGCAAAGCCCTCTACTTGACCTTTCGATGTGAAAAACCCCATTGGGCCAGATCCTGAGGGTGCTGAGCTCTCTCACCCGTGCACTGAGCACCCCTGGCTTCCTCTGAAGCTGACAGAAGTTGAAGGCATTCAACAACTTGCTGGATCAACCTTGTAATCACTAAAAGCTCTCTTCAGAGTGATATAAATATGGACAGTCACTTCACTTCACAGATTTGGCCCAGCATTAGGGTTACTTTAAAACCAAAGCTGTCGGAGAAAATGTTGGATCTATGATATGACTTTGAACCCAGGTCACTAAAATCTTTCCCGATGCAGCATCTTCTTTGGGATTCTTAAGAAAGCTAAACCTGCAAAGACAAATATTATGGCAACAAAAATAAATGCCTGAGTTTTTAACCTTTTCAGGGAAAGTAATTCCTTTATTGGCTGCAGCTAAAACTTCCTACCTTTCTTTCCCTTTTTGTTGTATCTGTGAGTAATTTCTTCAGTCACATTGTTTATAAGAAGTGAAGTTATTCGTAATCATGCCTTAAGAGTATGTACACAAACTGGACATCCTAATAGAGCACTATGTATTAAATTCCTGATTGTTTGACATAAATTCTCTCTCTTTCTTTTACTCAGACAGGAAGCTTCCCATTTATTTACGAATAGGTTAAGACCCTAGTCATGTTCCTAACTGTGTTCCTAAGTGCTAACATATATTAAGTAAATTTAGAGCCTCTTCTGCATAGGAAACAAATTAAACTGGTTAAACATGGAGAAAGACTAAATGTAATCTATCTTTTGTCATGTTTATGATATCGGAACGCATCTTATATGAATGTTCCAATTTGGCTGTTACAGCAGATGGGTTGCTTATGATAAACCACAAGTACAGACAGAGAATGTGATAGTATAAATCATAAAGAAGATAAATAATGAAATTCTTTGAAATAGCGTTGGTTAAATATTTAGACATTTGGTTTCCAAGCTTGCTTGCACATATGAAATAGTATTCTCTACTGATGGAAAGAAATGCTCTCAACAATAATCATATTGGGACAACTAATAAGGTCTAAAGGACATATTTGCATTTAGAGACCTCATTGGATTTATATAAAATTTGTATACATAGGGAAGATATTGGTACTCAGGGGAATAGTCCTGGATGGAAACCTGTATGAAAAAGTAAAGACAACTCATGATTGAGCCATTTTTCCATAGGTCAAGGCACACTGGAATTCTCCTCTGTGCTTCTTTGTGCAAAGTGCACAAGTCTGAGAGGAAAAGTGAAGTCTTGTCTTTAACCTCCCTTATTTATAGCTGGCCTAGCTGAGGCAGGTACCAAACCTCAAAATTATTGCCAGGCAGAACTTCTATTTTCCAATTCATAAAACTCCTAGAAACTTTACTTCCACCAGTAACTTAAGAAGGAAGATTAGTGTGCAAATCCAGTGAGGGATGCATGCCACTGAGCTTACAACTGCACCAAAGAAAGTAATCCACTCTCAGGGATTTTATTTTTACTGGAAGATTTACACATTTCAAAGGTGGGTATGAAGTCCAAGTTCCCCTTAGAGAGAGATCAGACTTCTTGAATGCGACCCTCATCATCCTCCCTGGATGTCTAGAAAATGGGTGAATTGCCCCCAGGAGATAATGCTCTTTTTGAACTGATGGTCAATTTAAATTACTGAACAGTAGATGGCTAATGTAGGTCAGATGTCTAATGATGGCATTTTATGAGGCTGATGATGGAGATGACAATCTGGTGTTTCAGCTTTAAACACCACTTGTGTTTGCTTGGTGAGTGCCCAGAAGAACAAAGCTTGAACACACAGCAGTTAAACAAAAAACCATCTATAACCTGTGTTAGAAAATGAAACTAAACCTGTGCCTTCTGTCATTAATAGGATACCTGCCCTGATTTTATTCAGAGTACGGCTAAGACTTATCTTCCTCTGAGTTTTCCATGAGACATGCATCATTTTACATCATTTGTGGTTGGTTCCATTCAATCCCTGCAGCAGTGAAAGCTACAGAGGCATCCATTTAATAAAGATATTGGTATATCCACAATGGTATCATTCCTCTGCCCAAATCCTGGCATGTCTTACATCCCAGGCATCCAAGGGCTGCAAGAGCAGCCCAAAGCCAAGTGCAGGCAGGCAGTGCTCTCCTCCCAGGAACTGATGCACGATGAACTGCACAGAAACTGGAGCACACGTGGTGCCCCTTTCTTTTAAATTAAGGATCTTGCCTTTTTAAATGAAGTGATTATGATGAGGGCAGTGGGATTAAGAGAGGACTGGGGCCTTTTGTGCAGGTGGTTTCCCTAATAGGAGACTTTCTAGCAAGAGAGCACTATATATTCTTCAGGCTCAAAGCTAAACTTCTATTAAAACCAATTAATTCATTGAACAGGCTTGTATCGCTTTACAGTGCCCGGGCCTTTACTTAAAAGAAATCAATTGTATGAGTACAGCTGAGAAATAACCACTATAATAGATGTTTTAGCTCTTGCTTTTACTTTTCTCTGATAGCCCTTAAGGTGGTCAGAGGTAAAAGCTAAAGATGCATTGTAGCCTGAGGGATGATTGAATGAAAAAATGGGGGATGGGAGCAGAGCTATGCTGATAGACCAATTTCCCACCACTGCAAGCCAGCGCAATTGATTGATGAATCCTTGCTCTGTCAAGAGGCAGCCCTTCAGATTTGATCACATAAATACTCATTCAACTCAAATTCTGCTTGACAAGCCTCAGACAGCTTTGTTCTGTCACAGATATCATTGGAAGGAAAATGCTCCATTAATCATCCTTAATTAACTTTACCATAGTCTGCTGGAACCAATATGTTCCCTGGCTAAATCCCTAAGACTTAGCTAGATTTCTGTAGTTATCAAATAGAAAGTTGTTTTTAAAGTTCCTCTCCCTCATTGCTGCTAACTACAGGAAATCTTTCCCTGCCTGTTTTCTAGGAAGGCACTTGCATTGATCAGGATGTGGCTTAATCCGTTGACAGTTAAGCTGCTTTGCCAGAGACACACAATTATACCTATTTCTGATTATAAAAGATTACTGATCTATCCAAAATAAGTAATAAGGTGTTGTGCTTCCAAAGCACCCCTTTGTTTCCAAGCTGTGGGAGAGCCTCACAAACATAACCGAAAATAAAAATAAAACCCAAACAAGAACCAATGTGCAAAGAGGGACCAGGAAGAAACATGGGAATTTAGTTGGATTTGGGGGATAACTAAAAATAATAAATAGTGTTTCAGGTGCAAAGTGGGGGGAAATCATGACGATATGCTCATTAGGAGGGTTGCCACTATCCCCTCTCACTCAGCAGTTTTGTTCTGCTGCAGAGCTGGAGGAAGCGGTAGGAGCATGTTTTACCCCAAAGAGGAGGGATCCTCAGAGAGCTCCAGCTCTTGGTGGGTGTCCTCCATCCACAGGGATGCTCCTGAAGCACATGGAAGGGCATTTACCCCATACAGTTCCCTCTGCTTCCTTTGGTATTGTTACACTGACAATATTTCTTTCTGTACATATTTCTGATTTTTTTTTTTTTAATGTGGTAAAAACCCTACATTCCTCAAGGATTTTCAAAGGGATCTGAGGGTTCTAAAACCTTGCTGGTTTGGAGTCTTGCTGCTCTAAGGTGCTGCACGGAAGCAGTGGGACCAGATTTTGCAGATAAATTCCTTACCCATTCATTTCCATTGTCTGGGATACATCCCTTTGAAAGGATTCACTGGAGATAAGGAAAGAAAATAACATGGAAGCATTTTGACTAAATAGAAAGAAGTGTGGGAACCTTGTCTCAGTGAAACAAAGCCTGGAATTGTTCAGGGTCAGGTTGGATGGGGCTCTGGTGAAAGATGTCCTTGCTCACAGGGATTGGATGATCTTTAAGGTCTTTTCCAACCCAAAATATTCCATCATTCTATGGTATTTGTTAATCTCACAAAACCTTTCTCATTTGAGGAATTTTTATTCCTGAAAACTGAAAGCTCAGGAGGACACGGGCTATCTATATTGCTAAACATTTATGTGTGAAGCTGGGTGCAAGCAATGAAATATAACCTAAATTGTTTAGCAACTTTAATGGTAAAAGCTCAGGCTCCTTTTGTTATGAAAAAATAGTATTTTAAAGTAAACACTGCAGTACAGAGAGGGGGATAAAAGATCATACTCTATCCCTGCGTACATCACAAATCTTCTGCTTGCTCTGGGGAGAAGTCACTTCGTGTTATGCTCTCTACCAGCCTTGGACTGTGGTCAATTTAATCAATGCTCCTCCTGACGGCAGCGCTGCTCAGCCGAAAATGGAAGTGACCGTTTCAAGCTGTGCACCCCGAGCAGCCAGCTGGCCTATTTTAAACTCTCTGGAAACTTGACATACTAATGTTTCCTTTACAGCACCAAAGGAACCAGTTATAAAGGCATCTTCTCAGGTTGTGCAGCAGAAAGAGGCAGATGCATAAATCAGGGCTGCCAGGCCTTGCACACCAAAGGGCCAAACCAGAGAGGCATTGTCTGGCAGCAAAGTGAGGATTACTTGGGTGCAGAAATTAGAGATATCTACATTAAAAAATGGAAAAAATTTCTGCTTTCTCTTCTTGTTCTCAGGAAAACTGAAGCCTGAAGACATAACCAAAGCTGGGACCTTTTCAACTTGTGGAAAACTTTTTGGGTTGAGTTTTCTTTTCCATCAATGTTCCTTTCCCCTTTCTTTCCCTCTTGCTTCCTTCTCCTTTCTCCACACACTAGTCTCCACCCCTTGCTCTTTTTTTTTGCTTATTTTTTTTTTCCCTTTTTAACCAATACTTTGCAAAAATATTTCTCCTTACTGGACAGGGACCTTCTCTGCCTTTAGCTGCCTCCCAAGCTTGCAGGGTTGTGAGTTAGGTTCCCCTCTCACCTCAACACAGAGGTGCTCAGAGACAGGAGAAGGGCAAGATATTTAAGGTCTCAGAAGGAAGGAGTTTCCTAGCCCTAGTTCCTGCTTAATTCCATCTGGAAAACAATGATAAATCAGATTTATCAGCACTAACTTGGGTTTTTCTCTTGATGCACATTGTAGGGAGGTGGGAGCCCTAGTGATCCTGCTCCTTCCAGCACTGGGATCTGTGGTTTTCTTTTGTATTCAATCTTGCCTCAAAATATAACCATGATATAAACTGATGGACAAAATGCACAATTGAAAGAATACTTGGAGCAGGAAACATAAAAAATAATAATTGTATATATCTAGACCCCTATAAGAACGTCCAGTCCATCTTTAAATCACAAAATGAAACAAACAGGATCAGATATATGGTGAAAAACCTGTAAATGTCCTTTCTCATTATGGAGGTCAAAGAATACATTAGTTATTTTTAACTAATGCCTTATTCGACCCCATGCAAACTTAAATCAGTTTGGGTCTGACTGATTCAAAGCTGTTCTCTGGTTCCCTGCTCTGCTGTAATAATTGACTAGGCTAGACTTTAGAAAGGTCAAAAAAGCAGCCCCGCTTCATATTATTTCAGCTAATAACTCAGTTCTTAAATCAAAATTTAAGAACTAATCTCTCAAAGCACTATTTCCTCCCCCTCCATTAAATCCATATGTAATTTCAAATTAAATGATAGATGTCCAAAATCGTTACTTTTTGCTTAATTACTTTTAAGTTACTGGGGGACACAGCATGAGGGTTTGTTAGAAGATCTAGGATTGTCCAAAAAACATCGGAATTAAGAAAATCTAAGAAAATCTCAGAAAATGCAGCTGCGACTGAAGAACCTGAGGAAAAAACAGCAGGCACTTGACAATCTAAAGGAAAACCAGGCAGACACATTGCAGCATCTAAGGCAGACTCAGAGGAGGCTGGGCAGCAGGTCTGTGGGGTAGGTGTGGTGGGGCTGACAGGGAGCTTGCCAGCACAGATGAGATGTGATGAGACTGGGGGCTTTCATGGAGTGGGAGACAACAAAGGCTCCACATTAACCCATCCTCACTCTCTAAATACATGAATTCCAGGATATGTCTTATTGAGTGCAAATTTATGGATTGGCTCATGTCAACTGTTTAACATAAAAGTTAACATGTAAATAGCACATTTCTACCAAAGGTTCTGATATCGATTTGTAAAACCCCCAAATCCAAGCGCTTAAATTTCATTACATTAGTTTGTGATGTTCTAGTCACTCACAAAAAACTTACTCCATGTTCAATATATTCTCAATTCATTCTGCTGTCCTTATCTGACTCCCTTCACCAGAAAATTGGCCTTAATCCCAAAGCAGGAATGCAAGATGAAGATCGTTAGCAAGGAATGGTGTGAACTAGGGCTGTCATTCTTACAAGCTCCTTGTGGTCATATTTAAGTTACAAAAAGAGAAAAAAGTAACTTTGCTTGCACATGAAGAAGGGGATGGCTTTGTCACATTGGAAATCACCTCAAAAACCTCTCCTGATTCCCAAGGGAGAGGCTGGAAGGATGCTTGGCCGAGCACATCTGAGGGACCCGTTTGGTACACCCATGGTTTCCCCACACATCTCCTCTCACTTCAGTATCACAAAAACAGAAATTCAAGCTAGACACAGCACGATCAGGCATCTGTTGTAGTCAACCAGTTGACATAATAACACTTTTTTCTCACCTCCCCCAAAATGCCTTTTCTTTCCCCACTTTCAAAGAGATTTTTTTTTAAGACACCAAACATAGGGCTTTGACTGCTGTTTGTGGGATACTTATTTGGGACTGCAATAAACTGCGAGCGGTTTGAGGCTGGCTCCTTCAAGCTGTAACTACTGTTGGGTTTTTTGTTGTTTCTTTCTGCCGAGGGAGCCTTTTCTTCCCCGCTTCCCCGCGGCCACTCTGTGCTGTGCTTTTGTTTGGCCTCCCGGCACAGAGTTGTTTATTTGCACTAACAGCACTGGCCCTGCTCCCCGTGGACTGTTTGTCCAGTGGCCTGTGGAGCCTCCATGACTTTATTGTTGACAAGTGGTAGGTGGGATCCAAGTTTTTGTGGTTAAATTGTTTATTGATAATTACCTGTTAATTACCACTGCTGCCAGCTTCCTATAATTTATCATGATCACTTCTTTTTTTGGTTGCTCTTTGAAATTATGATGTGAAAGAGGAGGGATAACAAAGAAGGAAAAAGAAGGAAGAGGGCCAAATTGTGATCACTCCTTCCTGAGTTTTAAAGCTGCATCATTTGATTAATTTAACGTCTGGCCAGCTCTCATCAATGGAACCCATCAATATGACAAGGGCATCCCCTCCCCAGGTGCTGCCAGACGGGTCAGCTCTTCTTCGCTGTTCATACAGGAATGGATTTGGTGTAAGAGAACCCAACCACACTTCCTCTGAGTTGTATAAAACCAAACTCTTCACAAAGCAATTTTTTTTTTCCTTATAGACATCACAAAACTGTTTCCTTCTATGTCTGAACAGGGAACATTTTTTAGGAATTTGGGTTTTTTTGTGGATCGTCTGGAAGCTGACCTTGAGCACTTAAGATGTCACTGTAGGACATCTACACCAAGACCAATGGTTCCCTCAGTTGTACCAGTCTAAACTTACTGATCCAAACCAGGACAAGCCAGGCAGCCACATCCCCCAGCTGTGGCACAGCTGCCCAGTGAATCAAGAAGGGAAGAACCTGCCTGGGAAGAGAACCTTGCCCCTTGAGCACAGAACACCCTGGCCACTGGCGGAGGACCAGTTGTCTCTTCAGAGAGCTTCTGGTGGCCCCAGAATTTCTCTTTGAAGACCAAAATTAAAACTAAGTCCATATATTTATTTCCTTAAAGGCACTTCCATACCTATGAACTCTGTCTTGTCTTAACCCTATGTTTAAAGGCACATACATTTTAATGGGTCACAGTAATAATCACTACCCCTTTTGAGGTGCTGCCCAACTCTCAAATTAAGTCCGATCAACAATACAGAGCATGAAAACAAGCACCATCAGCAGCCTTGGATATGGAAAACCAAAAGCAACCCAATGCCAAGGGTACCTAATTCATTTTCCTGAACACCTTCAACAAACCATTAAAATTTCTGTATATGAAAAACAACCATGTTTCCATATTTTGGTGAGTTGACACAATTGCCCCTTTTAGAAGCATTACAGCTGGGAAGGAACTGTGTCTTCATTTCAATACATTCATAGAATTTATTCTAGGTGCCTATTTACACATTTCCTGGCCCAAACAATAGCTCCTGTGCCATGTGTGCATCGGTCACTGCCTGGCATCATCCCTCTCGTGACTCAGGCTGTGTACAATTGTCCTGACAACTCACAACAGTTTATCATCATTGTTTGGTATAATTGGAAACAGAAGTATTTACACACACCCGTGTACTCTACAACTAAATTTATAAAGGCAACTGTCTCTTTTAATCTATAGCACAGCCAGTGTAAACAGTAATTTGAAGGAATATTCAGATTTATTACATTACTCGCTTAAAGATCAATGTTTAAAATGGATATATATTGCATTAATCCAAACACACAACAAATCATAAAGCTATTTACACAATAAATTTACAATTCCCGCAGACACTTTAATCCTGTTTCTGTTTCCAAGGAGCGCTCTTGCCTGCACACACACACATCCACCCACAAACATACTCCCACACTCAGAAAGTACTATTGTAATGTTAATTAACCTAATTTATAAACCACCAACTAGACCTGTAACCTCAGCACAATATACATTTAACCACAAAGATGTGAATTAAAGGCACATTAAGGGGAAGGGACAAAAGAAAAGAAATTTGGCTTTGGGGCTGAGGCACGATCCCGACCTCAGCCCTGGCACCTCTGGTGTCACCTCTCTGCGAGTCAACAGCATCACTTTGGGCTTCAATCCTGCTCGTCTCACCTTCCTGCAGCCCAGCCATACCCCAAGTTATTTAAACTTCATTTCTGTGGTTTAAAATAATATCCCATTGACGTGGGATCCAAAACGCCTTCAGAGCTAATAAAATGTCACCCTGCCAAACTGAGGCGATACGTGCCAACCTTTAGCCCAGTGTGAAATTTTATAACTCAGTTATAAACCCCTCAAAAAACAGAGCTTATAATGGAAAGGCTGACAGATTCTTAACTATACAGTTTCCAGTGGGCTTCTGCTTAATATACTGTATTTCCTCGCCTTGAAGATATTAATTTACTTTTTGAAATGTTCATTGCTAAGATTAAGCGTAGGGTTTTGAAATGTGTTCATAGGCAATTTATGCAGGCACACAAATGTACTCTTCTCCAGATGCAGAGAATACTAATTTGAAAATGATTTATACGCCGCTCCGCACTGTACATCCATCCTCTGCTCAAAAGGTTTCCCTCTGACACAACACTGGGATCATCTCATATATTAACCCTCTGATAGCATTAGAAATTCATTGAAAAATTGATGAGGATTTTGGTTGATGGCATGGGCTGGAATGGATTTTGTGGATTTCAGCAAAAATTGTCGAGAAGGGCAGAATAGATGCAGAACAGACTCATCAACAAGTGAACACACTGGAAAATAAAGGCCTATCCATACAAAATATGCATTTCTGTGGGAGCACAAGCAACAGAGAGGTTGAGAAATGCTGTGAAAAGACAACAAAGTTACTAAATCCTTAGGAGAATCAGTCCTTAGCCCAATGACTTGGTATTTGGCTGTGTACATGCACCATACTGACCATGGTATTTCCACAGCAGGCCCTGGCTGATGCAGGAGACTGGAATGATGCAGGAAAAGTGTAGTAACAGGCCCCACAGCTGACATTAAAATGAGCTTGCAGACTTACACATCACTTGGCATGTGAATATTTAGCAACAAACATTCCAGCAACTGAAAATATGTTTTAAAAAAAATTCTACTCTTACACCTCCATCAGGAGTGTAAGAGTAGAATTTTCCACTTTTCCTTTCCTCACTTGGTCCTCAGCTCCTCCACATGTAGATGTTTGAGTCCTGCTTGGATGTCTGCTGTGCACACATCAATGGTTTACCACCACATATGACCAAAAAAACCACACATATACTTGAAAACAACCTATCTCAACATTTTCAAAGGAAATATCTTTTCTTTGAAGCTACATGAATGCCTATATTCACTATAAATACGGGAGTATAAAATGCATCAGTGATGAAAAAATACACTTGCCTTTGAAGGGTGAAGGCACGGGAGAGGTGAGCAGGATTTACTTTATTTTTGACCATAGTAAAATTTCCTGGGCTTTGCAGCCCCCGCTCCATCTCGTGTGGCCTCTTGGAGCACCATAAGAGAAATAGCAGCGGACACCTGAAGGCTCATTCAACACTCACAGGAGATGAGAGAGAGAATTTATAGATACAGTGGGTGAGATTTCTTGTGGAATATAGTCTGCTTCATCTCCACCTCAATTTTATCAAAAATATACTGGCAGTCAAGATGAGTGGCTCCCACAAGAGATAGAGAAAGCCAAATATGTGCACCATAAACACATGACCCTAAATTGCCTTAAAGTAAAAGGGGTAGAGGAAAGCTTTGAACTGCCCAGGAACCCTTCTGTTGTTTGAATTGCATGTTATGCTGTGGTCCTTCATAAAGTTATTTCCCTGCTATGGACACCAAGGCTAAACCAACCAGTTCATTTGGGAAATTAGCTCATTGGAGGACTGCTGGAAGTGATGCTTTTGGTGATGATGAGAGGTGAGAAGGTCCCCTTATTCCTCAGGGAGCTCCTCTGAAGCTCGCACTCTACTTTTGTCTTTTACCATGAAGATTTTTAAGCATCACTAAATACCACAAACACAGAATTCAGTATTTTTGCCAAAGAGTTGAATGTAATTATGATTTTAGAAAAGATATTTCAGATATCCAATGGAGGAGATTCAGTAATTTGTTCTGTCAACTGGGAGAACAACTTCAGTAGAAAACTATTTCATCTGCCCCTGCTTGAGATGATATATTTTACTTGAAATAATTTCCTCAGCATGTGTCTGGAGGGTGAAAAGTGACTTGTTCTTATTTATCTTTCTTTTGGGGCTACATGAATTTCAGACTCATGAAAGTGAGCGACTGATAGCAGTTAAGCCAGGCAGAGCATTGGCAGGTGAGCTGAGAGCTTCCACTCTGCTGCCAATGTGTCGCCACTGCAGCCCCGAATATCTCTATATTCTAGGGAATAGCCAGCCTTTAACAGGCACTGCCACTTTTAAAATACCAATAACTGTGATCTATGACTTGGATTTCCTATGGAATGGCAACTAGATTGGTTTCAAAAGTACTTCTCCCCTGCCTGCATTAAGGGTTTGTTGAACACCCTCTGCTGCAATATCCAAATATTAACTCAGGCCATTGATTCCCAAGCATGGGCACTAAAACACTGGGTGCCCACATGGTGGGAGGGCTCTGAGAGACAGTGGGACAGTCAGAGATGTGCCTTGGGAGACCACAGAGGGGAGAAATGCAGCAAGGAGCAAGGACTCTGCTGAGAAACTGCAGCTCTCAGCTCTTAACGAGAAACCAAAGAATGCCTAAAACAGAGATGGAAATGTGGCTTTCCAAAACCACCTCTTGTGGTACTCTAAAGCATTTGGCTTAATTCTGCCCTACAGTTTCTCCAGAAGGAGCTGGAGGCAGAATTGAGCTTGTTTTTGTGCTGTGAAGTTGAGCCCAGCCTCACAGGTGATGCTAAGGTGTATTCTGGGGTCCATTTTCCAGTAGCTACTGGATTTAGCCCTACATGGTGTGCTCAGCTTAAACAAATCGCAGAGCAGTTACAAAACTACAGCAGTTCCAATATTCCTGGAAACACCAAAAGGACTTTACAGGAGCATCCTGAGGACAACACCACAGCTCCTGCTTAGAAAACACTAAAGAGACCTGAGTACCATTTTTTTTTATGTTTGCTCTGGGATTGGATGTTTAGGTCTCCACTGCATGGAGTGTTTATGCCATGCTGCTCCTCACAGCCCACATTCTCCAGGAATTAAGAACAAACAGGTTGATCTTTATCTCCTATGAATCATAAACTATCAGTTTTCAGTGCAACCTTACCTCAGTGCTCTCCTAAGAGCAGGTTTTTTACAGTACGTGAAACCAAGGGTTCTAAAGAATCATAGGGCAGAGATGAATCAGTTAGGAAGAACCCATTAAACATGAATCCATGGAAATCCTCCCTTTTTGTTGTTGTTGAATATGCCTACAATAAACGCTACAGTGTGACTTGCAATTTCCTCAAGTTCCTTTTCTCAGAACAATGATGGTTGGCAGCCACTCAAGATGCTTCAGTAAACTTTGCAAGATAGAAAGCAATTTAGTTTCCCTGTAAGACTTCATTGCTAAAGTTATGCCCATTGATTTCCAGCCTCATAATTAAAATTCCTCATTAAACATGCTTGACAGCTGAATGTGATTCCTTTTACCTGCTACTGCTACCTTTTTTTTTCCTTGTGATACCATTTCATTACAAAAGAACAATAGATTTCCTTTCAGGGTAATATAAGGGCATGGTGAGTAATGTACTTTCTATCCTACAGAAGGCCTAATATTGTTAATTTGCTAAATCAATTAAAAGAAACCACTTTGGAGCACGACTCAAGTCCTGCATATGGATCACATCAGCCATAATGTGCAGGAGTTCAAAGGCTGGCATTTCGCCCCAGTTGGCACCTAACAGTTTACTCTGATCCAGGGAATTTGGCTCTTGATTTCAAACAAATGCATCCTGAAGGCTTAAGGCCAGGAGTAGCTCTGTGTGATTTATGTTTCATATTTTCTCATAACACAAAACCTAAAGAGCTAAAAAAAACAAAAAAAAGTTGCTATTACAGGGCATTTGCTGCAATGTTCATGTAAATACAGAATTACTCAACTGCCCCGTGCACCTTGTGTTGTTTAATATGAGCTTTTCCTCTGAGTGGCTGTTTGATTCCCTAAAATTCCTCCTCCTCCTGCCAGCTCTGACAATCCAAAATGGAAATTACCTGTTTGTAAATGGTTTTGCTCTCCAGGCCAGAGAGCTCGCACACAAAGGCAACCACCACCTTTCCCAGCAGGAGATGTTTGCCCTGAAATATCCAGCCAGGAGATGGTACTGGCTGCACTGGAAACATCCCACAGAGCCCCAGCTGTGCAACCAGCTGCAGGTCTGGGGGAACCTCACATCTGCTCTCAGCCCAACATCAACCCCACCTTCTGCTGGCCACCACGGGAGGGTGGATGCACAAGGAGATTTACCAAAAAACTGAGGGATTTTTACGGGGTTAGCAGAGCTGACCTTGGAAAGGGCTGAGTTCAAAATCCCTCAGAGCACCCCAGGAATTCTTAGGCTCAAGCACTTGGCAAAGGAGCAGAAACTCCCTTCTCAATCATAAAATTAGCAATGAGAAACGTTTCAAATGACAGATTCAAATTTACAGGCACAGTTAAAACATTTAGTACTGCCTAATATGCCAGGTTCCTGGTGCAAAACACATTGTCAGAGCTGCTTTAGAAATGAAAGAGGGGAATGGATCATTGCTTACAGAACAATTAATTGTTCCACAGTTTAGGAGAGCAATTACATGCCTTTTTGTTTGTTTGTTTTCTCTCATTTTCAGATGGCTTTCCAAACTCCAGTTTGGAAATCAAGGCATCCAGAGAGCCAGTCACCATTCCAGTGGAGAACAAGGTAATTAGCAACATATTGCCATGCAGTGCTGCAGTGCTGTGTCTTTTCATGGAAAACAAATAAATATGTTGTGTTCCTGTGCACTGCTGGTCCCCAAAGTTGGTAAAGCCCAGCCCTGCATGGATTTTCTCTCCTGCACATGAACATAACACTTGTTTATAGCAGTGCCCAGTGACAGTTAATGTGCTGTCAGCATTTTCATTACAAGCCCTATTTTTCTATGGTTTATAACTTGGATATTTTTTCCTCCCAAAAAAATGTGGATGTAATGCTTATGGACCTGATAGTGTGAATATTTTAAGTCATGCTAAGATGAAATTTGATACCACAGGCTGTGAATGTGAAAGTGAGGGATATTCATTCTGACAGAGATTGTAGAAATAAAAGCTTTAAAAGAAAACGACAAATAAGCATTCAAATACACTGGTTTTATGATAGATATTGTTAATTTTTTTTCAGGTGACAGGCGTGGAATGCAGGTAGGTAGTGATTACTGCTGACACTTGTCCTTCCTCTGAGAACTTCTATCCACTATAAAGATTTCAGGAAGCCTAAGTGAAGAGATTCCATTGCTCTCACAGCTGGAAAAGTACAGATATTTTGTACTTGGTAGAAAAAAATGTCAGATCAAGGTTTAAATATGACACCCCTCAAAAAAGACTGGAACATTTGCAGTGTTTGCACTGCAGAACCACCACAGCAATGCAATATGTGCCTCTTTAGGACCAGTTCTGGGCAGGAACAAGGTAGGTAGGGGTAGGTTCAAGGCAAAAGAGCACCATGTTCATTTTGAGCACACACACTATAATTTTTGGACCTTTTGGAGGTGGAAGCAGCAGCTTCCAAGTGATGAGGAGTGAACATGAAAAGCAGATGCCAAGAGCTGCTCAGGAGATGTGAGGACAGCAAACAGAAGAGGTGGCATTGTTACGGCGACGCTGAGCCAAAGCCACCCCAGGGGCTGCCAGCAAAGGCAGCGCTGTCCCTTCTTCCACAAAAACCACCAGGTCTCTTATTTTGGAGCATGTGCCTTGCTGAGGAGCTCTTTGGCTGTGTGTGATGTGGGTGATCCTGCAGTATATCAGGGAGACACAGGACACATCCCCTGTCTCCGCTCTTTGTTTTTTCTGGAAAGGAAATCCGTCTGCGCGGTCCCCTGGGAGCCATGGGACACTCCACTGGAGGCCTGATAAGCACAGCGTGAGGACCTTTGCCACTCATTGATGTCGGCTGAACCTAAAGCCAGCCTTTCAGGAGGCACCTTGAGCTGCGTGGGCAGCAGGACATCCATTCTGGCTTCCCTGATGGATGAACTCACCCAGCACACGCTGGTGGCACCAGCCTGTGGGACTCCCTTTGGGGTCACAAGAGATTGTGAATAGCTAAGGGAAGATTTTACATGTTACAGACATGTCTTTTCCAAGCAGCAGCTTTGCTGAATAAACTCCCAAATAGTTTAGGTAGGTCTGTTAGAGAAAGGTGATGCAGAAGTGCCTGGGTCAGGAGTGTTTGAGATCTGGAGCTAACCCTCCTTTAGACCTGCAGTGCATCCACTGTGCACCCACCCACTTAAATAGGAAACAACAGAGAGAGAAGAAACAGTGGGAATGCTCAGAGGGCCTCAGAAACCACCCCACTGCCCAGGCTTCAAACTCCTCTTTCCCACAGAAAAACACATTTTAGAATAATGAGTGCAAGGTGGAAGGGGAGAAGCCCAGGAGGGAAGGAGGTGGGTGAATGTTTGCAGGCTCATCTCTGACAATTCCACAGCATTATTCATTTCCTGGAGCTGCATCCATGGGAAGTGATACAGTCACTGCTCTTTGAAATATCCAAATGTACGAGGCATGAGGGACTTCTCTTCGTTACCACGTCATTCACATTTTTGAACTCTATATCATCCTGATGCTTTGGGAGAATCTTCTCCCAAAGTAAACAAATTTTGGTGGGGCTTAGTGGAAATCTTTTGCAGCAGACAGAGCAATTTAACAAAATGGACATTTATGAAGAAAAGTTCCCACTTTTGAACAAGTCTGTGAATCAAATTAACACAACATATCTAAAACCTCTGCAGTCTCAATATTTTGTCACTGGGAAGAGGAAAACATAAGTTTCGAAGGTGAGTCTTGGCATCCAAATCCCTCATTAAAATCTGTCAATTCTCAGAAACATCTGGATGTATTTTGTTCACATGAGAGCAAAGCTGGGTCTACAATTATCTGCACCAAATGAGGACTCACAGCAGAACTCAACAGACCCTTCAGACCTTTTCTCTCTCTACAGGATGCTCTCAGTACCCTCTACCTGCCATTTTTCTACCTGTTTCCCACCTATCCACCTGTCTGAGTGATTTCCTTCCTGTCTTCAGAGCCCATGGACAACCAGAAGACCTTAAATGTCTCCACCAGTGCAGCTGGGAAGCACTGGGGTCTCTAAGGGGTTTTCCCATAGAGACACGTGGGATGTGCATTGATCTGGGGACAGCAAAGAGAGCACAAGGAGCCCGTGCTGACACAGGCAAAGGAATACACTGACTTTGTGAAAATCCTCGTTTTCTGATCTGTTTGTGCACCTCAAGCACAAAGAAATGTTTGTTCTTAGTCCTGAGGCAAAAATAAATTAAACAGCACAGATTATCTCTAGAGAGAATCAAAGGTGAATTTGATACACGAGCGTTTACTAAGAATAATCTGAGAGAGGTGGCAAACACAACCATAGGCAAAGACTTCAAATTAATTTCAAAGCAGATCTGCCCTATAAAGTAATTGAAAACATACCCAGTTCCTACAGCCATGCAAGAGCCTTGCCATTCCTGTGCAAGACAACCCCAAGACACTCCATATGGGATCCTGACCAGTCACATGACTTTTAATACCCACATGATGGCACTAAAATGGCCTATTAGATTTACAGTGTCATTAACCTTCCAAAATGAAATGACTGTTCTTGGGGAAAAAAAAAATATAAAAGAAAGTAAATAAATAAAAATAAGGAAAAAGGAAAATAAGAGAATGAGAAAAAAAAAAGAAAAATAAAGATAAGGAGAAAAAGTAAGAGAAGAAAGAGGAAAAAAGGGAGAGAAATAAAGAGAAGGAGGAAAAATAATTTTTTTTTTAAAAGGACAAAAAGAAAAAGAGATGAGAAAAGGGAGAGTAAAAGGAAAAAGAAGTAGCCTAAATGCTGCTGGGTTTCGGGTAACCAGTCCATGAGGAAATGCTGACAGGGGTCACTGTGGCATAATCTTTCATTCAGCCCCAAAGCTGTCACATCCTCCCCAGATGTCTGAAACATAGATATAAATTTTCATTATCCAGCAGAATAGGGGCAGAGGTACACAAAATGATTTTTTTAGCAATCAAATTATGGCTCATTGTCAGATTATGTGTAAACAGTAATTTTGTGAAGTTTTCCTGTGGTCATTTATCTACACCCACGTTTAGTAGCTCTGCTGAAGCTGAAATAAAAAAGGAAGGTTTTTCAAATTACATTATTGTCTTCATAATCAAGTTGAGGGACCATAAAAACTGAATAAAAAATTAATATTATTATGGAGGAATTTTGTCTTACTCAACTAAACAGCAAGGTCTCAATATTTTTTTTTATGAAAGCAGAAAGGATGCACCGGTTTAAAGGGATGAGGAAAAACTACTGGTGGTGTATAAAACTAAAATGAGGTATCTCGAAGAACTGTAAAATCTCAGTATTTTCCCCAGGTTGAGTGAGCACAGGATCACATCAGGGTGAAGCTAGGCAGCTTCTCAGGAGCTCTGCAGACCCTGGGCACTGGAAGCCACTGGCTCCAGGGGCCAGCCCAGTCCTGGCCAAGAGAAAGATGAGACCTCTTCTACCTGAACCAAGGCAAACAAATGGTTTAGAAGGGGAGATGAAACTGCATTTTTCATGGAAAGAAAAAACAGGTCATGCCATAATATTTTATGATTCTTCAAGGTGAATTCAACTAAGTATTAGAAACATACAACTTGCCTAGATCTTGACTGGATAACCTGGCAGTTTTAACAGGTAAAATATTCCTTACAGGTGATGTCTTTGCAGCAGTGTTAAAACATACACTTTGCTCTCTGGTCCTGCTCTGCCTTCAAAAAAGCTGAAGAAATGGTTGTGCTGATGGTTTAGTGCACAAACTGAGGGAAAAAATGCCATGTTTCATTTTTTTCTTGTTTACAAGACAATGATATTCACATTTCTTCATGCAAGACAATGACACCAATAGCTCTTTGTTTCAGGAGGAAGTTGCGAGGCAGGATCCTCTGTGAAGAGCTGGTATGCTCAGAAATGCAAAGCCCACAGTATTATCTGCTTTATTATCTTGCTTTGGGACTGTACCAAATGCTCTGCAAGTCTGGATCACTGTCACCCTGTTACGATGAAAGAAGTGCCTTCGGTTATGAACTACTCCGGAGACACCAGATTAGAGTTCAAAGGCTATTCCCTGCATTAGCAGCAAATGCAGGAATTCTGAGGCAAAGTGATATACTTAGTGTGAGCTTTTGCATATCACTCTATTTCGCTCCATAACCACCACGCAGTAGTCAGAGCTACTGTTTGAACCTAAGCTCCCTACGAGTTGAAAGTTTGGGGCATGTTTATTGGATAACCCAGATTCTTTTCTAGTAGCCATCAGCAAACACTTTGTATATGTCACAAGCCTCCCACTCCCTTCCAAGAGAAAAGGATTGGATGGAAGGAGGAAGAAAAACACAACTATTATAGATTTAATACATCCCCCGGAAGAAGTAAAGCATGCCCAACTTCAATTTCATACAAGGCATACAGACAAAACTCAATATCCTCATTTAATCTGGGAAATTCCACGTGGAGAGGGAGTTTTATGGATACCAAGAGCCAGATTTCCAGCTATAACAGTCTGGCAGTGCATTTCCCCTGTCTTGGACTCAGGCAAAGCTGACAGAGCCAGCTGGGCCACCTCCCTGAAATGGTGCTCCCCACTCTCCCACAACAAAGTACCACATCAAAAGTTGTTCCAGCCAGGGAACATCAGGAAATGCGTTTGGGCAAGAGATGTCTAAGCAACCCCACCCCCAGCTCACACTCCTGTGTCCAGGGACCTCTGTCTTGGGTCTGTGATTTTATTAAAAAATCCCACAACAAATTCCTGCTTTTGGTACTACGCAACCAACGCACAAAATGATGCTGGGTCTGCTTTAAATTAAAACAAAAGTTGCAGCAGATAGGATCTCTGATACATACTGAGTTGCTTTTCTCATCTGAGATTCTTCCTCAAACAGCTAAAAACAATTAGGATAAATGAGTAGATATAAAGGTCAGCAGTACAAACAATTCTGGGAAAACCAGATAGCTCACTGGATAGTTCCTTTACTTCCGTCACCGCAGAATGAATAGATACAAGTCCAAACGCACTCCCAGCGATCTGATTAGAAAGATATCCAGGACTCCTAAACAGCTTTTGTGGTTTCATCTCTTTTTTTTTTTCCCCCTAGCTGAATTCTGTCTGTGCTGCCAATCCACCCCAGATCTGGCAAGGCTGAGGCTTTGCTGCAGCAAAAACTCTTGGGGTGTTTTTGCCATCTTATGGTGGAAGGTGCCGGAGCCCACAAGGGAACGCTGACATGTGGCATTCTGGCACGTGAATGTCATTCCTTGGGAATATTAGTCATCCCTGTAATGTCTAATGACATCACTCTGGAAGGAAATAGAACAGGAGAAAAATCAATGGACAGCAGATACCTACCTATTATGAACTATAATTGTGCATTTACCAGTCTGCCAAGCCATAAATCTAGTAGTTTAAAAGCCATTTTAGCATACATTCATATATGTTAGGAGGCTATTAACACAGGGGTGAATTATAGCAAACAGGCTTCTAAGCAGAGTCAGGATATGTATTTTTTAAAATAATTATAGCGTTCAGCACTGTAGTTAAGACTCAAAAGGGTTTTGTATTCCACCAGCTTTTATCCCTAACCAATCACAATGGCAATGAACACATCGTCTCAGATTGCAACTTTTCAACCCTGAACTCCTTCCTTGCTGCAAATATTGATCATGGGGTGCAACCAGGAAGGGCCTTATTAAGAAAAAACTAGGAAATAATTATTACATGGGGTTAGGGCCAGACTTAGTTCTCACTGAACTGAGGGCAAACCTTTTCACTCCTTTTATTTTGCGTTAGATTAAACTGTTTAAAAGTCTCAACTCCAAAATGGACAAGAAAAGCCTGAATTAGGCCTCCAGAGATGTTTGGAATAGTGTTTGCCTTGGCCAACAGGCAGTGTTAATAATTCAGGCTGATGGAGGAAAGAGCCACAGCAAATGGCAGATTACACACCAACAGATTAGGAACAATTGTGCAAATCCTTCTGCTGTGGTAGCTCAGGAAAAATCCCTTTCTTCTCCTAGCAGTGGTCTGTCATGTAAGAAATCCTTAATAAGTTCTGTATGAGCAAATAATAATGATTTTTGTCAATAAAATACAGTTTTAAAAATACTCCTTTTGAAGAGGAATTAGTGGGAAATGCTTATTAAAACACCAGAAAGATTTACTAATGATAGAGAACTTATACCCATGGAAATTAGTACATGATCACAACAACAGCCAGAAATGAAAAAGCAGCAGTATTAGTGCAGGAAATCTCAGCTTTTCATTTAATATTGTTACATTCATTCACTCAGTTGAGTCCACCATAAACATGATAGAGGTCTGATTTGCACACAGAAAGTGCTGTCCATGTGCACAGATCTTTATTCTGATTGGAGTCCTTGACTTGGCTTCAGCCCTAACGCTTCCGTGAAACACAAGCTGCAATTCCTAAATATATTGCTATTGTTACATATGGGAAATGCATGACTGTCCTCTTCCATTTTCCTCAGATTACAGCCCGCAGCCGCCATCTTTAAAATCCCTCAAACAGTAAATGTATGTTCTACACAATCTTCTACCAAAATGGCTTTTTTTTTTCCTAGATAGCATGACAAATTATTTTAACTCAGAACAAAGGTAAATTTAGTACCTCAGTGATATCTTTTTGGCTTTGACAAAATTGCAGCTTTTGATTTAAGTGATTTCGAGTAAAATTCCTAGAAATTATAAAGAAACTCCAAAAGTTTAAGGTGATCTTAATCCAATGCTTCCCTACCTTTCCTTTTTAAAAATATTTTTAAATCTTGAACTCACTGATTTTGACAGTGGTATCAGTTCTTCCAGCTGCTCATTAAGAGGTGGCAATCAGCAATCTCACAGACAGATTAAATTACTTCAAAAACTCTATTACACTTTTAAAGACATCTATTATACCAACGTGAAGCTTATCAATTAATGACAGGAGTAAGAGAATATCTAATAAGTGTGTGAATAATGAGGGAAAAGGTTGTGAGGAAATAGCTGAAGTTTTTGGAGCTGTTGCTCGGGCCTTCAGAGGGGGACGTGCTCATTGAAGTATTACAGTGGGTGCCATGAAAACAGATAGTTTTACCAAAAAAAGAAAAACCATCTTTGATTTTTTTGAAAAGCAGCTCTTTCATGGTGGGTAGAAAAAGAAGAGAAACTTCGCTGCACATTTCCCTGCTGCTGGAGCTCAGTGGTTTGTTTCCCACAACACCCACTCTATTTCTCTGCTATTACACGATCTTCCCCTTCACGCCGCGGAGCGGAGCGCGCAGCCTCCCCACACACCCAGCCTCTTCCTCCCAAATACTTATCTCAGATTGATGATGTGGTGCAGGGCCCATGGCTGACAACATGTGCATGAACTCAGTTTCCACACGGTTTCGCCAGAATACGAGCACTCGCTTTCGGGCCAACGATTTAACGGCAATAAATATTTACTTGCAGTGTGTGGATTCCTAAGGTCATTTTGCAGCTCCAGCAGTTGCTCTGCTGAGTAAGTCTTTCTTTTAAGGACGCCTCTTTGTGAAAGACATCATCCAGCTTCTAAGTCTAAGTTTTTCATTAAAATGTAGTGGGAAGGGCTCTTAACTGGACATGTTGATTCCCAGTGCCAATACTGTTTTAAATCAGAGCAAACTTTTTCAGAGCTCTAAGCACAAGCAGAGGAGGCTGACTTTAGGCATCTGTTTTTAAAACTTTTGGTGCATTTTCTAACAGTTCTCACTGCCTTTTTTCCAAAAGTGAATCCCACCCTGAACCTTTTCATAGGTTTTCAGTTCCTAACTCAAGCATGAAAATCTCCAGGATTACTCCACATCTGCTCATCTCAGCAACCTTATTTACATCTTAGTGAGGTGAGACCTCTCCCATTATGCCATGTCAAGACTGCTCCTCAGCTGTGAGATTTTTAGAAAGCATAATTGACATTTTTGTAATACACCAGCTCAGCTTTGCTATTTGCTCCCTTTCCAAAGAATGCTGCGAGAAAACCACAACCAGAGTTTTTTTGTGAGCCAGGTTTAACTGCTGGAAGACTGATTCTGCAGGATCTGGAGAAATCAGACAACCTAAATATTGTAGGATGAAACAAAATGCCAAAAGCAGAGCTGGGACTGGAAAGGGGTAGATCTTCTCTAAATAGGCAGTAGAAAAAATTTGTAAAGACCTTGGCTTGTGCTCTCCCATTATTGAACTGCTCCTGCCATAAGAGCTTTGTAATTATGTAAACATAGAATAAAAGAGTTTGATCCAAATCCCTGTGAAAGACTCCTTTTGACTCCAGTGACCCTTAGATTAGCCCCAAAGCTAAGAGATGGCAGATTCTTGGGATATGAGCATCATCACCTCCAATGTGCAAGTATTCCCATCTTGTGGGGTAATACAAGCATTTTTTTTTCAGCTGGAATTAGAAATAAAACATACTAATGGGATATCTAATACTTCCAGTACATTAAAAAAATACAAATTCCTGCTTAATCCAGTATTTTCCAATTGCCAAGATGGGAGACGGGTTGATATGTTCCTCTAACTCTCCCAAACTTATTCCAATCCTTTCTGGATTTTTTTATGAAGCCCATGAGTGCAGGTCAATTTTTAACAAGCTCTCAACCTTTTGGCACCTTCTGTTCCTTTTCAGATCATTTTGATATTTTAGCTATTTCCTGGCCTGCTTTCAGTAGTGGTGTGCAGGTTTTCATTTGCTGAGTTGTAAATAATTATGCTCTGCCGTCCTGGATTTGTCTTCCACATTCCATCTGGGATGAGATGGGCCAAATAATTTCCTGTTTTCTATATACAAATGATAAATGCCCATATTTGACATAGCTTTCAGTAGTTTTCATGCTGGAAACTTTCCTGATGCTTCTCTCAGTGTGTGATATATAAGGTGTCACGTTTTATTGCATGAATAACTCAGTGCTCTGCTCCAATGGACAACATTTTTCTCAATTTTTTTTAACCTAAAGAGTCAAAATGCTTTGCCAGTTGGAGGATTTAATATTCTAATAGAGGGCAGGAAGCAAGTTAAGCTATGTGACAGAGCAGACACTGCCTGCACTCTAAGTGTGGTGAAGGACAATAATTATCACTCCACAGGGAGTGATTAGGCCCACTGAAGCTTGAGTGATTACCCTTTCCTTTGCTGACCCTATAATCAGGCCTGGACCTCTAAAGTTATGTGCAATTTTTAGAAGACAAACTCTTAAAGAAAGCACGAGTAGTTCTTACACACCATATGCACAATCAGGTAATTCCAGAGGCAGAGCAAGAGCAAACATCTACTATAGAGTATTTATATTACATCAATGCCATTCAAATTCTACTGTCTGTGCAATAAACTCTTAATAATTAGTAGGGAGAAGAGAAGGAGCAATTCAATAGGACAGAGCAGCAGTTCTTACTAATAAAAAGGCTTTATTTACTAGCACTGGCACAGGGTGTATGGATTTTTCTCACGAGGTGTGTACAAAGGAAGAGAATGGCATTATCTTAGGCAGTGGTCTTGCCAAAATATTTCACAAATGCTGAGGTTTTCAGTAGCAGTCAGTGGAGTGAGCAGGCCAAAGCACACTAGTGAGAATAAGAAGAGTAATCAAATGACAAGAAACTGTAAAATGGGCCAGTTTGCTTTCATGGCCTTTTCCTCCTATAATATCAACTATTTATTCAACAACATAAGATAAGAATTGAGAACACAGTTGTTCAGGAGAAGTCAAAATGTTCCCCTTCACCAATTTCTTTAGTCAGTGCATTGAGGGAAAAGCATGGCCTGCAGCACAGATAAACCTCAGTGCATTTACCACTTGCCCTTACCTCACTTCCTTCTGACAACAAATCTAGGGTGAGCAGATAAGATTATAACCCATCTGCTCCATTTTAGAGTGACAGGTGTGTACCTTTCCAAAGCCAAAATGCAGAAGCTCTCACTCAGCTCAAAGGCCGGCAGCGCTGTGTTTATGATAACTGTCCCCACCCAAGGATACAGGGAGCATTTTAGCTGCCCTGTAAACTCCTCTTTTTTAACCCTAAAAGAGCATAATGAGATAAAGATGAAGCTGTAGAATGTATTGGATGCACTTGGGAGATAAGCCAGTCGATTATCTGCAACATCTGAGCAGGCTCTGTGCACAGCATCCTGCAGTCCTTGAGTACCTGCTGGACACACGTTGAAATCATTATCTCAGAGCCTGTCAGTCTGCAAGTCTGGGCTCAAAAACTCCTCTGCCAGGATTAGAAGAGTTGGTAGGGAACATAATATTTGGCCAATTTAAAACACTTCACAAGTTAGACCTGAGTGGAGGGGAGGCTTCAGATTGGGATGTAATTTCCAGTGCTTCCACTGACTCCAGAGAGACTCAGATCGTGGCTTTCAACCCCAGTTTCTGAGAGCTCCTCTGCAAATAATCACATTCTCTAGTCTCAGTCAAATACGTGTAGGAAGGTAGACAAGAAGCATTTGTCTGATGTCTTGACTCAGAACCTTAGCAACAGCCAGAGAGAATGAGAAAGAAAACTTGTTTGGATGAAAAAAATCTTCACTCTGTTTAGCCGAGGAACAAATTGTGCTACTGTTTCATTCTTCCTTTGCCATTAGCTCTGTTATCATGTTGCTGGCAGTATTTTTCATCTCAACCTGCTCACCATATGTGCATGTGCTTTCTGTGCTGCTAATTGCCTCTTTTTGACAATATCATCTATACGTGCACACCATATTGCCATTTTTATCACTCTAAGCCTATTAATGGCTAGACTTATAGTTCCCAAAGGAATTAATATTAACCAGCTCTCTAAATATTGTTCATGTCTTTCAAAAACTCCTGACTTTTAGAGCCTGACTCTGGCTGTGTGTAATTGGGCTGCTGTATTTCATCCTCTGGGGTCTGGTGTCTTGAGTTTTGAAAGTGTAGCTCAAAAAAATTTATGAGAGCAATATTAATAACCAGGAAAGGCAAAACCTTAGGAAAAGTAAACAACTCGTTGGTTGTAGCTGTTTGCTTACCTAGGGTCAAAATCTGCCCTCAGATATACATATGCAAGTTCAGTGGGTCCCTTACATACAGATTTCTGTGGAAAGAATTTGGCCTGAGATGACTTCAGAGGTTTCTTTGTCAGCCCCATTTCCCAGAGAACACTGAACACTCCTACATGTCTACACCAGCTTAGGCTTCTCTGCTAAAAAGAAAACAGTTGTAAGGAGATACTCATTTACCAGTGCCCAGAGAACGTGACAGAATTTTGACGAGGAATTTTATACCCCTAGTTAGGCTTAAAAAAATAAATGGTATTAACATGCCACTCAACAAACTGTCCCCACGCTGCTGGGAACCGTGCAAGGCAGATAACAAATGTGCAGCAAATGAGAACAGTGTCATGATTCACTGTAATTCCCAACAAGACAAGAATCCTAAGAATACATAACATTCCATGGACTTTGGAGTGGGAGAACTCCAGTCAACAGACTGTGCTCCCCGTGGAAGAAACATGAAATTAATACAATCAAAGGGTTTGAAAGCTACTTAATCCTTTAACTTTGGGAGGCAGTGAAGAGGGATTCAACACATCACACATGTCATTGTGGCCCCTGATGGTGAATGTGGATGGGAAGAGCGTGTTGGCTTTGCAGACCCCAGCTGGGGGCACCTGGGAGGGTCTGGGTTGGGGGACACTGCTCAAAGGAGTCACTCAAAACAGGATCACTCCTACACAGCTACTGCAAAGCCATTGCTGGAGCCAGATGTTTAATGATTAGATATTGAAGACCCCAGTACTGCAGCATCTAAATCCTTCTCTGGAGCTGGGTTTAAATCAAAGACCAGCTAGTGGCCTTTTGCAGTTTTTAACCTCTTTTTTATAGAATCATAGAATGGTGTGAGTTGGAAGGGATTTTCAATGGTCATCCAACCTCTCTGCAGTTGCTGTTACTCAGCATAAATGCCCATTTTCTAGGAAGCCTGTGAGTAGACGTGTGTTGGCATTAAGATCTACATCTCCCTTATCAAGCACACAATGTTTCACTCCACATCCCACTTTTTCTGAAGGGGGTGGAGAGCTGGACAAACACTGGGAGGCTGAAATTTAATCTAGAAAGGATGCAACTGGTGTAGGCAAGATAAAGCATTTTGAGGACTATCTACTTGAGGAACTAAAGCACTGATTTGCATTCCCCTACTGTCCAAATTGTTGTTTTCCTCTTTTTCTCACCAGGAGATGAGTTCCCTTCTCAGGGGTGCAATTTAAGAGAAGAAAAATGGGAGACAAATTCCAGGAATAGTGTCACTGGGGACCATGGTTTATCATGAAGCGAGAAAGCAGTTTAGGAAGGGAAAGAAGGCCTCTCAATTTTTTTTAATATGAAGCCTAATTAGTGCAATGATCCTTCAGACCATTAGAAGGTGTGCCAATATTAACTGTGTTGCACTAATTAGTTAATGTTCTGCTTTAAAAAAATCTTTTGACTTTTTCTGAACAAAGAGACGACTAGACGAAAGGAAGGGTGACATAATTTTTCCTTGTATTTTTTTTTTATTTTTCTTAGTTCATGAGGATTTCTTCACTCATTTATACTTATCAGAACAAAAGTCATCTCAAAACAGCAGTAAGGTTAAAAGAAACTATTTCAGATAAACTGATGTCTTGACCAGCATTAAATTTTTTACTGCTTTATAGTAAAAAAATAAAAGCAGATAAGACACCTTTGCACATGCAATTATAGATCCCTAATGGACAAACCAGAAGCTTGCAGTGAGAGTGTGCCCTGCTGACTCAAGCTGCTGTTAGGAAAGCATGCTGAAATGAGAATCTAATGGAAATTACTGTTCTCTGATGCAACAGTATTTAAATGTGGAACAGTGATCTTGATTGATCTGTCTACATACACAGAAAACTGATTTTGCATGTAAATACAGTGAAAGGAATGGGGAGGACAAACCAACGCTGACTCATCCTGGAGAAATAAATCTGTAACTACTGGCAAGAACAAGAATCTAATTCTGACTTGTCCCATCCTGACGAAAATTTCATGAGATAAGCTTAAAATTCATTGTTGTCAATATCCATCTGAGCTCTAAGAGGGAATCAACCTCAGTTACCCTCAAATGGCGCCACCAGAGCCAGTGCTGGAGCCTGATCTGAGTGATGCCTGCTCAGCCCATCTCCTGCCCTGGTTTATGCCAGGGAATTAAACTTAGGCTGCGTTTTGATGCTGAGGATGTCAGTATGGATCCTCTGGGGTGTGTGGTCTGCCCGGTGCTCAGGCTGCTCACTTTCAACCACGCTGAACCTTTCACTTGACTTTTGACCTTTCACTTGGCACTGTCCTGTCATTTCCTTGGTTTCACAAATTTTAGCCTCTCACTTGACCTGTGAACTGTGACCTTTCACTTGACCTCTGATCTCATAAATTCTGGAAGCTCATACACGTAATCGTGGAACAAATAAACAAAGCCTCCGTGAGACGCTGCTGCCGAATGAAGCCCAAGGGGCTGGGGAGCAGGAGCCCAGCCCCAGCATCACCCCGGACACGTCCCTTTGTTCCAGCCAGGACTGGCATCTCGTCAGTGGGAAATGCATCATACACTGCCATGGCTGTGGATCAGTGCCTGTGTGCTGTGTCGTGGCAGTGGAAAGGAATGTGGGATTGCACAGCCTCCAGCTCTGTAAGGATGAGCCTCTTCCACTAACCTGTGCAAATATCACAACTCCAAAAGCCCTGGCAGGGTCCTACCAAATAAAATCACTGAAATTAATAGAAGCCTCTTACTGTGGGTGTTGAATTCTCACCACAATCTCTCCTGAGCCCTTTTCCCCCTCCTTGCCAATGCTAATCCTAAAGGCTCCAAACGCAGAGGCATTCAACCATCAGTGCAGTGTGACAATGCATATAAGGAAATTTTTGGTAAATCAGCTGGCTGAGATGGTGCTCTCAGCTGAGGACAGCTCTATCTGTACCAAATCCAGAGCGAGGCATGCACAAAGGATGGCAGAAACAGCAGCAAAGGTTACAGCTGAATAAAGTTACCAACTTATTGCAACAAAAAATATTCTCCTATACAAAGCAAGAGTAAAGGAAAAAATTCAGGGTCAGTGGCAGCTTTACAGAAGGGTGAGGTCTTCAGACAAACTTCCAGCACATCTTCATACTTATTTGTCCTGGTTTAGGGCATAAAGTCACCCCAGGACATTAAGTAACCTCAAAGTATGGTCCAGTCATTTGTTTCATCACACAGTCCAATTCTTTTCAGCAATCCTCAAATATATAACATGAATATTGCAAGCACAATTTATAACACTGCTAACCCAGAGCAAACCCCAAACTACATGTTTTCTCCTCTTTTTCCTCTTGATAGAGGGAAAGACAGAAATTGGAAGAAGGCTTTAATTTAAGGATGCCCCAGTGCCAGGTACCTTAAAAGCAAATCAGCTTCTCTTTGATACTGCAGGGATCTAAAGCCAAACAAGTGGCCAAAGCAGATCACATGTAGAGGGTAATTGTACATGAGTAGGAAGCAAGGTGACATGGGAGACAGACAGGAGCAGTGCCAATCTGCCAAGCCATCACAGAAGAGCTCTCTAACAAAAACCAGCTGGGGGACCTCTGATTTGCTCTGACACATAATGTAATGAACCAGTGCACGCTGTCAGTTTACTTGAATTCACTGTGATTTTACATTTTGGAAGCAAACTATTTTAAATTCATGGGAAGAAAGACTATGCAGAGAAAGCCACTGGACAGAGAGAACAGTCAAAACTTTGTGTTCTTTTGGATATAGTAAAAGATTTTGTATTTTAAGGTGAAATTTTGCGTGCCACGTGAAACAAAGAATTTCACCTCACTTGTAGGTGAACAAATTTTGTGCAACTTTCAGAGAAACACTTAGCAAAGTTATAAAGCATATACGTTGCATTTCCAGCAATACAGGCTCATCTTTATTAGCCTTTTCAGGGAAACCGCCAGGTTTTTGTGTTTCCTCAGGAAGACTGTCAGATCTAGTGGATCTCTTCTCTCTTATAAAATCCTGCACTATATTCTTACTGCACACTTGGACCTGCAAGATTAAGCAACTTGGATGCTGAAGATTAGGCAACACTTACATTTGTTCCAAGATTTCTGTGACATGATTTTCAGTTATCTTCCAGCTTGTCTGGAAATGTCAGGTAGTTGTTGTTGGAAGGAAAAGACGAGTGGTATGGGTTGAAGGAAGATTATTAATGGAATTTTCTATAGGGCAATTTTCTCTCTGCGCTTGTTAAATCCTTTCATTAGAGATTTTATCAGAGAGTAGGGCTGTGTAAACAAAAAGGGTATAAGATGTTTGACATTTAATAACAGAAATAGCAAGAGATCTGTTACAACACCGAAACTCATCCTTCACCCTTCAAGGAGTGAGAAAGGCTCGTGGAGTGGTGATTAGAGATGACTGTGTGGTATCAAGGAGGCACACCTTGATAAGGACCAAAGCATATCTGCATGAATTCAGCCAAGGGATTATTCACTGTGTTACACAACACTCTGCTGTGTTCTCAGGGACACCGCGTGCGACTGAGTCACCCACGGAGAATAAAATCCAGCCTGGAACAGGTTTACAATAGGGTTACTTGGTCTGGGAGAGGGAACCAAAGGAGCCTGGATTGTTTAGTTTAAGAAAACAGAAGAACCTGGCAATTCCTACCCAGCTCTGCTTCCCACCAGCCTCAGTGGGAATAAAGGCTGCTGGTTTCCTGACTTTACTGGGGGTTTTGTCGTTGAATACAATGGGAGCAGAATCAGATCTTGAAGAAGAAAAACAGAATTGGACCCAGAGGAGCCAGGGCTGGGAAAGACCCAGCACGTTCTGGTTTAAATTGAGCAGGGCTATAAAAAGCTAATAAAACTCATATTGAAATATGAGCTAAAAGAAGCGCGTATCACTGAATTATGTCGGTCAAGACAATTAATTGAGTTTAGTACTGGATATATATAATTTTTGACATACTTTAATTTATCTCAAGTAAGTCTATGTTGTTTTCTTGTGATTAAACCTGTTTGTTAAAAATCATCTTGCCTACAGAAACAGTAATAAAGAGACAAAGCAACTTTTTCCCACGCTTTGGATTCAGAAGCTCTTTCACTGCAGTGTTAAAAGACTGGAATCCCATTTCCTGCCCTTAATTTCAATGACAAGCTCAGTGATGTTTTACTGTCTATATATTTATCAAGCAGAAAGTAAATTATTGTGTTAGACACATTGTTCTATTTCCAAGATAAATCTCAGTAGTTAACATTTATGGAAACTAAGAGGAGAGTCCAATGAGGCCCATTTAAAGCCTGTAAGCACCTGAATCCTGTTTGCCTTTTTAAAACTTCCTGAATATGCTCAAAACCCACTTTCATCCAAACCCAAATAAAGCACCACTGGCTGGTCCTCCTGTGCTCAGAGCAATTAGAGCCTAACACCTATGATACACACCTGAATTCCTCTTGCTCCCAGTATTTGAATGAAAGAATCAGTTCGTATTGCATAAACATTCCCACACACCTTTTAGAGCCTGACTCTGAAGATGCTCTACTCAGATCCTCTGCAGCGGTTTTTGATGTAGAATGGACAATTACAGCTTTTAGACACAGAGCACAAAGCCACAGTCTGGATAAACATTGGCAAGTCAGTGACTAAAACCTAATGGGAATGGTGGTTGTCAAACATGACTATGTAATTTAGCAAACACATCCATTGCTTACATCCCACTGAGGTGACTTGACTGTCCCTAGGAGTGAGGTGGACAGCAGCTGCAGAGGATGGCACCAGGGGTGGCAGGAGGAGGAGGAGAGGTCTGTGAACACAGGGAGCAGCCAAAACCCAGATCACATATTCTTGATTCAATTTAAGCAGCAATATCTGACTCGGAAAACAATGAGCATCTCTTTTATAGCAAGCAGGAGCACAAAGTGATTCAGCCAGGGAAGTTTAATCACTCAAGGATATTTCCTGGGACAAACTGAGTGCACAGATAGCTAACAGTTTTTTATCATCTGCTATGCTTTTAGCTCCACTTTCCTCTCTGATTAGAGCTCCAGCTGTAGGTCACACGAGTGATCCCCCACTCATGGCATGTGGGATTTGGCATCATCCACACATCCTCCACAGGATCCCTGTTTTGCAGGTCCTATCCACCACACATGGCTCTGCTCCTGGCCCCCTTCCCCCTCCCAAACCTGGTCCCTGCAAGCCCAGCCCTCACTACAACACTGACATAAAGTACAAATAACTTAATGAAACCACAATATTTTTTTCTGTGTAGACCTGGACTGTTTCAGCCACGAGCAATGTGAGCAGCCACAGGTGTTGCACTAAATAAAGTAATAGAAAATGTCTCCATTGTAACAGTGGAAGCCCTGTTTCAAAATCCCTCTCTGCTTTTTATTAATAGTTGAATTCCTTTCTATCAGCAGTCATAACTGCATTTACCTTATTTTTCAGCAAAAATGTTTTGCTAAGAAAAGATCTACTAAAAATTACTACTGCTTTTCGGTCAGTTTGTGCTTGAGCAAGCTTTCAATCTTTTCACAGAAGGGGAGAACATAAACTTGTGATTCAGAAAAGAGAGGAAACCGGGGGTTACAAAGGTTGAGAGGCCAAGTAGTATGAAACAGACCCCCTCCGTCAAGTAAAAAACTTGGCAGGATAACTAGAAACAGACCAACCCTAAATCCAAGGGTTCATGAGCAGTAACATAATTAGCTGGAATAAAACTAATATTCTAGTGTTAAATTTCACCTCAACACAGACCAGCACTTATTAGGGAGAAACCAGTGAGAATGAGGAAAGATGTGTTTCATTTAAGAAATTTACACTGAGTGGGAATGCACACACAGGGGTTATTTCCTAAAAAGCCCATTTGGATGTTCCAAGTGACTGCAGTCACATTGGCTGCCCTGCTCTGGATGCGTTTGTCAGCCTTGCCCAAAGTGTCTGGTAAAGCCCAGTCCACCAGAATCCTGAAACATTTGTTCCTGGGAAAAGAACCACAAATACACTGGAAAAAATGTTGAACAGGAAATGTTTGACCACTGCTACATCACAAGATATCAAAAGAATTTCACATTGGCTACTTCCTTCTCTGAGGGAAGGCAGGGGGTGCTCGGCTAGAAAATAAAATGGCCCCAGAGGCCCTACCCAAACCCCCCAAAAGAGCTGAGGTTTCAGCAACAGTAAACACAGTTTCTCCTTTCCTTTATTAACAAAAAATGGGAGCAAAACCTTCAACAACAACACACATGGCAAATATTGGTGCTGAGAGAGGAGATAAATAACGCCAGCCATCCGCAGGCCGGGCGCAGGAAATTCCAGCCATCTGATGAGCTGTTGGCTTAACAAGCAGCTCTTCACATGTCAGCGACCAGCAAAGGCTATTTTCTTTTTTTGCTGGTTCTCTGGAAAGGCGAGGCAGGGGCAAAGCTAAAGCAAGGCGAGGCGCTGGGAAAGGCATGGCAGGGAAGGAAGGCAAGGCTGCCCTGGGGCAGGGCAGAGGATTGGGTGCAGAAGCGAGCGGAAAACCTGTTGCTTTCCGGAGACAGACGGGTGTGTGTCTGCCCCCGGGACTGCAGCGCTACAAATTCCGAGCTGCTCCCGCAGCCTTGTCGCGGCCTCGCCTCGGGCCAGCCGCGTATGGTTTCTTTTTGAACAAGCTATCTTTTAACACTCACAACCGGGATGATTTAACAGAAAGAGAGCGTCTCAATTTTTTTTTTTTTTTTTTTTTTTTTTTTGCGAGCGACATCCCCCCTAGACTCTACCCAAACAAAGCTACTAATGTGTGGTCATTTTCTTGGCAGCGTGGCTGCATGCTGATAACACCGCTGCCTGCTATTCTCCCAGGAGCGGGGCTGCTGGAAGACTGCTCCCTACCTCATCCCCTGATGCTTCTGATGCGGGTGATCCTCCGACTGCACGGCGCCAACCACAACATGCTACCCACCGTGAGAGAGCAGGACACAGGCTGCTCTAGTCAGGAGTTATCGTCTATCATACTGATTGACGAAACCAAGAGTGAGCAGAAAAAATAAACACGAACAGAGGCTGCAGTGTATGGGGCAGTCAGCTGGGAGTTTTAGTATTTGGCCTTGGTGATCCTACTCTCATGGTAGGTTATCTTTTCCTTGTGCTATCATTTATCATAACTTTGAGGGCCAGAGGGAGAAACAAACCTACAATTTTTCTATTGGTTACATTCATTAAACTCTTCTTTTTTTAGCACCACTTCCTTTGCCCCTAATAACAATCCCACCCCCTCGATCTGTATTCCCTAAAGAACAGTGAAATCAAATCTAAGTACAGTCCTCCCCTTTTACTCCTATTACAGCAATAGACCATTGCAAGCAATTAACCTCTGTTATTCCATCAGACCCAGGCCTCAGCCACACGCTCGCCCGGCAGTGCCTGGCTGCAGCCAGCATTAACTCCTGCCTCAGCTCCCTCCATCCTGGCCCCCAACATTATTTGGGCAGAGATGTTGGTTTTGTCACGACCGTCTCCTTTTCAAACAACGCCGGTTGACTTTTGCAGGCGCGGCCCAAGTTCTGTATTGGGCCTGACAGCCACCATAAAGCACTCCCTGAAGTGTCAGTAACAAAGATGATTTGTATGGGGCTTGCAGTCGTCCCCTCTTTCTAATAGCTTTCTCATTCCAGCACAGAAACACCGAGCAGAGAGCAGCTGCTTAAAGCTGATACAAGCATTTCTTCTCTCAGCAGGCCATTCTTGCATAACCATTTATTTTGCAGAGTTTTAAAGTGCCTGAAGGATTTAATTATGTACATAGACAACCCCTATAAACTCTATTCTAGGCTTTTTATTGACTTTTGTGCCAGGCAGCTCTTAGGCATTTCAATTAAGTGTTTTTTTATAAGAAAAGCAACAATATAGTAAAAGAATATATTCTTTATAGATAGTTCCAAACAGTTTGTGCCGATTTAATAAAGGTTATTTAATTGACGAGGATTTAAAATATCTTATGCTACAACTTGGAATACACGTCCTTTTGGACCGTGGATCTGTTTAAAAGGGCCTGCCAGGACCACTTAGGTACCAGGGGAAAACAGCTTGGATCTGATTACTTAATCCTAATAACGTGTTGTGAAACTTTAGGAGACTACCTGTCATTTAGCATCGTGGTCAAAATTGAAGTGGTAAATAGCTAAGAGCTGGAGTTTGGCATTGTCTCAGTCAGGGTTTTTGGGATCCTGGAGCAGGATAGAAGAAATTTTCCATGTTCCCAAATTTTCCGGAAAGGCCAACTTTGCCTTTATCTGCTTTCTAAACTATTTACAAGGCTTCTGCAAACCTGCCTTCATTATGGCATAGGATATTTCAGTCCCAGCAGGTGGCCAACAGGAGAGCAGGCCTGTTTGTGAAATATGTAATACCCTTTTCATATACTTTAACCAGAAATGTGCACCTCAACAGCCCTCCTAACCCTTCTAATTTCCCTTTCTCCTCTTAATCTGCTCTGCAAGCCATGAGCATGCATTAAAATCTCCCTAAAACATTTCACCCAGAGGCAATGTAATTCCGCAACAAGCAACCAACATTTCACAGCTCTGGAGTAATAGATTAATTTGAACCTAATGTTGCCCGTCGTTTACTGCTCCAAATGTTCTGGTGTAGACATAGCCCCGAGGCGCAGCGCTGTGGCATGCGCGGCTCCTGGAACCAAAGCTACAGTTGGCTTCACATCTGTGCATCACATTTGCCATGTGCCTCATTATCCCGCGCCCCACTGTGCCTACCTGTCCCAATCAGCTTCTCAGCCACAGGCTATCCAATTTTTTTTCCCCCCCCGACTAAGGATCTTTGTTCTCCTTCTCACTTACTAAATTTTTGCGAGACCTCTGCACCCGAGCAGTAGGGATTCTGCGCATGTGAACCTCCAAGCTTCTCCAGGTTCTTAATTCTCCATTAGGAACAGGAAAATTACAACATTAAGTCTCCGACATGTCACTGCATAAATTGTACCATTTGCAGAATCTAATATAAAGTCAGTGACTAAGCACATAAGCATGTAATAAAGAACTGAGTTGTTTGTTTTGACTTTAACAAGTTCGGTCTGCATCAATTATCTGTAAGTAAAGAAAGAGTAATTTCCAATTCCAGATAAAAACCCCTGTCACAGAAAGAAAAGATTATTACATCCAAAATCAAAACCAACTGTTCCCAAAAGTTTAAAGAGCCAACCTTTTAAAATTCATTGATACAAGAGCAAAAATACATATATTTTTGTGTTCAGATGAAAATAAAATCAACTTTTAACAGAAAAGTCTGCCTGTTTCAGTATTTAAAGCTCTGTATTTCATTCTCTATTTATAGAAACATGTGCAAAAAAGGCACAGTGCCTTTATCTCAAGCCACTACATAGTAAAGAAGAGAAAGTAAAATTCAGTCTCAAGCAGGAGCAAGGATTTATCTCAAACCAAACATATCAGTCTGAAACCCAGCAGCTCATCATTGCATTAAAAGGTTACTTTGTTTTTGCTTCAGTATACAAAGCACTTGAGTTTGCTTTAAGTTTATATCCTTTGGATATTTTCCCAGTGAGGAGAAATTAAAAATGCTTTTGGTCTAACAGAGCAATGCTCAACCTCGTAAGGAGACGCGGGGGGAACTGGAGCCTAATGGACGCTGTTCTGTTTCCTTCCAGCAGCACCAAGGAGCCTCAACACAGGTAAAAGACCACATTTCTACCTGCTCACAGCCCCTTCATGCTGGAAGAGGACCTGAGACGACTGAAAGCCCCTTATCCAAGCACTGTTAAATCAAATAAACTCCAGTGGCACAACTGGATTTATCATCCTGTGAGATCCTGAGGTTCTTGCTGCAAACTTCTCCTGGCATCATTTCTAACTGCAATTTTTACCTGCCCTTCCCTGAGTAGCTGTCAATTCTGCCACCAGTCTTACCTGCTGCAGTTTACGAACTATATTAGATTTCTACGCATAATTCCAACGCATACACTCCTAGCACATTTCATTACATGCTTGAATTAATTTATTCTATATGGAATTTGTTACCTTTACAATGAAAAAAAAAGTTACTATTCATTATTGAGAGCAGACAGATGGAACATGTTCAATTTAAGACATCAATAAGAAGGGAGGAGGGGGGGAAATCTTATAATCCGTGTGGCACAACCTATTCCATCTGGTACTTCCAACTTGTCTGCCAAGACTTTTTTTCCTATATAAAAGTGAATGTTTCTCTTTAGAGTTAACGGAACATTCTTGGGCATTAAGACTCTGCATCTGATTTATAGATAACAAGCAACAACACACATTTAACATACAATATTTGGAAAGTGTAATCTGTTTCATAAGGTAAAGGTTGTTTGCTTGACCTAGGAGAAAACAAAACAAAACAAAACAAAACCCACCAAAAAAAGCACAAACTCCAGGAAATTGTGTTTATCTGAAAATGTTATCTGGGCAGTCAGAACAGAAGCTGCAGCTTTTGCTTTAATGAACCATGAAAGTGATTCAGCAAACTGCTTTGGTCTCTCAAAAACAAATATTAAGCAACACCAATGCTAATTTATACAACAAAAAATAAAGTTAGCCATCTCTCAACAGGAAGAAAAACATTTTTAGCACATTCCTGCAAACATCCAGCATCTAGGAGATAATGCCAAAAAACGGTGAGGTTTTGACACGTGTCAAAATCAATTTTAACTGTTGGTTTAAAGGCTACTCAATTACTGGAAATTTATTTCCAATGAACGTTAAGATAATGGAGCTAAAGCAATATTTTTTCTTAATACAACTCATTCCAAGAGTGTTTAATCAAAGAGGTGGGGAGTTTTTTTCTAGTGTCTTTTTGACACAGCATTAACAGTACATTTTCCATACGTTTCATTTCCATTCTTAAAGCATGTCCCCTAATTCCTGCAGTACTTTGCATTAAGCTGTCTCATTATACCAAAGACATTATGTCACTTCTCTGTTTATGAGCACACTGGCCCTCAGCCCTTGCAATAACACCCAGCCACAAACACCCACTTCTGGCAACCGGCCTAATGACAGAAAAGATTGTTTCAAACCAAAAACGAAGAGGAATCCAATTATCCACCTAAACCTTAGGCACGGGGGAACATGTTAATTTGCCATAATCATGTACCAAAGGTTCACATTTATCTTTTACATCTTGGGGAGAGATTATGTGGGCGGCCACGGAAATGAGTGGTCGTGCTGGAGGGCTGCTGGGTCTCACGTGGGTGCACTCGGTGTGGAAAAGCAAAACAATGAGCATCTGCCTCGTGTATCCGATGTCTACCTATCACCTCCTGCATCTCTAGCATGGAAAAAAAAGTGTTTTCACTGCTAATTTTATGGGATTTTGTTGCAAATGTGTCATATTTGCTTTCTTTGAGTGCCGCCAAATTTTCTTGTGTTTTAAGGAGAAAACTGTTGCAGAGCGAGGCATTCCTCTTTGGATGGAACGTGCAGGGGTGAGGTTTGTGTCAGCTGTAGGACCTCTGAGCCCAGCACAATCAGAGAGTTAAGCATTCCTATCTGTATAAAACTGGACTAGCCACGATTATTCAGTGAAGATATTCAGGGTTTATGTAAAAATAAAAGGCTTCAGCCTCACAGGGGTTTTCTGGGGTATTGGTGAAAGAAGGGATCCCACCCATGTGCTGGGGCACCAAGGTCCTCACCTGCAGCATCCCGGCCCCACGTGGGCACTCTGGGAAAGCAGGTGGGAAGGATACACAAGCAGAGGAGAAAAAGTCTGGGGAATATTGTGAGGATGTTTGAAAATTAGCAATACATTTCTTTTTGCCTTTGGTCATGGCTTTCTTCTTTCCTTCTGACTTTCAGTCAGAGTTTACCCTAAGGCCAAGAGCACCGCGGGGTCTTTTTCCCTCACTGAAGTTACTGCGTGCAGGGGGACATTTCATTCCTCCCGACGTCCAGAACCTGTACATGATTAAAGCTGAGCTGGGGCAGAATTAACATTCTGCTAACAAACCCCTCCTGCCATGGGGATGTGGGCCGGGAGGGGCGGGAGGGCCACGGCCCCGCAGCCGCTCCCCTGGGTCAGGGCATGCTGGGAGGGGAAATAAGCTACAGAGCAGACAATTTTCAGCTTGACTGGTTTTACTTTCTCTACCAGGCCTCACGAAAACAAACTGACAAAACAAAGGACACAAAATTAATGACCCATGCCTTCTGTCAATTGACTCTTAGTAACAGTGGCTAGTTCACCTTAATTTTATTTTATTTATTTATTTTTTTCCTTCACTTTGAGTGAGTCACCATAGGCAGTGGTTAAGGTTCATTTAAAAATTCTTCAGAGGCATCACTTGGTTTTCATTAATTTGGTGACTGTAGTTTCTGATGGTGAAGAACAAACAATGCAAAAGAGTTTATTCAAATTAAAAAAAAAAACCAACCTCTTAGCCACTGCATGTGTTTTTCCAGTAATGGCTGTAAATAACAGCATATCTATATCCAAGAAAAAGACACACTGCTAAGGGTTGGCCATCTCCTCAAAACATTTTGCCCTCTACATTTCCTTTTGAAACACCATTATTTATATGGCTGAAGTTTCACTTGACAGCCCGCCAGAAAGCCAAGTTACAACAAACCTTTTACTGTGAAACAACAACATGATTTCTGCCTTGGCTTTGCTCATGTTTTCAGCAGAGATGGATTTTATGTCCTAGTGAATCCCACTTAAAAAATGCTAATATCTTGATCCCTCTCGCACAGCACGGTTTCCCAAACCTCACTGCAATCACAGGTTTTCCTTTTATAATTCCTGGCACTTGGGGAGAAGGTGCCTGATGCTCCAGCCAGGAGCACTCACGTCCTTTAGCCCTGCATAGCTAAAGCACTGCAGAACTTTTTAAATATTTACCCCATTATATAAATGTCCATTGAAGGGCACTTACATAAACGATAAGCGCTTACAGCAAACACTTTTAGAGAGCAGGATCTGTGGTATGCAGAGGAGATAAGGCCACTTCCTGCAAATCCTTATTCACAGAATTAGTCCTTAATCAGGCAAATAGACTCCCAGATATCAATAAGATTTCACATGTGAGCAAGGGTGGCAGGATTGGGCTCTTAATGGGACATTTTGAAAATTCATGTCTCTTCCCAGTAAAACCTGCGAGACCTAATATTGATTTTAGTGGCAGTAAAAGCATCCCACTATGCACATCTTGACCAGCAATATCCATACTGTGCAACCTGGTATTCTCCCCTCTAAGAGTTTAGTTACGTGTCTATGTAGATTAACACCATTATTCACCAAGAGTCACTTTTTGGTTTATAAAAGGCTGTGCTCAGTGTAATCCCTATATAAAATAACTAACAGGTATGTCACAGGCTAAAATACATCCAACAAAAAGACAGTATTCAATCAAGGAAAATGAGCATGAGGATGCTTTTTGCCGAGAACAAAAACAGTAAATTAAACACCATTGGAAGGTTTTAGAGAGCTAGTGTAAATGTTAGAATAGGTAGTCCTGTGAGACACACAGAAATATGAACCTGATTGACAGGTCTGGGGAGTGAACTGGAGCAGTGGCACGTCTTGGAGTGACTGCAGCAGGCTGGGGATGGGGCCAGACCCCACGCCAGGGCAGAACCACAGCTCCTACTCCAACTCCTACCTGTGAACTTGAAATTCTATTCGTGCACCAGAGGAAAAAGAGAACCAGGGTTGCTAAAAGTCTATTTCCAGGCAGCCTAGCTCACCACTTGCTGTCTATGAACTTCCTAGAAAGTTGGAAATATCATAGCACTGCTCGCTTAGTGCCACTTTTCATGCTGTTTGTCAGCATTTCCATTACAAACCTTTTTAAAGGGTTTCCAGCTCAGCCACAAAAAGCCACTTCAGGCTGAAAGCTGGCGTACAGCTTCCCAGTCTGGGAGTGAACGGCTCTGTCAAGCTAAACAAAACGTGGTTTATCTCTCTTCAGCAAAGGAAAGGCTCTGGGAGGTTTGAAAATTAACAGGAGCTTCTACTTATACAAAGCTGTATATTCTTGTCCTATTTTCTATAGCATTAGCATTCAAGCTATAAATTGCTGAGGGTTTTTTTTTTAAATTTATTTAAATTACAAACACACGTAAATATGATCCCCCTCTGGCTATTTTGGATGAATCAGGGAGATTTTGCCAACGTCCCTCAGTTAGGCATTCAGCTGTTGGTGACAATTAGAGAGAAGGAAAAAAAGCCAAAAAAAGCTATTTTTTTCACTTACTCTACCTCTTGCAGCCAAGTTCTGTGAATCACAGGCTGTTGGTAGCTGAGTATTGACCAATCAGCTCAATCAACAAACAATAACACACAGCAGCTTCCTTTTATCTGTAAGTGCCAAAGCACTTGAGAAAGGGGCACATCTACAAGCAAATTTATTTTGGAAGATGGTCGAGGTCCCTCGAGGCTGCATGGGAGGAGAAGAGGTGGTTTATAAGGGGATAAGTGCCACTGCCCTGGTTTCTGGTGTGTGGTGACACAGTGACAGACCTGGCACTGCCCACAGCAAATACATCAGGATTAGGAATTGCAGCTCTAGGGTGCACTAGGGCACAACGGGAAGCTTGAGTAGAAATCAGCCAAGAGGCACAATTAGGCAAGTTAATGGACCTAAAGTCCACCCAGGGCTGTAATGAAAGGTATCACCTCTGTCTTGGATCACTGGAAACCAAAACATTATCTCTAAGGGAGGGTCACTCCAACCTCACCTGATCCCTGAGGCGTTTTCCCTGGGATCTGCTACTGGTGTTACCCGAGATGTGGGATGGATGGGTGGGTGGATGGATGGATGCAGCTGGAGCTGAGCCTTTTCTTATGCCTTTCTGCTGCTGATGATGAGGGGATCCCTGTGCAGGGGACTCCACGTGCCTGGGGTTGCACAAGGGCTTGGCAGGGATGTGCAGAGACTCTTTGGGGCACAGGACCACTCCCCAGGCTCAGGGCAGCAGGGATGGGGAGGACTAAGGCAGCCATCAGAAAGGAACAACTGAGATTATCCATTAAAAAATCCACAGGTCACAGCAAATATGACTCAAGGACAGCCCTGGCAAACTGAAGTCCCCACATGCACTGCTCCCAGGCAGGTGGAGGAGCTCAGCTTTGCATGGAGGCAAAAGTGGCCATAAGGGTTTTCTTCTCCTTTTTTTTCCAGTTGGAAAGTCACCTGCTTCAGCCAGAGCTGTCGGTAAACCACACACCATGAGACATCTGCAGGGCTAACAAATACTTTCTTCCACAGCAAGACAGGCTTTTTTATTAAAGAGAGCTGAGATGCTGTGTGTAGGAACGCAGAGACCACGCAGAGTAAGACACCAGCAAAACTGATAAAAAATGCAGGAATATTAGCAATATAGAAAATAAAAAAAAAAAATTGACACTGCTTGTCCATTTAAAAATGACTTGAGAAGAATATTTCAAATTGTAAGAGTTTTGAATGTAAAGGGGTCCATAGCAACAAAACACTGATATATCTGCTCCTTTTCCTTCATCTGTCTCCAGTATTCATTCAGTGAACAGATGCACACGGCAGCCACTGAAATAATGGGATACTGGTTTAAATGATCACTGGATTAGGCCTTATGGTCTTCATTCAGCAAAGCATTTAAGCATATGTTTAAGGTTAAATACATACTTTTCATGCTTAACTCTGCAGGAATAAGCTTAAATATATGCATCAATTTGAGCAGACACTTAAGAGCTCTGCAAAATCAGGATGGACATGCTCAGACATGTGTTAAGTGCACAGAGCTCCTTAACTGCTGCCTCCTGCAAAATCTCTGGTGGATTCACTGAATAATGGAAAGTGCCTGTCTCCTGTGCACAAACTCTGACCTGGGACAATTTTGGGTGATGCCCGTGGGTGCCACAGGTGGGTCCCCCAGGAGCTCTGTGTGGGCAGTAAAACCTGAGGCTGAGAAGTTGCTGCAGAAGTGCTGGGTGGTCTCTGGTCATGCTGGAGCAGGGGTTATTTAATACCATTTGTAATGGTTGCTTGGGGCAGGTGGTGGCTCACTGAGGATGGGCTGTAGCACAAATGTTGCTGTATGTTATGCTGGAGAGGCACAGAGCACACAGTGAGGGATTAGTAAGGATTTGGTCCCAGAGAAGAACTTCACTTCCCAACCCACTTGGAAAATAAATTCTACTCTAAACTCATGCTATTTTTAATGATGCACAAGGATGAAAAAAAAAAATCAACAGAAAAATTTGCAATTATGTTACTCAAAGAGCTTGGGGGCATTTTTTTTTTTTCAATCTGTTGTATCAAAGGTATAAAGAGAACTCACTTGATCTTAGAATTCAGTAAATCCCAAATATTTAGCCTAAACTATTTTTGGAGTTGTCTGAAATAAAGGGTTTGCAGAATGCTGAGCCTTATCTAATTTCACCAGATTATTTTAAAGCTCAAATCAAACCAGTATAAATAATGGGTAGAATTACAACCTGCAGGGAATGTCATCACAAATTTCCTGGAGTTTTCCATGTAACTATGAGCATGACTGGTCTATTTACTGAAAGTAGTATATACTGTATAATGTTCACTGAAAACTCATGTAACTCATGCAATATGATAACCACTAGGGTGCTACTGTGACGTAAAGGATATATTACAATTTTATCCAATTCAAACAGGGAAAAAAATGCTTTTAATCGTCCTGCCCTCTAAACAAATACTTTGTCTGTTCTACTGAACTTGAAATTCAAGGTTATATATAAGTCATCCTGCAATAAAAATAATGTTATGGAATAAACAAGGCTGCACTGCGATATGATTTGAGTCTTCAATCACTGAATTTTTTTGGAAATATTTATATGAAGTGAATGTGTTATGTGTGCCAGGATTTTTTATGGTTCTTATAACGCAGTTGCAATGCATCGTATTGTTATGTGCAAAAGCTCTGGTGACAAGCACATAGATTCCAGAGCCTGGGCTGGCTCTGGCAGGGGGAGATGTTTCATGGAGGTGATGGGTTTAGCCCTGCAAGGAGCAGCCTGGCTGCAGTGCTGCCTCAGCCCAGCACGGGGATGCTGGCAGAGGAACCTCCCACCACCCACAGCTGGGGAATGGGACATCCCTTGTCCTCCCACCCTCATGGGATGAGCTGTGGGCAGTGGATGCTCTGAAAGGGGCAGAGCAAAGTCCCTTTGGCAAGCTGAGGGTGTCACATCTTGGCCACAAATGCCACAGCAGAAGGGGATAATGCAGTAAAAGCAAAATAATTTTCCTGCTGTCGCACTGCAAAATCTGTCCTGCAAAGGTGGAATCTCACATTGCTTTGCACTGGACTTTGGTGTGATCAGAGGCACTGGTGTGAAGGGAGAGACACTGCCAGTGTTGAATGAGCTTCTGAGAGGCAGAATTATATCCTACCTTGGGTGCCTTTAATAACAATAAGTAAAGTGAGAGACAGAAATGTGAACTCAGTTCTTCCTGTCTAATATTTCCCTCTTTTTCCAGACTTAGGCCCAGCCACCTCCAATGATGGGGAAGGTCGTCCTGTGTTTCCAAAATATCACCTTCCAAATGTTTGGGCATTTCTGCCCTCCCAGGGCTGTCACTGTGATGGAAAGCTTTCATTCCCTCACAAACTGCTGCTGCCCAGGATAGTCACCTACATTCACAATCTTTCCAAGGGTCTTGGACCCTTGGAAATGCATACAGATAGGAACCCTATGCATACAGATAAGGAGGAACCCAAGGTTTATACAGCAGCAGAAGATACCTCCACTAATTTTCTTTTTATAATGTGATCTCCCACTGCAAAAAAAAAAGTTGTTTTTTACACAAAATTTTGAGAGCCTGGAAGGATTTGGAGCATTAGGGATGACTGCTGCCCTCACCCTGCTGCTGATGGCATCAGTTCCTTCATAGCAAGGGATCTGTTCCCCATGGCCACTCCATCAGCTCTTTTTGCTTTCCACAAGGGTTTGAGGAGAAAACCAGAAGAGTGACTTAGTGAAAACACATCTGTCAGCAGATGTACAACCCCTCTGTGTAGCTACACCCTGACAGGCCAAGTGTATCACCAGTAAAAGGGAGGGTTCCCCTTCACACACCCAAAGGACACTCACCCTTCACCTAACACCATCCTAAATGTACAGAAGAGTATCAAATAACACCATTTCATTCTGTAGGTCATAAAAGCATCATCCTTCCCTGCTGGCCTGCTACTGGAAGTGATGTGTTGCCATCAGCCACTGAAAACCACTGATGCCAAGAGATGCCCATCACAGGGAGCTCATGTCACCCACAGGCATGTGTGACACTCACAGCAGGCATGGGAGTGTTTCCAAGGCAGGACTGAATTTTCACTCAGCTCACAACTTGGCTGCCAGTATGGGTTTGTGGATGTAAATCCCTGTTAACATCTCAGGAAGGCTCACATTTGAGTTGCAAACACTGCTGAGGACCAGCCCCTGCTCTGCCCCCATCTCTGAGCTCTCTCTTCTTTCCCCATCCCACTGCAAGCTCCAGGGAAACACTCTCCCAGAGCCTTATCACAGCAGACAAAGAAAAAAGCCAAATCCTGAAGATTTACTACCAGAAGCCCTCATCAGAATATACTATGTATCTCATAAAATAAACATGGTAATGAAAACCGGTTTTACCCAAGCCCTCAAACCTATGAGCATTAGCAGCTGCTTTCTGTAAAGCTGGTGTTGATGTCAGGGGGAGACAGACACCAGCCTGGGAGAAGCTGTGCTGCAGTTAAACCCACCTTGGCTGGAATTTGCCATGCTCTGTAACCCCACACTGACAATGAGTGTGCACACACAGCTCAAAAGCTCCAAATAACTGACTCTGAAACCCAAATCTGAGTTGTAATTAGACGCCTCTTTTGCATAAACAAAATCAGACTGTTTTGTGCTTGCTTTAGAAATTGGGCTAATCTTTGACAGGTTGTTCTCATTTTCCAATTACCCACTAGGGAATGCACATTGGCACTCTGGCAAATAATTTTTGGCTGTGCCCCTTGGTTGCAAATAGTGTCATTGCTCATGGTTAAATCTGTGAAAATTATACCTCCAGCTCCTCACTGCCTGCTAGAGCACCCTGCACGGCTTGGAGACTGATTCCTTCATCAGGCTCCATATGCTGCTGGCTAAAGGCTATGAGCAGGGCAGAAATCTGCTGTTAAAGGAACCACCAATGCTCTGTGCTGAGTGACAGCCTGACCAGAATGTGCTTTTTGAGTTCCCATGAACAGGTTTTCCTATAAAACCAGCATCATTCATCTGCACTGCCGCCACAGGCAGTGGCCAGGTGAATCCATGGGCTGCAGAGAGGCCTTGGCAGGAGTTTTTGGCAAGCATTTCCCCAGTTATATCTGTGTGATTTAGAAGAGGTAAAATGTTTCAGCATTGTAGATGAAGGATGGTTGCAGAGAGGACAAACCCAAAAGATGTATAAGCACATGATTGATTTAAACCAGCACATGAGACTGAAAGTGGAATTTTTTCTTCTCTCTGTTTAAATATTTGACATCAGACAGAAGTCAAAGTGATGCTTTTCCACCAGGACTTTTCTTTCCTTTTCCCCCACATTTCCTGAGGATGAATTCAATAATAAATCACATGCAATTTTTTTTAAATTTACTTTAAAAAGGGACATGGCAGAAAAATGTTTTTAAAGCAGATCCCATAGGAACCCCCAGTCCTTGGAGCCTCAGGGCTCCAGAGATCCCTTTGGCCTCAGCTACACAGTGATGCCACAACTCTGCCACATTGTGTTTCTGGTACCAGGTACACTGTCATTTGCTCCTCATGGGACAAAAAACCTGAGTGTTTTCATATTGCTTTGCTAAGCATTATGGATGGTGAATTACACCCAAAAAACAAACAGGAATGCTACCAAAAAACCTGTACTTTAACTTGAAACAGTCTAGATTAGACCATGTACACTAATATTTATAGAGCCAAAAGCAAGAAGTTTATGTAGTAACTTGATTTAAAGTAAAATATAAAACCTTAATGTACTTTATAGTCATAGGCAACCCTAGCCACGTGTGTCTCTGTAGATAAATAGATGCACATGGGTAGATACACATACACATTTATAGCACTGGGGTCCCTCTAATCTGCAAAATAATCTTACAGGGTTTTCTGCAGTCAAAATGAATTAGATGAATTAATTAAACAAATCAAACTAAACTTAGTCACAGCAGCGCTCATTGCCTAAAGAGCCTCATAAATCCGATGAGTGATGGGATGATGGCAAATACATCCTCATTACCATGCTAAACTCAGTTTGCTAAATAAATTAGTCATGTCATCGATGTCGTCACTGCATTCCTCTGCCCCAGCCACTGCACAGCTGCCTCTGCTCCCTCTCCTGCTCCCCCAGTACCTGCCAGCTTCAAAGGGGCACTTGGGGGAATTAATGACTCAATGTTTGCAAGGCACCTTGAGATCCCCCAGGTGAAAGGTGGTTTGTAATTCCCTCCTGGATTGTCCTCCTGACTGTGTCAGCCAACAGGAGAAGCCAGCAGTGCTGGACCTGCAGGGTTTTCTTGTGGCTTTGGAGGTGCCCATGAGCCACGAGTTGGGGTGTGGGACAGCCCTGCATATCCCAGGCTGCAGGATGCACCTGTGCGAGTTCACTTTGCCACCATGGATAGAAAAAACTCTTCTCTGTGAGGGCAGTGAGGCCCTGGCACAGGTTACTCAGAAAATCTGTGCGTGCCCCAGCCCTAGAAGTGTTCAGGGCCAGGCTGGATGGAGTTCTGAGCAGCCTCCTCTGGTGGAAGCTGTCCCTGCCTTGGCGGGGGGTTGGACCGAGATGATCGTTAAAGGCCCTTCCAACCCAAACCTTTTTATGGTTCTACTATAAACATGGCAAGGTTTATGGTTTATGGGGCTGGCTGGAAGACTCTGCAAATGAGGTCCTTGCTGGTGTTTGCAGATCTGGCCCATCCTGCCTCTTAGCCCAGTGCTCATCCTTCTCCTTGCTATTTCTCTCAAGGATACACAATATTCCCTAAACCTGCAGAACAAGTTCTGTTGCTTTTTAATGAGAAACAACACATCTCTCCCTTTTCCTTCTCTGCTTACAGATTTTTTTAATTTTTTTTTTTTAATTTCTGGCAAGCAAAGAGACACAAGGCAGTAACATCCTCTGCCACTGGATCCCTCCACCCTCCAGCCAAGCATCCTGTTCCCTTCCCAGCAGGGACAGTCAGCCAGAGCTCACGTCACGGTCCTGCACATCACCCCACCACCACTCATGTCCTCCAGGGATCTTGCCAATGCCTCTGAGCAACAAGTGACAAAGACACCCTGATATTTCAAAAGCTTTAAAAGAAAACCAATGGGGAAATAATTCAAAGCAGCTATACAGGTACTAAACCCCTCCTTTGCAAGAAGCTGCCAAATTTCAAGCGGAATAGCTGGCATTTTCTCTCACAGTCTAGGAAAGGGGAGGAAAAAAAGCAAAACTTCATTATGTAACTTTGAATAGAATGAGTTAGGCCATCTTTGGTTCCTGCTCTGGCAGAAGTCCCAGGTAATATTCCAGGAAGCTGCTTTTATAGGCAAAGAAACCCGTAAGCAACCATCTGAACTCACCATGTGTATGTGCACATCTCGTTTACTTCGGGGGAAGTTGCACACATGCATTTGCAACTAAAACTTCTCTTCCAGGTGTAAATTGAACAAAAACATCCCTGAGGAATCTACCTACAAGCACTGGGATTTGTCATTGCACTCGGCAACATTTGTATTCCTCGGTGCAATTTTCAGCTGTGCATTGCAGGAGGGAAGGCATTACTCAGACTGCTTTATTTTCATATGAATGAGGGTTACTGTAAGAGGGAACATTGTTTTTAATATGGGCCCTGAAAAGTACAAGCCAGCAGATGGCAGTTTAAACCACATTCAGTCCAAACAACATCATATTTTAGCCAGGGCCATTATTGTCAGATCATTTCAACACATATATTTGAAGATTTGACTGTGAGGATGGTAAGGAGACAAAAAAGAGTGGCTGGGATTGCTGGCAGGACTGCTGCACCCCTGTGGAAGAAGTTTGCACATGGGCTGTTTCCACTGGTCAGCTCTGCAAGGCTCTGGGCTCGTCCTCAGCTTGGGATGAGCAGAGAGGGGATGGCAATGCCAGAGGAGCTCAATGTGTCCATCTGTGCCCCTATGGGTGCAGGCCATGTCCCCTCCATCCCCCCTGCCAAACACACACCCCTGTGGCTGGACTGGCAGGGTCGTGTGTGACACTCATGTGTGACTGCCCTTGCCTGGAAAGGTGTTTGTATTCTAGCTGTTCCAAAAAGGTGTTTTGTGGATGTTAATTTTTTTTACTTTATATACAGCAGAGAAGGTGTTTGAGGTTTGCAGAAGGCCCTAAAAATGGCCAGACTGTTGCCTAATCTCATTTTCCTTGCTGCATCAGTGAATCTCCCTCAGTGCTTGCACTGTTTCATTAGGTCCAGCCAGGTAGTTAACTTGTGCCAAGTAATTTTCCTAATTCCCAATATTTAACTATGGATAAAAAAGTGGGGGGAAAGGGATGTACAAATCTAAACCAAAGCATTCCCATTCTTCAGTGGGGTTTTGGCAGGAGGGAGCACCCCACAGCCTCCTGGTGTGGATGGGAGCACAGCTCCCCACACATTCCAGGATGATAAACCTTTGATATGCCTTACACTTCACTGCCCTAAAAATGCAACTTTCCACATTTATGAATACAAACAATGCTATTATCTCTACCTTTCTAATATTTAACTAATCTAAACACTCAGGTAAAATGTTATCTGAAATGGTACTTCTATAAATGCATTAACTTTGTCTTCCTTTGACTTTTAAGATATCTTTCCTTATTAATACAGCTGAAAAGATTGTTTGGAAAGCCTTCGTAAAGTGGCAGAGCAAACAGATGGAGGGCGTTCTTTAGTAGTTCTTTATTATTAGCTTTCAAATGATGCTATCTTCTTGTACTTTTCTTAACGAGAAAATAAATAGAATTTGTCTCACACACAGCTGTGTTTTTCTTTAGCTAAGGAATGCACAAAGGGAAATTTAAAAATCATGCATTATCAGTGAACAAGCTAGTTAAAGTAAATAGATTCCAGCCAACTTGCTTCTAACAGATTAAAGGTTAATGATGGAACACCTTGATCAATAGATTTATGAATTATCAAAGTCTACAAAAGGTATATCAAATTTTTTGCCATTATCTGCCCAGAAAATGCTGAGGACAGACACACACCATCTCTCAACTGAGCTGCTGCATTTTCTGTCATATCATTTAGTGCTGTTTACAGATCATCTGGCATTTCAAGAGCATTTATTAAAGCAGTTATCTGACCCCAACTGATTCTTTTAAGGAATTCAATGGCTCATGCAGAGTTCTAGTTTAAACATACAGTATGATGTCCAAGATCCTTCCTATTCTACCAGAGATTATGTGGCAAAGCACTGAACTGAGGAGATGCACAGAACTCTGGTACCACCTCAGCAGTTCTCACTTATCGGGGCCTTAATGCTAAATAAATATGTCTGGATTTGCTAAGTAACCCATAAAACAATTACCCAGCTCTCAATTGTGTCTGAGCAGCTCTAAGACAGCACACCAGGAATAGCATGAACTTGCTAAAGTCAGCTTGTAATCCCTTTCTGGGACAAAGAGTACCAAGGTAAGCTGTGCCTTTTGAAGTGTGTGGAAGGTTTGTGACAGCCAACCCCATAAAACCATGGGCAAACAGTCTGGCACAGGTGGATTCCCACTGCCAGCAGCCAGGGAGGTTTGAAGTCCACAGTAACTGTCCCACCAGGAAAGCTGAAGTGTTTTTTCCTGGCATTCATTGATTGCATTTCTTATGTAAATCTTTTGAAAAGTGTTTATCCCAACACAGCTTCTGCTGGAACATCAACCTTCCTCGAGAGGGTTAACAGTTTAACTGAGTCTGAACACATTTGTGTGGAGACATTACTGAGATTATTTGTTTATTTGGGAAATCCCTGTTTCTCTATTGAGAAGCATAAGGCATCAAAGGCTTAATTCATGGGCAAATGAATATTTTAACGCTGCTCTTTAATGATTCTTGTGGACTTTTAAATCCTGGCCCATATATCCTGGCTGTCCCTAGGAATGTGTGTTTTAATGAGATCAGTGTGAGCCGTAAGAAAAATTAAGGTGGAATTGGGTCCTTCGTGGATTAATCTATTCAGAAGATAAATTGGATTCATCAGGTCAAAGTATTTTCACTGGAAATTCAACTCACCTGAGTCTTCAACACCTCTCTCTCCTCCCTAACTATTCCCACCTCTCCACCCTTCCTCCCTGGTGAAAAGAACAGCACAATATAGGGCATTGATTTGTTTTAACACAGGAGTGTGTGACCAACTTGTTTATCTCCACACTAAAACACTGCCACAAAATTACATTAACCCCTTGAAAAAGCCTTAAAAAGCAGAGCCTCTAGTGTCCGAACTTCCACCCCATCTCCAAGGAAATGGAGGAGCTTGGGACAGGAGGCAGTGATAGCCTGAGGATTTGGTGCACATGCTGGTGGCCTGGGGCTATTTAATACAAGTATCTTAATTAAATGGTAAATTCCAAAGGAATTTCCAATTATTCCTAATTGCCTATTACTTTATCAGGCCAATATGAGGGGGAGAAAGGAAAATCCATTGGAGCATGCATTTTCTGCTGTTTATGTGCCATAAGAACAGTGCTATTAACCCATGCTGGCAATTATGATGGGATTATGGCATGCCCACTATGGAAGAATTTAATTGCAGTTATATCAGATTTAAGGCCCTTTCACAGATTATTTCACTCTAGGCTATAACACCAGCCCTGGGTATCACAGCAGCTTTGGGGCTGAGGCCCTGCAGTGTGGGAGAACATCAGCTCAGCTGTCACACAACATTGCTCTGGTGAAATTTGCCCTCCAGCCACACCAAAACCTTGTCCTTATATAAACTGCGCCAGTGTCAATTTGCAGGAGCTCATGGAAATAAAAAATCAGCATTGTCTGACTGAGGGTTCCATTGCCTCACCTCGGCGAGCAAAACCCTTGAGAGGCCAGTGGATCTCACCTGCAATCCCATGAAATCCCACCTGGCTTTGATTTGAATTGATAAATAAAGACAGGTTTTACTGGAAATTGAGCTTAGATTTGTGCAAAAAGTTTGCAAACCTCAGCCTAGACATCTGCCTTCAACAGGCAGCACTTTCTGTAGGACTTCAGATTTCCTGGCAAATATTTTCGGGGCTCTGGTTTCTCATTCCTATTCCTCCCGGCCTTCTCCACTATGGAGTTACATGCCATGATGCAATAAAACAGAAATCTTAAGACATGCTCATTCTCTGTTAAAAGCAGCTAGTTTTAATAACACATTGTGCCTGTATCTATCCCCTCTGAGAAAAACTTATGAAAAAAATTGTCCCATAAGTTCAAAGAAGGTGCCAAAAAATAGATGACTGCAAAGGGATGGCCAAAGGAATATTTAATTTCTTCTTTGGTAGAAAATAGTAAAAAAAAAAAAAAAAACAATACCAAACTATTTATTTTTTGCAGTATTTAGAGATGCTGCAATGAGGGAAAACCGACACCTCCTAGATGTGAACTTAGGATTTTTATTCTCTACATGCAGCTTTATTCACTATGGATCCTGTGGGCATGAAGCCCAGGTACCTATAGACCTCCAAAATGAAACAGGAGAACAAAGAGACTGAATGCCCTCTTCATGGCAGGTTACAAACATTGATTTTCTCTTATTTTACCCAATTTGCACTTAACTTTTTCTATTAACCCTTTGGTTCTGCAGTTTTACAATGTTAAGCTCTGAGGCTGCAGCCTCAAGTCCACGTAATTAGGCACAGCCTCTGGAAATCCTTCAGCTGAGCTCATCTTCAGCTTCCTCCCCAAAAATTGCACCTGTTTCAAATACACTTCAAAGCACAGGTAACAACTTTTAGTATTTTATCTTAAATTTCAAAACCTTTGGTATTTTTCTTGCTGCTGGGGAGTAGATCATCAATGATTCTGGAGATCTATCCAGACAAGAAAATTAGTATTTGAATGCTATGATTTGAAGTGGGGAGAAGGAGGTTGAGGGGGCTCCTCCTTGGGTGACAGTAGTGAAAAAGTAACAGTGAGCTGATTGAGATGAATGCTGCCTTTAAAAGAACCAGAAGTATCTATTCAGGGAGAAAATAGGACTATTCCATAAAAGAGATGGGAATCAATTACAGCCTCTCATGAATACAAGGCATGAGCACTAGTAAAAGCAACAGCTCTTGACCCACAAGGATAACCTATTTCTGAACCACAGATCACTTTGTAAGAAAACATATGTCAAAACATGCATCTGAGATGCTGTAGCTCCTTTCTTCATCATTATTGAAAAAAAAAAACTCTTCAAGAATACAAATTACTTTGTGCAAAAATAAGAATTATCAGTGCAAATTACAGCTGCCCCAATGGAAGTAACGTGCAGTACATGTAATATTAGGCACCTTTGCCCTGTGAACAAGGCTATAGCTGGAATATGACTGCCAGGCAAGGAGCAAAAGAACAGGAAAAACAAAAATAAACTGAAAAAGTCATTGGATCAGAAGCAAAGGAGATAATTTAAGATTTGATTTGGTAAATTGGGATGACATTATGGAAAAAGTGGTTGTAAGGAAAATCGAGGATTTGAGAACACATCAGTCCAGCCGAAGTCACACAGATCTTTCTTCATAAGCAATGGCTTTTCTCCAATTTAATTTCATTTGGATCAATTACCATTAGCCAGATCCAAGCACAGACTTGAGCAAGCCAAGCTGAGAGAGAGGACATTAAAACAAATAATAAAGGAATTGTAACACACTGAAGGGGAGATGGTCACTGCTTCAAAATCCAACACACAAATCCAGCATTAGCAGCCTGCAAGAGAATGGGGCAGTGCTCAGTTTGTATTAACCTAATAAACGAAGGAGTAGGGATTTGGAAATTACTGAAGTTGTTATTGCAACTGTTTACTTTGTATAAGCAAATAGGGGGTCGCTCCCAGGAATTGTCAAACAATTTACAATCCTGAGAAAAAAATGCATCAATATTGGATTTGAAACCCATCTTGAGAGACTGATCAAATATGAAATCAGTCCTAGAGAGCACACTTCAGTGCAATGCCTGAGCCCTTAGATAATTCCCAACACGCCGAGATTGCCTTCCCCCACCCTGCCAAGGGGAAAAACAGGAGGAATGAGAAAGAGAAAACTGAAGGGCTAAATCCTGCACTCCAACCACTCCAAGTGAGTGAGAAAAGCAGATGCCTTATTTCTAGGTGTGAAAGTGGATGAGACATCCCTCAGTTCCCAATGGCTTGCACTGCAAATCCTGAACTGGGGCTAAGGTCATTGTTCTTGCTTTTTAATATTTTAGCTATTAGTAAGAATTATATGAATAGTCTAACAATTACAAATTTTATTAATTAAACCTATCACATTGCCCCAGTTACAAATGTCATTAATTAAACTTACTACATTGCCCCTATAATATTTAATACATATTTTAGCCATAAACTGAAATCTATTTAACCTTGTATGAGTTTGGATGGCTTTTGAATCATATACTTTTTGAAAGCCAGTGTGATTTTTGGTCCCATCAGAAGGCTGTGGAAGACAAGAATTACAGTGCAATCTTTTTGGCTTTAATTTAAACTGAAGACACCTGAGGTGAAAAAGTCACAAGTATGTTTGTAGTCCAAAGCAGAAGGAATTACACACTGAGATCTAAGAAGAATAATTTTCAGAATGTGAAGATAACAATTTAATTATTTTCTTCAGAAATTCAAAACTGAATTACCAAAGCCAGCACATCCACATAATTTGGGACAGTGTCTGAAGTCTTCATTCCTTTACTCTTGGTTGTCTCTGCTCACAGCTTGCAATTAAATAAAATGCTATGAAAATTCGGTGCCAGCTGTTAGCATCATCTACCACTGGCAAAAAATAGCACCACGGAAAATTAAACTACCTGGTGTCTGATTATAATTAAAGTCCAATGGACCAGGAATGGCTGCTTCTGTGTGCAGCTTTCTAGGGACCACCAGCTCCAGCTGAAGGGCAGTACATAGCTCTCTTTCTAAGTACATCTATAGGAAATGGCTGTGAAAATAATTCTGCTATTGGCAGAATATGGGGGTTTTTTTTCAAAAGTAAGAACAAAACTACAGATCAAAATCCCTACTCTTCCTGCAGTGATTTCTTATATTGATAATTAAGTCCATTTTGCATATTGCAAAATCACACTGACTGTCACTGTAAATTTTCCCCGGTTATTGACAAACTGTTTGCAGATCCAGAGATGAGTGGGCCTTTTTCTAAATCCATGATTATGTATATATATATATATCACTTACATCACTGACATCATCCAATAAACTTAATTGACGGTGGTTTGTCTTAACTAACCTACGTTTTCAAGGTGTTGTCATGCAGAATGAAATGTGTGTGCATTTAAAATCTGCACCCCCCGGGATGGCTGGCATAGGTACAAATTCTCAGTTATAAAGCTGAGTTATAACCCAGCCTTCCCAAGAAATGCTGATGGCATTAGCGGTGTGATTTCTGATAAGATGCCCAAGCCTTCCTTGCCTTGGTCCTACCTCTGAACCAGCATGTGCAGGTTTCCCAGCCACCTCCAGGGATGGTTAATCACCAGCCAGCGATGCATTTCTGGCCACACAGACCAACAGGGACAGCACGTACAATGGTCCCTGCAATATCACCTCACTCTGCCTCTGCAGTTTTGCAACGTGAACTTTATTTTCCATGGGACTGTCTGATGAAAAACAATGAACAAATTTCTCATATTCCACAGGCAGGGACACATCACGACAAGACTCATACCAGACTTATGTTATGATTCAAAGGAATCATACAGCTCTGCCTCACCAGAAACCACTTGGAACAGGATCATTGCTTTGGATGTGCACAAGGCAGCCGTGGAACAAATGAGCACGCCAAAATATAGCAGAGCTCAAGACACTTCTGAGCTTTTAATATCTTATTAAAGATGAGCAAATGCATCTGAGAACAAAGCAAACAATTAACTGATCTCATTCCAGACCGTTTCAAAATCCACGCAGTGAAGTCCCTCTTCCCCTCCCTGCCACTGAAGCCCAGAAGACACATTATCTTTGAAACCATGCTGCAGAATTCCCAGGGTCAGCGGGTCTGGCATCGTCTGCTGGGCTGGCTGCGGCCTCGGCATCGCGTGCGCTGGGGCTTCCTCGGGGGAAGCAGCACTCGCTGCATTCCACCTTCTTAATGGGGTGTAATCAGGAACACGTTTGCTTCAGACCTATTAGTGAACTTCCCGCTTTGAACCCGGACTCTTTTCTAAAGTCATTTTTGTAAAACCTCAATATCAAATTGTTGTCGTTTTGTTAACAACGGTACCCGGCATTCTCTCTGATGAGATCTCAGCCCAGTGTGTTTCCCTGCTTTTTGTATGAGAAAGAGCTAGTAACATGTCTGTGTTTTCCTTTCTCCTTTAACTTTTTCTTCTTTTATTTTTTTAATCTGTACAAAATAATGGGGTGTTGTGTTTTTCCGATACTGAATATGAAAGAGAGTCACAACTCAGAGTTGGAAAAGCCTGCCTTAATTTTTGGCTACAAGTGCTATATTTGTTTTTGGATCACTGCATAAATGGGGTAAGATTAATACTTCCTTGGTTTCAAAAACTCACTGTACAAATTTGCCTGACTCAAATACTAAACTTGTGAGTTGTCAGTTTAAACAAGCAGTATGTTTCTTTGTCATTACCCAAAAGAAAAATAAATTACAGATCCTCCCTCCCCACTGCACTCCAAAGGGCTCTCACTTAAAAAATGACAGTGCTTTTAACTGCATCCACAAGTTTTGCTCAATATCAAAATTGTCCTGTTTTAATACTGGGGCATTCTATTCAGAGATGCTGACAATCAGCCCAGCTTAAAAACTACTATTGGGCACATAAATAGCCAGCTCAAATACTGGCTTGCACTGAATCAGGTTTATTAGTACACTCACAAGACAAAAGGGCAGAGGCAGCTATCTCATGTGACTACGCTGCTCAGGCTATTGTATTTTTCCCAGGCACCTTTGAAAGCAGCTGGAAATCCTGGATTTGGCTCAAACACACCCAGAAATAGCACAGTTCCACAGGAGTGAGGAATGTGCCCATTACCCAGCAGGTTTGCTGTAGGAGTTTATCCCCTTTGTTGACCAAGACCCTCTGCAGGCAGCTCCCCACACCAAGAGCCCCCTCAAACAGCTGGGGAACCTCCCCAAAATCACATTTCCCTGTTAGGTCAGTGGAGCACTCCAGCTCTGGCCTGCTCAGACTTTAGAGGACGTGGAAGGAGTTCTCCAGCCTTGGCTGTGCTCTGAGTGGAGTTCCTCTCTGGATTGCATCCAGCCAGCACGGCTTTCCCAGCCCAGCCTCCCAGAAAACCTGAACAGAGTCCACCCTGTCAGCCTGGCAGGGAGCACGGCTCAGAATTCATGTTTTATGAAAGCAACATCAGGAACACCTTTCAGTGTGCATGAGCATCTATTTCTACACTCAGAAAAAGCTCCCTTCCAGCTCTTGGCACTATCTGTGATCACAGGAAGAAGAAATGTTAAAATCCCTCTGTATAAATCACTGGACTGGGATTAAGATAAACTGAGGTTCAGTTCTTAACTCTACCACAGTATTTTTGTGTGTTTCAGCTGCCTGTGAAATTCTTCCATATCCTGGAAATCCCAGTTTACAGAATTGCCAGAGCTGCATAGAAACGAGAAATTTCAATTTTTGAGGAAAAACCCTCTAAATCAGAATTGGAAACCAAAAAAGCCAATGCTGACCTTGAAACAAATACTCAGGAAAAATTCCTGAATTCAGAGACAAATACATAAGTCAACATTTCATTTAATATTTAAACTTGTTTAAGTCTGTTCACTTTTAATTTTTATTTTAAAGTCTGAAAAATGTTAAGAGATAAAATGTTGTATTACAAAGTTGTATTCAATATAAACAAATTATCAATGATAGATATATATATCTCAAAACAAAAAATATGCTGACACTAGAGAAACAAAATGGGAAAACTGAACACAAATGTTAATTTTTAAATAAGTCACTTCAACTTTCCCATTAAACGTATGGAAATATACACAGTCTCCCACAAAACACTGGTGTCCTACTGGAAGATTTCTCAACGGTTTTGCCTACAGTGAAACAATATCACCATCAGGTGCTGTGTAGATGAAGACACCAGATTTTCCTTGGTATCTGCATAGTCACTTTCTTTCAAAAGACAACTGATAAATAGCACCTGCTACACATTTTGTTTCTCATGAACCAAAAAGCCTGGAAGGGGAAATGAACCACTTTGTCTTTTCATTCCTTCAGTGACTCAGGTGGCTGTGGAGCCACGTGCTGAAAAGGAAAAATTTCCATGCTCATTTTGTCAATCAATTTTTTGAATTTCCCATTATTTCTAATCTCTTTCCCAGATGAGACCAAGACTCAAGGAGAGAGTTGGTGGTCAAGACAAGTGTTGGGAGATGCAGGAGCTGGGTTTAACTCGCTGCTCTGGATCAAACAACTCACCAAGCAGAAGATGGCTCATGGAATGGTAACACTAGCACGGCTGGGGACTGACATATTGCAGACACACTCACCAACCAGGGTAGTCATATTTTCTGTGCCTGTAACCACCACACCCAACCCTGAGACACATTTCCAAAGGGGAACCTCAATGCTAGGAGAAGATTCTCATGAAAGCCTCTTGGGTTTAAGGTATCCATATTTTCTGACAGAAAACAATTTCCTTTATTCGAGCAAGAGAATCACCAACAGCTCCAGGCTGGACACTGGTTTTGCCTCGAGGTAACATCTTCCTGCTTAGGAAGCAGCTATTTATCAGCTGCTCCCAGTGCCCTGGACTAGGAGTGCCCATCCCATTGCTGGGACCCCTCTGCCCACTCTCCCTGCACTCTACACTTCTTCTGCTACCTGTGATGAGCATCCCGCCTCTGGAAAGAGTCTTGTCCCTCACCAGTGGTGCTTTAAAAGCTCCTGGAGGATTGGTTTTCAACAGCAGATGGCAGATGTGGGGACGCTCACCTGAGCCTTCCTCAGAGACCTGGCAGTTTAAAGAGTTTATGGCCAAACTTCAGCAGAGCTGCTGCAGCCGGCTCCCGGGGAGAAATCTCACACGGCGCTTCTGTTTCTCTTCACTCATTCGGGCTCCATATGTGGAAACCCAAGGTGTAAAAAAACAGAGCCTGATCTAAATACTGCATAGCCAAGCCCGGCAGCTAAGCCATCATTAGGTGTTGACTTGACAAATTTTCTGGGGTCAGTACCTGTGTAGTCTTTCCTATAAAGCAAGCCAGCTTGTTTCTCTCTTCTTGCTGTTGCAGGCCAGTTTTAAACCTCCCCAAAGACTTTATTTGTAGGATGTGCCTTTGCTTATGGAAAAGTAACATGTGCAGACAAAATAACTGGTTTTCAGGTTTGATACTCAAGTCCAGCTGAAACTAATCAAAAGTCTGAGATCTTTGGACCCTGGAAGGGCAAAACTCCTAATGAAGACAGATGTTGGACAACAGGGGGAATGAAAGGGTATCTGGTCTCATCTGTACCACAGGGTGGATTTCCCAAAGGAATTAAAGTGATTGAGTTGTGTCCTTTTTAAACATTATCCTTCTATTTCTTCCACTTAAAGTCATCTCACATGTGTGTTTTTCCCTGTTTCCATCAAGACCTACAAAAAATGCTGGTGCTTGTCTGTTTTGAGGGATATAACTGGGAAATCTTAGTTTTTCCTCTTTCACAGAAAAAGTTATTTATCATTAGCTTTGAGGATTTACTGAATGACTTGGCCAGCTCAGCCAAATCCCACTTATGCACTCATTTACCTGTGGCACAAGCTCAGCTCCCACTCAAACACCTAAAGGAAAAATGTAATTTCTCTGCAGTGACAAGATCCACTGGTTTTTGTTGTGGAAAATGCGTTAAAAATGAGAAAAACGGCTCAATGCCAAAAATAGCCCATCCCAGGACTGCTTTAGTGAGACCAGAGTCTTTCTTAATATATATATTGTTGAAACTGATGTCCCACATGTATCCTAGCTAAAGATATAGAAGAAGCTTGTGTGCCATGAGATGTTGGCATGGCAGTGGCATCTCCTTTTCCACCCCAACTCTTGGATCCATTTATGCCCTAAAACATGTCATTTCACTATACTTCACATTATATCAACTTTTATTGCTCCACATTCTATTGGCTATGAAATGATACAACCTTTAAAAAAGGAAAAAAAAATGCAAATAATGGAATTTGTCTCTGTCACTGAAGCACTCCAGAGTTTTACCAGGAAAAGTTCAGTAGAAAAAGGCCCTTGTCCCCACCCTGCCTTGCCATTTGTAGTTTCCCAGTTCCCTTAGTGCCTAACCTTCAGTTGCTGTGAAACCAGATGGTTAAACAATTAGATAAATCACGGGCATTGCTTACTTTGTCTCTTCTGTAAGCACCAAACAATAAATCTCACAACTTTCTTGCCACGAAAGCGACGGTGAATGCCCAACCCCGGCTCAGCAGCTGGACTCCTATTTCCTGGGCCCACAGAAGACAGAAAATATCACATTTCTACCTCATTCGACCCTTTCAAAATCCCTGTCACGCTTCATTGCTTTACAAGGAATCATTTCACTGTTGCAACAAAGATTACAGGGAATCTAACAGGTAAGGCCCCAAGCAAACACGGAGCAGAGCAGACCCAAACAGGAGGCACAAGGACTTCATGTCTTATCTGCTCCCCATCTTGGCATTTCTAACCACAGGACTGCCCTGCTGACAGCCCTGCCTGTCCTCAGGCAATGAATCTGTAATAAGATATACACACACAACAAATAATAGAGGTGGTTTGTTGTGTTTGGGGTTTATTTTTTTCGGAAAAAATATATACCAAGGTAATTAAATTGCTAACATGATGGATGGCTTCATTTTATATTTGAATTCAAAGTGACTTGCTATAACATATAAAAAAGTGATTTGCTGCAAAAAAACTTGTAATGATGTAACTTGCACTGAAATAAAATATGGATATTTTCCTTGAATTATGAAGAATCCAACTTTGATTCTCTTGCAATGACAGTGTATAGCATTTGGATGTTTTAGCCCAAATCCTAGAGCATTTTGGAGGTATTAAGTAACTCACAAGTAGAGAAACTGAGGCACTGTGAGTTTGCAATGTATTTCAGATAATATAGAAAAAAAATACTCAGAAAAAAAATCACAATAACCTGGGAAGGAGACTAATTATTTCAGTACTGGACCTTAGAGAAGCCCTGCAAAATAAGATATTGTATATGGCTTTGGCAGCATCACTTGTAGTTAAAGCTGTACAGATTCCCTTTTACAGATCTCATTTTCAGCTGTACTGGCCTAAAGAGACTGTAAGAGTATCATATCAATACCACTGTGACATCACCGTGATATGGGAAAATTGCCTGATTTCCTCATCACCTTTTCTCTCATCCCACAGGAAAAAAATAAAAAGCACTGACCAGCAGCTAAAAATATTTCAGAATAGCTTCAGGACTTTCACAGAGTCATTAAACAAACTAAGGATTTGATGTCATGTTTGAAGGCTGCTGTTAATGGGAAGATTGGGTTGTAATGCATCATAATTTAGGAGACCTAACTTTGCATTTGTTCTCTTTCTGTGAGAAATTTGTGATCCATACTGCAAGCTGTGGGAGCATTGGCCAGCAGCCATCAAAGTATTAAATGTAAATGGCTTGTTACCTCAGCACTTATTTGCTGTGCAGCAATGCTGGGTTTAAAAATCCACTCCAAAACCCTGTAAATCCTGGTATATATTTTCTTGCTTTTGCCTGACACTCACAGAGTTAACAGGCAAAACATTTCAATAAAACTTCCACACAAAGGAGCTAAAATGTTAAAAACTCACTGTTCACATCTGTTCATCATTTCATTGTGTGGCCACACGTTAGATAACTGTGCATACTCACAAGAGCACAATGCCCAGCCCTGACCTCAGCTGTGACATCAAACAAGCACACGGGGGAATTATTCCAGGCTTTTGGCACTGGCGTGGTTGACTTCCACAAAGAGGGGAGCAGAAAAACTCTGCCTGATGAGCGGTGAAACTGCAAGATTAGCAACCAACTTTTATCAACCCTCTGCTGTGGGTTTCTTTGCAATAGGAAAATGTGAGAGTGTAAATAGGTCCATCCCCTAAAATTAGGCAGACATCATAACAGGGCAGTTAACTAACCTGTAATTACACTGTCACTTCTATTAACTCCATCACCCGCTAATAGAGTAAGTTATAGTGGAAGCAGCCAATGTTGTTAGGAGGGTTATTTATTTTATGCCCTAATTAATCAGTACTGACACTGAACCACATCCTTCCTCCTTCCTCATTATTTAAATCACCCATTTATATGGATGAGCCTCTTTGCTTTGTGCATTTCATTAATGCCTCCACATGCTCCCACAAGGAAAGCGGCGGGTGCTGTTCCGGAGAGGGGGCAACAGAAATGCCTGGAGGGTGCTCTGCTCTCCCAACCTTTATTCCCTGGGAAGGGCAGTGGGAAGTCAATGGGGCTGAGTCTTTGGTGTCTGGTCATCTCACAGTGAAAGGGAAGAAGCAGCATCCCTGTGCTTACCCAGTAACAAGCATTTAGTACTTGAGGAGACAGAGCAGGACATCTTTTGGGACGGCACCACCACACAAGGAAACTTTTGCTGCAAAACAGGCACATGCTTAAGTGATTTCCTGAATCGAGGTCCTGATCCTAAAATTGGAAGTGACAGGTAGAAGCTCCCTTACCCGCCGATCACCTGTCCTGAGGCTGCGAGTGAAATAGAGAAGTAAAAGCTACTTGGTCTGCAGGATGGAGATCAAAGTGTGGAGGGTTTAAATTGACTAGAAGGCAACTCGAAAAAATGAAATTCAGAATATCTTCTGCAGGGCTTTATGTAGGGGTACACAGTCTCTTATAGTTCTCCTAAACTTTGGGGGTTTTTTTGCACCCATGTTTTAAGGGGTTATCTCTGCAGTACTTCATAGCAGAACAGCCAAATCAAAGTCTGAATCAAAGTAGTTTTGATGGAACAGTCTAAAGCCAATTTTTTTTACAGCCATTTATTTTACATTGCCTTTTTCCCAAGTTGTTTCTGAGTGCACACCACCCAGGCAGACACTTGCTGTTGCACACTAGTAGACTCTGGAGAGTCGCATGAAAAGGCAACCAGAATTTTTCAAGTGACTACTAACTTGTCCAAACAAAATGCACAGATTGGTTCACATTAATGACTCTCCCTTGATGCAAGCAGCCTCTCTGAGGCTCTCTTGGAAGGTCAACAAGGAGATGGGGAAGCCTGGCTGAGCACCAGGCAGCAGGACAGAGCCCAGCCTGGGCCCCCAGGAGACACCCGCTCACAATTTCCATGCTCTGCTGCCCTCCCTGGCACCACAGCTAAAGAAGTCTAACATTGAAAAAACACCCCAAACCTCTTTAAGTTGTTATTCTGCTTCTTGCCTTCAACACAAGCAGCTCCTGACACAGTTCAGTCACTTCCAAAGTGGGGCTGAGGTCTGAAAATTCAAAACTCACAGAGGATGGAGAGAAGGATGCAAAGCCAGGATTGGGAAAGCTTTAATGCTGTAGCACTGTCCAAAAACAGCTTAGCAGGATAATGGAAAAGGTCCTGTATGCCAGAGAAACAAAATCTGAACCCAGCCCATTCAGGACTCCCTATATCCCCTTCAGGATGTCCAAGAGCCTCTGACACCTCTCCAGACCCACACCGTGCTGCCTAGGGCAGGGACACCTGGAAACACAGGCTCGTAGGTCAAACTGGTTATTGACAGACTCTTTGGAAGCTGCTTTTTCTAAAAGAAGATAAATGGCACAAGGCTGTGCATAGTTTACTTGAGTAAAGCTCAAACACAGCTTTGGTGGGCTTTCAGAGGACAAAAACCAGTTGCACGATTTACTTCAAAGCTGACAAACGTGATCCTACTTGTAACGGTAACAAAGGGATTTTTATAACTTCAGGAATTTTTAACCTAGAGTAAGCTGAGATGATCTAGTTCAAGAAAATATTTTAAAACATTGTGAACTATATTATTAATTTGGATAACGTTCTTGTTTTGGATTAAATGTACAATTTTACCAGTGCAGCTTTCAAGCAGCAGCTCTGTGCCATCACTGGTAGCTGCAAACCAGCACAGCTCTCAAAAAAGAGGAAACATTATCCAGTGCCACATTCTGAAACCAAAGGCCATGTGCAGCTCTATTAACTTGTGGTTCAAGGCCAATAATTAAACCATTCAGGTTCCATCCAAATATTTTTCTGAGTCCCCAAACATTTTGCCAAACCATGAACTAATTTTCACCGCGAGGGCTTTCTCGGATTTAGCACATATTTGGAGACAGTTGCTCACTCGGCAGAGCTCCAGGGGCTCTCGAAACCTTGTGGTACAAACTTGTCCAAAGTTGCCAAGTGTGTATTGTCCCATGGAAGTTGGTGTGTCAGAAACCATATAAACCAAACCAAAGCTGTACAACTTTTCCACGGAGCTTGTACCCAAAGCCATGTGAGGGCCTGTTGCCCACACAGTGAAATGTTGCTCAGACAAACCGGATTTTGTTCATCCTTCCCTGTCACCTTCTGACTGTGAAGGAGGCCTTGGCCAGAATTTTCCTCTTTTTTATTTTCTGTGAAAGCCCCCATCTTATGCTTTTATTCGTGAAGAGAAAAATGATGAGCCTTCAGTGGGTTTCATGATGTTCATCCTTCCTAGCTTCCAAACCCAAGAGTTTGAGTGTCCCATCACACTTTGTGTTTTAATGCTCTTTCTTCCAGTCACTTAGATTTCGGCATTTAAGGTTTATTTCTATTAGAACACACAAAATCTACTATAAACGTGAATGTCCACTTAAACCATCTGACAAGGAAAACATTTAAGGTCTGATATCTTTGGAGCAGACCAAAAATCAGAAACTCTGGGACCAACCAAGTGCCCCATCCTGCTCTCATTTCAGTCAACAGCACTGGTCCCAATGGCTCGGCGCTGACAACTATGAGAATTGCCAAAGAAATGCACATTAATTATCATTACTGTGTCTGTTATTGTATAACAGACTGTGATTCTGTGCTTTATCTCCTGGACCATTATCTCCTGCCATGTGATCTAAGTGTTGATACTGCTAATGTAAAGGAACACAGAACAGTAGTCATTTATCCTGCAAAAGACCTCGTGCTTTTCTTGTTCTATCAATCATTAAACAAGTAATGTCTTTTGTGTTATTGCCTTGACATTCATTAACACTCACGTCACAGGAAATCTTTGCAATTAAAAACCTTATTGACGATCTGTGGTTGTTTCTCATTGGCGTGTAACAAGCAAGATAATAAAAAATGAAAACAATAGTGTTATCATAGATAACTGAGGAGGTTTTTCCTTTTTGTTTTTGTGCCTCAACTATTTTAATGTTGCTGGTCTCTTTTTTAATTTGAACATGGACTCGAGGGCTATGAATGCTGGCAAACCACTTTTTATCAGCCCTGAACATCTGAACACCCCTTTGACACTAATCCTGTATCACCAGCTTTTGTGGAAACACTCAGCCTTGGAAAAGTCAGGCTATATGAGGACAAGACAAAAGTTTTTCCCCCTGTGCTATTCTGTCCCTCAGAGATTGTAAGGACCACATGTGCCAAACAGTGGCACAAGAACACTCGGCTCTGCCCACTGCGCCAGAATGGTTTCCACACTGCTGCTGCTGCCCCGAGCCAACACCCTGCAGGGGATGGAGGGAGGTTTGCAGGGAGCCTTCAGTCCTGAGAGGACACACAGAGAGCTGGGATGGACTGCAGGTGACCAACAGCTTGGCTCTGTTGGGTTGCAAAGTGAGGAAACTCTTGACTATGGCTTGTCACTTTGCCTTCTGCTGTCTCCAAAACCACCCTCCCTTTTTACACTTACATGAAGTCACACAAATTTAGGGGGTGCTTAATCCAGATTCTACCTTCTGTTGGAAAAAAAAGGGCCAAAACATTCTGATCTAGCAGCTGGCTGCTGGGAGGCACAGAGGTGAATTTGCATGTGCTGTGAGCCTTATCTGTGCTGCCTTTCCTTATGGGACAGGGCACATTACAGCACTCACACTAAAGTGCTTTCTCTGGAGCTGAGGCTGTGCTTCCTGCAAACCCAGATTCCTGTCTGACTCGGGCCCCACAGTCTGAAAGGTGCCTTCTGGAAGATAATAAGCACAACCTCAATTCCCACAGACATTGACATAATAGAAAAATTAGACCATTAGGCTCTTACATTCTTACAGGGTGTTTTAATTGCAGTCCATATATCTTGAGCATATTTACTGAATGCTCCATCTACACAGAGCTAGCTGAGAAGTGAGGTCAAGTCTCCAACTCTGTTACAGAATTCAGACAGGACAAAAATATTAAATCAGAATCATCCTTCCCTTATTTACTTCTATATTACAGTGCTGGAATTCCTAAAGGCAGCGACACTAAGCCCAGAGGGAACCATAATCAAATTTTGCATCTGATATTTTTCTTAATATCATAATTTTTGCATTTCTGCTCTGTGAGAATACTTCAAGTTCACACCATTACTAGAGAAAGAATCAGAACCATCTTTAGAACCTCTATACCCATGAATAACATCTGGGGTAGGCTTCTGTGTACATCTATATCTCTTGATAATAACCAAAAGTGGAAGCAAAATTCTGGAAAAGATCCTATGGTTAATGGTATAATTCTGGTTCTCAGATGTGGTGGTCTTTCTTTGAAGCCTAAAACTGCATTTATGATCAACCAGGGTGCTAAAGAGCACACAGTATATTTGACATGGAAGCAGATTGTCTTTTGTTGGGCACCAAAGTAGTTAAATAAATTCCTATCTTTTTCTTTTTCTGGTAATTTAAGCATTAATAGTGTTGATACCAAATCTAGACTGCCCATGGTTTTTCTTTTGACATCAAAAGTAATGTTCTTAGAACCAATCAAATTTATAAAACAATCCAACAAAAAAAAGCAATGTTAGAAAATGCGACAAGTATATTTATCTGCAAATTTAAGTGGAAGAGATTATTTGATATGTTACAGTCATTTACATAATTAATATATTATGCCACAGATTAATTTTTTTCTCCTATCTGCTAACAAATACAACCAAGTGATTAACAAAACTTTATAATTAAAATAAGTTATTTCTACCTCTGATATTTGCTCTTGTTCATCATATTTAATAAGAGAACAGATTTTTCAGATCTGAAACCAACAGCAACATTCAGTAAATTAATCTGACAGCAAACCCTGCTCTCCCATTAGTGTCTCCACAGTTATTCAATGTGCAGGCCAGAACACCACAATTTTTAACACAATCTTTCAAGGCCATCTAAACTTTTTCAAGGCTTTTTCAGCATTATACTATTGAAATCTGAAGAAAGCCTTAGGAGATATTCTTACTACAAAAAGAAAATTTAAAAAATTATATATATATATATATATACACGTCAGGAATTCTGTAGGAGATAAAACAGAGAACTTCATACAGAAAAGGTGACTTGCTCCCACTGCCAGTGAGGGGCTGGCTTCACACCCCAAACAGGGCTGCTGTGGGGAGCAACTGTACTGAGAGGGAGAGTTTTCCTGTTAAACCCTGTGAAATCACAGAGCTCGGACTCCAACAGCCTATTTTCTCTTTTGACCAGGACACAGATCCTTGTACCACCTACAGAAAGTTCTTTTATCTCCCTGCTCATCAGCTCCCTGTGAGTAATGCAAGGAGCATGTTGGACAGAAATAAGAGACCTCAGGTATTTGGGCATTAAATGGATGAGCATTGTGGAAAAGGTGTATTGTGAGGGGAATGCATAATGCAAACAGGGATGAGATAAGAGATATCTGATTCACACAGATTATGCCTTTTGTGCCCAATATATGGGTGGCTAGCAGGTCACTGTGCAGGAATTACAAGTAATATAAGCGGGCATGAGGAAGCAATATTTTAACTTGAAAGGACTTGTAGAGGGATGAGAGAGAATTTGCATAAAACCAATAGAGAGCAGATGGGAATGGACAAGCCTGCTGGTATCAAACACACGCCAAAGGAAAATTACAGAAGAACAAGGAAGTTATTGTTGATGGCACTTCGATATCCTAACCCTATATGAAACCAAGAAAACCTCCAAATCCACCAGAACAATCACCTCAACGGTTTAGCAAAAGACCTCAAGTTTCTACTAGAAAAATATTACATTACTGGTGACAAAAAAAAGCCTTGTCATCAATTGCTTTAGAAGGAAAAAATACTTATATATGAAAGAAAAAAAAAAAGTTGAGGCTAAATGCAAATGTCACTGCTGTACTAATGTGTGTTATCTGCTTGCAATTTTTTCTAATTCTGTTTTGTGAACATGAGAAAAGGCAGTCAATGCCAGAAATCTCTTTTCTGACAGCAAATATTTGGGCAAGTTTATTGTCTTTATCCATACACCAGACCTTTAAAAAAAAGAAAGAAAAATAAAAGAAAATTTGCTCTTGATTCAAAGAAGATTGCAAAGAAAAATAAATGTTATGTTGATAAGTATCAGTGTTCTAGAATTACGACCAGTCCAAGGTGTTTTCAGAGGCATGTGTCAGAGGCAATGGTAAAAAGCAGAGAAATATGTAGGCAGAAGTGTGAAAGAAGTCTGGGCAGAGGTGTGAAAATAGTTTATAGTTTATTAAAATAGAAGCAAGAACGCAGAAACTTTCCCAAGCTGCAGCTGCCCAACTACGCCTTGCTCTGAGCAAGACCTTCTGCTGAGGTCATTCTGGGAAGCTGGTGCCTCTCAAGTGCCATGGTCCCTTTGTGGGACCCTTGGCAGGAGGGATGGAGGTGTGTGGATCTATTTAAATGATTGTTGTTTGGAAGAGAAATGTGCAGGTCACTCCCTCTCTGCAATGGCAGACTAATTTTATTCTGTCTATACTCTAGAGGAATCAAAGGCTTGATGGATGGAGCCTAAGAAAATCCTAATTCAGGTAGAGAATTGTAACACAATAACCCATGAGTAATTTGTTATAGAGTGACTGGGTGCTGGGAAATGCTGGGGGAAAGAAGGAAGGAGAAAGTTAGGAATTGGGTAAAGGACATGCTGTGCTCCAGCAACACCTAAGAGCGGTTTTGGCCGAATCCCTGTGATGATGCCACGTTGACAAACCTCTTCCATGGTGGAAGAGAGGCCAGGCATTGAGACACTCATTTTTCCAGTAATACAGAGCTATGGAATAAAACTTCAAACAAAGAAGCAGCAGAGTTGTCCACGGGGGATTTAGTTAAGCAAAGATTTGGTGCCCATGTGGCCTGAGAACTGATTTCTGAGGAACATTCCTCAATCCTTCCTGGCCCTGACACGATTATTCAAACATATTATAGTGTAACCAAAACCTTTTCACATCGACATGGTAAGCTGAGACACCACTTGACAGTGCTGAGTTTCAGCCTGGCTGGACACAAAGGCTGAGCATACCTCTGCGACTCAGCACCCGAAACCCAGAATTACATTTCTGCTGGATGACACTTCAGTGGTGACAGACATTAATAGCCCTGTTAAGCATAGATAACACAACGCCACTTCGGTGTCTCGCTAGGAGCCCTTGCCAGTAATGAGCTTTAAAGAAACAATGACTCACGGTAATACGAATTGTCACAAGATCTCACAGAGAGGGATGTGAGACAGCTCAAGGACGGTGGCACACAGCTGCCCCTGTACCCTGCAGCACACCTCTTCTCATGGCCAGATGAAGGCACAGATAATGCGACGGAGATGAACAGACAACTGCGTTCAAGTCCCATGAATCACACGGAGCCTTCCATCCCCCTTCCCAAACAATCCTGCCTCGCTGCCAATAAAGTTTCAACGGTTTTTTGGCACTGCTTCCCCTCCCAGCAACTGCCTCCCTGAATTTCTTCCCTTCTTCCTCCCGGATGCTGCGAGACCCAGCTCTGCCGTGTGCCCACAAGGCCCTTGTCACCAGCCACGTGCTCTGATGGGACCTGATTCTCCATGGTGGGAACTAATGGCAGATAAAACTCTCCTCAGGATTAGACAAAGAGCAGCATTTTGTCTATGAAGCACCCTTGGAAAACCTTCTGCTCACACACTTCCAAGTATTTCTGCCCCAAAAGCTGTATTTCTTAGTTAAAACCAGGCATTTTCTTACCTGCAGCGACGCACACCTTGGCTCTGGAAGCTCAGCCCAGCCTTGTGCAATCAGGGCTCAAGCCATCACATCCAGGTGTGGCGCAGAGCAGGGCTGGCTCCAGATCTGTGCACCAGCTCCACCGTGCAAGCAGGTGAAAATACTCAAATCCTCACAAAGGAAGAAAATACTGGCAGCTTTTGTAAGGAATATTGTAAAGGATCTTACTGGGTGAACAGCAGCTTGGGAGCAATGTTTATGACAGAGCTATAAACTCTTGAACAAATTAAAAGGATTTACAAGAGTAATTCAAGTCTCAAGCCAAGCCTACTGAACGTCGGGAGAGGATTCTCCCAGGGTCAGGAAGAAATTATTAGCACTGTACTTGTGGAAGAGGCTTTAGTATCATTTCATGCCCTACCTATTAAAAAAAAAAAATTGTCATTTCAGTTATGGCATTGAGTGTACAGGAAGATCATTCCTTATCTCCTCAGTGCTTCACCTGGCTCTTTTTATAGACCCTTTGTTCTTGTTTCAGCTCACCTGTTACAAGAGGCCTCTCTTCCCCCGTCATTTTAATGACCCAACACTTCAGACTCCAGATTTTAGCTCTATCTCAGAGATCTGAACTCAAAGCCTCCAGCCAAACTGTTTAAAGTTCAATGGGCTTGCATACATACTTTAAGCTAGAATTAGCATTTTTTTAATACCCATGCTGCTTCCTGTCAATATTATTCCACTTGTTTCATCACTGGTGGACATGGATGAAAACCTCAACAACTTCCCGAGACCTGCAAAGATCTGCATTTCTTGTTTGGCTTTAATATGGTTGCCCAAACACCTGCTTTATTTGCAGAGATCCGTGCTATTGAGTGGTGATCAGTGAGAACTTGTGACTATGAAAAATCTTTATTGCAACGTGAAATTAAGGAATTATTTAAGATAGGAACAGAGAGCTGTCTGAACACACTGCTGAAGGTAGTGGGATCAGCATCCAGTGGTGTCAGGCAAAGTGCCCTGAGGATGTTGCATTCCCTACCCAGGTCTGAGCTGGAAGAATGGAAAAGTTCTCTGGAATCCAACAGCAATGGAATCAGGAAGGAGGAGTTACCCAGCAGAAGTCCTTGGAAAATATTAGGATTTTTCCTAAAAGTATGGAAAATAATACTGAAGGTAATAAAATATGACAATTGCTCTTTCTATGAATTTTTAAACTCTCCTGTAGGTATTCTACTGCTTCCCATTAATTCCCAGAGGATCATTCCAAGCCCCTTTCAGGATCTGCAGTAGCTCAGGCATCACCATGTGGTGTTTCAGACACAGGAACTTTTATCTGAAAGCACACAGAAGGGCAAGGTACATGCTAGAGCTGCTCTGAGCACACAAACCATGCAAGGCTCCTTTTCTACAAACCAGGAGGAAAGCTACCAACACACAAAGATCCTCCACACTGTATTTTTCACAGGATCTTTCCACTGAAAAGCCTCTGAAATTCTTTCCCACTAATGCAGACTGGGTAGTAAATGGAGAAAGATCTCTCCAGACACTTTCCTTTTAGATCTCAAAAGGAAACATTAATCAAGCAAAAGATGGGAAATTATGACACCTAGCTGCTAAAGTTCAGCCCCAGCGGCCAGCTCGGAGCTGATCACAGGGTGCAGGTGACTATCCATCAAATGACCTATCATAACACACATTAAAATGTCTGGCTTAATCAGGACAGTAGCCAAGAACAATATTATTCTGCTGACTTTCATAACAGCAGGTACAAAAGCAATCCCCTTGAAACACCAGTCTGCATTCACAACTAAATTTGATTAACTAAACAAAATTCCAAATATGACTTAAACTAAATTATACCATCTCCTCCCTGCACACCAAGTACAGGACAGGGGACACTTTGTACAAAGCAAAGAGGATATTAGAGTTGCAGAGTTTTAGGTCTGAGCTGGAAAATGCACAGAAATCTGAGCTTAACTCCTGGGTTGCTACCTGCAATTGCATCAAAAAGCAGAAAGTGAGATTGAAGGTTACTTTATCACCACCTGATAGCGAGGTGGAATCAGTTGTAAGTGTGGTTATGATTACTTTGCAAAATACTTTAATGTGGATGAGGAAGACTATCTTTATGGGGCTATTATAAATTGCACCACTTACTCATTAGAAAAAGACCAGTGTGACTTTGTGCTCTGCCCATGTTGAACTCGGCAGGAGGAAATGATAAAGCCCTTTTATTGCTGCCGATAAAGACACCTCACATCTGTGGGATTACTTCCTCCTGAGGATCTCTGAGCCATTTCTCCCAAGCCTTGGTGATCACAGAGTGCCTAGCTGGGCAGGTGTTTATCCTCAGCAGCCCAAGGAGGTGAGGCACAGAGCTGTGTGACTCAGGCACACACAGGATGTCATTAATCAGGGCCAGGTTAATCAGGCCACAGCCCCAGGCATTAATCAGAACTCTGCACTTGCCCCTCTTTGTCCCCAGCCCTGGCCCAGGGCTCCTCATCATTCCTACACCCAAAAGTGTTAACTGGGTCCCCGTTGTGCATTGAGTGGATGCTGGTGGAGTTTCCAGGGGGAAATGCAGGTTTTTTTCCATTTGCAGGTGGGTGGGTAACACTGCCAGGAAGAAGAGACACAAGGCTGGTGTCACCAGCTCACAAGTGACTCACAGGCACTGACCCAGAGCCAGCCACCAGGCCAGCTCAGCACCCAGGTAGTCCTAAAGGAAGAGATTTTATTAATATTTAATTTTCTGAGGGGAAATTGTGCCTGTGGCAGAGCAAGTCAGTGGGAACAGAGTGTGGCCCTGGGCTCAGTGCTGAACTCAGGGTCTGGAGCAGGTTTTTCAGGCATGTGCTTGAGGGTTTTACTGGAAGAAACCTAAAAATATTCTGTTTCAGTAAAACTTATTTATAAGCACCTAGCTGGTAAGGATTTTTTTCTGCCAGCATGTGAACTAATTTATGACCTATAAAAGTAACAACTATAAGCACGATAAATTACTTATTTATTCTACAAAATCAAATCTCCTTATCAGTGAGTACTCTCACTGCCAATGATGTATGCATTACTCCTGCTCTTTACTTGGAGTGGTTTTGTGGAAAGGATCATTATATAATTAAATGTCTATAGACAGAGATGTGTGCTCAGTGCCCCAGCAAGCTCTGGCAGAGAGACATTGCATTTAGTTATGTCAGTTACTGGAAGGAAATTTCCCAACTTTGCATCAAAAAAGTAAAAAATAAAAATTTTAAAAAATGTTTTTCAGGCAAATGATGGATTGTTCTAACATTATACAATGAAAGAAGAGATGGGCATATATTGTATACAATGGCTTTGGTTCAGAAGAGTCAGCAGCAACAAGCACAATAATGGAACTTTTAACTTCTAGATCTGTAAACCAAGTGGAAAGCAGAAAAACCTTCCATCTCAGATGGATAAACTGTTTACCTAAACAGAAGGAAACACCATTTATTCTCATAAATGGCAATGCAGGGGTGCACAGGATATGGATGAGGACAAAACAACAGCTCCTGTGCCCCAAACACAGCTCGTGCAGCCCTGAGCAAACAGCCTGGGCTGATCCTGCTCCCTCGGAGCCCAGCCATGACTCCTGAAGCACTGCCTGGTTTCCATGTGGTGATTTCCACTCGCAGAAACAGGATCTAGCTATGATTCACAACGGGATGTCCAAAGCCATTTCCGAGGATGCTCCAGATGGCACAGGCTGGGGCTGAGGAACCACAGAGGGAAATGTGACACACACAGAGCCCCAGCCACGTCCCTGTGCCAGCTCAGCCTTGGCAGGGCCAGATCCCTCACCCAGCCCCAGATCAGAGCCACCATCCACACCCAGGGGCTCCCCAGGGCTCCCCAGCCCCGCTCACACCCAGAGCTGGGGGGAAGGACCCATCCTGCCCTAACTGGGAGCAGGGAAGAGTGGTGGCTTTCTCTCCAGTCTCTCTGAGAGTGTCTGCATGGCATTAAGTACATTATTTTTTCTAGCCTAGTTTTTCCATCTGGGAAGAGGCAAGGGGGGATAAGACTTAACTTTGTGAGTGTGTTAGAAAACATAACACTTTTATGTGTATCCAGTAATTTGAGATCCTGGGATAATAGTGCAGGGAATTATTATTATTATGACAGAAGGCATTTTTACTTCTAATGCAGAAAGAAAACAAATAGCAAGAGAGTGAGCTTGGAGATCTAACATTCATTTTATTTTTATTTTTAAACTTTCTAATTTTTCAATAATTGAGACCACAGATGTTCACTTCCATATGTGCAACAACCCAGTTCCAACCCCTCCTGATCACTGATTGCCAGGGAAGAAAGAATATACTAAGCAAAAACAAAGAAAAAATATTTAAATAATAATAAAAAATGTTGATACTTCTGTAATTTGCAATGATTTTCTCAAACCAGCCAGAATGAGGAGAAGCATTTGACAGTGTCTGGGCTCAAAGCCATGGACAGTATCCACTGCTTAGTGTTGTATAATTTACAAACTCCTGTTCTTTCAACAACTCTTCAGAAAATGAGATTGTTAAGTAAATATATAGCAGAAAAACAACTCAGGAGAACAGAGCACCTCCTTTATATCATTCAAAAGGTGGTGGCCTCTGTGAGAGAAAACCATTTGCTGCAGTCTGCCAGAGCTAGAAGAACATCAAACAAACCAAACAACATGAAAGCTATGGAAAAAATGTGCATGCCTTTTTGCCTAGTAACCTCCTCTGCAGTGGTATGTGATACAGAGATAGGTCCTTACACGCATCTGCCATCCAGGGACACAGATTTCATGTGGCTCCCCTGGGCCCTGGCAATATCACCTTACAAAAGTGACAGTCATTGAGAAACACACTGGAGAATGGTGTGCTTGTGCTGCTGAAGCTGCTCACGCTACTGGGCTGCAACTTGCTGGTTATTCTGGAGATTTTATTCATCAGTCAGAAAAGAGGTCCCAAATCAGTGGTCCAAAACCTGGCACTTGAGGGCAAGAGTGGTTGCATCCCACCATCCTCAGGGAATGAGCCTGGAGCAGAGCAGTGGGACAAGTGTGTTACCTTTGCCACAGCTGGGTCAGGAAACTTAAGAAATTGCTCCTTTATTAAACATATTAGAGACTCAGCCTTGTTTGCCTACTGATATCCTTGAAGGAAGGGAATACAAAGATGAGGGTGTGAATGCTATCTGCTATATCACCACTTTCAGGCTGCTAGGACAGTTTTATTTGCTTTATAGTAATTCATTGCCAACTTCACACATAAAAGTTAAACACGCTTCTTAAATGATAACACTCAAAAGACAGTTTTCAGAAGGACAAAAAAAATACCCACCAGAAGGCAAATCTCTACTTAAAAGGGGTTAGGTGGAGGTTACAGAAAAGTGTTCCCAGGTTTGTTTTTCCTTCCCAGGTTTATTTCTCCTGGCTGTTCCAGTAAACGGGGTGACCTTGGCCACCCAAGGGACACAACAACCTGCACAGCGTTGCCTCTGCAGAGCCTGGGGTGGGATAAGCACCCAAAAAAAGATGTCCCATGCAGGGTAGGACTACGCAGAAGCTCATCCCCTTCTCCCTGTGGGGCAGCTGTGGCCCCTGAGAGCTGTTCCTGTGCTCATCCCAACCTCCTCGTGCTCCTCCCTGCTCCCCGCTTTGCCCCAGCCAAGCACACGTGGTGAGAGCCTCAGTGCCAGCAGGCTCCAGAGCAGCCTGTAAATGCTCTGTTTTCTCTAGTGGTGGCAAGAACAGCTTTAAAAAGCTTTGCTTAAATGGAGTTATGAAAATATCAGCCACTGATCCAGAAGTTCTCAACAATCCAGTGATGCAAGGTCATTCCTAATTGCCTCCATCTTTCCTATTCTCTCTCCAGAGAATAATTACCTCAAGAAACAAAGTCCTGGTTTATTTTACTAAGATCCAGAAATTCCCTGCTTTTATAACAACAAGCAACTCCCCTCTTCTTCCGCTTTGGACTAAGGAGAATATTACCACTGTCAGTTAAATGCAAGGGAACTGTTAACCCTTAACATTCACGTGGTGAAAAAATAAACTGCAGAAATAATCGCCTTGCGTTTAGAATTACTCAATACTGTTAAAGCAATGGTTCATTTTGCTTGTTTGCAAATGGGAAAAACAAAACTATGCTTCAAAAGCATTTGTTCTGTACATTAGCCAGAATAAAAACTCCCCTGGAGTTGTTGTCTTAGAGCAAGGAACCGCATTTCAAACTTCCCTTTGGATTTTTCAAATCCAAAAGCAAGAGGGATTATGTAAAAGCAGCCTAAACACTCATATCTAGACAGCAGAGCTACACCACTCAGCTGGGCTCATGAGAAATTGGAAGATTGGGTAGTAAGTGAAAAGTGGAATTTTAGATTTGGTCCTACAATCCAGAGTGACTCAATTAACTGAGTTCTCACTATTGCCATGGAATCATTATTGCTATTGTATTGCAGAGCTACAGTGTCAACTATTCAACTCAACCTTATATTGGGCCAAAGCAAACCTCACACAATCTTTTCAAGAACATCTTGGGAACAACCTGCAAAGACAGCTGCTCCAGCAGAAAGGAACAGAGGATTGCTAAGATTGGAAAAGCCTCCCAAGATCAGTGAGTCCAACCATTAACCCAGCACTAAGCCACGTCCCCAAGTGCCACATCTACACATCTTTTATATCCCTCCAGGGATGGTGATGCAACTGCTTCCCTGGACAGCCTGTTCCAGTGATACCTTGCAGCTTTTTGATCTGCTCAGCTGTGGTTTTGTGTCAGTCCAGCCACAGGAATAAGTGGCTTTGCACCTCCAGTTCCAGCCTGGATTTGGACAAAAAGTGACAGAAAGCTATAAAAAAAAAAAGTTTTATAAGCATTTCTGACAGGGCGAGGAAGTTCCAAAATCTCAGGAGAAAGGCTGTTGCTTATCTTCACTATAATAGTGTTGAACAGGGGCCTGAGGTACAGGTACAAAGAAATCCTGAAATACCAGGAAAATCAAAGGGAGGAGTTTAATTGAGAGAGGTTTTTCCTGTTCCTTTGAATAAGCTCAATTGCAAATTAATTTATTCTTTTTCTCAATTTGCAACACAATTTTGCAGATTCTGCAAGTTATTTCAGGTAAGCTACCATACTCTTAGTGGTCTGCCCAAAAAGAAACCAAAGTGAATCTTTGAGCTCATTCATTGCCTACAGAAGTTTCCAATTCATAAAAATCCCACGGGTGGCTTCAGAAATGAGGATTTGAAGGAAACAGATGCATTCTGATCAAAACCATGAGATCCCAAGGAAACGGGATCCAGGGCATTCATAGATCCCAAAGGAATAATGGCACAACACAGCAGCATTGATATCCTAAATTAACTCTGCAACAGGTGAGGAAGAGGAAGAAGAGAGTTCATTATGTTGGTCACCAACCACTGTAGCCAGCTTTTCATGACAGCTTTTACTAACAGTAACCTTCTATATTCTTTTGCTTATGACTTTCTAACAATGCCTCTTTCCAAAGTAACACCTTCCATGAGCAACCTGAAGTCAGAGAAACATTTTTTCAAAAAAAATCTGATAACAGACTTCATCAACTGGTTTGCAGGTTAGACAACTATTTTAAAAACCCTTTGCATCATGTGTCTGGAAGAAATGGTGTAAGGTCAAGGTTTGGAAGGTGAGGTTGCATAAATTCCTACAATGGGAGATCAAAGAAACTAAAAGTGGGACAGTGAACATGAAAATTTCAGAGCTTGGCAGACATATTAATGATTTTAGGAATGCAGCACCCAGTAAGAGAGGCAAGAATTAAGTTTAGACTGGAAGACTACAGAGCACACACATGCACAGAAAATCTGGCAGGTACAGGGACCTGCAGGAAGGAAGGAACTTGGTCCCTTGGATCAACCTCCTTTTTCAGCCTCACAAGCCCCTGCAATTCCACAGTGATGATTCCTCCAGAAAGAAATCAAGAGTTCAGGCTGCAAAACTACGGGGGGGAAACATGCAATTATCCATCAGCAGTATGGACCTGCTGAACTGGCTGTGCTATTTGCTAGAGATATAATGCTCTTTATTGAAAATGAATGGTTTGTCTTCTCACAGCTAGATGTACTGCTCTGATATCATGAGGAATATTTCTACTGCCTGAGTTTGGGACAGGAGACAGTTGGTAGAAAATGCCTAAAATGCTTTAACCACTTCTACTTCCATGCCCAACAGATTTACAAGGACCAATGGAGTGGTGACAACCCAGTTGTTTGGCAGAGTGGGTGACCCATCTCTCCCAACATGCAGGCAAATTGCAATTCACAGAAATTTCCATCGTTCTGGGATGGTCTCACAGGTGTAGCAACACCACAAGTACTGTTACTTGCAGAGAACAGTTTTTCCCCCAAGTATTGAGCAAGATTATGGCCCAGAGTGAGTCAGCAGGTGGAAGCGTGATAGGAACACTCCCAAGGACACCCTGGAGTCGAGGCAAAGGTTAGTGGAACAGACCTACATTGTCATTCCCATCTGAGACAAGGGTTTTACCTGTGTAAACCACATCTTATTGCTCCCCATTAACAGCATCACCTCTTTGGCTGGAAATCGTTTTATCATATCTGCAGATAACGCAAACACTGGCGCACCTTTCCCAGGAACATCACCTTCCTGGAGGTGGCTGCATTCTCCTTGCCAGATGAGCAAATTCAAGTGTCTGCTGCAAAGCTGATTGCCTGTGTGCAAATAATCCCGATCAGCCTCTGCCCAATCTGCTTTTGGAAATTATTATTTTATTATTAACAAACATGAAGGTCGAAAAATTCGTTTAGATAAGTCTGCTTTTCTGGGTTAGTCAATCTTCAAGCCAGGAAACACCATCACTGCTCTAATGGTCTTTTATGATTTCCTGAGAGAGCCTTTTATCACAGTTAGAGTTTGTGAAAGACAGTGGACTTTCTACCTTCTGATATAAAAATGATAATGTGTATTCTGTGCAAGACTCGGCCTGTTTAAACTAGGTGGAAGCAGCCCATCATCTGCCCATCTACTTTTTTCCTATTGTTTGAATTTTGGAAGCATGTATCAAGCTTTTCTCAATGAATATAAGAAAGTTTCTGCACTTTGTGTGACCCTGCTGAACTCTGCAACACTGACTGCTCAACACCCCTGCTGAAAAAAAGCCACTAAATCTTACAAACTATCTCTTTGTTGTCTCTTGCTTTTTCCCAGCCCCTCCTTCCAATCTTACCCAGCCAGTTGAGCTGCACTTTTCACCTCCTCTGTTGACATGAAATGAAGTAATCACATTTATTTGAATATTCACTACAGATCTTGTCATCATCTCTGTTTATTAGCCAAGAAGATAGTGTTTCAAGAGCAAGTCTTAAAACTTTACAACATGGATCCACTCACTCGCTAAAAGCAAAATAAGTGAATTAAAACCTCAATTCATAAAGCAAATAAATGTCATGTAGACACACCACTGAAATCAAGCCATGAAAGCTAATGAGCCTGCAAAACAGAAGGACAGAGCCTGGAAAAAGTCCTAAAGACATCAAAGAACCCCAGGTAGCTTTATGAGGATGCTGCCACAGCCAGTCCCTCTGCAGAGCTTGGTTCACTCATCCACCACAGGACATGAATGAGAGCACTTCCAGCTACAGGCAAAAAGGCTTGGGAAACATATGCCACCTTTGTATTTAAGTATACATGGTTGTAAAATAAAAAACAAACACAAAGAAACAGCTACTTCTTTTGGGGTGCAGTGAGTGCTGTGCTATGGTTTACAAATTTTCTGTTTCCACTGTCATGCCATGATATTGGGATGTAAAAATCAATGTACTTGCCTAAATACACACAAAAAAAAAAGAGAGATAGATGTAGGACTTGAATTCTTCCCTTGTTGTACAGGCAAAACACACAGTACACACACTCTGCACAATACAGTCTGAAATTGTGGACTTTAATTTCTATGAATAATTTACATTCTACATAGGAAATGATGGTTCACATCTTTGGGTGAAATATTGCTAACTGTGTCAGTCCCACTCAATGGCACATCTGCACTGAATGAAGGCTACCCCTGAGAGAAGAGGGGATTTAAAGCCAGCAAGAGAAAACCAAATTTTAAGCACCTTTGGAAGAGCATAGGGTCGTGACCTTGATTTGTATCTGTTCTAAGGACAGAGGAGTCAGTCTTTAAGTCTGTCACTAAAGCACTTTCCTCAATTTTTAAATTTATGGAGGAGTTGTTAAGATAAGGACAGGGAGCATGATGAGAGGCAGGGTCCATTCCCCTAATAAAAGAAGTGAGAGTGTCTTTGCAGCTGCTCTCTGTGTAATATTTACACAAGACCTGAGGAGAATTTGAATTTACAAGATCATTTCTGGAGTTTCCAAGGGATTTTGGGGCCAAAACACCTCTTTCAAATTAAGACTAGTGGAATCAAGGCTCCAAGATCCAGACAGTATTGATAATTAGGGATGCTCTGCACCCTCCTAGAAAGGGGAAAAAGAGTTGAAGTCCTGTTGACAGATGACTTTGGAAAGAAGAGATTGTTTTTCTCATAGACAAATAGCACTGAAAACAGATTTTTTAAATTGTTTGGACTGCTGTATCTCATTGAAATCTGCAGTCCATGATGAAACTCCAGTTCTGTCCTGTTATTCTAAAACTCTGTTCTAAAAATGCAGTCTGAAAATGCAAGATGGACCACATAAATTGTTTGTCTCTTATAAAATCTCAAAAGGTTTTCCAGTTTCATCTTTTGGGGTTTTAATCTTTTAAAAGCATGTTCAGATTATACTCATTTGATTTTAGTGAGATTGGGCTCTGAAATAAATGGGCTGTGCACACACACTAACACATGTGGAATTCCTTTTCAGTAATCCTCAAAGAGGCTTTTGATTTTACTTCTGATTCATCAAAAAAAAAAAAAAAAGAAAGAAAAAGAAAAAGCAGCAGTGAGCAAGTGAGATGTGCACAGGGATTTAGATGGCTCCAAGGTCACCACATACATTTACATAGGAAACACATGGCTATGGGAAAACTCTCCACTTGGCTGTAAAATAGGTTCCTTGAGGTGTTTTTACAGAATCTGTCTCTCAAACAGATAAAAACCCCATGAATCAAAGACCAGTCAGAGAGAAATGGAAGCTGAATTAATAAGGCAGCTCATCAGCAGCCTAACAACACAACCCGGGGGAAATCCACAGCTCACAGCTCTGGGGACTGAGCCCACCAGGGTCAGCAGGGGCTGGGTGGCACCCAGGGAAAATCCTCATCCACCTTCCAGCCCTGTGGTCACCCTTGAGGATGAAAAACAGGCAAAATGGGCTGTGGGGCAGCAACCACCAAGTGGTAGGGCAGGTCTGTGTCCTCTTCCAGGAGGAAGCCTTTAGCAGATGCATAGAGCAGGCAGCTATGGGAGGAGCTGGAGGAGGAATTCCTGCTCCTGGACAGGTCCCAGTCTCACCTGGAGCCATGAGAGGGGCCCTGGGCTGAGCATGGGGTTGGGGACACTCTCATCCCACAGCTCTGGGGAAGCAGGACCTCTCCTGTGCCCCAGTGCAGAGCTGTGCCCTGCCCGTGCTGCCATTCACCCCCAGAATAAGGAGAAAGCTCCAGCTATTGTCCGGGTCCTGAAAGTCTTTTATGAGAGAAGAATAAGCCTGAAATGCAACAGCTTTTTTGGTGAAGGAAGCTTCACGTGACTCATCCATCACAAGCTTTATTATTGCTGCAGCCCCTGCTGCAGGTTTACAGCCAGATGTTTTAGGGACCTCGCATTTTCCCCGTGAAATATTCCCTGCACCCTGTTTAGAGCTGACAGGCAGGTGGTTGTAAACTCAACCATAACAGTCAGGGCTGGCAAGTTTTGCCTCAAGATGATAAAAAAAAAAAAAAAGTCCATTATTAGTATTTTGTGATTAATGATTGTATATTGTAAATGTACATTAATAAGTATAATATACTCTCAGTATTTTATTGCTGCTTTTATGATATGACAGGCAAACCTATGAGAGCATATTTAATGCACTCACACACCCATATTGTGTGTGTAATTTACACAAACTGTAGAGATGGCTTAAAATGCATCTAAAAAGGACACAATCAAGGTTGGTAGGACTCCAATGTAACCCAAATTTTTCTTTATGGTTGTAACTTCTACCGGAAAATTTTTTGCATTCTTCATAATCTCTAAATTTCTGCAATTTATCACAGCTGAGGAAGGTAAAATTAGGGAAAACAAATGGTGTTGGAAATGTAGCCTTGTGAAAAACTCTGCAAACTTTGAAAATATTATTGCAGTCCAATGCAGAGTGGGAAGGGAAATGCTGTGAGGTATCAGAATTAGTGCCTTGTCCCAAGAGCAGCACCAGCAGAATTTAAAATTGCTCCAAGTTCCTCAAAGTTCTCATTTTGCTGAGCTCAGACACAGACGCGGCATTTGGAAACCTGCACTCGCCTGCCTGGCCACCACCTGCAGCCAAGGCTTGGAGAGATAAAGCAGCAAACAGGTACATTGCATCAACCAACCCCTCCTCATTAATTATCAACTTCCCTGGCTCTCAGTCAGGCCTCCAGGCAGTGCAGCAGCTCCTGCAGAAGGGGAGGTGCCCTGGTGGTCCCTGGAGGATGCTGCAGCGCCTGGGAGGAATGTTCTGTACACCAGCTCCTTCAGCCTTCAGAGCACCTTTCTGAGCAAGGAGCAGCTCTCAGCCAGGCTCCTCAAGCTATTTTGTCCAGCATTTACCTTTGCCTTTCACTTTCATTCCTCTCAATTGTTTAATATAAGGAAAAAAAAATTACCCTTGCTCAATATGTCAAAATACATCATCATAATTCATTGACACACCATTAAAAAAAAATGTGTTTCAGACGTCTGGATAAATGCACATGTGTGTGCAAATAGGGCACCCTAGGCAACTGCGTTTACTAGCAGCAATTTGCAGGGGCAAATTCCTGACTGTAGGAGCAGCAGAGACATCCACAGGTAAATAGGCTTCTGGGTCAAATTCCCTGAGCTGCAGAAATCTTTATTTGCAGCTTATCAGTGTTGTATTGGGGTTCCTCCTATTCAAAGATAGGTGTTAAGAAAGCAAAAAGAAACAGAAGGTGCCATGGAAGCCCTTACTCAGATTGGAACTAAGCGATTTAGAGAGATTTTAACTTAGAGAGGTCTTTCCCAAGAATGAAGATTATGTGAGCTCAGAAGCCACAACCTATTTGCTACAATTAAATAGACAAGGTGATCTACTAAATAATGCTAACAAATGCAACTTCTTTCTTTTATATTAAGGATTTCAGAGCTTTTCTGCCTTTTGAAGACAGTGTTTTTCATGAGTGGAGTGGAATAATTCACATGTGGATACAGAATCATGGATCCAGGGTCTGGTGTTGCTGTCAAAGATGTGTCCTTCATTCAGCAGGGCTCGTGCCTGCAGCAGCTCCCAAGCTCAGCCCCAGCATGCAAACTCACCCTTACCAGAAATTTGTAGCATTCCAAATTATGAAAAAGGCATTAATATAAACTGAAGGGATCTCTGACACATTTGTCTTCAAAAGGAGGAAAAGACCCCCTTGTTACATGGCACGTTCCCTCTCAGAACTTATATTTCAATCAATTTTGACATTATTAATTCAGTCAATCACGCAAAAACCCCAAGCCCCCAATGCATCCTTTGATTACAGATGAAAAAACATGTGTACAAGAGCCACATTTTCAGATGTAGCCTCCTTCAGTGGGATTTATTTCTCCAGCCAGCAGAGCTGCCTTGGCCAGCGCTCTGACCCCGGCTGCTCCGGGTTGCAATCCCTGCAGGAGTCGGATACTCAGCTGTGCTGAAAACATCACGTGGAGGAACTTGGTGGCAACTTCTGAAAACTTGAGCTCAAGGGAGTTGTGCTCTAGCATGCAGAGGAGATGAGGGATAGGGCATTTTTATCTTAAACTTGTTGTAAAATGTGTTTATAATCACACAGGAGCAGCGCATTTTTGTTTCCAAAGGAGGTGATTATCCAGGTCAGTGGAGAATTTTACTGTTCAGCTAGGAAGGATGAGCTTGCACAAGCTATGCCCAGCTTTGATAAAAATACAAAAAAGCTTTTGAGTTTTTCTTTTTTCTTTTAATACATAGGTAATTCCTCTCTATTCCAATCCACTTGGAATAACACGACTGGAGTAATTTTCTACTGAATTGGTTGTATTCAACAGCCTTGTTAGTGACTAGAGAAAATCCGAGTAAAAAAATAAATAATAATTAGTACAGCTTGGATGCAAGAGTAAAATCTTGGGCACTGGGACCCACTGGTACTGCAGGTTTTTGTCATTTCTTTGCACCCTCTGCCACCCTCACAAGTGACAACAGCATCTTGATGAAGGTATATCCCTACGTTTCTTTCTGGCACATATTTAACATTGTTAAAATTGTTAACATTATTAACTTTTGACATCCCAAAAGCAGCCTCCTTCTTCATCCAGTTCACCTCAGAGACACATTGGCTTCAAAGCACAGATGGGTCATTAACATATGACTGTTGTTGGGCATAAATAACCCAAAAAATGCCTAACACAGCTGGAGTCGAGCACATTCTGAAACACTGAAAACAAAAGAGGCAAACTTATCCACCCCATAATTTCTGCAGTCAATGGAGACTGCTGAGCAGCACTGAGAATTGGGCTGCCTGCTCAGACACGGAAAAATAGAGTTTATAAACCTAACACCCTTAGGTAGCAAGTTTGAAACTGGTCGTTTTAGTCCCCCTACATTCTGTTTCTTTCACTGCTACACATTTAAATACTGCAAATGCTACTGCACAGCACCTCAGTGGTGGGAAATAGAATATCTCTGAAGCGCCTTGGAAACACCAGCTGGAAGATGCTGTAAGAGACCAAAGCTCCACCCTCATTTTCCAAGGAGAGAATTCCAAATTCTAGACAATTTGCCCAGTCATGCATTTTATACAAAGTGCCACTGGAAAACATTTTGTGCCATCCCAAATCACTTTTCCCTGGGATGGTTTTAACACAGCACCAGCCTTAAGCTCTCACGAAATGAAGGCTTGCCCAGTGTGTGTGACCCACCCAGCTGTGCCCCCTCATCTGAGCAGTTTGCTGTTCCCCTCTAGGTGACAATCAGCAGCCACCAGGGAGCAGCTGGAATTCCAGTGCAGCACCCCCTGCTCCCAGCCAGGTGCCGGAACCCATCCCTCCACAAAAATCTTGTGATAACATTTCCTGAGTGCAGCCTGGGGAGAGCAGTATGAAGTCATAGAGGTAGTATTACCTCCAAAATGTATGAAATATTGATAAGGGCCATATTTCTTCATCACATTAAAAAAAAGGACAAATCCCACCAAGAGGTACATCACTAGCTAACTGGATAACCACATTCCAAGGTACAAAGTGTAAAGCTCTCAAAAAACCCCACTGTTTTCTATACATTGTAGAGAGACACGTGTATAACATCAGAGGTCAGTTTGCCATGGCTTAGAAGGAGCTCCATCAAACATACATTTAATTTCCTTAGCAGTTTGTTGACATTGACTATTTCTGTCTCAATTAAGTGACTGACCAGACGGTTCTGCCATAGAGATGGGCAGTGGATGGGAATGAACTCTGACCCATTTAAATTAAGTCCAATATTTATTGTTCCAGGCCAACAATGGTCTGGGGAAGCACTGCCTTTGACCTGCTGGGTGCATACAATCATGTACATAAAGGATCTATACAAAATAGAGCCTGGATTGTTTAAAAGATAAACCAGTTCCTCTGAGGTTAGGGATTCATATTATGGAAGATTAAATCTTAGATAGATTTTATCTATAGATAAGAAAAGAAACTTAGTGAAGAATTTAATAAATTAGACTCAATAAGGGTAACTATGAAGACATATGTAATTTTTATCAGTTATTCAATAGGGAAAATTAACTTGGCCTTGATCCCACTTTCATTTTATTATGCATCCCCTACCAAAAGCATTTAGAATAAAATAATTCTTTCTTGCCTTTTTCTTTGGTTAAACAGGCAATAAAATTGGCATTTTCATGCATGCACACTGGACTTTTGCTTGCTGCAAAACCCCTCTTTATTACTGGATGCAAACAGGTAATGCTGGACACAAACAGCAGAACCCAAGTCTGACACTGGTCTGGAAGGGCTTTTTTCTCCTCTTGGAACTGCACCAACATGCTGTGAGCCATAAGGCAAACTGCAGAGAACCTATAATGCTATATTAAATCTTTGCAATGCTGCATTTCTCATGGTCACAATAAGTTTGATAAGATTAGAAAATAAATCGGCCTGTGGTACCTGTGCACCATCAAAGAACACAAAATGGCTCCGCTGTACAATGGTACTAAAAAATATTAAATAAATTCGGCTGACCTAATTTTTTAATGTTCTCATAGCTGGCATTACATATGTATACACACGCAGGCACATTTTTCACATATTTAACCAGTAATAACTTTTATCACCACAATTTTGCTATTGATTGCTTCTCTAACAGTGAAATGCATCACAAACAGAAATGAATGAAGCTGTCGGGAAGAAAGTTCCATAGTAGCTTTACTGTCAGTTCCCATCATAAATAACCATGACATCATATGAGTCTTATCTACGGGTTGCTCTTACTGATCAATGGCATCACTCTAGTAGTGTAAATAGCTTCTAATGTCCCATCTTCCACCTTCAAATAGATTCTGATTATTTATGATGGCTGTTAGGTTACAAGTCTGAGCTGCGGTTTGGATTTATTTTCTACATACAGCTGCTGTGGATTTCAGGTTAGATAGGATTATTTTTTAGTTAAGATGATGAAATGGGATAGACTTGTCATGGAGCCTAGAAAAGCCTTCATCTCATTTACTCTCTGTAGCAATTTGACTGTGAATCCAAAGACCTTAAAGGCTTTTCATTAAATAATTCAGAATGTTAAAACAGAGAGTGCTGGTTACTTTTGCCAGGCTCAGAGCAGCCTAATCAATTTACAGTTAAAAAGAAAAGGAATAATATTTTTCCTTGTTACTAAACTACAAAGTTTCATTATGTGCAGAACTGTAACACAGCCTTACAAAATTGTCATGAAAATATAACAGCCAACAGAAAAATCTGCTTGTCAGCTTTTCCCATGGTGATCATGAAAAAACTAATGATGTTTTACTCACTCACTCAACAAAAACTATTCACCCCCAGGCTAGTCGATATTTGGGAGGATGATATAATCTCTATATTTCTTATGATAATGAAAGTCATGTCTGCCTGAATACAGAGCTCTAGACATTTATTTTTTAAAAATCTATTGCATTCTCATACCCCAAAAATGGATCTTGTAATTGAGAACTGGGACACACGGGACAACAGCACACTGAGAAAAAAATGCATATAGGTTCCCACTTGCCACAATAGATTAGGGGGGTCAATAGCACATTAACTAATTCATTATTCAAATTTCCAGAGTCAAGTTCCTCTCTTGCATTACATTTAGCAAGTGCACCATGTTGAGAGGCATCCTTGAGAGAATGGGTCATTTTTTCCCAGCATCAACAATAATTAATAAATGGTTAGTGTTGTCCAGCACACTTCTCTAAAGAAAACACCCTAATGACACTGAGGGGGAAATCAATAAGGAGAAAAATGCAGCAGTGATAAATATTCTGCTACTCTTATCCTTTGGTGACCTTCTGAAGGGCTTCAGATTTAAAGACTCATCCCACTACAGTCTTTTATTCCCCTCTTTACCATAATTCATTGGTTAATATGTAACTCTGAGCTGATTACAACTTATCTGTAAATGTCTTTTGTGCAACAGCAGTGCACAAGCCCCTCAGTGGAACAAACCAGGCACATTTTTTCAGCTCTCCTTATGGCAATTTATATGCGAATGATAAAAAACTTGTGATGGTATTTGGTGTGATAACTGGACAACGCAAAGACCTTTGGGTTTGGCCTGAAAGAATCCAAAACACGCTCCAATCTTTGTATCTGGGTGACAAGCACTTATTTTTCCATCCAGTATTTCCTCCTTAAGATTGTTCTGTTTGGTGAAGAGCTGTTGTGCTCAGAACAGCGCACACCTCCGAGCGCTACTTTGCCTCGATTAAAGAGTAACCACAGCACCAGAGGTCACCTGGAAATGGAAAGTCTTTAAAACACGCCAGCAAAATCACTGTCTGGGCTGGAGGCTTTCAAAAGACAGTTTAGTAATTACCAATAAAACCCTGATGGCACCTTTCCAGTCTCTACTATTGTTTGAGCTCACAGAAGCACACGGCGATACCATCGTTTTCGCGCGTCCCCTCTCCCACCCGTGGCAGACTTTCCCCTTTCTTTTCTTTCCCAATGCAATAATCTGTTTCTTATGCCTTAGGTGAAGTTAAAACCTCGGCAGGGAGAAGGAGGGAATGTGGCTGCTGGGCTCTGACAATGGCTGTTTTGTCACCGCCAGGCGCTGGTGGCCATCGGGAAGCGCGGACGAGTCCAGCACTTGATGCCAGGGTGGATGATTTATTGCCTGAGTGTCTTCGGTGGCAATTGGACCCCTTCCCGCTGTCACTCACGCCTTGCAAAGATTTGGTCCTAAAGAAGAGGTTCCCCCTGGTCTAAAGAGATTACAATGCTTGTCATAAAGTGTCTTTTAGTGGAGGGAAATGGGTATGAAAATGGGTAAAGAAAGGAAACAATTGGAAGAGGAGAGAAGATGGATGTTCTGTAACCTTTTCTCAGAGACCCGTTTCTCCTTCTTTTTCTCCTGTCTTTAGCAGGTTTTTGTTTTGGCTGATGACAATGCGTAATAGCCTGATAAATTGATTTTGTGAGTCCCCTTTCTCATCTCTTGAGAAGACACTAACTCGTTGGGACTTCAGAGGGCTCTCGGAGGCAGGAGACAACAATTAGTTTGTTGGGGATGTCAGAAAGGAGCTTCAAAGTTTTGCCAGGAAAAATCCTTTCTGACAGATCAGTGCTGACAACGTTGGCAGCTGCTAGGAAAAGTGGAGCTGGAAACTCCCTCTGACTCTCAGGAGCAGGGAAAAATTGCAGGACATTAACTCTGTACAGTGGGTTGGGCATTGGTGCTGTTGCTTTTCACTGAAGCATGTATGGCAATGACTAAAGCTTTCCACAGGATTAAAGAAGATTAAGAGACATTTAAAATCAATTTTTTTTCTAGGCTTTTGGTTGTTTGGTTTCTTTTGTTTTTTACAAAACCTTAATACATAACTTTTAAAAATTTTCAGAAAATCAAGAAAGCATGTCATAACAAGATAGATATGCTTCTGCAGGGCTGAAATAGGTGGTCTTGATAGACGTTTTAAAAACTCATCCTAGAAACACTGGTCTATGTTTTAAAAGTGAAACTTCAAAATGCTCAAATTTTTTTGCCTCTTGAATAACCAAGAAAATCCTCCATGACTTTCTGAAAGCACTCATACATCAGTTGTGCAAAAGCAGTTGTATCGAGGTATGTTTGTGTGCCTCCCAGTACAGGAAACCTCACAGAAGAGCTCTGCTTATAAAACCCCCTGAATTCAGCAAATTTCTAAGATTTCTTAGCCTGGAAATAAAAATATCAGCTATTTCCTTAAGGGAGAAGTACTGGTGAGTCCAGGCTTGCTGAAAAGAAGCCGCTAGATCCAGTTTGTTGACAGATCACAGATCCAGAGGAAAGCTGTGCTTCACAGGTTTTGGGGAGGAGGATCTGACACCGAAACCTGGCAAAGGCTTTGTGAACTTCCACAAAAGAAGTTGAGGACAATTAGTCTCTATTAAATTGATAGGGTCACGTTACACAATACAACTGCATTCCAGGAGAAGGGCATTGCATGTGTTGATATGGGCTCTGGCACATCTGTTGGTTCCCTGATATATGTTAGGAGACACAAATATTTATGTTTTATTTCACCGCAGTTAATATGGATTTTTGCTGTTAAGTGGAAGATGCCTAATTCTGTGCTCTTGGTAAATTTTCACATAAACACATACTCTCCCCAATCTCCCCTTTGCCATGATTTTATTGGAGATCTCAAAGAGGCAGAAGTAGCTTTCCTTGAAAAATTTTGAGGAAAGATAAACTCTCAACACCAATACACCTATGTGATAAATCAATAAAAAATTAGTTTACAAACTTAAAAACCTTTTATTTCTATCATCCTATACCATACATCTATTTGATACAGGTTGGTACCTACACACCTTATTGCTTCCTCTGTTTATTTCCTTGATAAACTGCAGTGAGCTGGGAATAAACCACATCCTGTCGGAACTGATCCTGCACAAAGAAAGCTTCCACTGATCAAAACTTATTTGAAAAGGAAGAGGAGGGATGAAGTGTATGGATAAAGAAATAAACCATAGCTTTCACACCCAGGGAGAAAAGGGCACGTTGCACATTCAGTAGTTACAGCCAACTTCATGAGAGTATAAATTGCTTTGCTGAAAATCTCTTTAGGTGCATTAATGCTGTGGTAAAGACACAGCTCTGCAGTAATAATTGCACAGTCATTTGCTGGCTTTTAAAATCACATCAGTCCAAATAATATCACCCAGGGTTATACATCCTGCTAGAAGCAGTCTATTAATATCACACACAACAAAGGTTCAACAGATCTTGACTAAAGCCCAGATTATTGGAAAGGTGACACAAGTCTGGTGTGAGAGCTGCAGACAAAGTTGGGCCCAGCAGACATTTCTCAGTCCATTTCCTGCTTTGAGCTGCTACTGGGAGGTGAAAAAGAATCAGGGTATGTGGGAAAAAATGCCCTTCGAGTGGGAGAGAAAATATGGGTTTTTTTCTTTCAAAGATACACTAGAACTCCATCAGGCTATTAATCAAACAGATAAAACCGGCACTTCAGTCCCTGATGCTGACAGAACTCTGTGCAGTAACAAAACCTTCTCAACACACCAGGAGACTCTTAAAATTCAAGCACTCTCAAACTCAGCAGCACCCCTGAGAGCTACAAATTGAGAGAAATTAATTCTGTGCCTCTGCACCCCTCATTACCAGGAGAGCTGAAGTAGGTCAAATGCAAGTTAATCTCTTAAATTCCACTTTTGTACATGGATGTTAAAGCAGCCATTACTTTTGCACTGGCAAATGTCTCCAGGCTAAAGTGCAGAACTTTAATAAACCATAACAGGTTGGTATTGAATATAATTCCAGGTAAATGACTGAATTTTTTTTTTAAGCATTTTAGTGTTGTGCCCTGAAATGCCCACCTCATGCATCACTGCAACAAGCATGTCTGAAAGGTTTAGCTGCACCTAAATGAGTATTTGTGATAAACACTTCATTCTTTTGGAATTAGTAAATGTTAATGTTAAACAACTCCTTTTTTTTCATGTCAAACATGCAACAGCAATGCCAAACTACAGATGATGCCAGGAGAGGCAAACATGTCTTAAAGGAAACAAGTCCCTGTTGAATGATGCAATAACACACATAGCAATGCCTATCTCAAGAGATGTCTAGCAAACTATACATGTTCCAGCCCTCATTTCTGTCCACATTACACAAAGGTGATCAGATGTGGATTTATAAGTGAGCAGATACCTTTGAACTCCAGTTTGGATTCTTTACTGACAAAACCCACCAAGACTGTAATTTTTATTTTTTTTTTTACAGGTGCATCAGTCCTGAGAGCTCAGCTTTTAAACTGCTTTCCCAAGGAGCACACCATCACGGGTAAAAACACAAAAAGCTGGGGCTATTCCTCTTAAACCATGGCAAAACTGCCTTGCCAGTCTGTGTAAATGCATCTACACAAGATATCCTGTTCATCTCAGACAGTGACTCCAATGGAATTGAGGTTTTTTTAGATCATATACTCCAACAGACCTTGCACAAAACTCCTGCTGATGCCAAAGGGAATTGCATGCATGGGAAGAGCCTGGTAGATTTTCTACAGTGGCTTCCTTTCTCCTGCTAATTCACCCATGGGTGATGTCCCTGCTGACAGTAGCAATTCCATTAAAAACAATATATTCCTGTCCCAAGCATTCCAGACTTACATTATAAACCTTGGAGAGAGTCACATATCTTCAGGTCAAAGCCATACCTCAGTATGGGCTGGCCTTTGCATGTTTCTCCCTGCTCCTAACAGATCTTCAGAAAACACCCTGATTGTCAGAAATTTTGGCTAATTATCTCCAGTTCCAGCCTAAGTTCAGTAGATCTCTACAGATGGTGGAGAGCTGACAAAGAGAATAGTCAACCAGCAAAATAAGGAAAATAGGAAGGGAAGAAGGGAGGGAGGGAGGGAGGGAGGGAGGGAGGGAGGGAGGAAGGGAGGAAGGGAGGAAGGGAGGAAGGGAGGAAGGGAGGAAGGGAGGAAGGGAGGAAGGGAGGAAGGGAGGAAGGGAGGAAGGGAGGAAGGGAGGAAGGGAGGAAGGAAGGAAGGAAGGAAGGAAGGAAGGAAGGAAGGAAGGAAGGAAGGAAGGAAGGAAGGAAGGAAGGAAGGAAGGAAGGAAGGAAGGAAGGAAGGAAGGAAGGAAGGAAGGAAGGAAGGAAGGAAGGAAGGAAGGAAGGAAGGAAGGAAGGAAGGAAGGAGATTTGAGGATTTTTATATTGTGATAAGTACTGGTAGCGCTTTTTGAAATATTGTTTAATGACTGCAATAAAATAATGCTGAAAATCTGCTTCTACATACAGCCTGCACATGCATGGGGAGCTGTAGATTTATTGCCATGATCATGTGTTAGACAGTTGTGTTGATTCCTCCATATCTTCAGAAGCAAGTAATAATGACAATTTTTGGAGGTAATAAAATTTCCCGTGTCTCTCACATTAATGTGTTTCTATCACTGACTTCTTAGACGCATTTGGAAACAATCAAGTTCTTATTTTAAGGAGCCTTAAGATAAGGTATCTGTGAGCTCTGCACTTGGGGTAATTGATCACATTTGTTTCCTGTACGAAGGTTTGACTCCTCTTTCCCTTAAACTTGGCATGTTTCTCATTACCCCATGCCTTGTTAGCCCAGCAGAAATGTTCTGCCGTGGTGAGTGAAAACAGGACGATACTATTACAGAGCACATCTAATCAGGGATGGCAGCCCTTCCCCATCTCCAGGACCCTCAGCACCCAGAATCTGCTCCACAGAGCCCTCTGAGGGAAGCAGGGACTTGCTGCTTTCCAGGCCACTCCAGCAGCACTTCTGGCCTCCAGGCTGCAGTCCTACATGGTGGTTCTGCTTCAAGAAGGCACCACAAACTCCAGAAAAACATAGGAAGTGCACTCAGTCTGTTTTTCCTTCTGATGATAAAAGTGTCAGCTTTAAATTCAGGAAGCATCTTTGCCTTAGTTGTGAATTGCCACATGGTAGCACTTGTCTGCAAGGGGGTTTTTAAGTTCACAATACAACAGGGCTTACTTAAAAACAGCCCTGCTATTCACAGAGCATTTTAAAAAAAGCCATTAAACTTGCTCACAACCAAAGAAAAAAATTAGTTTTTTTCATGGTCTGCCTTTACATTGGGTTTATTATGTTGGAGTGGATCATACGCTGCTTACGTTAAAGGAAAGTCATGGCACTGCATCTACTTTTACCAGCAGAGAATTTGTCCTCATTTATTTTGATTGAAAAACTGCTGTTGTGTTACATTGTAAACGGACTGGTCCTGTTGCATGAAAAATGTGCAGTGCTGTATTTTTAATTTCCTCTCCTTTGCATTCCTTCTCCCCCTTTCCTACTAACAGTCGAAACAAGAAAACTTGAGCATTTACCAGAAAGACAGAGAAGCAACTTTCCCTCTAAACTCAAAGCCATGTTTGTACATGAACCAGCAGGGAGGATTTTAATCAGGCCTTGCTGGCTCCCAGAAATCACCTACGGACAGCACAAAACTGCTGCAGGAAGAGAGGCTGGGAGGAGGCAGGCTTTAGGGGCATTTCATTTGACTTGCTATAGACTTGTTGCTTGTAATATCTCATTTAAAGAGCCAGGGAGTTTTTACCCACTGAGAAAATAGCCTGTAACAGCCTTTAAAATTCCTGCAGCTGGCCAGGTTTGATATTCCAAGGCAAAAGCCTCTTGCCACTAAGGGATCTGCAGTGCTTTCACTGAGTGTTCCTCTATTCAAAAACTAATGTTGAAGTTATTATTAGCAACACTATCTTCATCTCACCAAAGTTAATATTCAGAGTTGGCTACCACTGAAATATTTCAGTTTAGCAGAAAGCAAATACTTCATTAGGGAAATGTTAAACCCAGTGAGGGATCATTACCAAGTTTAATTGATGGTAAAAAAAATAAAACTACTAAGTGGGAAAGAAAATCCTGTACTCCTAGTGAAAATAGATCTCACCAAGAAATGAAACATTTCTGGCTGTTTCTCTTTGAATTCCCTTCTTTTCTAAATATGCTTTTCATGCTGTATCTCTGAAGCTCACTGTAATCTGCCTAATTTGTTCCCATGCTCTTTCTGGGCTGTCTTTCCTCTCTGACCATCTTGAGAACTTCACACATTGTCAACCTATCATAGGTGAAAGCTTTTGAAGATCTACTACTTTTCTCCAAGCCTAATAAGGTCAGCGACCTTTCAAGCTCTACTATTTCCTTTTCTATCATTAGCCTGATACAGGCATCAGCTACCTCTCAATTTTCTTCATCTCTTCAATGCCTCACTTCTTCCTTTGGACACTGTCTAATTAGGAACTTAATTTCCTCTTCCCTGATGGAGTTTTTGATAATAGAGAGATCCTATTCACCCCTGAAAGACAGAGCAGCACTACGATTTCCTGCTCAGGGGTGTCTTCAGGTATGTTAATTAATTTTCATGGTGCTGGGTCTGCCACAAAACCACAAAGAGCAGCAGCTCCCGTAGGAAATCCACCCGTGGGGAGCAGTCCTGCCCAAACTCAGCCAGGCTGAGCTTGGAGAGAAGGACTGCAAGCACGGAAACAGCCAAGGATGAGGCTTTGATGCCCTGCAGAGCCCATTTTGCATTTCTGAGTTAGTACTGGCTTCTCTGAGGAAAAGGCACCACCTTCCACCAGCTTTAGGGAGACTTTGTCACATCCCCATTCCCCAGATCCACTGTGCTCCAGGAGAGGATCTGCCCCTGCCCTACGACCACGTGCCACAGCCATGACCTGTTCACTTTTCCTGCACACAAACCACAGAGCACCTCAGTCACACAAAGGCAAAAAAGAGTCTGGGATGAGCCCAGTATTTTTTTTCCAGAACTGAAATTTTGAAAGTAATTTCAAAAAGTGCCCACGTTTTTTTATAAGGAATTATGGGCAAGGGAAATGCATTCTGTGGGAAAATCTTCATGCTAATTTAAAAGCAAAATGCTGTCCAAATAAACAGCCTTTCACCTCTTGCTACACTATTAAGGAAATTTATGATTTGTTCAGTTTTCTTTAGCACTTTTACTGCATTTTTTTTTTTTCCACAGAGTCACTGGCTGCTCTGCCATGAGCTGTGCCCTTCCTCCCCAGCCAGGGCATGTGCCAGGGCTGCTCTGCCATCCTTAAGGCATTGAGAAATTTTTGGTAGGAAACCTATAACCCATCTGTGTCTGCCTCTGTTGGCTCGCACAGAGGGTGCTGGGAGCAGAGTTGTGCTGGGGTTGCTGGCCTTGCTTCAGGAAGATATTTGGCAGCATCTAGCATGTCTGTCTGGGAAATTTGGGCAGTTTCTGCCCAGTGCTTGATGAGAGAGATGCCAGAGCTGCTCTAGGGATGCAGAGCTGGCAGAGACAAGGACACAGTGCAGGGCAAATGCTCCCACACTGCCACCCTGGGACAAGGTGGCAAGAAACAGGAGATTGACTGGGAATTCCCTCCCCTTCTCCCCATCAGTGCCTCTTTTCTCAGGGGTTGGTTGTTTTGTTTTGGTTGGTTTTTTGGGGTTTTTTTGTGGTTGGCAGTAAACACAAAAACATCTATTAAAAAAACCAAAACCAAACCAGCAAAGCCTGCAGTCTGCTTGTCTTGTGCTAGGGACAGTTCTGAGGCCAAACTGCACAATACTGGGGCAGAAGACAAACACAAGGTTTCCATTCCCCGCGTACTGATCCTCTCTTAGTCATCCCCAGTCTCTTCTCTGACATAACCCAACACAAGGCCCCAAGCCCCCAGCAGAAAACTTCACCTCCTGCTGTTTATCACAGCCCCACCATGCTGGAGGAAGGGGCTGCCACAGGTTCAGGCTCTGGAGTGGGATTGGGGCACCCAGGGTCCCTGCCTTGCTCTCCTGAGGGTCCCCTGAGCTCCTCAGTGCTGGGCAGACCCCCTCCCCATACTCAACCTGCCCTCGTGCCTGGCAAAAAGCTGGCTCCAAAGTGGCACATGCAGTGGGGATTTGTTATTCCAATATTTTCTTGATTTAGTTAGAGTTTTGAAAGCCTTGAAAATTTAGAGGCGAGACTCCCCCCAATCCCTCACCAGCACCAAGGCATTCCTTTCCCTCTTGCACACCTATATCTCAAAATGACCACATTCCCACACAAATTTTAAAACTTATCTACAAAGTTTCCTATTAATCTTTTACCACTGAACTAAAATATTCCCTTCCCCAGTGTAAAAACAGAAACAGCCACGAGACCGTGTGGTGCATCCAGGAATGTTTTGTGCCCCTGAACGCCTGTGTTTGTGCATTTTTTCTTCCTTTCTTAAGCCAGAGCTTGAGATTTGAGTTATTCTGCAAACAAGACCCAAGAGAGACACAATTAGACTCCCCTGGAGACTGACCCCTTCTAGTGCCCACCTGTAGCCGGACCCAGATAGCATCCCAGTGCAATGAATTAGCACTCTAAGCTGATTAGAGCAGCTCTGCACAACTCTATTTTATTGACACAATGAAGAGAGGACAGAAAAGGGCCTGAAATGAGAAAATCATTTCCATGCTGACTGAATTAAAAGAACAAAAGAGCTCCTTGCAGTTGCAGCATTCAATTTGTCAGAAAAAAAGGAAGCCACTTAATGGATCACAATAGATCTGAGCAGACAGATGAAATTTAAAACTTCGGCATGAGTGCGATTACCAGCTAAACATATTCTCAATCATTTCCTCCATATGCATAATTTAGTTGGATTGTTTACTTCGAGGGTTTGTTGGGGGGAGTTTTTTGCAAAAACACTATGTGAGATGTTATCTCCTAAGTGTCTTTGCATCCCATTTTTCCCAGCCCGGAAGGTTGTTGTGTTGGCTGGTAATACATTTTGTTGTAACACAAATTGCACTAAATTGTGGCTGCCTACATTTGCCTTTCTCCCCTGCCTCTAGAAGTAAATTAATATTTTCAGTGTATGGAAACAAATAATGCAAGATCATCTTATTCCAAAGCAGACCTAAATTGATTATAAATCACATGCATTATTCTGCTCTGCTTCCAGGAGAACAAACGTACTGCAACTCCTATTCTAGCAAAATATATTAGTTTGTGCCACTATAAACAGCCTTCTCATTAAATTTAGGCTTAAGCTAACAGTAATAAGACAACAATACAGACTATTAAGGGGTTTCTCTGAATGATATATATAATTACTTACAAAAGAGATATGCAATTTACTTTAGCATTTTCAAATCAAAATCTACTAACCCGTAGAAGGAAATATACCTTTAAAATAAAGCTGTGAAGTAAATTGAAAACATCAGTATTTTAGGCTCCCTGTCCTGTAATTATGTAAAAGCTTGAATCTGACTCTGTCCTAATTCAAAAGGGAAAATCAATTGCATCTGTAAAAATATTTGACTTTCCCAGATTATATTTATATTTTCTACGTAATGAAGTATTAAAAGAAGAAAACGGCAAGCACAGTCCTACAAGTATATTAGCATATAAATAACATCACCTCCCTGCATATTCCTTGAAAGCTAAATATTTTGGGTTATGGAGAAGGGAGCCCTTTCTTTTACTGCACAAAATTTTAAAAGCTTATATCTTGTTACAATATTTACAAATCAAATATCTCTTGCAGACCCAAAATTCAAAACAAAAGTCATTTTCTGAGCCTCATTATGACTTCAGAGCATCTGAATTCAGAGCATTTGCATTGATTTGCCCTGACATATATTTTTATTTTTCTGAGCGTGTTTTAATCAGTTCACTTGACGTCCTTTTTACTATTCAGTTTGCGATTTTACCAGCTTGTTTGCATCTAATTTTGAGGTTTAAAAAACTCCCAAAAAACAGTAAAGGAATTATAATTGCTTATAACTCCCCTGTTTTGAAGCTGATACCCTGCTAAAGAGAAAACCAAGCTGAGCACAGGCAAGGTTTACTTCTGCTGGCTGCTATTACTGATTTGCCTAAGCACTTCACAGGGGTAAATACCCAAATCATTCAGGGAATGACTGACACACTCTGACATGTGGTTAACAGCCTTACCCTGTGCTTTGCCTCTACAAATCTCACTGATGCCAACATAACCTTCCAAATATTTCAGATAATCATTTTCCCCCTACTCTTAAAAAAACTTTTACAGCCACGTCTGAACCATTCAAAGGATGCCTGATTGGAAAGGTTACTGTAACCATTTATTTTTTTCATCTTTTATTTTTTTTTAACCTCCCAACTGATTGAGCTTAGAGTTTTTTACATATATATATAAAATAAAATAAATATATATTTAAATATATGTATATAAATACATATATTTTAATATATTTAAATAAATATATATTAATATATATGTATGAAATTAAAAATATATATTATAATAATTTTTAAAGGCTATGCATGAAGCTTTGGGATATTTTAGCAAACTCAACGTAGTGTAACTTTGCTGACAGCCTGTCACATTTCACTGACTGTCTGTCTGGGATCCTGCGATAACATCTGCATTCACTCAGGGCGAGAGCTTACCCTAAGACAAAAAAGTGGGTCCTGCCACATAATGCTCCATCATTCTGTCAGTTCTGACATGGCATCTGAATTTTTTTGAATCACTAAACACTTTTGGGACTCTGGTCCTTATTATCTTTCCTTAGTTTCTATACTCGCTCGGCAATGCTGAAAAATGTAAAATGTGCAAACAAGGTAGTGGACGGCTCGGGCTTTTTGTCGTCTAATCCTCAGCCCCTCATTCATGCTCACTGTTAATCTCTTAAGACATTATAAAACTGTTAGACAAAGAAATGTGAATACCTCTGCTTCTAAGCAGAATGGGAGGAAACCAAGGAAAATCTGGATCATGCTAAGCTTTTCTTTTCACCACAAAAATGGTAACTTAAACCTGTTGCATCAAATTATTTATAATTCCCAACACTAAGGCTGGGGTTTTTTTTTCTCTTCCTCAGCATTGCAGAGCAAGCCTGGCAATATCACAGGAGGAGGAACGGTACCACTGAGCCTTTCCAAACACATCAAATGTGCAAGTTACACACAAAAAAAATCTACAAAGCCCATGAGAATATGGGCAAATTGGGTTTTAATCCCTCTGCTGCTTTTTGCTCAGCATGGCACAGGGCTCATCACGCTGTCAGGGCTGCTGGAGAGCACTTTGGGGATTTCTGTGCTGCAGAAGGAGCAGGGGCTCGGTGGGCTGGGGTTTGGTGGTGGGGATGCTGGATGGGACAGGGCACGGGCGCCTCCAGGCTGGCTGAGGCTTTCCTGCCTGGACGGGACCAGGGCCCCATTTCACATTAATCCAGCTCTGTTTGGAGCTGTCTGCTATTTCAGGTCATCATTTCACTCCTCCTGACTCCCACTGCTGCGGGGGTATTAACATGGGGACAAAAGCTGCTCAAGCACCTATTCTAAACCCATTCAAACTCAAACCCACTAAAAAAATCACACCCAAAAATTATACTCTTGCAATCAGCTAAATTTTATTCAGGAATGCTGGGGCTGAAAATCAGAATTTTCATTTTCTTCATCTGCATTGTTGCCATGGGTGGTGGGATCAGATAGTCCAGTCTTAAAATTGCTCCAGAAGCACAAAAGTATTCGAATGCAAATGCCAAACAAGTCACTCTCCCTGAGCTAAATACCTACCACGAGGGTTTCTTTACACACAGAAACGTCTGTTAAAGTCATAATCTTCAAATAATTATTTAAACTATTGTGAAATCTGCCTAAAACATGTTTTATTCATCTCTGTTTGCATTAGTGTGAGGGAAAAGGGCTTTAATGAGGGAAGTTGAGATGTTGCCTTTTTTGCAACAATGCCAGCCATCAAATTGGTGAGATGACTTGAGAAAATCAGCTTTTGAAAGGGAATAATGAGGGTCCATACCGGTAGGGATTGAGCTGCTCTGCTATGGTTGGAACTGGTGATACTTCAAGCAGAGGGAAGAGTTTGTGGGAAGGAATGAGCAACTGTGTCCACAACAGGGAGAAAGCCCCAAGATAAAATGAAGTGAGGGACACCAAAATCTTGACATGAGGAGAGTTGAGGAAGGAAAAGATGCAGTAGAAAACTAAAATATACGCAGCCACTAAAAGACAATCAGAGCTGGTTAGCAACCCATGTGCACAGCCAGTGCTGGAGGCAATTTTGGCACTGACCTGCTGAAAAATAAATTGAGGACGATGAGGGCCAGATATAAAGGGCAGGGATAGGTAGGACTTACAAAAGACTGGTAGAAGCTGAGAAGTATGTTTTTCACAAGATTGAATGAGGATTCCTGCTGACTCCAAGGTTTTGGGACAGTGTGGAGAACAGCAGCACCAATTATGACAGGAGGAGAACAGGGATGAAGGAAGTAAAGAAAAGTGCACAGCCCAGGGTCAGCAGGTAGATGAAAATGCAATTTGAGATCACAGATCTACAAGCAAATAATAAAATGCCTCCTCACACAGTCTTAAGTGGGGGGAAATGGTAAAATACTGTTGTATGTGCAAGAGAGGAGGTGTGTACCAAAGGCAAGGCATTGAGCACATTGCTGCTCACCCTGGCTATCAACACCATTTTGCACTGGATGCACAGAGGGTTTTTTAGGGTCATTTCTGGGTTTAGCATTAAAGACAGAAAAATTGTTTTCTCTCCTCCTTGTTAGCTGCTCATTTGTCTGCCTACACACTAACATATTCCAAACAGGTAGATGCCAAGTTAACACTGGAAAGCAAAATCACTTTTTCTATATTCACATGCAAATTTTGCCTTATTTGAAGGTTATCACTAGATCAATACTTACAATTTACCTTTATAGAATATTTTCTGTAAATGCAGCAATGATGAAACTTTCCCATCCCCAAACTTCCATTTTCCCCTCCAGGAGAGCTTTACTTTTTTTGCACAAAATCAACATTTCTACCACAGTTTTTAAATACCTCAACCACAAACCTCTTTGAAAACATTAATATCCAGATTTATTTTTTAGTAAAACACCCACGTAACAAATAGCTATACTTTTGGTAAGCCCATTTGGCCACGTGAGGCTGTTTCAAGAAGATAGGAGGGCACTGAAGGCTCCTTTTGGAGACCCTGAGCAGCTCCACACCAGGTCTCCAGCTCAGCCCACTCTGTGCCTGCTGCCAATACACTTCATCAAGTTAAGACTAAGAACAACACTTTGGGAAACCCACTATACACCAGAGCCCCCTTACGCCATAAGCTTCACCTGATGAAATGTTATGCTTTTTGTGGGCTCTTTTACATCTTTCCACACTAAACACGAGGTCTGTGCTTTAAAAGGAAGGGCCACTTAACATTTGTATTTCTTTCCCAAATTAATGAGTATTGTATGTACCAAAGTTAGCACAATCACCTAAAGTCAGGCAGGATTGTGACAACCCCTGTCCTCACTCCTGTACATGCCACCTATGATTCAGCCAGGAAATATGCGGGCTGTCACGACAATAAAGCTCCATATTAATCCTCTCTGGGGTAGAAATACCCTATTAGCCAATTACTGTTTTCTGGTTTTATTTCCAAATAAGTTTTTTTTTTTTTTATTATTTATCCAATGAACATATCCTAATCTGCAGGCTGTAGCAAAAAAAAAAAAATTGGGCATTTATTTTGTTTTTCAGGTTTTGTGATGTCTTCACTAGACCAAAAGCCCAGATTGCAATGCTATTGTTAAACATCAAACCCCAGTGCTGTGTCCTCTGCAGAGCATGTGTTCATCTGGGTTAATAAGCATCTTGCCATACCCCAACTCCTGGTTCATTTGCTTCTGTTTAATGACGACCATCTCCTCCTGCCCACATGTATGCTCGTCTCTCCACTGCTTGTTGAGCCATCAAGACACACCTTTGTTTCATTTAGTATGCAATTTTCACCTCTGACCCAAGAAACTAGTCTTAGGCTTCCTGAACTTTATTGCCTGTTAATAGACTGCTGGCTCTCTTTTCAGCAGTCATAGAAATGGTGGAGAGACATTTAATTGAAAAGAGGGACAAAGCTAGAGCCTGAAAGGCAAAGTCAGTAGGGTTTAAACAAAAAAAAAAAAAAAAAATTCAGCAATAATATGTTTGAGGAGGTTTGGATATTCTTTACAAGTTCGTGGCTCTTTACACAAATAAGAAAGACATCATTGATTTAATTATCTTCCCGGGGAACAATGGTGTAATACCCTGAATGGTGCTAAATGATTGATCTGGTAATTCATCTTCTGCTAACAGCTATCTATGCATTTTGTTTCTCTCCAGCCCTCAGCCCGATGACATTAGCAGCAATGTCACGGAGCAGTGCTGGGCTTTCATAAAACACCCACAGATGCTCTTTCCTGCCAGTGTTTAGGGACACATGGTTATAATTTTGTCTGTATTTCTTTGTCGTAGATTACTTTTAACTACATCTGTTCAATTAAAACAGAAAAAAGAAAGACACAGCTAGAGCCCATCAGCTTTATATCAGAAGAAGCCTGTTAATGAAATAGGGAGATTTAATTTTGTAAGTGTTCTGATGGGTGCGAGATGCCTTTATGTTTTTTCAGAAGTTCTGTTTGGTGAATAGTTAGGAAAGGACATTATTACAGCATAAGGATATTATTGTACACAGAAAGGCATTATTAAAAGTGATTTATTGTCCCATGTTAGGAAACTTATAGGAAAAGTCTGATAATATATTAAAGTTGTTTATTATGGACTTCATATAATTTTTGAATAATGCTGCTTTTTCTTTTGACAAGAGCAATAAACTCTGCTGATATAGACATACGTTGATTATCCCAAGTCAACTGTGTTGCTTAAAGAAACATGCCCAAACAATCAGCTTCTGACAGCTGCATCTCTTGTTATTTACAATAGCCATCACAGTAATAACTCACCATTTCTATATTAATAAGGCAGTGAAATTTATTATGATGGTATTGAAAAGTTATTAAGTACTGCATCCCAAGTGACAAAGTACCACAGCACTGTCACTATCCAAAAGCAGTTGCCCATCCATCACAAAGCTTTCCAGATGGCCCTGCATCTTTATCGCTCCCAGGTTGGTGACATCACCTGTTCACCCACTCAAAATTGATGATGAAAGCAAACAGATCTATCTTACTTACATTTACCAAATCAATTTAATTTTACAGGCCGTGGCTTAGTGACATATTGACTGTTTTCCTTAATGGCATCTACTGTACTTAATGCAAAGAACTCATCTCCGAATCCTGCCTTGCATAATGTGGCATTTCATAATAAATTTTTATAATGTATTTATTTAATGGGAAGAATTATGATTGTTTGTCAGTTCTATTAGATGCAATTATTATTCTCTTCGGTTTAATATTTTTTATTTTTCTTTCTGATGTTGTCTTCCTTAATGGCTAAATTCAATTTACCCATTTTGTCTTTTAAAGGGATGTCTGGCATATCTCATTTATTTTAATTTGTAATTTGATAATCTCAAATCTACCCCAATGGCAGCTTTTGTCTCTGTTAATTGAATGTTCTTACCTGCTTGGACAGAATGTTACTGAACTCAAAAGCTACCTTGGTGGTATTTAAATAAATAAAAATCTCTTTGCTCTGAAGATAAATACAAATTCCTGAAGCATCCTCTCGGTTCTGCTCTGAAGAAGGTAACAAAACTTCCTTCTCCCCTTCCTACTTCTAAGTCCACTTGACCCTTATGGTTTCACTCTGCTTCCCTCAGGAGCTAATGCTCCTCCTGATTAAATTAAAACCTCAGTGGCTTTGTGGGCAATACACACACAGACCTACAGAGAGGTTTCTGTGGCTTTAGACTCTGCCATGAAATGTGCTATTTCCTGCCCTCAAGGTCAAGGACACGGTGGAGCATCCACTGTGGCTGGAGAAAGAGTCAGTTCCACACAACCCATTCTGGGTTTTGTTGGGACAAAAGCTTTTGTGAGATTTTCCAGCTGTGCCACACCAACAGCTGCTCAGCCTCCTGCGCTGGCTGAAAGCCTTTTCCTGAGGCTGTTGCCACGTTGACCTTGGGTTGGCTCAGAGCCTCACCAGATCCCCTGAGCACAGTCCCAGTGCCAGAGCTGGCTCAGGATGGGGGTGAGCAGCACCTCCCTTCCAAAAACCACTGCAGCCTCTCAGCTCCCTTGTGTGATATCAATCTAAAGGTTTTCTGAGGTCAGCTCCCCTGGCCAGCTGAGGAGGGAGCTTTGGTGCTCCCCTCCCAGCAAGCAGCAGCTTTGTCTGACCAAGGGAAAGTTGTGGTCTTTGCCAAAATAACAAAGCACCACATCCCACCAACCTCATCCAAGACTCTGCTTAATCATATTAATCAAAGAATTAGAGGAATTGAAGGGTGGAGGAGAAAGGAATAGTAAAGAAAAACAACACAGTCTAGTGCTGAATGATCCCCCTTGTCCTCAGCATCTTCCACCCACACAGAAAAGCCCAAAGGACCAACAGCTCCCCTTTGCTGTCAATACATTTAATTCAAACTGAATGACAAGTCCACCTGCTCGTATCTTGCTATTCAAGGACCTAATATTTGCTCATTTGCAATTACAAACTGTGTGTTCTCCAGGCAGGGAGAAAGCTGGTGATAAGCCCAGGGAGCTGGCTGGAGTATGGTGCTGACATCCACGGTGAGGGCAGGGCTCTGCTCATGAAGCAGCCTCTGCCTGCCTTGCTGCAGCCATGTCCGACTCAGGCACAGCCTCACCACGAGACCCACATGCAAACAACAGAAGAATTCAGACTGGTAACCCTTGCAGCAATGTCCTTTTAGTGCACAGCTCTGGAGGGGCTGTCTGAAGCACCCTCGTGCACGCTCAGCCCAGGCAGGACACACGGACTGAACTCCGTCCCGTGCGCGCCGAACACCGCGTCCCTTACGGAGAGCTTAACACGGCAGCTGAGCACGTGCTTAACTCAAACACCTGGGTAATCCTGTTGATGATAAGCTCGTGCCTAAGTGCTTTATTGGACCCCGGCCAGCGTGCTCTATGCCTTGCAAAGCTGAGCTCCAAATGGGATAAAGCATCACCTATGCGCTGAAGACAAGGTAAGGATGTCACCCCCACCTGCAGCTGCCAGGAGTGGATGATCTGTTGATCTGGGGGAGAACACGCTCTGCAAGGCTAGATTGGTCTTGTATTGATCAAAAAGCAGCCCCACCTCCCACCATAAAACAAATCATCCCTTTTTTAATTCCAAATAACAGAGTAGCCCACATCCTTGTTTCTGGTTTTGCTTCAATAATAATTTTGTGAAAATCCCTGGAGTGTCTACACTGCTGCAATCCATATGAAAGGAGAAAACCTAGGCAAGGAATCTGTATTATACTCCCCTGCTTTCCAACCACCTGGCTGAGTGTGGTGCTGTTTTGCATGTTAATGCTGTTGAAAACAATTCAAGAAAAAGCCAAGATTTGGTCTGTAAAAGTCACAGACCAGTGGCAGTGTGAAAGTGTCAAACAACAGCAGAAAATCAAGGGTTTTATTGTTTAACACTAAGACACACTCCATATCCCAAAGAAAAATATTCACAAGTGATGAAGTCTTTGTTCTTCTATTTTTCTTTTTGTAAAAAAGATTATCTACTGCTCTTTCCCAGAGTGATTTTCCTGACTTCAAGGGAGTTATTTCCCTCAGCATTGTCACTGTTTATTAAGAATAGCTTAACTCAAGTTTTAAGATGTATGAATTTCACAGGAAGTTATTTAGAAGACTTTTTGCTCTGTTTTTATTAAAAACAAAACAAGCAAAAAAAATGCTGCTTTCAGCATTCTGGCATCGATTTTTCCAAAGGACCAAAAAACAGGGACTAACATCTGTACATAGGAATTGGTTGGTAACTGCCACTGATTACAGTAGAAGTCTTTGGATGCTAAGAAAATCAAGCTATTGGTTTAGATGCTACAACCCAGATATGTGAGCATGTAGATTAGATTTCATCTCTAAAAGCCTATAATTTTTTTAACATATTATTTAATTTTTTTAGCAATATATGGTACACCTAAGCCCCAGAATCTTGAATAAATTTAATTTTTAAAACTGCCAAAAAAAAAAAGCAAAAGAGTGCAGAATTAAAGCTTCAAACTGTGACTCTTCCAGTCCCTACAAAACAGTGGGAAGCTTGTACTCCAGAACAATTTTTAGGAAGCTGTGCAGTTTTCTCAAAGGACTCACATGAAAAATGTTAGAGGAGACATAAATAAATAGCCAAATGGCCTCCTAATTTCCATTTAGAAGTAATAGCATCAGCTCAAGCATACTCTACCAAATATGAGTTGTTTTTCAGCCTCCCTGGCATGACAGGAAAATATACTCTGCTCTATAAACAGATTATATGCTGCTTTATAAAGCTCTAAAATATTTTTTTTTACTTCTGTGACAGGTTTGATTTATTAGAGTTTATTGCTCCTGGTTTTGCCCTCCTAGTAAAGAAATAAAAGTTTAGGATCAAAAGAGCTGTGAAGAATTTGTTCTTATGAATGAGACTTTGAGTTTGCTAGAGCAGCAAGAGACCTGAGTTGGGATGTTGGCTGTCCTCTGGTCCAAGGTGGGTGCGTGTGCTTTGGCGACCTGCTCAAAGCCTTGCTTTGAAATCCTCTCCCGGTTGTTTTTCATAGCAGGGCATGAACCACGATGAAATCACTAAATTTGTGCTCCCTTGCTTTTGTTTAAAAAAAATTACTGCCATCCCTTAAAAGCTTGTTTTCTTTGTTGATTAAGCAGCAGTCAATTTTCCCTTTTCAAACAAGCACCGAGCAACAGCCTCCCGACCCCCTCGGATATTCGGGCTGCTGGCAAATACTAAAACCCCCGTGACAAACTGCAAAAAAGCTCGACCTTTCCCCTTGTCCGGTGACCCCCTGTTCGATTTGTACTCCAGCTAACCAATACCTGATTAGATAATGCTCAACTCCAGCCCCACAAAATGAGATAAAATTCAAATTTATGGCTTTTCATTTAAACTGATCTACAGCACTCTAATCATGACCCAAGCGCGACTATATCACAACAAATTCTTTTTGTCCCAGAGTGTGTTTTATGGCTGAAGTGTATAAATGGACACAATGGACATTGTTTTCTTGGGCTTGCTCTGACAGAACTGTGTGTTGATCCCATAGGGAGTCTTGCTATAGGGGAATGTAGGAACAGGCTCCATGAAATTCCTCAGCCTGATGCAGAAAAATTTTCTTTATCATCAACTGCCTGGCTGCAGAATTCAACAGCAGCAGCAGTTGCCTCAGCTTCCACTTCTCTTCCAGGCTAATCCCAGTATCAACTCAGATGTATATCAGCCACAAAAACTGAAAGTCTGAAGTATCCCACAGCTGGAAACATCCAAAACTATGACAAGCTTTTGCAAAGGAAAAATATGTCTTTTTCAAAAATGTAGCTACAGTCCAAATCCGTGTGTAATTGTAAACTCTTCTCTCCAAGGTGAATGTAGGGTTTTCGGTTAAAATTTTATAGTGTAAGATTTTAGACTATCTAGCAATACTAAACAGCTGCAAAAACGGAGCAAATTTTTCATAACAAAATGGATAATATGTGCAACATCAGAAAAAGGCTGAGGAAGATGTCTGTCTTTCCATACAAAACTGTTTTAATGTTTGTTTTCCTCAAAACACCTTTGAAAGCTAAACACCATTGTACATTCATATCCAAAGCACAAGCCCCAGGAAGTGGTGGATTCCCGAGGGGTGTGATGATGAGCATCTGGGGTGGAATGAGCATCACTGAAGTTCTCTCCAGCACTACCAGATTCCCCCACATCCCTCCTCTAGCCCCAGCCATCACTCTGAGACATTTTACTCACTGTGTAAACTCTGCTAACCAGAATTTCTTTGTCTCTCTTCAACTACAGTAAACGTATTTAACCCACTTGTTGGAAAAAATATTCAGTTTCAAGTTCCTCTAAGCACCACAGAATACTTATGCGTGAGTGACCAAATGGCAGAGGGACTTGACTGTTGATTTTGTGTGATTTTGCTCCAATACTTTTCAATAGCTTGCCCCAGCTGTCCCAAATAAAAATCACTATTCAAATGGCACGAGTCCTGCAGCTTGAAAGGGATTCAGGCTGCCAGCTGGGCTTCCAGCACTATCAAGATATTAATTTCTTGTCTGAATGTCACAGACCCCAAAATCTGAAATATTCCAAGCAGGAAAACCAGTCTCTAATATTGTAGCATATTGCCAGCATCTAAGGGCGTGAAAAGCTAGATGGGTTTCCCTCAGTCTTAGTGGGATTAACCTGCCCTACAGCACTTGAGTGTCCAATCTAAAATACCCTAATTTTGGAAAAATGTTAAACCTGCAAGTACAGCCATGTATCAACAGTTTTGCTTTAATTTCTGTTATCAATATTTGAGCTTAATTGTGGTGTGGTTAAAGGTCAAATTTTATGGTTTCCTGGTGCCTTTTCCAAATGATAAAGATTTCTCACTAGCAATTATATTGCATCACAGTCTGTTAACGCAGTAGAGTTCTGCCAAGTCTATGATTTCTCCTGACACTATTCTGTCACATTGTCACAGGTCTCACAAGAGTTTAAACAGCTGGATGGAAAGTTTGTAATGAACTCCCTGAGTGTTTATGGATAGTTAAGAGCAACTCAAGCTTCCATTTTCCACCATATCTGCAAGGCTCTGCTCCACAACGAAGCTCCATTTTTCCTGGGAAAATGAACTCCCATCTCTCCAGAGGTCAGGCGTGCCCCTGGAGAGCCACACAAACCCTGCATGGCTCCCCTTATCAGAAACCAAAGGAAACGTACAGATGGAACGCAGAGATTGTGCTCTGTTCCTACAGCACATTGTTGAAACCATGAATAAAACCATGCAGGAACATTTGTTACATCATAACACAACACAGCACCACTTGATGTCTGAATCCCTGACCTGACCGTGGACCAGGAGCTCATGGCAGATCCTCAGCGATACCACAGTGAGTAAAATGCTGTCCCTGAAGGCAGGGAAAGCAGGATCCAGCACCTGTACTCACAAAGGAGTCCATGAGCTCCTTCAGGGAAAGGATTTCCCAAAGCATCAGCAGAAGTAACACGAACCACACCATTCCCATGTGCACTGGGTATGGCACTAGCATCCAAACCTACTTCACCAAATGAGTGGCAGAATTCCCATTAAGTAAAATGGATCAACCCCCCAGCTTTTGAAGCATCCTAGTAACACAAAGTTGTTCAATAGCATGTTTAGCTATACATCACTAAATTTAAGGGCTATTTTAATCATTGTTGACAGAAAGTGGCAATTCACAACCCTGAAAACAGCACCCAGTTTCATTTCAAACTTATAATGCAGTGATTTTGCAAATCCCTTGCCCAGAGACAAAATGCAGGACTATCCAAGACCTGATTTAAAATGGTATAGAAATGTTCCAACAACATTTTTTCCTCACTTTCCTCAAAAAGAGCATCACCTACCAATATCCACCTAGATTTCATGCATGAAGAGCAATATTAATTTTTGACTTTTTTCTTTTTCAATTTACACTCGTCTCCATCCAGAAAACACCAAAATACCAGGAAGCAGTTTGTGCACGTAAATATGGTTTGGCTGCTGCAGGATAAGATTCAAATTCTGCAAATATTTCTGTGTTTATAGAGAGACACACAAGAACTCAACAGACCAAAAGAATGTACAACATCTTACCTCCCAGCCGTAACTAGGATCTTTCAGGTGTGGCCGCTGCTCTCCTACAAAAGGGCCAAATTTTTCCCCTGCTTCAATCTTCCTTTTGGTCCATATCCCTAATCCTGCTCCAGGAATGTTGGATTCTCTCAGCTCAAACTCTGAAGGAATGGGAATGTCATCAGGAATGTATATTGGAGCCTTGTAAGGAGAGCTCTCCTTGGGTGTGAAAGCTTCGCTGGAGGTGGCTGGAGAAGGCGGCTCTTGGATGCTGATGGATGTTGGACACTGGACATTTGCAGCCTCTCCATCAGCTTCTGGCACTTCCCCCAAGGGAAGTTCTGGAAAGCTCTCATACAAACATTCATCACCTGGAAAAGAAAGACAAACGGTAGGATTTGAAACACCCTGACAGGTTTTGCACATGAAACCCTTTCAGCCTGCACATGGAGTGGAAGGGACAGTTTGGGAGACGTCACCAACCACTAATCCTGCAGCACAGCCTCACCCTGGATGGAGCTGAGCCTTTTCTCTAGCGTAGGCCTGGGAGTAACACAGTGTTTCTGAATATTCCTGACATCAAAAGTGGTTTGCATCACTGAGCACAGGCGAGGGAATTGCACACAGATGTACAGGCAGGCACACCCCATTGTCCAGTCGGCTCTGGGTACAGCACTGCACCCCGCACATGCTTTGAAATTACAACTGAAAGCCAGCATTACATGTTACAACTGAAATCTAAGAGAAGTGAAAAGCAGGAAAGCTTCACTGGTCTTGCAGAGAGACAGACTGAACCTAAAGTAGTCAAAATTAAGTTTGATGGCCTCCAATTAGTCTTCGGAGAAAGGATCCAGCCTACCACAGAACTCTTGGCAAGAGCTTCAGCTGATGTAAATCAGTGTCTTACCATTGACCTCCAAGAAATGCAATGGTCTAAAATAAGTTCAGGATCCAAACAGCACCTTATAGAGAACATGAACCTTCTCCTCTTACAGTTGCAAAAAAAAAGCTGGGGCAGATCCAAAACACATTAAAAAAAAACTACCTTCATCTCTGGGGCTTAGCCAGCAAACAAAAAAAAAAAAAGAAAAAAGAAAAACTCACTATTTTTGACAGCCTAAAATGTAAGACTGATTATAAATTCCTTTTAGTCAGAAACTCAGAGTCACTTCAGCAGGGGCTTTAGCTACACCAGCAATACAGTGCTTAACTCAACTCTACATGTAAAGGGGTCAAAACAGCAAAACTAGCCAAAAAAGCCTTCTTTACTGTTTATATTCATTTAACATATTCATGTTCTTGGAGTTTTATATACACCAGAACTCATTCCACTTAATTCAAACCTAAATAGAAGGTGAGACTACTGTTCTCCAAGGACTGAAACTAAGAGATCAGGTATTTAAAACCTGAGCTTGAGAATATTTGCATAACATGGTTGGCCCAGAAATGAAAGTGTTACACTGGGCTTGGCTTTCAGAATGACTCTGTTTCAGTGAAGAAACAGGAAACTTTAAAATGTTCTTTCAATTTCTTGCTCATTTAAGAAACTATCCATGGTAGATTAGCACCGTATGCCTTTTCCACTGCAAACTGGTCATAGCCCATTGTCTCTCACATCTTTGTTACGGTTTTATATCTGTACTTTCATGCTTCTGGTACTGCCTAAGACAAACACTGGGACATAACAAATCATTGGAATAGATTGCTCCCATCACAGGACTGGCAAACTGGATTCTTCATCTGTGAGCAATTTATTCACAGCCATGAACTGTTTTTCTTTCTTTTATGTGGCACTGGCTATGACCTCATACATGTCACAGGAAAGTTCAGCTACCCGTCCCCTCTGCCTCCGGTTTGGCAGACTCTGCCTGCCCTTTAACAATTGAACCCAATATTGATCAGTTGGTCACTTTCCTAATACCTGGCATTCTGAGAAGTAGAAAATCTTGACTGACTCCACCATTTAGCCAAGAAGGACACAGAGAGGGGTTTCCCATTGCTTGTGCTTCAGAAATCCTACCTGTCAGAGCTGACTTTGGTAATGATGCTCGAGGGCTCATGAAAGAACTGGTGCAGAGAGCTTGCTCTCATGAGCCCATGCCATACCTTCCTACCACTTATCTGGGACTCCAAAGGACAGGAAAGAGGGCATGAAAAGGATAGAGACACAGCTCTACCTGGATGCCACCCCTCACCCTGCCCTGCACTGAGACAACCCCTTCAGCAGCCACCTCTGTACACCATGGCCCTGCTGCTACCCCCAGACACAGCTGTGCTCCAGCATCGTGGGACAGGTGACAGAGGTCCATCCACACCTCCTGAGCATCCCCCAAAACTTGCACATGCTCCTTGACTTTGCAGGCAGGCAGCAATGCTGCACCCAGCCTGGGCAGGCGTGCTCCCGTTCAGATGTCCTCCCCCAACTGTTTAGATTGCAGTCCTGCCTAAAAGACTTCAGCTGTTTTTGAAACGGGTAAAAAAAGAAAGCCTAACCCATGTATACACATGGGGTGCAGGAAGAGAAATCACACAAGGAAAGTGATCTGGATGATGATAAGCACATGGCTCACTTGAAGGGGGGCGCCAGGGGTAAAAACTTCAGGCATCTAAATCCCACTGATTTTCCATGACAGCTGGGTGCCTGACACTCAAACTCCTCAAAAAGCCCGTCTCACACAGTCACTGCTGTTGTCCCTGTCCTGCCAAGCAGAATCCCATAAAACCAAGGCACTCTGTGTCCCACAGTCAACTCTCCTGCACAAAATAACAGAGTATCTCAGCCAAATAATTGAAGTCACAGCAAGCAGGGACCTGCCCTGTGCCTGTCCCCAAGGGCCACCTTCCCTCAGCTCCACTTGCCAGCAATGCCTGCCCACAAGCCAGCACAAGCTGAGCCTTAAACATTCAGCAAGCACAGCTTTACAGATGTTTCATCTTCCCCAGGGACAGTCCAGTTTAATTTCTCTCTCTCAGACTCAAAGGCCTCAGTTATACTTATCTCAGTCATTCTGGCTACGCTCGTTTTTTAGCCATATAGGGTCAAACCTGCAGCTGATAAATTGGCCTCTGAAAGCCTGGCAGGAAGACAAGTCCGTTTGCTGGGTCTATTGTGCCTCCTTTGATTTCCAGCAGCCACACCCGATGTCGTCGTTAAACATGGGCTTTCAGCTTGAAAGCTCTGGAAAATATAATACTCCTCTATGCCCCAAAGCTCTAAGTGTGGGTAAAATGGATTACTGAAATGGTCCTTTGCCTGAAACAGCAATGTATTCTAGCAAAAAAATATATATTTTTAAGCCTCAGAATAGACACAGAGTTGAATTATGACTGAGCAAGAGATGTGAAGACCATTAAGACATATTTGTGATATTAATGATAGAAGCAGCTCTATTAAAATCAATGTACATGAACTAAGGTTCTGGTCCTAGTTTGCAAAGGTTGTAACACTATTTTTCTTAAAATTTACACCCAAGTGGATCAGAGGGACTTCCAGCAAAACCATAGGATATTGACTGGTAGAAAACCTTTGTAAGGTTAGAATTAGACACAGGGACTGTGCTGATAAGCATCATTTTCACAGTGAACCGCAAATTGTTCACACAGATAGCCCTCCAGTTTTGAAATTCAAGATGGCTTCTTTAAACCTCAATAATTATCCCCACCATAAATGGGATGAAATAAAAAATGAGGCCCCTGATAAGGGAACAGATGAGATTAGGTTATGTGGAAGCTTAGATATTAGTCTCCATTAAATTCTTCACCACTATTTTACAACAAAAACATGAGCAAGCTTCAAAGGAAACCCAGGAGTAAAGGTTAATTGCTACTAAAAGGCCAGGGTGGACACCTGCATTTGCACTTTTGTCACAACCTTGCCCACCAGCAGGAAAGAGCCCACGTGGCTGGGGATGTGCCTGATGAGGAGGGAGAGCGACGTGCCAAAGCTGCTGCTGCAGCTCCAGGGCCTGGGGTCGTTCCAAGACTGAGAGGCCTTCTGTGCATGGCTGGGAGGAGGAGAGGACTTCCTTCCACTAGGATGCTTCTTAGTTCAGCCCAGTTTTCCTCTCCAAGAGCAATTAGGTAAGAGGCACTGATGATGGAGGCAGAGGTTGAGCACAGCCCAGTGCTGCTGTCAGAGGCCCCATGCTCAGCAGGGCTGTGCCTGCTGCAGCTGAAATGCCACACCATGGCCCCTCACAGTGAGCAGACATGCTGGCCTGGTGCCCTTTTCTGTGGTTCAGAGCAGCCTTAAGCTCAAAGTTCTTACAAAGTCTTCCAGGGATCAAATCTGCACCCAGATCTCCATGGCCAAAGCCAGGCGTAGCAAACAAACATATTCATAGGGAATTCTGTTCTTCCTTTCCTTGGGTTATTTGTGCCTAAGGAGATGCATTGCCAAGTGACTACTGATTGTAAACACGCCAGCATATAAATGCAGTTCACTGCACTTGGTTTCATACATGTGGCCACCAGTGATTTAATCATAAACTGGATTACTCTGGAGGAAAGAGGCAAGCTGAAAGCAAAGGCATCTAGACAGCCTAATTCAGAATGCCATCACCTTCTGAGCAGGATAAAGCAAGAGCTGAGATAAATGCCAGAGTGGCTCTTTGCAATGAGAAGAGCCACACAGGTTCATGCCTGCAGCTTCTCAAAGGTGAGATGACCTCTAGTCCCAAAGATTAGACACCATGAGGACACAACTCTGTTTGATGGCAGAATTCCATCACATGTCAGGAACTTTGAGCTCCCCTAGCTGTATAGACCATGCCTTGTACAAGCCTTCAGCAAGGCTGCATTAATGAAGGGTTGGGGATGGTAGGATGAGGTGATTTAACCCCTTCTCATACAGGAGGTGAGGGTGGACCTGAGTGTACCACAAACTCCTGAATCGGATCCTTGAAAGAGACCAGTGAACATTTATATTTGTTTGACCTAGTATCACCATTCAGTGCAGAGGAAATCAGCCTGGAGTATTTGCAGGGATATCTGAAAAGGAGACAGGCATTTCCTGTTGCATACAAATGGACACCTTTATCTGAATTTGTTTGAACAAGTATTAAAGAAAAAAAAAAAACCTGTTACAGGCAGAGACTGATTGATTACAAAATATATTCACATCAGTCTAGAACACAGGAGGTCAAGAAAAGCAGAAAATTAAGAGAAGAAAGACCATTAGCTTCAGAAGGAGATCTTAGCCAGTGGTGAACAAAATGGGAGCCATCTGACTGTCCACAGGAGGCAGGCACAGCTCAGAGGGGGCCAGAGGAGGCGTAAAGAAGGATCCTTAGCTTTAGAAACATTTAGAGATTGGGTTACTATCTCCAGGTACAGGAAGGACTCCAGCCAAGGGCTACATTACTCTACTTGAACACTTTATCAGTCAATATACCCGCAACTGGTTTGTGCCGCTCCCTTTTCACAGAACTGTTCTGTGGAGCTGGACCTATTGATGGTTATTTATTATTATTTGTATTGTAACACAGTCTAATACCCCCAGGCAGGACCCCATTGTGAAAAGCATTGGGCAGACCTAATCAAGTGAGATTAGATTCTAACCAGACTAGAGCTAGTAACTCCCAGTTAGGTAGAAATCATAAAACATGGGAGAGAAACACTCTTTTACAAATGGCAAATTCCATTGTACAACAAAAGAGATTACAAGCACGTTTAGAGATAAACACAGCACTTGAAGCTGTTCTGAATCATTACTTCAATTACCAAGGAAAAATACTTTCACAACCATTAGTCTTCAAACACATGGGGATTTTACATATTTGTATTACTTGACCCTAACACAAGCATGAGAAAACCAAAGCTGTCCAAAACTCACTCAAAAGGTCCAACCCCAAAAACCACGCTCATGCAATGAGAGCAAATGGGGGACCAAAAATATATTTTTTTTTCAAAGCACCCGTGTGGTGGCCCCAAAGGCCAGATTCTGATTTCTCTTACACAACTGCTAAATCTAAAATAATTACTTTAGACTTCCACCAAGAAATAAAAGAGATCAGCGTCTGTCCTGGAGTTAACCAAAATTACTCAAATTTCTTCAGATTGACACTAATGTAACAAAATGAGAGGGAAATGTGGTGCCCAGATTTCAGCCTTCCCTTCATGCTCGTGACACTGCTGATCACAGAGGGCATTCTCCCAGCAAAGCTTCCACACCTCAGCCTGGAGCCACAGCGAGCAAACCCTTCTGCGTGCTGGCAGAAGAGGGAGTTGTAGGAAAAGCTGCACAGACAAAGGCAGGAGAAAAAGGCAGCTCCAGGCAGCCTGAACACGGCTTTGGGGCTGAACTACATAAATCACCAGCTCCTCATGCTGCTGCACTGTGGGCAGCAGTGTCTGCATGAAATGCAAAAGGAGCTCAGCCAGAGTCACCTCTGGAGCACCCCGTGCCAAGAACACTGGGTGGCTTCAGTCTGTGCCTTGTGGCAAGGTGCACATCAGTAAGAACAGAGCAGATAATTCACATTAAAAACCCTCTTCATGTGGGAAGAAGCTTTCGCTTCTCAAATCATAGAGTCTGCAGAAAACAACCCTGAAACAAGAGGCTCATACTGGCAGCAGAAGGGATCTCCTGATGAGCACCAACCACTCAGGAGAAATCTGTCCACAGGCAAGTGAGAAAAGGAGCAGAACACGCTCTGGAGCATCAGGTCTTTAAGAGAGGACAATTTCAGCATTGCCAAGTGTTGGTACTAGACCAGCAGAGTTATAATATAGTAACTGTGCAGGGACCTGCCTGTGGTCTCTGGCAATTCTCACCATCAGCCCCTACAATAACTAGTAGCGTTTGGTGCTCTGCCTAGTGTCATTCATGTCTAATTGAGCAACACAGTCAAAAGCATCTGATGGGGACCAGACGTTGGCTTTTAATTAGGGTCCAGCACTGAGAGACTTTGGGTCAAATTCTACTTTCATTTGTACAGGAGCTGCTCTCCTTCATGTGGGGTGGAAGTTGCACCTGCATAACTGAAAAGTAAAATTTCGCTGTTGGTTTTCCTGTGCACTTTTCCATATAAATTACTGTACCACATGCGGCAACAAAGGTTTATAAATGTTGCTTGGCACGCAGTGAATTTATTTACAAGTTAAGTCTAATTTTTATTTATAGTTCCAGTACAATCATCTCTGGTAGAAATATTTATGTTATCTGTACTTCTGGTCTGTTAGAGCCTACTGCAATCATAAACACGGCTGAAAAATTATTCGCAGTTAGCAGGGTTTAAACTACCCATTATATCACTAGCTAGTGCCAATAAACTTTGGTGCTGGTTGATAAAGTTTCCTCAATGGAATAAATATATATTTGACTTTCAAAACCTTTCCTGGGTTACACAGAGTGGGGGGTAAGAGAAGAGGGAAATGCCAGCTGTAGGATTTGATATACTGAGAGCAGGATCTGCAGCTAGCAAGGAGTCTGGAGAGATCCACAGGGGCTGGGAGGCAGCCTAAAGCATGCTGAAACTCTAATAGCTTAAATTTGTATCTTGGTAAGATATTTCAACTTAGGGGAGCTGCAGCAGCTAACACTCACTAATGCCCTTCATGACTCTCTATATAGAAGAGACCCAAGGGAAGAAAAAAAAAATCTGTCTTGAAATTTTTAGCCCTGAGTACTGGTCACTGCTAAGGGAGGAAAAATGGATTAGGGGAGCCAGCTTTTGTTCATTGTTTGATTGCCGTAATGGTAAACATGACATATATTCTCACACTGACATGGCACAAGAAGCCAACCAGCTCAGGACAAAACTAAGGACAAGAAGGTTAAATGTGAATTAGTGAGACCAGCCACTTATACACAGAAAATACTGATTAGGAACAAAATGTAACTAAATCTGCATCAGCTGGGGTAAAACAGAAACAGTAATGCACTTTAACAGTCCCTGCCACAGTGAAAAACTATTGCTGTAAAAGAACATTTTTAGATCAAAACAATTACTTAAATCTACAGTATTATAATCAACACAAATGAAACTTTATCTCAATGTAATAAATCAGTGTAACTGAACTTCTTTTCACTCATTAGTAGACCTTTACTGTTTTAAACTGAGATGTGTCACAAAGTAGCACTGGAAATCACATGCCTCTTTCCAGCAGAAAGCAGTAATAAAAGATGACTATTCTACCAAATTATAATGAAGACAGATAACAGAGTGAATTATAAAACAAAGGTTATAGATAGAGACTGAGCCTTGTAGAGGTAATGACTTTTAATTGGATTGAGTTTATCATATTTTCAGAGGTACAGCACAACCAGAAGAAAGGATTAGAATTATTTCCACATTTCATTATTTGGCATAATGAGAAAACAGAGGGAGGTCCACATCCCTGATGTGTTTGGTAAGCCACAGGAGATGTTGAACATGTCAGTATCTGGTAGAGCTCGGTCCTGAGACACAAATGCATTTGCTCCTTTATAATGCGGCAAAGTGTAATCACTTGAAAAAAATAAAAAAGGAAAGGGGGGGAAAAAAGCCAGGTCATGAAGTTTTGTTTCAAAAGCACATTATGAATAAAAAGGAATTTAACCCTTTCCTGCCAGCAGGCACTTCAGCACTAGCCTGCAAACACCCACCCATCTGCTTTGAGGAGCTGAGCAATTCCCACTCTAAGCACCAAGAGCTTAAAAGAATGAAACAGAGGCAGCTCAGTGACCACATCATCTCTCTCACACCACCAGGGCAAAAACAACTTGGGGAAGACACTGGGGAGGGGACCTGCCCTGCCTGAATCCCAAAGGGACTGCACTCCACCTGGGAAGAGTAGGGAACAGAGACCAGTGGGGAGAAGGCAGCCCAGAATCTCTTCAGTTGGAAGGGATCATCCTGCAAGGAACATCAATTCCAACCCCCAGCCTTATACAGGGCATTCCCAAAATGCTGGGCATAAAAGAGCAAGATCTGAGAGATTATCAGAGCAGGATGTAGCTGCTCCTGAGCTATGCCCAAGTATTCCAGGGAGGGATGGACTTTTGGGGAGCTGCTTTTGGAAAACAGAGCTGCTGTAGAGCAGAGTTTCGCACCAGCAGCCAGACAGCTTTTTAATTATGCAATTACAGTGAAAGAGCATTAATTATACTCGAGTGACACTGTGATACACTGTAGTTAAGTCCTTGAAGCACTAACAGAAGTACTCATAACAAATACACTAATCAGGAAAAGTATCGGGTAATTAATCCTACAATACTGTCCACTTCAAAAGCTCAAGGTCTGGCAAGACTGGCTTCCAGCATTTGTTTCCGAGGAGATACAAGGCCACAATTTTTCCTGCAAGCGACTCCTCAGCAGAAGGTCACCCAGTAACATGCAGGATGTACTTAGCTGATTGGAAAATCATGAATCTCAAGAGCAACTTTACATCGTGTCAGGTGTATTCTGCAGCATTCTGAGGCATCAGTATATGTTTATATTCACTATGTTTTTACTTTTTACAAAAAAACATTTGGTACAGTTTTATTTCATCACATGTGCATACACATTTATTCCTGTATGACAGAGCTGTTTGGGTGGGATTACTACAAAACTTGAATGAATATTTTTTCCATTTGTCTCCATGAAACCCAGGGTCTTGGCTGGCACATTTTGACAAGTTTTACTCATTGATATTTCATTCAAAAAAACTACACCTTTTCAGAGTGCAACAATCTTTGTTTCATTTTTGTCCAGACAAAAAAAAAAAAAAAAAAAAGCATTCAGAACTAGATTTATCTACATTATCTCCACCACTAGCCTGTTTCAGACCCTGCTCAGTCCTCAAAGCAATTCTACATTCTTTTCTGACATAATTCTACCCGTGCCAACCACATATTCTAAATAAACACTAATTAGCTTTTAATCTCAACAAAATATTCATGGTTGATAAAATATATTTGTGTTTCCTGCCCCATTTCAGAAGGCTGGTCTGTCCCAAAGAACAGGATTTATCTTAATGCCAGTGGGACTTTTGTCTGAGTTTACCAATACGTTCATCTCAGTGGTGATGCAGATAAGGTTTGCCCATGGAACTGACACCATTTACTGCAGGAACCCAAGCACAACTGGAAAGCTGCTTGCTGCCCTGCAGCAAGCCCCAAATTCCATGGTAGGATGACTTTAAACAAGGATGGAGGCAAAAGGAAACTACACCCATTAAGTACAGCTAAATTCTCATTTACCTTTCTGAGATAGTTTATTTTTCTAGCAAGCGTGGCATACATGAGTGCAAGGACCTACAAGAATCTGTAGCAATTATTTTTCTTGGCCTTTGTATAAGAGGACAAGGGGAAACACCAGGGTTTTGCAGCCAAGACATCTACACAGAGATAAAATGGGGGCCCAGCTCCTTCATCATCACAGGCTTCATGTGCTTCAGCTCAGCTTGAGATATTGCACTGTCTCAGTGCCAGTGGCCACAGCTCCCTCCCTGTGCCCTGTCTGCATCCTCTGCTGCTGCAACATGCTTGCAAAACAGAAGTTAGCTTTCCCCTGAAAATCCTTCATTTCCTCTCCACTCTTCCCCCGCCTCATTTCTTTCCCTTCCTTTTCTCAGAGATGTTTCATTTTCTTTCCCATGTTATTACCAAAAAATCGTGAAAAAGGAAAACATTCAGAGAAGTTAAAGAAAAAAAATTCCAAGCCCCAAATACTAGAGGTCTGAGTTTTGCTGAGCAATCAGTAGACTCATTTTTTAAAGAAAAAGTGTTTGCAGAAATCTGGCAAATCCAGGACGTTGTCACCACTTTCCTATAAAATTGTTCCTCATGTAATTTGGAAACTCCTCCAAGGGTGTTTGTCTGGCTGCACTTTTACCTAACACGTCTCTGAAGGGTGAGTTCTCTGTAGTTCAGTACTTGGAGGTTTTTAACACTACCTAAGAGCTTTCCACTCTTGCCTCTCTCCCATGCTGGTGGTCCACAGCCGGTGCTGGGAAGTGCCTGTTCTCTCTTCAACACATTTTCCACCTCAGCCAAAAGCCCTTTGCTACTCCTCTTACTTGGACACAAGCAACACCTCACTCTGTTCATCCCTTTCCCCTTTTCTTTGGAGGAAAATGAGCAAAATGGATTACATCCATCTGCATTGCTGAACTCACAGGGGAAACTTCTTCTGGAGCTCTCAAGGACCAAGGGACTGCCCATGGCTCTTGTTTGCAGAGCTCCATGCAAGCCAAAGCTCCACAGACACAGAAGCCACTGGGGAGTTTTTGGCTTGCAAAGCCCAGAGTTTTCCAAGCCCAGCTAGCCAGAAAAAGATCAAGAAGATATTTCAGCACATGCAGGACTAACAGGAAAGACCCCCTGGGCTCTCTGCTCCCCAGTCCATCAAACCACAGGGTTTTTGCTTATACTGGGAGCGGGTAGCTCTGACACTGCACACTCAGTTGCTTTTGCAAACATATCCAGTAACAAATTCCCCCATTCCCTCTTGGGTTTCCCATTTCTTCCACGGGATCATATTATCTCATTTGCCTCAGATGAGCTCCATGGTGAACAGCTCATCTCTCCCCAGTGCTTTGAAGATGCAAAGCAGGACAGTATGGAAATGCCAAGTGTTCCCGTAGCACCAGCAGCCTGTTGGAGGGAGGGAGGAGTGACAGTCCTTATTCTGATCACATCCCCCCTCCAAAATCAACAGTGACACCAGTGTGAAACCAGAACGAGACCCCCACTGTGAAACAGTTAACATCAGTTAGATCTATTTTGATTTTTTTAAAAAAGGGGGAAAAAAAAAAGAGTGGGACTACAGTTTATTTTTCATGGCTTCCTGGTCAAAGCCTCAAATGTTTTGTAGATATTTATTAATATATATTAACTGTAAAGAAAGTTAACTGCTAATGTAATTTATTCCCTTCTTTGTTCCATACACCTTGTATTGCTTTCTCTGAAGCTGTTGATCTTGGAGACTCAGAGGGGTCCTGGGGAGCTGCTAACAGAGAGCAATAAATCAGCACTCTGAAAGCTTCTGGTTCATCCCAATAACTTGGAAGAAAATTTGAAAAATAATCCTTTTTTTTCCCCCTTTTTCAAACTGGCAATCTTCACAAGCTCTATTGTTTTCTTGTGCAGGCTGATATATGACAGCTTAAATAAATACATAGTTCTTAATGGAGTAAATTCAGCCTTCATGTAATTGGATGCCATGCCATTAGAGACCTTGGCCCAGGCAGTGCTCTCCATCCCCAAGGATCTCACAAGGCTCAAACTAACAGGAGGTTGTTATATACTTGATTTCTACCTATTATGTCACTGTGGACTAATCCTCTGTTATAAAGAGTACTTAACTTTATATCTATTTATGTTTACGGACATGGATTTAAGTACTGTTTATAATGACAAGGATGTATATATACAACATGTATATGTAATATAATATATATATAAACACAGAGACACATCCTAAATCATAGAAGTGGTGGAGTACTTGAGCAAAAATGGCTTGAGAAGCTGAGGGTTTTTTATGGCAGGAAAATAATGTGGCTTTTCCTGAAATTGTTCTGAAAGTGACTTGAATTCCTTCTGTCCAAATTAGAGCCAAAAATGCTCAGAAATTTTCAGGCTAGACCATTACACTTCACAAAGCCATAAGTGGTCATACAAGAGATACCCCTCCCTGCAGCACCGGTGGCTCTACCAGGAAAGAGAGCTGCAGTGGTGCAATTTGCTGCCCACAGAAGACACTTCCAGAGCAAGGAAGTGGAAGGAACAAATTTCATTTCAATGTTTTCCCTGGAAAGCTCATTAGAAACTCAAGTCAAATAAAAGTTGCCATTCCTGTAGAGCACTTTGCACAGCAACATCAAACTGGTATTCAGCTGACTTTCTCCACGCTCTGGTGAACCTCAGTTCCACAAGTTTGGTAGGGCCATGAATAACTCCAAGAACATCAGAGGAAAAAAATCCAGGCGTTGCCATGAGAAGGTGCTGAAAGAGCTCTCAGAGCACATCCATGTCTCTATCTCACCAACCACAGCTGTGGAGGTGAACAGAACCAAGCACAGTCACAAAACAAATCAATGGCATGTTTGGAAAATAAGCAATTTATCTGGACTTGCTATTCCTTGGTCTCTCCTCACAGAGCTTCAGTTGATGTACAGACCACAACAGACATAGGAAAAGCTGGAGATGAACAAATTGAGCCTTCCAAGGGCTCTAAAGCAAAGACTGAAATGTGGTGAGCTTTGCACAAAAAGCCCATGTTGGGTATGGAGAGAAATTGCATTGTAGTGAGGGCTACAGGTTGTGGAAAGCTCAGTTGGACGATGGGAAATTCAGGGCCAAGCACCAGGAGGAGCCTGGTTTTGGGATTCCTTCCCAAGGAACTCTGCTCAGAGCTGGCTGTTCCCCACCTCACCCCTCATCATCCCACTTTTCCCATTGAAACCAACACTGCTCCCCAAAATCAGTGAAAGCACCAGAATCTCACTTGTACACCAAGCCTGTGGGAGCACAACCAATAGCCCAAAGCTTGAGCAATACTTCCAAAAATAAAAAGAATCTATACCAAGTTCTGCAGGGACTGAAAGGAGCTTTGGTCTCTTAGAAAGTGCCTGCAGAAAGGACATCTCCAGAGCTGAGACCACCAGAGATGCTGCCCAGTTCCCAGACTGGGCTGACAGACTCCCGCCAGGCTGGAGACCCCATTTCCATCCCCTGCTGCTCACCAGGACTTCATCTCAGGATTAATCTTGTGTTGTCTCACCAGAGGCCAAAACCCCAACACTTATTCGCTCAGAGGGAATTTTGCAGGAGGAAAAGGGCTCAGCGTGCTTTTTGTCCAGGTATTTTAGGTGAGAGGGATAGACCAAATAAATATCATTTGCTGCTTAAAGTGAAAATCCCAGCAACTACTTTGAACGGGAGCATTTGGTAGTTGACACATCTACGGATGTTTTAAATCATAAGGGCATCCACTCCATTTTAGTTTTAATGTGTTTGTGTGCGAAGTTCTTTGTCATTCCAGCCCACCTGTCTCAGGGCACAGAAATCAAAAACAGGAGTAACTCTCAAATTTCACCTCAATTTAATCCATCACAGAAAGCAGACTGGTTTTGCACTGTATTTAAAATAAAAAAAAACACACCAGGACATTTAAACAAAGTGACACAGATCATCAGCAGATCAACTGAAAATGACAGCTCAATCAAACAAATGTATGTTGAGAATTTCCACAGGGCAGCTCTAGCTGCAGCCAAACCAAATTTGTTTAGTATACATAAGTTAGCTGCTTAGAAACATTCAGTATGCTGCTAGCCAGATGATGACTTTCCCAGATAAACATGTATTTAACCAAATATCCCCCCACCATGGAAGTGCTGGCAGAGTTTTGATGGATTCTAGTCTCTTAAAAATCTGATTTTCCTCTGGTGGCAGGCTGGTACCAAATCCACCCACACAGCCCTTAACTAAAAATAACTAAACACTGCTTTAAAATAAATGTTATAACCACCAAAAGGTAGGCAAAACTTAATAATCCTCATGGAGTGCTTCTGGCTGCCAATAAATTCACAAAGTGGCATGAGGATTAAATACAAATTACAAACTTGGGAAGCACCAGAGAAAACTGCACATCCTGTGTCATAGATCAAGTATACAGAGGGGAGGGGATTTGTCTGATTCCTCTTTTAGAGCAAGGTATTCCTCTTGAAATCAATGAAAAGTCTCCTATTGATTCCAGAAATGGCACATAAATCTCTTACTGAGGAAATATATTGATAAGAGCTCCCCTCTGTGATTTTGCCCTGCTTTAGAGCAGATTTCTATGGTGTCATTTAAGAATAGTCAAAAAAGTAATTCTGAAGATGAGAAAGTAATTTGGCAAATTTAGTTTAAATGTCATTAAAATATACAAGAAGTTTCATCCAGACTCAGATGCTCGAGCAAAAGAGGTTTCAGTTCAGACAGCAGCAGAGCTCTGGGCAAAAATCAAGGCACTGGATTTCAGCCATCCTAGAAAGATTTTGTCCATAGCTACTGAAATTAGTGGCCAAAAGCCCATCTGTTGTGAAATAGCCAGATTTTATTCAGGGTGAGAATTTTAGGGACCAGCGGTGCACTTGCTGTTCACCCACACACACACACACATGTGTTTAAGGGGTGACTGTCCAACTTCATAACTCCAAAATGAATAAGGGACAGAGAATGGCTAACACAATGATTTGTGATACAAATTATCATTTTGGTGAAAATCTATATTTAAACATTTTAGGGGTTTTTTTTTCGACTTTTGATTTCTTAAAATAAATGACTCAAAAATAAAAGCTACTAGGCAACACATATCCGCTCTTCAAAGTTCTGTCAAACAAAAGAGTGCCTATAAAGCACATATTCTGATGGACATCTGCTTGCTATTTAATAGCCACAAAGAGAGTATTTACAAAAAAATACAAATGCTACAAATTAGGAGGCCTGTGATGCTGGAGCATCCCAAGGAGTGGTGTTTACACAATGATCAGAGGGACGTGGGATGGCAATGGAGAGAATAGATGCTTACAGATATGTCACTGCTTATTTCCTGGGGGAAATAAATGCACCAAAAGGTCATTGTAAGTGATGTAACCACCCTAAATAACTAGTACCCAGCCTGAAGGTTGCCTGAGAAAGCCAATCAGCCACTGTGTGCCAGCAACAAAAGATGTATCATTGAAGGCTCTCATTGCAGAAGAGGAGACCAAGGTGCCCCTGTTGGAATGCAGAAACCCCAGTGTCCCATTCCCATCATTTGTGTCAGAGGTCCACAGACCCCATGAGATGAATAGAATGAAGTTTAAAGCATCAGATGGGACTGGGAGAGAAAGAAAATTCCTGAACTACCCACAGGAGTTTGCTGTACACAAAAATGCTCACTGTTGAATACTGTAGGATTTCCTTTAAAAGTATCTGTTTGGGAGGAGTTTAACTCATGAGTTTTGAGTGCATAATTGTGCTTTTGCCAAAATTTGCACATTGACATATTGCTAGAGAAGAGAACCATGGGAAAGCAAGGATGAAGGATGACAAAACTCAAAGTATTAACCCCCAGAAGGATTCCTGCTGCATATTGGTTTTTTTTTCAAATGCTGTTTCTCAAAGTGCAAAAGAGCCACCTGATGATACAGTACAGAAACCACAGAGCTCAAGGTTAATATTATTTTGAGTGGTACAAGATTATTTTTAATCTTTTCCCCTTCTGCTGCCCCTGAACATAACACAAAACAAGGTGAAGTTGTCCATGCAACTGGAAAACAAACAAGATGCAAACTCTGAAATTAACACTTGGAAGAGAAGTAACTGTAAAAATAAATAGAAAATGGAGTTTTGACAAATTAACCTGATCTACCCAGAAGAGCAACAAACAAAAAAACCCCAAACACAAAATTAAACACTCCCCAAAACTCTTCCAAAACAGCAACAGAAAATTGTATATTTTCTTTAATTTTAGCAGTATGGCTGCTTTCAAATTTTATGATCCAAACCAGCTCAGATGAAATCCATCAAACTCTAAATATTACCAGCCTCTTTTTCTCTAATCTCAACAAGCAATACATAAAATACAATTCCAGACTATTTGAGCTCTTGTTTGCACTCCACTGACACACATCAAGAAGGGTGGTGCAGATTATTGTTGGTAGCAGGGAAACCAAATATCCGACCATAAAATCTTCATGCCTATCAACAAGAGGTTTGTCACTTAAACCTAACTTTTATTCATGTAAGTAAAGCCATTACTGGCTCTCTAAGGTGCAGAGCACCCACCCTGCACATGGCAGGAATCCAGAAATCCACACAGCTGCCTCAAAGTGCACAACCAAACCAGCAAACCTTTTGTTGTTTTCCCAGATAACTAGGAACCATCAGTAGCATTCACAGCCCTGATTCAGGACTAGTTTAACCCAGTCCAGATAGACCTGAATCAGCTCACAGTGTGTATTGAGAAGCTGAATACAAATAAAGGTGATTGTAGAAGTTAATGTAGATAAGAGCTAGAAGCAAGAAACTGAGCTTCATAACCATGACCAACTACAGAAATCAAAGCACAGGATGCATGATGGTTTCCACTGCATTCCTCAGCCTCAGAGATCTGCCAATATTTTGCACGTAAGCACACGGACCTTCAAAAGAGCCGGGTTTGTCCCAAGAAAGTACAAAACAATCACTACAAAGGCAAGCAATGAAAAATCCTCCTCCTGAAAAAACACGCTGTAAAAATGAAGTATAAATCATAAAACCCAAATGAAAACAACCACTCCCCCACCCCAAAATCGCCCAAATAATGGGATGAGGAAGTTTTCTCTGATGAGATTAAATACTGCAAAGCTCTTTCCAAGTCCAGTAACAAGTTACTTCAGAAGCAGTGGCAGAAAGCAACACAACACTGAGCAATGCAGGGCAACACAGAGGCAAAGTAAGGATTGATCCAGAGCCCTGGGACAAAAGCTTTGCCTTCCCTCAAAATGCATGGAAAAGGCTTCTCACAAGCGTGCCACCTTGCCTAACTCCACTCTCAGGGGTTTGTGCTCAGGTCAGTGGAAGAAAAATGAAGCTAACAAATGTTTTTGAAAACGCCAGTTCTTGAAAGCAAACTTATTACGCTGAGGCCTGAGCACCATCAAGCACAAAACTCTGGCATCACAGCTTGAGACAAAATGCCAGACCTTCACACAAAGCACCTCTCTAAGATTATTTCCCCAACTCAGCAGAGAATACAGAGAAATAGGTCATATATCACAGGAGCAAAGCAATGCCATGCTCAGCAATGAAATTCCTTGGGACAAAGGGTCTCTACATTTATTCTACCCCAACATCTCTCAACATATCTCAATCTCACAGGAGGCCAGCTCCCTACCCCTCAGCCTGCCACGTCCAGCCTGGGATGCAAAAAGTCTGGAAGGAACAGAAATGAGAGGGAAGATGTTAAAATTAGTCTTTGCTGCCTTTTGCCTTGTTTTCATCTTTTACAGTGTTCCTTTTCAAGGACGCGAAATCCAAAAATATGGGGAGATTGCTATGATTTTTTACAAAAGGGGTTACAAACATGGACACCAGCCCAGGAAGTCCATACTTCTTATTATACACCCACAAAAAGCAGTGGCCTCGTGGTGACCTGCTCCACCAGGACACTGGGACACCAGCGTGGAATTTGGAGTCACCTTTCACACAGCTCTCTCAGTGTGGAGTCCTCACTCCATCACTCCCATGGAGAAGGTGCTCCTCCTTTTTACTCTCTTCTCACTAGAAAGCTCATTTCTGGCCTCAGAATATTCATGGACACTTTATTGCCCATTTGTACTTGTTCCAGCACTGTCCTTTAGCTTAAATGATTTGCTAGGAGTGTTTGTCACCTTCAGTATCAGACATAACCTCTATCAGCCTTCATTTTCCTCTGCTGCACAAGCCAAGCTTTTTAGCCTATTCTTGTATTCAATTATCAATCATCAGCTGTTCAATTAGAGACTGTGCAAGTCTAAGACCCAGGAGCCTCAGGAAGAGAAATATCCCAGCCACTGTGACAGAGACAACACCAACTTGTGTCAGGAGCAAGTATACAATGAATCCATAATCAGGAGAGAAAGCAGGGGCAAGAGGAGAATTGAAAGCAGCATCTCCCCTTTCAGTGGGTTAATGTGACTTCTTCTCCCTTTGCTGCAGAAATCACATCCAGGACAAGTTGCTTTCAGGAAGCAATTACAGGGAAGCAGCAGTGCAGAAGATGGATCTGTTTCTCAACTCTCCCACATGTCACTTATCAGGAAGGAGCTGGTCATGGGGATCACAACTTCAAATCTAAATATTTCCAAAGGAGGACATCCCTAGATGTGAATATTATCTACTGGCCACACAGGATCTGCAGTTATACAAACCACTTGGAAGAGTTTTATGGACCAATCCAAAAAACATCAATTAAATTCTGATCTGTCTACTGTTGAAGGCAAACCACTGATTGATTACACAGGGCAAGATGTCATCTGTGCTCTCTGTTGCACTATTACCAGGCTCTGTCATACAAATTTCTTGTGTCCCATGGATGTGGAGGACAAGTATGGGCAAAAGCTGTAAAATGCAAATGTAGGAGCCTGACCTAATGTTTTCAATATTTTTATTAAACCTAAATGTCTTTGAAAATTAATCATAACTGAAGATATTCTCAGCAATATTTCTTTGAGTTCTGAATGCAGGTAACTCCATCATATAAACATCTATCTGTGTGTCTCAGGGCAGAGAGGAACCTTTCATTACAAAGGCCTTTCTTGGAAGAAACTTGATCTTGCTAATATTAAAAAAGCTATTTTAGAATATAGCTCCCTTCCATAAAAAGTCTCCAGTGATTTATTTTCATTCCAGTATGGGGACAAAAAAAAAAAACCCAAACTATGAAACCTAAGGAAGCTTCTGTACAAAATAAGTAACATCTTACAGTGAGCTGCAATGATGCATTTATTCAAGTCAAGATAAATATGCCCTAAAGAAGCAAAAGTTCCTTTCAATTAAAACATTTACCAGTATCATTTTATTTGTTGGAAGTGTACAGATGAGAATCTGCAGCAGGTGCACATGACTATTTCTAACACACACTAAGAATGGGCAAAGCCATTTTAACTCCTTGCTGTATTCCCTGTGTCTTTGCTTCCCTTTGGCAGAGGAGGAGTTTGTGCCTACCCACACCCCCCTCAGAGGGCAGATCCAAGCCTTTTCTACTAATAGATGCTGAGGTTAACACGAAGCAATTCAAAGCTTCTCATTAATTACTGCTAATTGTCATGGCAATCTCCTTTCCCCCGTTTTGCATCACGAGCAAATGATTTTTTTTCATTGCAGAAGAGGTAAGAGGAGAGATGCTTGGGAAAACATAATTAGCTCCGCTAATTAGTGTGATCTGATTTGAATATTTCTATTTGCTTTTGTAATTTAAAAAAAAAAAAAGGCAGCTCAATGAAGTCATCTCCACATTCTAAATATTCAGTTCATAAATAAAGATAACTAGGTTGCAAATCTGTTTCTCCATTTAAAAAAAAAAAAAGCCACCTCTGATGGCAGAACATCCCCAGGGCAATGCTGTCCACAAACCAAGAGGGAAGAGTTCCCTCTCCCAGTGGGAAAGCTGAGAGGACACTGCCATGAAAAACCTCTACAACCCAAAGTTACTTTAAAGCACTAATAACCTAAAATTAGATTTTTTTTTTTTTAATGAAGAAGTTGTGTCTGCTCCTTTTGCCTTTCATCAGCAATTAGGTCAATTTGCATTGGCACCTCTGGGTCACATCATTGCTGTTCCCCTGCCAGTGGTGGATTCAGAGCAGCACAGGGCAACTTTTAGGGAGGGTGAAGGACTTCTGCAGAATCTGTTCTAGAGCTGTGTCAGAGCTAGTTTTACCAACTTTAATTCCAAGCTGCTCAGGAGTTCCTTAAACCCCTTAACCCCTCAAAATTTGGAGATTTGAATAGATTAACTGAATAGGTTTATCTCCATTGAATTCTTCTGGGATGAACAATGAGTTTTCCTCTCGATGAGAAAAGTGAGTGAAACATTCCTGTGTACATAGAGCATGCCACGGTAGTGATTTCCTTAAAGCTTTGGATTTGGCTGAAAAATCCAAGCACTGAAACACCTACTACAATTTCTGTGAGTATTGTGAACAAAGAGGATTCTCAGAGCTGTTGAAGAAGTATAAATAAAAACACATTCCTTTATCCAACATCCCAGCTACTGAGGGGCTGCTGTGCAACCAGAAGAGGCCAAGCACATTGTTTTACACCACCAAGGCTCACAAGCCCATGGTGTTAGATTTGCACAAACTGGGTGAATAAAAACAGGTACTGATTTATTCAACCCGTTTCTGTTTCACATAATAGCCTGAGCAGATTATGATATTCTCTTACATGCTCCCAAATCCAAATACGCTTCTGGATATTTTTAAAGTCACGACTGACTGGAAATATTTGTGATTTTAGCTGTTTTGTTTAGCAATGAGCAGTCAGAGCTTGCCTCTACCCCCCTGACCCAATGAGCCCCCAAACATTTCCAGCCCAGGCTCATGCAGATGTGAAATTAATGTTCACCTTCTGCTGGTAACCCTTACCAGCAAAATAATAAATTCAGTTAATAACGGAAAAGAGTATTCATGGTGCTTTCTTGACAGTGCTCATTCACCTCTGCACTTGTTATGGTAAAACAGAGTATTTGACACTGCTCACTTTTGGCAAGGCTCCACCATTCAGACAGTGCTGCAGCCACAGGCTGGAACAGATCCTGGGCAGTAAAAAAAAATTTTTAAAAAAAGCCAACCAACATCAAATTGTAAAACACAAATGTTTTCCTGATGGAGCAGGGGTTTTCTAGGAGGCTGCAGCCCATCTCCAGGTAGGCTCCCATGCCCTGGAGGTGGTGTTTCTGTACAATAGCTGTGGCCACTGCACAGAAACACCTTCCCTGCACAGGGTGAAAGCCTTCAGCTGTTCTTCCAAGCAGGACACAATATGGAACATGACTGAGGAGTTTTCTCCATAAACAAACCAAACCTCTTTCCTTACATAGCTGCCTTTCTTCTCCCAAGACCCTCTAAAAGCTTGGAGTCTCCCTGAATCTATTAGAAATCTTTCCTGGAGAGAGGAACCAGACATTGTAAATGAACCTTGACTTAGAAGCCCCCTTGTACCTGCAAATATCCCACAGATTCCAGAGGCATTTTATACCCTGCCTATTTACCTGTCATGCTAGCTCTCACCCTATGATTCATTTATTTTTAATGCTTTCAGCAGTTTTTAACTGATACTTTTCTAGGTGTTAGGGTATCCCCCCTGTAGTACTTTTGGATTTGCTTGCAGAACTAATACACTGTGGAAACATACAGAGAATATTGTTAAGATGCTTTGAGAAAACTTTTTAAAAGAAAGCTGTCCCCATTACCTGCAGACACAGAGCCACATGTAAAGGACTAATAAATAACTCAGACCAGGCTCCCAAATAAGCCTGGTGAGCACAGGAGGAGGCCAAGTCCTGACCCAGGCCATCCAGAGGGGACTTGGACCATCACCCTCCACACAGGGCAAACAGAGTCCCTCACAGTGTGGTCTGGATGATTTTTAAAATTGGTGTAAAATTGGTGCTTTGGGTGTACATGGCAAGTAAGGGGGATGAAGACTCACTATTGCCCACACTCTGTTTGGTCCAGCCCTGCTTTCCACAACCAGGGATCCCACCAGGTTCCAGCAGAAAGAATTGTTCTCCAGTTGGTCCTTTCTCTGCTTCTATCTCCAGAAAAACCCTGACACTAGAAGAGCTTGTTCTTGAGCTTCACAGGATTTTTCATGCTCCACAAAAATAAATCTTTTTGAACAGTAAAGATCTACCAGGAAAAAGAGAAATCCCCAAACAGAAAGCTACTGGAGCTTAGCCTCACCTCAATTCAGATCTGACAATATTGTAGCCACTCTGCAGGGCTCATTCTGGCACAGTAGTGCCAAAATATTTCCCAAAGTCCCAGGCAACTCCATAATTGCCTCTGGGCTGTGCATTGCCAGGCTGGCTCCATCAGCACTCTTCTGGGCAGCTGGCATGAAGTGGGCTTGCCTCTCTCCACAACAGCTGCCACCACACTTTCTGGTTCTCCTTTTGGTAATTCAGTATTAAGGCCAAGAACCCCATCTAAGAAAACATTGAAAATATGACTCAATATTCAAACACCTGCACATTCTTAATTATCCGAGCGGCTCCTTCCATCAAAAATATTCATTATTTGCTGCATTTCTTAAATAACGGGGAAAGTAACTGCTGCATTTCCCAATAATGTATGCCCACAACTCTATTTTCCCTATCTGCTATGCTTGCCTAAGACTGGTCATTTGTTACCTGCTAGTTCCAATTGATTTCCTTTTGCCTCTGCTTTCCCTTGCCATGAGTGCAGGGAACAAACAGCACGATTTATACCAGCCATCCAGTACCAATCATTAGATAACAAGGCCCTTTACTGAAAGCATTTAGAGTAAAACAATACTTTAAGTTTACCTTTGCTTTCACTTCCTTCTTTATTACTCCAGGTTCAAAATAAGGCCAAAGAAGTTCCACTTACACGGAAGATTAGACAATCATCCAATATAAATCCTTCACATCCTATACAACGTACAGGGCTCGGATTCTATTGCAACTGATTAAATTCCTTTTTTCAATTGGTTTCATGAGATTCTCAGACCTCCTTCTCTTGTGCCCATTTGCCACCTATTGATTTGGATGTGGAGAGAACAGCTCCATTTTTGGAGCTGTTTTTTGTTCATATTCTTTTAACTCAAAGAATCCCAGGCATGGGTGAGTGTTGGGCTTCAGCTCATCAAGCCTGATGGCAAAGCAGAAAGAGGGATTGGGAAAGACCTACTGGTTTCCCTCCTTGGTTTTTCCCTTTTCCCACCTCAAAACAATTAGGAAGCAAGTGAAGTCACTTTGCACTGATCCTGGTTTCATGCTCCTTCTCCTCTGCACTGTGGAAAACTTTTATTTCCCTCACAGAAGAGAGCTGGACTAGAAGAAACTAAATATGAGAAACTAAGCCAAAGAATGTAAAAATCAGCAAGAAACTCAAAAATTCAAACCTGCCAGGTGTGCACTGAGGCTCTTTTGGGTGACTTGGTTCATCACAAGTAGCTGATGCTGCATGGCTGGACAAAATGCTGTCCCAATGTATTGCATTTCCCATACTAATAATTGCTGTGTGCATATATATAATGTATTCATATCCAACCTTTGCCAGAGTCAGAACCTTCCACTGAAAATACATAATTTTTTCTAAAGGCAGATTATGCTCCAGTAAAACTTTAATAATTTTATTCCAGCAATGGCTGTTCTACCTGCTTGAATTCAGGGTCAAGGGAAGTGTTGATACTCAGCCACCAGAGGTGACAGGAGGAGCTCAGGTGTTTTAAGAGAGGCTGCCTGGAGGGCTGCTGGCTCCTCTCACCCCAGCCATTACCAGAAGCAGAGGGTGATGTAGACAGAGCCACACTCTTCTGTACACACGCCTGAAACTGCAGAAGCAACAACGCCCAGAAAATTGAAACCTCTCAGGTCAAGGCTGCCAAACAGGCTGGTTCCCTCTGTGACACTGAACGGGCCGTCTCCATTACCTAATTCTTCTGGAAGTTCAGGGAAAAAACGTCTCCCAGTGGAAACTCCTGACTCCCGAGCACTTTGGCAAATCTGGATCTTATTTAGGTGCCTAATTCAGGGCTGAGCAGCAGAGGACTAGCAGGGTGATAATAAAAGAAAAGATTGTGGCAATTTATCACTGGAGAGCAGCACAAAACCCTTCCCAATTCTTTTATTAAACAAACTTTAATCAATATAGTCTGGTTTCCTGAAGTTAGACGTGAGCTGGGAAATCCAGATTTTGATTTCACCAAATAATTCACGGCTACATCTCCAGAAACATGCTGGAGAATCCTCCTTAATTTTCCACAGAGTTATTCTGCTGGAATAAAATTGATTCTGTCTCTAGCATGGTAATGCATTTTTGAATCCTGCCTTATACATTTTAGCAGATGCAGCATAGCAGCTCTTTTAATATTTTATTAATATTATATGTAAGACAATATCATTTATCACAGCATTTTGAGACAAGGGTCAAACACTTCTTCTGACAGAAAAATTAAAAATCCTTTTCATTGAATATTTATATGTTCTACCATAAATAAAAAAAGAAGTTTTCACATAAAAATCTATTAATTTCAAATCCAAGTGGTTTGGGTTTTATGCAAGTGCAAAACCTTTGTAAGGGACACATCCAAACCTCAGTGAATCACTTGAAAATGCCCTTAAACCCCAAGGGGCTGAGCCTGGGCCCTGTGGCATTTAGTTGTCAAAAGGGGAACCTGGGTACATACACTCATGTGCTAATAATTGAAAGGTCAGTTCCATATACCTTTCATTTTGCACAGGGCTGTACAGGCTGGGAATTTCATCTCCAGTTACCCACAGGTCTAAGGCTGCCTCAGCTCATGACAAAAGAGAAAACTGGTGTAATTCAAAGGACAGTTGTCATGCCCAAATTTTAAAAAGTGTTCAAATTCCAAATAAATTTGACTCTAAGGTTTTTGCTGAGGCCTCTGTGAACTAATACTAAAAGGTTGTTGTCGAGCTATATCAAAAAAACCCTTCTGACTGCAGCCAACTGTCCATCCTTCCTTCAGCAGGGGGGCTGCATGTAATTTTCTGCCTTCAATTAAGATTCACCACTAAATTCATCTTCTTTTAAAACCACATTATTGCACCCTATGGTATCACATGAAATGCACAGCAAAGGTTTGGGAATTCTTTTGGAGGATGATGGGGAGTGGAAGCCCATGTTACAGGCACAATGGAAATAAATGCATAATTCAGTCCTTGCTTTTTTATTTGTCCTTGGCATTAATGAAGAACAAATTAGCTACTCTCCTTGGGTGTCTACCAGAAATAATAGTAACAACTAGAGCTCTTTCCCCCCCTCAGTAATATGTTCCTTTGTAGATAAGCACTGTGAAGAGGTAAAATTATGTCTTTTAAAAGTTTACTGTTTTCTTGTTCTAAGATGTAAATGATAAGGTTGGGACTGGGAAGTAATTCAGAAATATTTATTCCACTGAGACAATAGCTTTTTGTCATCAGAAGAAGGAATTGGTGGCTACCAAAATGAAATAAACAGCATTAACCATGGCTTGTGCTACACCACTAAATAAGAAACACCTTTCCAACAGCTCAGCACAACAAAGCCTGGGCCCTGACTGAGGGATGGGAATACCCACCCCAGAAGGTGACCTGGCTGAGGGACACAGCGTTTTTATTGTTACTCATACATGTGCAATAAATATAATAAGACACTGGAAGCATTTCCCCCTCTTCCAGATGATTAATTTACAGCCTGTTTCATCAACCTTTTATGATGTGTAACGGGGACTTATAAAAAACATAAACATCTTTGCATCTTTTTACAGGTATGACATCCTGACCAAGGTGGTTCTTGGCTGGGAGGAAGCATTCAGCCTGGAACTGGAGCTTACTTTAAATAAATTGACTCCAAAGCATTGAAATCCATTATACAACCAAGACAAAGCACCAAAATAACACCTCTCAAGTGAAGACCAGCATGTGGACGTAGCTGAAAGACAGATCTACATGCAATGCAATGCATTTGTGTAATTAAATCAACCTGCCACTCTCTCATCTATTATGCAGATGCAGAAATACTAATAATTATTATCCTCACATATCTAGAAAGACTGAATAAATGGTTCCAAGCAGCAAGAACTTGTTTGTGTTTGGATCTCTCTCACCAGAGCTTCTTTAACTAGCTCCTGGGTAGAATTCATTAATTTTTATTAACAGGGAAAACATTTGTCCCCGTGACAATATTTGCATTGCCTGAATGATTTTCACCTCTGCCACAAGGTGTACTATCGGCTCATACATCACGCGATTACTTGGAGAGCAGAAAGACCCTCAGTCATTAGTGAGTGAATTAAAGATGATCTAAAGAGCTATTAATCACAGTGACAAAAGCCTTAATGTTGCTGTGACCCTAGTGGAGCCTGGGGACTAAAAGGGAAGCCGAGGGAGAGAAAATGGAAACATATGTTTTCTCCAAAATAACCTACCTTAGGAGAACTGTCAAAGATAGAGTCCCCTCAAACTGAGAAATTCTGCCATACCACTGCTCCTAGGTTTTACTGGGACAGGCTCTGTAGCCAGTCTACTTTATTATTATTTACAGTTACTATAAAGTATTAAGCAATAAAAGATACATGGTATATTCAGACCTTTTTCTTTGCCAAGAGTTATTTAAAACCAATATATTTAGAGCAAACTGATACTGCTAACATACTGTAGGATAAACAGAGATCACTTAACTCACAATATAGTGAAAACTGGAGATGTAACATCCACATCCCCTGTGGAGAACATAAGGCACTAAACTCTCCTTCTACATTTTCAATTTGAAGCTGTACTACTAAATAAATTCAAGAAAAAGTGAAGCCTTTCATTTGCTGACAGCAGCTCAGATTCAGCAAGGTAAGTCAGATGTCCAGACACAAAGCTTAAATCACAAAAGCCAAATATATTAATATTTCTAGTCTTCCCAATAACCACTTTAGCCATCCTCAGTTCCAACCTCTTCCTGTTGGCAGTGGATTAGTGAGTTGTGCCTATAATAAAGTTGTCTCTTTTTTTATGGGCAGTAAGATACCAAAACAAAAACTGTACCTAGAGATGCAGCTGAGAGTCTCATGAGAAACACTACACTGCATTGTATTTTCTTCAAATATTACAGTCTGTAGGCAGAAATTAAATAAACTGGTATTTCCCCATCTGTTTGCAGTACAAAGAGATGTGTTGGAGCAGCTGATCTCCTGGTACCCTCATGGACAGCAGAATTCCTTCCTGCTAAGTATGTACCAATGCTGCTTCCAAGTCCTGCTCCCTGAGGATCTGACCCACAGCTCTTGGAGGGTCCCCATTTGCTTCATCAACTTTGAATGGACACAGAGATGCAGGCAAACATCTCTAATGAGCACAAGGGCCAGAAATTAAAAATAAGTTTAAGGAATACAAGGAACCTTCCACCTTTCTCTGCTCTCCTTTCCCTCCAACCTCTGAGCCTACAAATTAGATAAATTCAGTCTCCCACAATTCAGTCAAGAGGGTTTAAAGTCTCTTGCCCCAGTCCCATGCTGGACTCCACAAAGATGAACTTGTTCTTACACAGGAGTGCTGCCTTACTTTTAGAAAACTCTGAGTATTTAGTGATGTGATATCTGATCAGTCTGGAGCAGAACTTTCATCTCAATGAGAAAGGGCACTACATATTCATCTGGTGTCAGAGCCATACATAAACAAGCTTCCTCAAATGACAGATCAGAAGCAAGAAGTGGCCTCTTTTTTCTAATAGCATCAGCCCAGCTGCAGATCTCAGTGGCGCTTATTCTCAGCTGGTCTGCTTTTAACTTTCACTTCCCATTTAGAAAGCTAAATTGGGAGTGCTTTAATCTTCTGGGTTCGTTTCCTTAATGAGAAGTGAAAGGTATAAGTGGCAGCAGGTAAAGAGATATTGAAAGCTGTGGCAGACTAGCATTTAAATTTTAAGAAAAGCTAGATCAGAGCATTTTCTAACATTCCTTTCTTCTATGATAGTAAAAAAAATTTACAAAAGCCATAAAAAACCAAGTTTTTTTGCTGGGAAGACAGCACATCAGCAGAAGGGCAAACTTTGAGCAGGGCAGAGAGGAGAATGTGGATTTTGTCCTGGGGTATGCTGCAAAACTCTGCCCTGTTGCACCACTGAAAGATGTTCATTTGAGCTCACTTTTCTCCAAGAGTGTGTTCAACTACAAAGTAAGCAAAGACACTCTTGTTGCTTGTAATGTCCTCAACACCTCACAGGATGAGACCTTAGGAGCAGAAAACAAAGTTGTAGTTAAGAACTCCCCCAAAAGCTTCATCCTGAAAGTGTTTTCTGCTAGTGGAAAACATCATGGCCTGGCTTGTTAGGTTTTCTTTTCCAGATATTGAAAAAATTGTCATGTCCCTGAATAATTTCTTCCTTCAAAAACCTGAAGAAAATGAAGAGAAAAGCAATCTAACATGCATCCCATGAAGAAGCAGGTGTGATGCCACAAGGACAAGCTTTGTTTCACAAGCTTCAGCCTCTCAAAGAGCACATTTCATTGCTCATTCCTTCATCCAAATACTTTTCCTGCTAATCTGTGTTTGTTTAGGCAGAAAGAAATTCCTATCCATTTTGGTCACAACCAAGGAGTCTCATAGAAATCCAGGCCCTGGATTTCAATATCTGTGCCCACTTGATGATATCACTTATGTCAACATTTCCAGAAGTGGCCACTGCCTGGGACTCCCCTTCCACAAGTGCAGCTCCACTGCTCTGCTCCTCCCAGTGCCCCAGCACACCTGGGTCCCCAAGATCTGCTCCATCTTTACATGTCTCCTATTTCCATTAAATAACTACACAGGAGACATAAAATTAGAGTTTCACCGATTTTGTGTCTCCCCTTCCAATAAGTTACAGCTGAAGTGACCTGGGGAAGAGTTGTCAGATAAAAGTGCTAAATCTCAGCAGCAGAAAGGAGCAATTGGGGCACATTTCATGAATATTACCCCAAGTCCATCAGGCACTAGATCATGGAGCACACCACTGGTGCTGCATTCCCATGGGGAGCAGTCTGGAAAAATAGGTTTATATTGTGCCAAGACACCTGCTAACACCCTTCACTGTGGTCCCCACTCTGTACCTGAATTTTTCATGGCTAATTAAGAGGCAACAGCACCTAATTTCCCACTGCACTTCAGGTGTTTGGAGGAGTGCTTTGTTGTGTTTCCCTGCATTTCCCCTGGGTTTTGTTCCTACACATCCGATCCATGTGTTACTGACTTAGCTCATTAAATATAAATTGACATCTCCACTGTGCTGAGCAGGGTATCCTCAAAATCCCTTAAATATCATCGTGCCTTAGAAGTAACACAGAGCAGGCCAGAATATCCTGTGCTGGTGAGAGTCTGGAAAACAAAACTAACAGAGGTTCAGTCCCCTAATACATGGAAAAACGGGGATCCAGTGCAAATGAAGCATAGGATGGTAAATAAGAACTGTATTCGCTTGCAGTCATGCACTATAGCCATTAAGCCTTAAGGTCTTAAAGGTACCAAGCAATGCATATGATAAATTTCTCAAAAACACCCCAGCCATAACATAGTTCCTGCTGATTGCTCATTTACCCATAATGCATGCTGTCATAGCAAAGCCTGACAAATGACAGCCAAAGCTCAGGTTATTTTTTACGCTGACTGCCAAGCCCCTCACCTCAGATTATTCATTTATTAGGGCAATCACTGAGGTCTGGGTACTTAATATTGTTTTCACCAAATATGAAAATGATCTACTTGCCTATTCTTTAGTTCCTCCTAGGGCAAGCCATTTATCATCAGCCCTGGATAAATGACTGCTTCATTATAGCCATAATTTATGAGATGTTAGAACTAAAGAGCCACACCTAAAGACTTAAAGCTTTAATATGGATTAAAATAAGATAATCAATCAAGCATATACAAATTCTCTTCAGAATTATTTCTTGCTTTGAAATGGCTTTGCATTTTTAGAATGGAAGTAGTCTTAAATTTCATCTTATCCAACCCCAGCCAAACTTGTTTAAAAGTCAATGAGGAACTCTAGGATACAACCTTGTTGGTCAGCCTTAGATACTGCTGGGCAATCATTACATAATTCAATAAAATTGCCTCTTGGGCTAAGGACATTTTTTGTAGTTTTGATGGCATAGTCGTAACCCAGACTGAGAAGATTTGCAGGCCTTCAGTCCTGATGAAGTGGGGAAAATGCAAAGTGATGCCAGACTCCAGAATTCTCCACAGATACTGCCATGCTTTTCATCCTCTCCTGTGGAATTTTGCTGCTCTGGTGTTACAGAAGAGAGACAGTCAAATGTTACTATTGAAAAATATTTCCATGGTGTTAAGGGGGTTTCTCTGCCTGAAACAGTATTTCACAGCTCAGAGTGTGGGTGAGGGAAGCTTCTTCCTCTAGCTGGGGAATTAAATATTCCTCCCTTCCCCAAAACAGTGTTACAGCTTCAAAGCAAAAGTTTCTGATTGTCTCGATTGTGTATTTGCCAGCACAAAGCCAATATAAATATTATTCCTCAAGCAAGCACCTTGCTTGAAACACAAGCCTAAGCCCACTTAACCACTTCATCCTGCATCTTCTGAAGCCCCTGTTGGAAATACATAATATTTCAGATTTTTGATCATGTACCCCCAAGACAAGGATGCAGCTATGGTTTCCATTGCCAGCCAGGCATGCTCTGGGCAGTGCTGGAGCCCCAGGGACTCAGGCAAGATGAATGAACTATCCCAGGAAGCCCAGAGCAAGCCCATGGCAGCAGGCAATTCATGATGTCATGATCAGGCTTTCAGGAGTGGGTACTTTGTTTTCTCTTGCACCAAGCCACAGCCCTGGCAGGTGACATGGACAACCTCAGCATCTCCCTGGGGTTCCAGCCTGGATAATGCACCCAGAAGGAACAGGGGATGAGGCACACAAAGACCCTGTACTTGGAGCCACAATTACCAAATCCAAACTTTCCCAACAGCTTCTTGCTCTCGGGATAAGAGCCTGTGGCATGTGTTTTACTGACTGTAAATCAGTGAACAACAATCTGCTGATTGTTGGGCTTATGGTGAGAGAGCACACTGCAGCTTCACTCAACGCAGCTTTAGCCAATGAGGCTTCCTCAGTAATGCTAACACTGATTTAAATTTAATCCCAGCATCAGGCTTTGTTAGCTACAGGACATTTTTCACTCTGGGTTAAGTCCTCCTCTCATACAACTTGGTGTCAGCACTTCAGCAGGAATAAAACAATCCAAGCTCTGCAGTCCCCATGTGTGAGAGCTGTTTAAGCATATCTGCTTAAGGAAGGAAATGCTTGATACACACATTATAGAGGCAATGAAATTTAAAATATCTACCTATGTGGTTATAAACATACAAATGTATAGAAATACATTTGTTTGCACAAGTAAATACAAGGGGTTTTTTGTGAGTATGCAAATAAGCAGCTAAAAACACAAGATTACAGGCACAATCTAAAAGAACTTAAAGATTGTATTTACATTCAGGGGCCCAAAAAGTCCATTTCCCTAATTATTTTGGGAAGCTTTAACTGGAAGTTCAACAGAATTGAGGCACAATGCAGTTCTTATCCTCAAATGTGCTAAGAAAAACCCAGTTCACACCCCTGCATGCTCCAGCCTGGGCAGGGAGGAGATGCTCCATGGCAATGGAGAAGCACATGGACCACATTTATCTCAGTGCCACTGGGCTTGGGGACAACACTTCCAGCCAGGCTGCACCAACCCCTCCCAACCCATTTCCCTCAAGGAGACCAGCACCTCTCCAAGTCAAAATCCATCATCTTCATCATCCCTTAAAGCAAATTCTCTCTCAGAGCAAGGAGATGTGTTCCACATTCTTTGCCAAAATAAATGCAAAATCAAGTTAGAAACCCTCCAAAATAGGGTTGGTAATGCAAATATTGACACAGCAAAGAGGAGGGAGTGCAAAGCATGGCTGGACAGACAGTCTGAATACAAAATATTTCATAAAAATGTCATCTTTATTTAGTGGGTGATGAAATCAGCAACTATTTTAAAGATTTATAGTTTTTTTAGCCCAGACAGTTATGCCCCCAAGTTATCTAATGGGAACATGAAGCAAAGGCAGTTTTCACAAATTATGTCTGGGATTAATGTGATGAGCACTCTAAATGCTGGCCTCCTGCTGATTTCCATGGAAGTTTTGCAGGAGCAGAATTTCTAGGAACAGGTAATTAAGCGATGTTCTTCCCCACCCCTTCTTTCCTACACAATGGCTTTATAGTTATACAATTTAATTCTTCTTACACGAGGCTGAGTCACCACAACACTGAAGGCACACTCAGGGTGCAGAATGGAATAGACACATTGAGGAAAAATAAAAAAGGCACTGGTCAAGTGGCACATACACCTTGGTGGTCATCTTGGGCCAAATCTTGCACGCTGTAGGGCCATGGCCCTGTGGTTTGGTTCACCAGGAATTTTGCAGCCCAAGCAACTGCTCAAGTGTTGTGTCACCTTGTTGGCTGCCACGTGAATTGCTGGTCCAGCCTCTGTGGAGAACCCTGCTTCTCTTCTCCTTTCATGAGGAATAAACAGCATTGAGGGTAAGAGAAGGATATCTTTAAGTGGAAAAATTCTGCTTCTCAACAGCTCCTTTCCTCAGGTGAACACACCTGGCTAAGAGGATGCACCAGCCTTGGGGACCCTGCAGCAGTAGGAGTGACACCCATTCTCACTGCTCAGTGATGAGTCAAGTGTGAGGTTAAGGAGAATTAGGACCAAACTCTGAAGGCATCAGGGTTTCCAAAGACATCTCTCTAATTAGTGCTCCTCAGCAGCTCTGAGTCAGGTAGCTCAAAAAGGCTGTTGTGGTGTTTCCAGGTGGACAGCACCTGCCAGCAGCTGTGCTTGGGTCATGGAAGTGTGGTACAATGTCACCCATAGCCCTCCTGATTGATCTCCAGCCCCTGGAGAGCCTTGTACCTGCACCCCTGCCCTAACTCAGCAGCACCAAAGGTAGCTGGTGTCTGAACAAACCCACTGCACCTTCCCCACAAAGCCCAGATGTAGGCTTATCACAATATTAATTTATGCTGCTGAAACAACCCTTTTTATTCTTGTTTTTTTAATGAACACTGTTGTTCTATTAAGCTGAAAAAGTTGATGTGAACAGAACAAGGAACAGCTTCCATGCAAACTGCTAAGTTACCAATTAGCTCCTTAAAACAATTGAAAGTCACAGAGCCCCCTCAATGCACAGAGGCGGTTAATTAATTAACATTAGATGTGATTAATAATGAGTCTTGTTTAATAGTAAATATCTGCCTGCAATGCCTGCATGTCAGAACAAAAAGCCTTCAGAGAGCGGGCAACTATATTTATCCTGATTGCGTTTGGGATTTTAACATGTTTTGTGCAGGCTGACAAATGGCCTATTAATTATCTAATGTTGTCTGACAACAACAGCTTGATAAAGATGTATGTTTTTGAATTGCTGGATGAAAACTGCTGGAGAAGAGCCCCACAGGGGCCTTGCTGTCCTAAAACTGGGCTCCAAGCCATGACAACAGGCAAGACAAAGCCCTATCTCCTGCCACAGCCTTCGGAGATAAAATATGTCTTGGCATTAGGGACGTTTTCAGAAAACTGCTTCTGCAATATCTGATTAGGAAAAGGAGGAGTATGTCTTTACTAAATTGGGGTTAAGGCATAATCAATATCATATATGGAGTGTCTGGCCTATTCTGCATAAACACAGGCACTTCATATTATTAAGGAGTCTATAATGCAGAGGAAGCATATGGCAGGACATTGCAGTGCTTTCTATTCTTTTTATTTAGAACTTTATCTTCCAACCTGTTTGACAGCTGCTCCTAAGTGGTTTCACAGTGCCAAATTATTTTTATGATTGTTTGATGTTTTATTCTCCCATTTCAGTTAATGAGATAGGATCCCACAATGGTCATAATTCAGAGCTGTCAGAACTAAAAAGCATGCTTGTGGCAAGATAGCCTGATGGTAAATAAGGCTAAAAGCTGTGGATAATAAAAACTCTCTTATCCGAGTCTCCTCTGCAATCAAAACTTGGTTTGGATCCTTCTTTCCTTTGTGCTCTCTTGTACTACAGCCTTCCCTTTTGGACAGGTAAACTATCAATCTTTGGGTAATGTCACCCTTTTAATTCTGTTCAACCTTTCCTTGTAATGAAATGTGTAGGATACACAGGAAATGTTGAAATGTCTAAAGATATTGAGTGCTATATTATAATTAAAGGGCTGGAGTCCTGTTTATTGTGCCAAGGGAATAATTTGTCATATATGCTTAGAAGAAACTGTTCAACAAATGACCTTTAAGAGTCCCAGGAAATGGGATATCTGTCATTCCCTGGGGAATTTAACAAAAACTTTCAAAAAGTTGACATTTCAGATCCCAACTTCCAGCATGATAACTTCTGCATCTTTTATTCTTGGATGTTTTATATAGAGAGCATATAAATAAAGACCATGAGATATAAATAAGTAGTCTTGGCTGTTAGACCACAGGATTGAGAACCGGGGCTTCTTTGTTCTTATCTCTACCAAAGAGTTTCTGCATGACCTTGTAATTTCATTGCCAATTGTCTCAACTTCCCTAGTTAGAATATATCTGTAAAATACCTTACTACTCATCTTAGACAAATCTCCCACCATTTTTTTTCAGGAATGCACTACACAATTCCATTCTTTAGCTCAGATGCTACACCACCTCTATTTGTGACAGGACAAATGATCAAAGATCATGTTTGCTTTCAGAATAAAATTTTTAAAAAATTGTGCAACTGGTGGATTAGGAAAAGATTCCAAGCATAAAACTATTGAAGGAGTTGCAGGAATTGCACTCGTCCATGTATACATGGTTAAATGCAAAAAAAGTTTCCATTATTTGGAGAAAGCAACATCAGGCACACAACAGAAAGAAGGGAGATGCAGGCAACTTCTCCGGGTGTTGGCAAAAGGGAATGTGGGACAGGGAGGGGCAGAGCACAAACTCCTCAGGAATCTCCTCTGGAACCCTTCACCTGTGGCTTGCTTATTAAGGTGAACTCCAACTGGAACTCATAGAAAAGCCTCTAACATCCACCAAAACAAATTCTGATCCTCAATACTGACAGCCAGGCACCTCTAATAAACTCAGAATGAATAACTTATATCCCCAGTATGTGCCTCATTTCCTACCACACTTCTTAAACAAGAAATCGTGGAAATGATTGTGAAGCAACCAGAACAAAGCACAGCAATAGCCAGCTGAATTAGCACTCAAAGCCCAGGTATGCAAATCCATGTCTAAACAAGTCTGCTTTATTTGTGTGTGTTTTAAGTCAATTCTTTAGGTCCAAATACGTCTCATAATAAGCAAGAAAACTGGACAAAGCTAATCTCAAGTATTCCACCACACAGGTCTCACACACAGTTTGTGGTTGGAGCATGGCAAATCCACATTGTTATCATTTTTTCCTCTCCCATTATGAAGGCCAAGTGTGATAAAAAGGGGCAGAGCACTGTAGGGGCTGCCCACATCCGAATCCAAGCACCAGAGAGCTGATTCAGCAATCTCCTGGTAGGTTATATGCAAAAGGTGTAAGAAACACTTCCCTTTGCATCATTTGCCCAGACTACAGCTAATAAATGTTGCTGTAACTGTCAGATCAGATCCTGGGGATCTGCCAAAAAGCCACGGGAGCAAGGCCAGAGGAGGAACACGTAGGAGCAAATGAAAGCCAGTTGTGCTCGTGATGTCCAGTTCAGAACAGCACATGTGCCAAAGCACCACTTTGGGCAGAGACACCTTGGCCACACTAATTCCATCAGGAAGAGAAGGAACAAGAGCTCAGCCCATCCCTCTGCCAGCCTGGGGCTGCCTGCACCCGAGGCAAGCACTGGAGACAACCAGCACAGGCAGCCCTGGGGCTGGCAGAGCACTTGCACATCCTTCCCAGTGTGGGAAGGGCAGGAATATCACACAATTTTCACATTCCTGAGGTTGCAGGCTTGTCGTGTTAGACCATCGCCACTATTCAGGTTTTTACATTTATCAAATAGCAGAACCCAGCAATCCCTTGGCTACAGAGGTCTCACTGAGGGCTTGATACAAAAGATCTCAAGTCACCAAGCCTCTTTCCATAGACTTTCCATCTGGGTTCACAGCAGTTTCCCTCTCTTCTTTTGTCTCCAGTTCAGTACAAAGTAGATTGCTATTGATTTGGGATATCGGGGAAAGGAGGGGAACAAGGAGGAAACCTCAATGAGGAAGGCATAAGGAAATTTGATACAGCTTTGCAAAGTTCAGGTACTCCTTTTTTCAGTCACAAGGAAAGAAAATTGATGATGCCACAAGTTTAATGCTAATTGATTTATTACCTGCCTAAGCAAATCCTGGGCAATGCAATGGCAGGCTTAGACTTAAAGCAAATGATTTACAAGATAATGTTTGACTCTGGGAAAGGGTAATCAGATCCAGATACAATGGATGATAGGATAATTGAGAAGAAATAAAAGAGGATAAATTGCCATGTGCTAATGAGCTTACAGGCCCTAATGGGGAGGACATCAGTTTTAACACTCAGGTTATGAGCTAGGAGCAAGGGTTTTTTTTCTTCAACAGCTAAAGATGTAGTGCTGAAACAAACCAAGATTAATGGTGTCCCACTCACTTACTTAGCCATTCTTTACACCTTCAGCAGCTTCCTGCATTAAATGTCTGGCTGTTTTTAAGCCAGGTTTATCCTAAGAAACTCACCTCACTTGGAAGCCATATTACCTATTTCTAGGCTAAGGCACGTCTGTTGTTTGGGGATGAATGACTCAAAACAGCATTTCTCCCCCTTGCAGCACTGGCTGCCTGATGAGTTTGCAATGTCTTTGCAGGTCTCTTTAGGATCATAGGAATATTCTCAAGCCTTTATACGGTCTCACTGCACTCAGGTTTTGAAGCAGTTGCCAGAGCAATGCTGTCTCACCTCATGATTCATTTTTATATCTTTTTCTCCCTCCATCCCACATCACCACCTAGAACCAGGGACACTTTATTGGTATTTCTGATTACTGCTGTAGCCATCTAAATTTTTCAGCAGGATGGGGGTCTCTCCAGCCCTGATGTAGAAATGCACTGTAGGAATGGTGCTAGCCACAGAGTAATAAAAAGACAGTGCCGTGTGCTGTTATTGGTAAGGAATACAGAAATGAAGCACTTCCTTAGAGACCAAGCCCATATTCCAGGGCAAGGCTTCCAACAAATTAAGTTTAATATGATGAATTGTGGTACAGTTCCAGAATGAATACAACTCTCAAAAATGCAGGTCAGCTGAAGCTTTTAAGTTACAATGTGCACTACATATCCAATAGTCAATTTTAAAGAAAAATATTTCTAGTTAATATGCACAGAAGTATCCATAGCCCTTATGAGTGAAGGCATGGGAAGCCTTTTCTCTTTTTTAAGATGTCAAGGCACTAATTAATTACAAAACACCAATTAATTACCTGCAATCTCAGTGCAGGTAGCTCCTTTCCTAGGGAAGGGGGAGGATGCCAACAGGAACCCATCAGATCAGAACCCACCACCCACCCCAGGGAGCAACACCCCATGAGCAGAGGAGCAAAGGACAATCTGCCCCCACAGGGATACACGTGCTCCAAAGAGCAGCTCCAAGCTCTGCTCTTTGAGTCACCTTTCATTGTCCTGACCCAGATTTTAACATTTGCTTTAGAATTAGAAACACGGATCATAAAACCACAAATTAGTAAACACAATCGTTTGGTGCTGGTACAGCTCCCAGAGGCAGGGAGAATTTAGTTCACCTTTTCCCCGTGAACTAAATTCTCAGGCTTTGAAATGCAGATGCATCTGGTACTAAATACAAGTGCAGTGGTGCCTGTCCCTCTGTAAGGAGAGATGTGGTAACGAGCTGGTTCAAGCACTTCTGCAGGAAACCAGGATCTAACTTGAATCCATGATGATCCCTTTCTCCCCCACACACCTTATCAAGTATCCCCTGGAGCTAAGCTATTGTCACCTTGAACACAGAATGATTTCACGTCAAAGTAAACAAGACTTTCCACGGAAAAGTCTCTGGTCTAGTTGTAAAACAAAAAAGAACAACTAAAAAGGATAAATATTAAATGTCTTAACGTATTACAAGTCTTAACATATTAGCATGTTCCTTCAGGGAAACCAGCCTGGAGCTGCAGACTTGAAATAGCTGCAATTAGTACAAGGATTGTTCTACTTGAAGCAACTTGCCTTTTCTGTTTGAGAGGAACACACAGTGTGAGTTCCCTGTTCTGCTATCGGGCACTTACTGTACAAGCAAACAGGATATGATAGGTGTGACTCCAGTAATTGTCCCTATTCACTCTTACAGATAAAATATGGGTTTAATTTGTTGGGAGGAAAAAAAGAAAGGTCAGCTGAATATTGAAGAGATTTCTTGTTTGATTGTAGGCATTGATGTGAGTTTTAATTTTATTTACTGATAGATGATTGTGTAGCTCAGAGAGTCACAGCAGATCCAGCTCCCACTTCCACAGCTATGGCAGTTTTTCTGTTGATGTTGAGCCAAATCTCAGTGACCTCCATATGCAAACTCCTTTCCCTCAGTGGAGCCTTACAACATTTTTCACAAAAAAAAAAAAAAAATTGCAGGCATACAACTAAAGCCCACCTTTTCTCTTCTGAGGTGCCAACTTCATGTTTCTGGTTGCCTATCACACCAGTGCCTCACTGTGCTTATACTCAAATGAAGAGGCAGACAGGGAAACTTAGCGGGAATTGTTGCTATTTGCACATAGCTGCACAAGGTTTTTGAATGGCAAACAAAAAATTACAGGAGGACAGAAAGAAAGCAGGACCTTCCTCTGCACCAAAGTGAAAGCACCAATGTTTGAGGGACAAAGGATGCCACAGGTCAGAGGTGGAGAGGCACTGAGCCACCAAGGCATGCCACACCTGCAAAAGCAGGAGCTGGGACCCTTGGGCATCCACATGCAATGCTGAAGACACAACAGATCGTCTCTAAGTGCTGTCATATGGATGCTCTTGGCCTTAAATTTCATCTCATCTATGTCTTACATTCTCTCTAAATGTATTCTTTTCATTAAACATTTTTAATATATTGGAATATTTTGTTTGCAGGTCTTGTTTGGGTTTTTATTTTAACGTTAGTCCCTAGATCAACCAATTCCCCAGCCTGCAACCACCACATTGGGATCAAAAACACACACATTCAGTGGAAGCTCTACACCTTTCTTGTCTGTAACAGATGTCTCTACTAAGACAAAACCTCCCCTGCAGTCCCAGCTTTCCTCCCAAACCTCTCCCTGCCTCAGTGGAACCTGTGACACAACCCCACACCCATTGAACAGAGGGTGTATTTTGGGAGACTCCAGCTCTCAGGTCAGGACTGTGTCATCTCACTGACCTCTGTGAAATGTGGCTGCACACATTCCCCTCCTGCAGACCAGGGCAGCATCCCTGCCTGCAGATATCTGAGGAAACCTCTCTGCTGCAGGATCATTAACACACCTCGCTGCCTGCAGGGAGCAGGGCAGCTGCCGTCCTTCCCACACTGCTGTGGCAGGAAATATTTTATCCTCCTGCAGCTGTGCCAACATTTCCAGAGTGCCTTGGCTCTGTGAAAGCAGACTTTTTGACCCTGAATTTGGCATGTGCAGAAGGCAGAGGCACAAACAGGCTCACAGTGGGGTCAGTGCAGCCCCGTTTGCACACTCACCTCGGTCCCAGTCTGACCAGCACCTCTCTGGCCACACACACTGGGATGGGTCCAGGAGGGTCCCCCAGTGCCCACAGCACACACACAGAGCTGTTACATGAGCAAAACATGAGCTGCATCCCCTGCCACACAGCATGGCACAGGCACCAGGGAAGGTGCCAGCTCAGGTTCCCTCTGACAGGGTTTCACCATCAAACACCAACAAACCAGAGGGATCCTGGGCCAGCACTGGAAGGTGGATCAGAAAACCCGGGTTCATGTCTCTACTGCATTAGTTTTCCCACAGGAACAGGTAGCTTCTAACTCAGCTGATTTTTTAAAACAGCCTCTTCCTTCTTGGTGCCTCAGTTTCCCATCCATGTAAAGGGGATCATTTTAATTGCCTGATTTTATCCCAATTTTCCCCTTCAGAATACCCATATTTCAAGACAACAGCTACTATGTATGTGGAGCAACTGGTGCAGCTCACACTGACCACACTGCAGGCATACACCTGGCTTATCAGTAATGACAAAATGATAATATTTAACACTTCCCACTCCCATAGATTTTAACTTTTTTCAACTGATCTTGTTAGCCCACCAAATTTATTAACAGCTACCAGAAAGCCATTTACAATACATAGAATTTAAACAGCTGAGTCTGCTTTGGACTTTTTAAACGAAACATCTTAATCCCAGATAATGAATATGATTCCAAAACTTTTTGGGGAGCAGGGAATTTGAAAAATAATTTCATCTGAGGTGTTAGCTCACACATCGGTGATTTCAGCTTGATGCCACTAGAAGTGAGTGAGATGCAATGTTTTGAGAATCAGAATGAATAATGGAAACATCAGCTCAGCCCTGACCCTGGGTGTGGAGGCACCACTGTGCTGGGCTACAGCCCCAGTGCCTCTGCTGCAGCCAGCAGGTAAAGCTCAGAGCAGGGAAATGCACAAGGGGGTGGGGAAAGAAATACAATAATAGTGTAGAGCATGGATAAGCCATACACAGATATTGGTAATTTCAAATAGGTACTTCTCAGAGGAGCTGTACTGCACACCTTTGACCTTTAACTGGAGTGCTCAAACATTGCTTGTAATGATGACTACCAATGAAAGTCCTGTGCTGTGCTTGGCTGCACTTTCTATATGAGTGCCAGCAGCAAGATAAATGATAAACTGGTTCACTGGAGTACTAGTGGTTTGGGGGCTATTGATTTTTGGTCCATTCTCTTTAAAAGTGAGATCTAAAAAGTTGACAGAGGGTCATTAATTTCATCATATACTTGTCGACTCATCCATAACCAATCCAGGGGCTGAGTGCGCTTGTCACTCTCTGTTTGCACTTTATTTGTTTAGGTTTTCTTTGTGATTCTACATTTTCCCCCTTTATTTCAGCTTTGTGTTTATGTTCCTGCTGTTATTTCTTTTTCCCCTCCAAATGAATGCCTCATTTGGACTTCTACTGAAAAATGCTCTCTTATATTTATATTATAAATAAATTCAGTGGCTTCATTATCAAATCTGTGCTAGGAGAGGAAGTCACCTCTGTTTAGTGCCATGCATTTAAAAAGAAAAAGAACTGCTATAAAATTCATCAATCTTAATTGTGCAATCTGTAGGATTTTGATTGAACAAACACTTGTCTGAAGACTTCAGGGTCTTGTTTGAAAGACATATTAAGAAAAGAGTTGAACATTTCTCTTGTGAAGCTCTATAAGTCCATGACAGTGTTCTCAGGTGACACAGAAAAGACTGAATTCAAATAAACATATGACCATAATTAGTAGAGTTCCCTTCCTTGTCCTTCTGATTAAGCCCTTAGCAATGCATTGACTAAGAAAATATTTTAGCAAATCTTACTATAAAAAAACCAAACTCTTGGCTTATCCTAGCTTTCATAGAGTGAGACTATACAGAGAATTCTCCATTATTATTGGTATAATAACAACCCGATAGAAAAATATAAGACCAGAGGAGTACTTTATACATCTAATATGTAAAAATATCCACAGAAGGAAGTTATTCATGTGCAGGAGCTGCAAGCAGGAGGCAGGTTTTACCAGCTTAAGTTAGTTAAGTGTATTTCTAGGTAATAGTGTCATCTGTCTCCCAACACCAAGTTCATCTGCACTGTCTTTCATTGGGAGCCCAACAAAAAAGTGCGTGCAGGAAGTAACAGAAAGTGTGATTAACTACTACAGGCGATGGCAGAAAATTCCAGCATTAATAATATCACAACTTGCCAGTAAATCTCTCTTTTATAGGTAAAGAAATACATTTCTACTTTAAAGTGTGTTTTTATATACCCCTGAGTGCCCAACTAGTTAAACTACCAAGGGAGCTCTACATGATTTAGAAGTTAATCCTTCAAATGGCTAACAATTGAATGCCTCAGCTGTTTGTAGTTTCCTACCGCTGGCTAATTTCATTTTTGTTTCATGTGTTCGGTGGCAAGCTTTCATTGTTCAGAGCTCTGACACCGAGGCTGTAAATGTAGTTAATTTAGTTAAAATGAGGCTGGGAACATTCACACCATGTTCAGCTTGTTGTGACTAGGCCTGGTAGAAGTTGAGGTAGATATGTCTGGAGAGCAAACAAGTGGGGGGAAAAAAGGAGAGAAAGACAAAGGAGATGATCCAAATTTGCCAAACTCAGGGGCATTGAACAGCTTTTAAAAAAATTAAGTTTTTCAAGGCCAAAAAATCCAAATATGTTGAAATATTGAATCATCAAGTGGGATTTACCAGTGAGTTTGGCTGTCTGGGCCTACCTTTATCAGTTCCTTTGCTTTTGCCAACAGCAAAGCCCATAAATCCCATCCTTTCTCCAAACCCCATTTTGTCTGATTGGCGCTTACAGAGCTCAGAAGGCTCATAAGTGCTCAAAAATATTTACAGCAGTTGGTGCACAGCTCCTCACTGTCCATGCTGGGAAACCAGACTGAGCCAAGGTGTCTCTTGGTCAGGTCCCAACTCTACCAAAGGGACACCTAAATGGATGAAACCCACCCAAAAATCAATACTTTTTGCTGGCTTGGCATGAACAGCTGAATCTGTGCAAAGAGTGACCACTTTTCCCATTCACATCCCCAAATAAATGATGTAATATAAGGTTGAAGACCCTCTTGACCTCAGCAGAGCCCATTCTTGTGGGGAACAGAACCCCCAAATCTCCTGCCCATGGTGCCAAAGAAAGGCTCAGCGGCTCTGGCACTTCCTGGCTGCATTTCCCAACTCAAGCAAGCAGCTTCTTAAAATCCTAATTATAGTCTTGATTAATAGATATTATAACACAGCTCCTGTTTGCCTGTAATTATATTTGACACAGAGATACAAATCAGCAGTTTAACACACTGGAATAGGATTCATAGGATTTTATAGGATTATGGACATATACATTTTTATTAAAGCTCTATTGGTTTCTCTTTAGCATTCATCAAATCTCTCCCTTTATACAGAGATAAATATATCTTTTTTTTTTCCAGAAAGTCATTAATTTTGGAGTTTGAGAAAAATGAAATAGACGAAGTGGGTAATTTTTCACACTTAGAATAATTTCTCTGTGATATTATGACTCTTTTTCTTGCACTGCTCTGGGAGATTAATATGGCTGTTATTTTCTCCACTAATTGGCTTTACAGATAGCCATGGGAGATAGCACCTAATAAAGCCAAACGAGAGAAAAATGTTAACAGAACTAAGCTGTCCCATAACAAGAGGGTCTATTCATTAAGAAGCAATATTTTATTAGAGAAGATTTTTTAACAGATTTTTAAAATAAGGGGAGTATGCACTCAAAACCAAAAATTGATTTTTCCCGATTGTCCCTTTCCCTAAAGCACTCCAGGTATGTAAGGCAGCATGAACACACACACCTAAACCACAGGTGAGACACCACCACAGGGTCTGAACATCTCTTATCAGCTAGGAACAAAGAGTGCCACCTCTAAAATAAAAAAATAAAATAAATAAGTAGTGTCACACAATCATCACAAGCACTGCCCTTGACCCCAATGCTTTATCTAAAGCTGAAAAGCAGGGAGAAAACTGTCTGAACTCTGAGTAAAACACAGGCCAGCAACAGGTATTGTACAAGAATAATTTAAAAATATGATGCAATTCTCCCTTATTGACAACCAGAACGTTTTATTAGCAGCTTGAAGAGATAAATATCTCCTATTAGGAACCTGCTATTCCTGCAGCACAAATGTCCCTCCATGCACCAAGCTGACATTTGGATGTGGGGACAAATCTCACACCATTTACCAACAGCACACTCAGACGTGCTGTGCGTGACACCAAACCCCACAAATACCTCCACACAGGATCCTCCATTTTGGAGCAGCACAGCTGGGAATTCCTGCAAATATTTTTCCAACCTAAAACCATTGTTTAGCAGCCAATATGTTAAATCAGCACTTTGAAAACAAAGCAACTCTGGATTACTACCTAGGAGCAACCGCTTCCAGTGTCTCTTCCATCAAAGCAGGTCAGTTAAACACTTATGTATTTAGCCAAAAATCCCACACAACACTAGATATAAATCCTCAGCGCGATATTTGAGAGGGACATTACAGGAACAATCACTCCAGGTGAGTTTTAGCTTGTTGGAAGGCAGGATCTAATCACAGGGACTCTGAGCAGCTGGTATTTCATTTCACTCCAGCTCTGCCTGGCCTCCAGGTCCTCCACCTGTGTGTGGGTGAAGGCACAAAGAGTGTCTTGGCAGCTGCTGCTTTTGGGACAAATCATCATTTCTCCTCTAACTCTCCCCCAGGAACATTTTATATTTATAGGTACTATTGATACTTTAGGAGATCAGCATGGAGCAATTCAGGTTCCCATTACAGTAACTGCTGAAGACATTTAACAATATTCTAAAACAAGATAAAAAGCTTCATAGCCATAGATTTGTGTCTCTGGTCTTCACTCCATTGCTATTATTTCTTTTCCTAATCAGGTTTTCCGTTATTTAAATATACAATCAGGTGGTACTGAAAGGAACAGAGTAAAAATAAGTAACAAGAGATATATTGAGCACTAAAGCTCTAGACTCATATTGATCACTCCTACCAAATGAGAAAGGCAAGATGTTTACAGAAGATGGGAAAAGCCAAAGTATACACAACAAACAAACAATCACCATTTGAGCACACAATTTTTGAGCTAATGATTTGTTCCATGGGTGCTTTGGTATGGTACTATTGAAAGTCACCTTAAGAAAACTCTGCTCACAGCTACACAGGCACAAGTCCCACTCCCCCCACTTAGTGTATTAACTGTGCCACTCCAATCATGGGGAAGATCACTGGGAACACAGCAGGAACAGCACCAAAGAGCTTTCTGTGAATTTCTTCCTCCTGCTGTATCCTTCCCCTGTACAACCCCCTTGAAAAATCATCAGGCAAGAGCATCACATTCAAACACAGACTTTCCTCTAGAGCCACAACCACTTAAGACTTGCATTTGAGATCACTTTAAGATTCAATTCTTAATTTAAAAAAATAAAGAAAATAAGTTAGAAGAAATCTAAAGATATCTTTAAATGAATTCAAAGAAAAAAATTGCCTTTAAAATTTCTACCTGCCTGTTTTGCTGGCTGGTTTCAGAGCAGCCCTGAGCAGCCAGAAACCAGCACAGGGTCAGGACACAAGAGGCCAGTTACCATTTTAACATTAAGAGAAAAGAGGAAAGTTTTTTTACAGGTGCATAAAATATAGAGTGAGAAGCTGAAAGACTGTTCCTCAATTAAAGTTACCACGTTTTATAAACCAGGACTAGAGGAAGTTTAAAGCTTTTGCACAAGAACTTAGTTTAAGCACTTAGACTAAATAAAATGGGCAAAATTACCTACTTACTTGAGAGGTAGAAAGGAGCTTTAACTTCCACTACAGACACCAGCCAAAAACTTCTGAACCCCCTTAGCCAACTTTATATCTGCCTTTCACAGCTGAATTGGGTGAGCTGTGTAACTTGAACACCTGAAAACTCCAGTGATAATGAGCAGGCTGAGCCCTTCTCTGCCAGGCAGGGGGTACAGCTCAGGCTGTATTAAATATAAATTTAATGCCCTGATATTTAAACCCTACGTATAAAAATTTTAATATGCAAATAACATATATTAAATATGTAGATTAACAGCAGTCATCAACCTGTACTCAAAAACAGAAAGAAAAAAGAAAGAAGAAAAAAGATACTTGACGCCACATAGGTGCAACCCCAACAGTGTCCACAGCCCATGGCAAAACGAGCCCATTTCTGAAATTCACCCCCTCTGTGTCCCAGTGCAGGTGGCTGGGAGAAGGTCAAGCAGTACCTGCTCAGGGGACACCTCCAGCACGGCCCTTCCCACGCTGGGATGATCCCATCCACTGGGAAAACCCCCCTCCATTGGCCCACAATCAAGGGATGGCAGGTCCCTCTTACCCAAATGAGAGTGGTGCCAATCCCTGGGCCCGTCCCCCCTTCAGCTGTCAGGGCTGCTGCCACCAGCCCTGCGGATGTCACTGCAAGTGACACTTCTGGCTGCTTCAAAGGAGCAGATAATTAACGTAATTTTTTAAGCTGCTGACACAAAGCCATTCCCATAAAGTTGAGAAAGTGGTATTTTTTAATTTATTTTTTTTTTATATCAGGCACTTTTGTCCTTGAAACAGCACCTGTTGTATTCAGTGGGATCAATTCTTTTTCTCCTGGGAATAACAAGGATGATTTTGACCTCTCCCAGTATTTACCCACACACTGCCACGAGCATCAGGAAGAGTTTTTAGCAGTAAAACTAAAGAAAGCAGCAGCCCCCATGCTTCTTCTTGGAATATCAGCCACAACACAAACCAGTGGTAGCTGCTTTTCCAACATTCCAAGGATTTCCCAGCTAGAAGAAAAAAAAAAAAAATCCTGCACCTTTTATTGCAAATCCATATCTAGGAAGTCAAAATATACAAATTAAGATCATGGATATCAAAATACTGGACACGGATGCATTGTTATTGTACTCAAGGCTGTACCAATGTTTTCCTTTCAGTGGTTTATAACTTGGCTTAAAATTTTACTCCTGGCTGAAAACTGGCACAAAATTTGAAAATTTGAGAAAAACCAGCAGACAACTATAAAAGTCTATAAAGCAGTGAAATATTAAACATCCTTTTTTACCGTAAAAATAATATTTTTATTTGGAAGATGAAAAGAATTTCTAAAAGATGGGGTACTCCAGCCAACGCTCTCTTGTGGAGAAAAAATGTTCTTCTTTGCCCTGTCTTCCCACAAGGTTGCTAAAAACTCAAGACATTTTTAAGAGGAAAGTTTAAGTAACAGACTAACAGAGAGAAATAGGAAAAATACTAAAATGTAGCCTGTAACTACCAGAATTTAGAGTGTAGTTTGTTTTTCTTTTTCTAGATAACACAAGGTAAAAATTAAGTTTACCTAGATTGCAATAAAACTCTTGATGCAACAATACTTTGAAATTATTATTTAAGATCATAAAAATGAAGACTTGTGGGGGAAAAAAAGACTTTTTGGATGGGTAAGAGATGGCTATGAAAAGAAATATATCACATTGTAGGTGGTAGTAGTGAATTTACCAAGAAAAGTAGAAAAGAGGTTAGAAACAGAAAAGACAAAGGACAGCAACATCAACTTTTGAGAAAATTGAGAATATTTGGGGAGAATCAGGCTACTTCAAGGACTGGGCTGGGATGAAATGACATGTGCTCAGTGATGAAATGAAAAAAACCTGCCCAAAAGCAGAAGCTCCAGAGCTGGAAACACAAGAGAAGGCAGAATTCCTCCTTCTGGCTGATCATACCAAGCCTAAGCAATCAATGGAATCATTTTATGACCATCTTGGGTGACTCACAAGTGATGTTTTCTGACAGAGGAAATTCACTTCACTGCACCTGGCACTGGTAAGAAATGTGTCAGATGAAGCCAGGGACAGTTCTGGTCATTATGGTTCAAAAAGCATGGGCTGAATTTGGAGCACTGCCAAAGTTATCAATGAAACAAGAACCAGGGAAGGGAGACTAAAACATCCTT